>NC_081410.1:104324729-105524729 GCF_030272615.1 Cryptomeria japonica
GTTTGATGGAGACGAATTTTACAATCCACTTGACAATCACAGTAATATACCAGACAATGACAATGACAGCAATGAGAACAACAATGGAAATTACGGTGACAATGACAATGCATCTGTGGATTCTGCAGAGGTTGAGGAAACTATTATGGATCCCCATTTCAACAAATTGGTTCAAGAAATCATGAAAAGGGATAGACAATATTTATTCCAAGTTATGACACAAAGTGGAACAAGATTAGCCCATGATTTCGATATGTCACAAATTTTGGAGGATGATCCAAATCAAGCAAATACAAGGCTTAGGAGGCCTAATAATAGTGGTAATAGGAGAAAGTATCTCGTGCTTGAGTCACCTTCCTCCATATTTCAAAAACCTAAAATTCCAAACACATACACTCATTCTCATGCCAGTTATGATAGAACCTCTCATGAACAACCCTGTAGTCATCCTTTCCCATGGAGAAGAACTACCACTACACATGACCATGATAATACCCAAGATCATACCAATGCATACAATTACACTCAAGAAAACATTCAAAATCATGACACGAGGAGAGCTCGTGTCAGATTTGGGGGCAATACTCAAGATCACTCTTATGATACGTCCCATTCTCATGGTCATGACATGTATTGTCCTAGACCTAGTGCTCCTCACTACAATACCATAGCCAATGGTCCATATACAATCTACAACTATGTTCCTCCTCCATATGAACACATTTATGATCAATAACATCCATACATGCACTATATCCTTCCTCCTCCGCCCGGTGGCTCAGGCATGGGACTAGCTCAAAGAGAAAAGACACCACCCAAGAACGACTTGCAACATCAAATCAAGGATTTGCAAAAGCAAATGGCAGACATGAATACACCAAAGAAACAATATACAATGAAAGATATATGTCCTTACCCATTTGATAGAAGCATTCCAATGCCTCCATTTCCCCAACGTTTTGTGACACCAAAATTTGATAAGTACAAAGGCAAAGGAGATCCTAAGGCACACATAAGACAATTTCTCACAACCCGCATTGAGGTGGTAGGAGAAGAAACATACTTAATGAAACTGTTTCCACAAAGCTTAGGTGAAAAAGAAATGGAATGGTTCTCCCAACTTCCACCTAGAATTAAGTCATGGAGTGATCTAGCAAAGGTTTTCATACAACACTTCTCATACAATATTGAAATAGATGTGTTAATAGCTACCTTATGTAATACTGAACAAAAAAAAATGGGCAATCTTTTGTTTCATTTTTACAATGATGGAGAGGTCTTTCTAGTTGACGCTCTTGTGATATCCCACAAAAACAGATGGTAGAAATGTTCACTCAAAATGTTAACAAGGATATTGGATATGAGTTAAGAAAATCTTGTTTGTCTACCTTCAAGGAGGTCATTGAGAAAGGAATGGCAACATAAAAAGTCCTCATTGAACAAGGTGTCATAAATCTATTCAAAGAAAACAAAGAGGAATCAAATGGGAAACACAAACCCCGCTTTTTTCACAAGAATTAGAACATAGTTAATGATGCGGTAGTAGATGCAAATGTTGTAAAACCAAAAGTAACTTTCCCTAGTGTAAGCTCATCCAACTCAAATAATCAAGTAAACAATCAAAGACAATTTAAACCTCGAAGGAAATACACTCTGTTAGGAGAACCGATTGAAACAACATTCAAGAAGTTAGTGGCAAACAAACTAATAATAATTTTAGATAATCCACCATATGTACCTGAAGTGAAACCAAATTGGTGGAATGATGATGAATATTGCGAGTATCACAAGATCAAAGGGCATTTGACTAGCAATTGTCACAGATTGAAGAATATCATACAGGACCTCGTTGACATAGGTGACATAGAGGTTGATGGTCATACCTCCAATGAAAATCATGCGATGTTCAAGGAGTCATTTCCTAAACATGATAAAGGAAAAGCCAAAACTACAGATAATCAAGCTAATTATACCAAGATGTCCTATGACTATTATTCTACTATTAATCACGTTTCAATGGATAATCATGTTTTAACCATCATCATAAAGGACAAAGCTCCTGAGAGTTTTACCCAAAGGAGTAAAGTTGTTTTAAAAGGCATTGGACCTTTCTCCTCTAAAAACGAAACCTTTGATTGTAATGTCACAACCCGTCGAGGTAAAGTCACCTTGCAAGGTGTTCCATCTAAGACCACGACCTCATCATCTACCAAGAATGAGTATGACCTTGTAGACCAACTTGGGAAAACACCCACACTCATTTCTATTCTTGAGCTTTTACGCATATCCCCTTCACATAAAGCCATTCTTGACAACACTTTGAGAGAGACTTCCACACCCATTGATCTGAACGCAGGCCAATTTCAAGCCATGATGGTATACCTTTTTGTTCTGCATAGTCTCACATTCACAGAAGTCGATGATGCATCTGTAACCCAACCTCATAATGCACCTCTACATATTGAAGCCTGTCTCCATAAAATCGAATAAAATGAGTCTTGATAGATGGAGCAGGTCTAAACATTTGTACATTGGACACTATTAAGCAATTGGGATATTGAGAAAAGGCTGTGAATTCTACATATGCAATCACCATCAAAGCATATGATGGTGAAGAATGCTCATCCAAGGGCACAATCACCTTACCTCTTAGAGTTGGGCCAGTGATGAAGGATGTGGTATGTCAAGTCCTTGACTTAGAGCTCACATATAATATACTCTTGGGACATCCATGGATTCATGAAATGAGAGTCATTCCTTCAACATATCATCAATGTATTAAAATTCCCACGCAATGGAGTTGAAATGACCATTAATGGTGATTTGAATTCATTCATATATTGCAACAACTTGTGGCCAAAATTGGAAACAATAATACCAATCAATAGATAAGCAAATCCATCATCCGCATATGTTGATCTCGAATCATTAAAACGTTCAACATCAAAACAAGGTGAGCTTAAAGGGAAATATTGGGACAAAGGCATGGGTGAGTACACTCTAAATCAAATTGTGTACCTAAGACAAGTAATGGATTCTCCAAAAGAGTATGGACAACCACATCCTTCTAAAAAGGTATCTATCATTAAACTAAAATGGCATCCTACTATATTTAAGAAGTGGGGTGAGATGGAAGAAGAGGACTTATATATATGCTTTATAAAGAACTTGAAGAGGATACACAAGAGATTGTTACGTTACCTTGTGAGAAATATGGCAAAGGATTCGAATTACTGTAAAAATTTGGATATGATGGTAAAGGCTCTCTTGGGTTACAAAAGAAAGGAATTTTTGACCCATTGCAACCAGAGTTGACATTCAAAAATCAACACTCCAAAGGACTTGGTTTCATACCCTTCAAATTAGGCACTCACAAATCTAAAAAGCATTGCAAATTATAGACCATAATGACCAATAAGAAAAGGAACTCTACTCCATGAACTCTAATGAATGGGAATGGGGTTTAGATAAGTCATCTAGTGATTATGAGATCACCGAAACATTCAAAGAACCAGGCAAACCCACGGAAGAAGAAGAGTTTAACATAAAATTCTGAGTTGGTCAAACAAAAATAACAAAGGAAGCAGAGGATAAAGAAAAAATTTCTAAGGATCCCGAACAGTCCCCGTTTCTAAGTTCTAGGTCGAAATCGCATAGAGTGACGACCCTCATTGCTGAATGCACTTCTAGTGATGTCAAATTGGATTTGTTTATGATTGAGATAGATGAGGAGAGTGCTAGCGATGACCTCAACAATTACCTTGACATACTTGAAGACACTTGTGTCTTTACCATTACTCCCACTGACTTTGAAAACACTAATGGTCTTCCCCTTGTTCATCCACAACTCATTAGGGATCAAAAATGACCTTTACAACTAGACACGTTTGAGAATGATGATGCTTTCATAGACTATTTGGGTATACAAGATGATCTTCTACTTGGGAACCATAAAGGAAGATACACTATAGAACTCAATAGCGTGGCATATTTCGGTGAGGGCGTTGGGCCTTCTAGTTGCAAAAAATAAAAATAAAAACAAATCATGGGTCTTATGGTGAAAACCACATTGTGGCACTATCTGACCCTGAAAAGTAAAAAGAAAGGACGAATATGAGGGTGAAAACCTCTTTGAGGTGCCTGAAGATGGAAGGCTCAACATTCTCCTGATGACATCATATGAAGAGAAATCATCCATGTTGGTGGAGGAAACTATCAAGACAAACATAGGCACAGAAGAGATTCCACATAACATATTCTTAGCACAATTTTTTATAGAAAAAGAAAGACCAAAGTTCATAAGTTTCTTCACATAACAACAAATAAATTTTGCATGGTCATATGCGGATATGCTTGGCTTGGACCTTGATCTAGTAATGCATCATTTGACAGTTACGCCATGAGAAAAGCCAGTGAAACAAAAAGTGAGAAAAATGCATCTGCAAGTGGCACTATTAGTAAATGTAGAACTTGAGAAACTATTGGATGTTGGATTCATAAGATCGATTGATTACCCTGAATGGATCTCTAACTTGGTACCTGTCAGTGAGCCAGATCGCAGCATTAGAATATGTACAGATTTCAGAGATATCAACAAAGCTTGTCCTAAAGATGATTTTCTGCTGCCAAATATTGACTTGATGGTGGATCTTACAGCCAATCATGCAATGTGGTCTTTAATGGATGGATTCTCTGGGTACAACTAGATAAAAATCACACCCGAAGATCAACACAAAACAACATTCACTTTTCCTTGGGGAAATTTCTACCAGAATGTCATGCCTTTTGGACTAAAGAATGCAGGCGCCACATACCAAAGAGTTATGACTACCATCTTTCATGATCTTATGCATGTTACCATGGAAGATTATGTTGACAACCTCCTATGTAAATCATTAGAAAGAGAAACACATTTGGACATCCTTTCAATGGTCTTAAATCAGTTAGAAAATAAAAAGTAAGATTAAACCCTAAGAAATGTGTCTTTGGAGTAACCTCCAAGAAGCTCCTTGGATACATTGTCTCAAAGAGAGGAATTGAAGCCGATCCAACAAAAGTCAAAGCTATATTAGAAATTCCACCACCAAAGAATATCAATCAACTTCAGTCTCTACAGGGTAGACTCTAGTCTATACAAAGATTCATTACTCGACTTGCAGATAAATGTCATCCTTTTCAGCTTACTCCACAAAAACATCAAATTCAAGTGGGATGATAAATGTCAACAGGCTTTTCAAATACTCAAAGATTATCTCCTAAATCCACCAGTTTTGATACCGCCGATTCCAGGGAAACCCATGTTGGTCTACATATCAACCACACAAACAACACTGGTGGCACTCTTGGTGCAACATGACAGTGAAGGCAAGGAAAGAGAAGTATATTATATCAATTGTACATTGGTTGGCTATGAGCTTAACTACACACCGATTGAGCATGCATGTCTTGCTATGGTTTTTGCCTAATAGAAATTATGACATTACATGTTAATTCATAAAATAAAGCTCGTTGCCAGGATAGATCCACTAAAATATCTTCTTAATAAGGCAACTCTCACTGATAGATTAGCTAAATGGGTTATGATTATGAGTGAGTTTGACATTGAATATGTGGATAGAAAAGCAATTAAAGGACAAGCTATTGCAGATCAACTAGTGGATGCACTCGTGATTGATGATACTCCTATGACTTTAGAGTTTTCAGATGAATCAATTCTGACTATGACACACACGAAGCCTTGATAATTATATTTTGATGGTTCATACACGAAACATGGCGAACATGGCATCCTCTTTACCACACCTCAAGGGGATTTAATTCCTAAATCCTATTGATTATCATTTCCTTGCACTAATAACAGAGCAGAGTATGAAGCATTAACAATAGGTTTACAAATTGCGGTTTAGTGGAAGATCCAAGAACTTCATGTTTTTGGGGACTCTCAACTGGTGATTCATCAAGAAAATGATGACTACCAGACAAAATAAAAATTATTGCCTTATAAGAAAATGGTAGATGACTTCAAACAATACTTCAAGGAGATAATCTTTGAGTATATTCCAAGGGATAACAATCGAGCTGCAAATGCCATGGCTACTATTGCTTCATTTATTGAGCTACCGTAGAATGAGACCCGCTATGAGTTCTTGGTGGATAATATTTTGGTTCCCTCATATGAGATTACTCCTTCTAAGATGATATGTGTCGTTGGTCCTGATTCTCCTTGGTATGGTGTCATTTTCACTTACCTTCGCAAGAATACCCTTCCACCTGATTTTTCCAACAATCATCATTGTACCTTCATCCGTCAATCTTCTTGCTACGTCATTTTAGCCGAAACCCTTTACCTTCGAGGTTTAGATGGAACTCTTATTAGATGTTTAGAAATTGACGAAGCTCATATTGCGTTTCTTGAGGTTCATGAAGGTATATGTGATGCCCACTCTAATGGTCTGACCTTAGCCAAGAAACCTATCAGGACTGGATACTACTGGACCAGCATGGAAAAAGACTCATATCAGTTTGTAAAGAAATGTAAGCAATGTCAGATTCATGGAGCCCTCATTCATGCGCTAGATCAGGAACTTCAACCAATCGTGACTCCATGGCCCTTTTGTCAATGGGTACTCGATCTCATAGGTAAGATTTACCCTCCTTCTTCCAATGGCCATAAATTCATTATCACTGCTATAAAATATTTCACGAAATGGATTCAAGTCGTTCCTCTCACCCAATTTACTGGAAAATAGATTGCAAACATTCATCCTCAATTACATCATCTGTCACTATGGTGTCCCTCTTTCCATCATCATAAATAACAAACATCCCTTAAAAAATTAGGATGTTCATGAACTTTGTGATCACTTCCATATTAACCACTGCTTCTCCACGCCATACTACCCCCAAGTTAATGGTCAAGCTGAGGCATCTAACAAAACTATTCTCTGAATCCTCAAAAAGACAGTCGATGACGTTGGCCCGAAATTGACACATCCAACTCAACCCTGCACTTTGGGCTTATCGCACAAGTGTTCGCACACCTACTGGAGCCACTCCTTATTCACTTATCTATGGTGCCAAAGTTATATTTCCTATTGAGATCAAGTTACCATCCTTACGAGTCTCTTTATGCATTATAATCAATGATGAAGACTACAGGGTCTCCCGCTTACAAGAACTAGAATTATTGGATGAGTGAAGACAAACTATTTTTAATCATCTTAAGGCTTATCAATAAAGAATGAGTAGCAACTAAAATCATAAGGTAAAGCCTCGCACATTTGAGGTATGTGACTTAGTATTGAGAGAGAATCCTAAAAATCAGCAGGATCGAGAAAAGAAAGGAAAATTTGAGCCCAATTGGCTTGGTCCTTACGTAATCACAATAGTCTATGGATCAGGTCCATATCAACTTTCAACACCAGATGGAGAACATTTGGAAGATTCAATTAATAGCATGCACCTTCGTAGGTTTTACACATAGCTCTTCAAAATATTCTAATTCAAAAATACAAAAAAAAAATAAAAAATATCAAAAATACCAAAAAATCAAAAAAATAGAAAAATCGTTACTTGGTGAAAATTTGGCAAATAGGTGCCTCGTGACACAAAAAATATTTGAAAAAAAAAATAAAAAAGGTAAAGAGAAATAAAGTTGTCCAACAGTGGAAACCACTTCAATGGCACCCTGGGCAAGTACCATGGTGAAAATCGGGTTACCGGTGCCATGTGTAGAGACATTGCTCCTCCCTCCTTCAGGATTCAATCTCATCCTTTCACTTTGCACACACTCACAACCTATCCATATATAATAAGTTTACCCATTCCCATCATGGCTTTTTATTGATCTACCTAGGATTGGTTAGCCATTCATAATAAAACCTCCTTTTCACCCTTTCCTTCTATAATAAATCAAGTCCAATCTGTAACTGGGGAAAAATCCTAAATCTAGTGATGGAAGTGGTACCTTGAGCATCGCATGTTGAGGAGCATCATCTTTTCATTCCTCCTTCTTTTCACGCACAATCCGCAATAAGAAGTCATTTGCATCGCCAATCCACAATAAATTTCCAATCTTATTTGCAATAAAGTATCAGTTTCATGGATTCAGTCAGTTTTAGATGAGACACAAGCAATAGTGGGCTTTCAACAAATCAAAATATTCAACAGACTTTGGCAACAACAAAGTTTTCAACATAATCTATCCTTTATTAGGACGACAACATTGTGACCAAATCAAATGTGGCAAGAAACGCAAATAACTTGAAGATTTCATTGTGTGTTGGTGTCAAGTCTTGGTTTTGTTTTGATTTTATTTTTTGGTGACATGTGTTTTAGCTTTTCTAGGATGTCTCTGACTAGAGATTATATCTATAGGATGTCTTTGACTAGAAAGGCGAGGATGGGATATGATTCACCTACTATTGTTTTGATGTTTGTGGATTGTCTCTTAATAATGTTATGGCTTGTCCAAGGATATGAGGAGACTGTGAGTCTAGTGTGAACTGGGGCATTCCTTGTTTGTGATTGTCTAATCTCCATGCAAATGGGTACAATGAATTTTTGGGTCGAACCTATACCTAGATTGTCATAACCTCTTAGCCATAATAAAACTCAATTATGATAATAGCACAAGAAGCTCTTTCATTTCCATATCTTCTACCTTTCATCCCCCTTTCTTGATTGACCTCCATTGTCCTTCCTAAGTCCGTGTAGCTTGCTATCACATGACTGAGTACAATGACACGCCAAAAATACCTACATTTCATTCACCTACATCACCACATGTTAGTATTTTTTATTAAATGAATACATATAGAAATCATAATCACATCACATCATGCATACATCACCGATTAGCATATCATATATGCATTTGCATTCTCATCATGTAAATAATTATAGCATGTCATACATCCACATATAGTACATTCAAATTTTGCATCATGCATGACATATAAAACATTAAAGAACAAACAAAAAAATGCATCTCATCATGTACATATTTTGCATACATATCATAAGCATCATAGAATTATTATAAGAACGTGCATACATAAATGACATCATCATATAGAATCACAAACACATAATACACATGCATATAACTGTTGCAAGGAATGAGTCATCTCATATATATATATATATATATATATATATATATATATATATATATATATATTAAAAATAATAAGTATCATGATACAATGATGTCAATATCATATATGGCTACAAAATCACCCGAAGGTGTCTACATTATCATACAAAAATACTGATACAAAATGGGATCCAAGAGAGCTATGATGAACTCCCTCCCTCGAAGCCAATTGGCCTCGAAGGAATTTGAGCTCTCGAATTCCCTGGTCCAAGATCACCATGTATGTCCCCTCCTCTATCCCCTCCTCTTGGTGGTTTGGGTGGACCCATGACCCCGCCACTGGATGCCTATCTCTTGTCTCTCCCTATAGTCGTAGTCTGAGAGGTCTCCTGTAGCTACCCGCCCTAAGATCTGGAGGAACTACTGCATAGCATAGGTCTCTCCAGTGCCCAATCTCCTCACCTGCTCATAGGACGTAGGCATAACCTACCCGACTTGTTCCTATACCTGCGCCCCTCTCCCTGGTACCTGTACCTGTCCCCCAACCTGTAGGAGTTGTCCTCCTCTCCCTCTTGGTGGCCTACCTCCCTGTGGATCCTTTCCTCCCTTAGCTCTCTCACCAGCATCTCTCTATCCACCGCTACCCCCCCACCACCATCCTCACTGCTCCTCTCCTTCGTCTCCCCCCACCCCTATCCTCATCATCATCATCCTCAGCTACTAGAGGCTCATCTGGGTCATTCAATCTCGGTACTAGATCTGTTGCAAAATAGGTTGCATACTCTTCATCTGTGCCTGCGTCAACCACATCTATCTGTAGATCCCAAGGCATAGGAACTAATTGCTCAAACTGTGTAATAGCAACATCATAAGACAAAATCGGTCCCTAATGAGCCTACTCTCGCACTGTCCGTGCAAACTCTCCAGATCCCTGAGGCATCCTCTACTGCCACCCAAATTGCCTACATAACCTATCAATCAGATTTTTGTCTAGTATATATGGCATCCGCGCGATCAAATACCTGCTCCTGAAGACATAAGGTAGCTCTATTGTGTCCTCCTAATCCTCGCAGTCAAGATAGGGTCTCCATATGACACTATCTATGTCATCGATCACCCATCTCCAATAGTCCATCTTCCCAATATGTGGCTGGGAAGTGATCATACTGTACAAATATGCATAAGACTGTCCATATCTTCTCCCTCTAAAGTGCACTAGCCTAGTGGTGCAGGAGCACCTAGTTTTGCTTATACTCTCCATTTTTAGTATTTTTCATGCTTAAGTTTCTTGTTAGTTTTAAAATTTTGTCATAGGTTGTTTTGATTCATTTCATAGATGTTTTATCTCATTTTGTGCTTTAGAGATCAAGTTTTGTTTTCCTAAGGTTTGAGTTGTCAGTTTTGTGCTCCTAGGCCAAATAAGGCTAAAAAGTGAAAATTTGCCTTATAGGCTTAGCCATGCTTTGGAAAGCATTGAAACATGTCTATAAAGTGTTTTTAATCATTCCTAGGTGATTTTGGAAGGTTGGTTGAGTTAGGTTGCTCAAATTGCTATTTGGAGCAACAAAAGTTGTCATTCTTGCTTGTAAAAGTTGTCATCTTGGACACTTTTTTGTAAAAAGAAGACAAAATTGCCTTATGTTCATATAGGACTTGATAAATACCTTCCAACACTATTTATATTCCTCCCTCTTCTTGGTATAAGGTTGGCTTTTGTACTTTCTATCATAATCAATTGAAAGAGCGAGCATTTTTCTATCTTTTCTCATGTTTTGAAATCCATTTGGATAGCAGTCTGTACTGGGGCTTCTCTTTTCTGTACTGTACCTTTTGGAGAGTGGATTTATTTTATACACAATTCTCTTTATGTAATTAGTTTGCAGGTTGTGTATTTGGAAGTTGGTTCTACAAAATTATTTTCTTTTTGCTCCTTGACTGCCCTGTCAAGGGTTTTGGACTCCAAAATGCATCAACTTGTCTAAATCCAGCTTTGGGCTCCCATGGGTGGACTTAGACAAGTTGTATTGCATATGTACAATGTAAATATTTCATATTTTGGCCAGGGTTGTGCAAAAGAAGTGCTTTTGAGCACATGCTAGGCAAGTTGGAGATGGACTTGGCTAGTAAATTTGAACAAAGATTCAAACAAGTTTGAGCTCAAAGGTAAATTGAGTGAACAAACCTAAGACAGAGGTTTGCAATAGTCTCCTTGGATTTTTAGAGACATTTGGAGCTCCAAACAGTGTTTGCTTTACCTTGAAAATGTGTCAAGTTGTAGCTGGCAGCGAGTACCCTGGTTTGGAAATTTAATGTCTTTTTGAACCCAAAGTTGATTTATGAACATGTCCATGCTTGGGAATCTTGTGACAAGTGTTAACAATGTGTTTGGAGGTTGATAT
Source organism: Cryptomeria japonica (assembly GCF_030272615.1). NCBI lineage: Eukaryota > Viridiplantae > Streptophyta > Pinopsida > Cupressales > Cupressaceae > Cryptomeria > Cryptomeria japonica. Next base: position 104,336,226 of record NC_081410.1, read on the forward strand.
ATGCATTGGTGTAGTTTTCTATGAAGTTCTAACCATGCAAAGTGCAGAAAGACAGTGAATTAGCAATGACAGTGCATATAACAGTCATTTTATTGTTATATGGAAAATGTTTGATGTAATGTCATGCAAGGAAGAGTTGGAGAAAGTTCCAAATGATGTGGCAAAGGTTCTAAAATAGTTTGGAAGCTTTACTTGTGGTTTAGAAGAGACTTCTTTTGTTTCATGAGCAAAACCCTACTTTCTTGCCTAAAAATGTGGACAATCATTATACCATCTTCTCAGGAGTTAAAACCATAAAAATCCTTGAGCTTAGACCTTGTTGACACCTTCCAAGTCAAGTTCCATGGTTTTTATGGCCATCATTGTACTATGCAAGAAAAATTCGCCCCGATTAGGCCTCCTCGGGCTAGTAGCCTTTTAGCCCTGTTTTAACAAAAAGTTGAACCCGAGTGCCTCGATGATGTTAGAACCTTCCAAACTCTTGAAGGACAGTTGAAATACACACAATGGGCCTAATTCAATCAATATTGATAGTTAAGACATCATCTTGGGGTGTGGACCTATGGTGGAGGATTTGAGTAATATTGAGGAAATAAGCTTGAGCAAGGGAGTGTAGCAACATAATAGGGTGGTTATTTGAGAAGAGGTGTGGGTGTTGAAGGTTGATATTACAAACACTAATTGAGCACAAAGAAAAGCATGTCTTTTGAGTCCTTTTTGATTAATTAAAACAATTTAGACTTATTGAGCAACTTCTCACTCAATCTCCCTATCACCTAGTCACCACAATGTGCTCATATGACCAAACTCGTAGCAGAGTAACCCCGCAACCTAGCCTGCAGCCACTGAGATACGTGAACTAGTGAAGCTCATGATACAAGTGTGCTAATACACATGGACCCCATGCATACCTAGTGTGCTAATACACACGGACCCCATGCATACCTAGTGTACTTTGTCACAAGTGTCTCTAGAGTCCTCCCCTAGCCCACAACCATACCTCGTGTCGGCCTGTCCGGACAATGGTAACCACCGATCACTCCTCCAACTAGTGTCTGTAGTTTGCATCCAGTAGACAATATAACCTCCTAGTTGACATGTCCTAATCTCATCTCCAACTCCGAGTCAGCAAAGACCCATCTCAATACATCCCTGTCTCCCTCTCAATCCTAAGCCACGAGCTACTCGTGGATCAGTATCCACAGTATAAAATAAACATTCTCTAAGGTGACTGACATCTCACCAATCGACAAATGAAATGAACAAGTCTCAGAGCTCCATCTCTTTGCTAGAGCAGTTAGTAATCTTGTGTTCGCCCGAATCTCAGGCAGGTACATGATGTATCTCAATCCCATAGCCTCGACAACTACCTGCTCCTCAAAGGTCAACTCTGGTCGTAACCTTTGTGTCACAAGGAATCTCTCTTGTGACTCAATCTGGGGCAAGTACTCCTGCATCCAATCAAACAAATTGTGTTAATCGTAGTGGTACTTATGTTCATCACATAGTGCTACTTCTATCACAGTACTTATATCTATCACATGGCACTGCATCCTAGTGTATATGTTCATCGCATTGCAATTGATCCTATTTAGAGGCCCTGCTTGAGTGTATCCTCTTAGCAACTTATCTAATTGACAACGTATGTTTATCACATAATTGTCAATTATAACCTATCTCTGAGTTTGTCTTCCTAGAGGTCCTGCTTAAGTGTATCCTCTTAGCAACTTATCCAATCGTCAGTATATGTTAATGACATAACTGTCGATTCTAGCCTACTTAGACATAGACACATTTTTGCAACACAGATGTGGTTTTAACCAACCTATACGTGATTTCTTGCCCTGGACGCGCTTGTACATCATAGACGCGACGTTGTTCTAAATAGATACACTTGTCTTTCACAAACACGCCCCCTTGACACAGACATGCCTTCTCAGCATAGACGCGTGACAATCTATACCTAGACAAGATTGCATGTGTATACGCAACCATACCAAACATAGACGCACCTATCCTACGTAGATGCATTCGACACCGACCTAGACGCATTCAAATGACCTTTTATCAATTTCGTGTTTTTGTTTATCTACCCTAAAGTGCATTAATGACAACAATAAATGCATAAACGTACAAAGAGGCTTCGATGTACTTACCGACTCATCCATGTCGTCTGGTCTCTGATATCACTGGACTCGATCAAACTTGTGAACTCTATCCATCGTTGTTGGCTGCTTTGACTGCTCTAAGCTCTCTTTGCACTCTGATCTCTTACGTGTGTGGATGTAAATGAGGATGTTTTTCCTTGTGACCCTATCATATAGGTTACTTAACGCTAATCTCCCATGTCAGAATTTCTTCCCTGTGTCGGTCAATCCTTTCTAGCCTTTCTTTCTTATCAAAAGATTCTCTGCGATCTTTTCAAACATTTTCATCCAATCTTTTGAGGGGTATCATTCCCGTCTTGGGACAAACTTTGTATCAGTTTATCTTATCTTCTTTGAGCCAATGGGACAAGCTGCATTGTCTCAAAGAGGGGCAAAATGTAGACACCTAAAATTGTCCTCTTTGATTAAATAAATATTTTATTTATTTAATTATTTTATTGTAAGTCTTCTATTAATTATATAAATCTTTATTTATTTAATTAATTCATTAATCCTCTTCTAAGTCTAAACTCATTTAAATAAATGCTTTTATTTATTTAAATAATCCTTTTTCCTAAATTAAATAAATATTTTATTTAGTTAATTGATCCCACTTCCTCTATTAATTAAATAAATCATTATTTATTTAATTAATTCATTAGCCTTTTCTACCCATGATGCATGTCATTCATCTCTTAATTCTTCTCTTACCTACCCCCTTTATCATTTAATTATTTTCTCTACCTACCCTTTAATCCTAGCCGACCATTTATCCTTTACACCTCTTAATCTTATCCCTCCATTTCCTATAGTGTTCTCTATACGGGAGGATGCACTCTTCCTTTTCAACACTAATCAACTAATAATACAATCACTCATATGCAATCAAGCCTTCTTGAGATCAAGCTATCAACCACAATCTGTTCTTTGTTGAACTCTTGTCCACACATAAAATTTGAGAGAAAATATATCAAACAAGATCAATGGAGATAGGAGACAATGGAGATTGAAACCCTACTTGACATGTGAATGGTATATCTTGCTTTATTTTGTTGATTTGCATGATTTTAGGTATCTTCATTTGTGTATGGTGGATGCTTTTCATTGTTAGGCTAGGGTTTTGTGGTTGGATCTTTGTTAGTCTTTCAATATTATTGTTTTCACCATCCTTTTTCACCGTATACACATACACATACATACACACATATATACATATACATATACATATGTATAGTCCACTTCCGTTTACAACTTTCATCTTGGTTCAAGCCCCATTTGTTGTCAGAGCAAGAAGCAATATGCTAATGCTCTTTATATGTATGTATGTGCGCACACACACACACACACACACACACACACAGATATATATATATATATATATATCTTTATACGTATATGTATATATACACACACACATGTATGTATACATATACATACATACATACACATACATACATACATATACATACATACATACATGTATGTGTATATATACATGTACATGTATATACACACACACACACATATATACATACATATGTATATATACATAAATATATATGTATATATATATGTGTATATATACATACATATGTATATGTATACATACATACACACACACATATATGTGTGTGTGTGTGCGCATATATATGTATACGTATATATATACACCTTACCAAAGTAGTTTTTTTTAAAAACCAAGTTGAACTAAAACCAATCTTCCCCCAACAACTACTTCAATCTATTCATAGCAAACAAAAATTAGATCTAAACATGTTAGGATTTCGTATTATGAAACCTATTTATACATACATACATGTATATATGTATGTGTGTGTGTGTGTGTGTGTGTGTGTGTGTACATTGATTAATAAATAGATAGATATGAAAGCACAAAGGTTAAAACCTATCATAGAGATTAAATCCAACATTCCAAACAAGGATATTCAAACCAAAATATTACGACACATCGTAAATTATCACCAATTCGACATAAGGCAACTTACATACACACACACATCTCTCTCTCTCTCTCTCTATATATATATATATATAGAGAGAGAGAGAGAGAGAGAGAGAGAGAGAGAGAGAGAGAGAGAGAGAGAGAGAGAGAGAGAGAGAGAGAGAGAGAGAGAGAGAGAGAGAGAGAGAGAGAGAGAGAGAGAGATGTGTGTGTGTATGTACGTACATACATACATATATACTATATATTATAGATACATATACATATGTGTGTGTGTGTGTGTGTGTAATATAAGATGATTAAATAATTAAAATTATTTAACTAATTAAGAGAAGAGTTAGTGAAATTGACATTTGTAGGTGTTAGGGCAATTTTAGTTGTTTACAGTTTGCCCCTCTTTGAGACAATGCAATTTTGAGTGTTGTTTTAAACAAAATTTCATTGAAAATTTTCCCTAGTATGTAGAGGAATGGATGTAGGATGCCCCCTTGAGAGATTGTTTGTGCATTAAAGGCATGAATATCTCTTGAAAGAAGAATAAAAATGTTGAATGAAAGATGAAAGCTGATGAAATAGAAGAATGGTTAGTAAGAAGTAAAGAATGCTAGTTGATATTAGACAAAGGTTGATCAATATCAAATATAAATAAGAATGATTGATCAAATAGAATGGATAACACGAGATTGATTGATTGATTGGATTGGTTATTTGGTTGATTGGAATGATTGATGGATAGAGTAGTCTTGAGATTTTATTATGCTTTCACCAGTGTATAATAATATCATCATAGAGCCTTATTTTGTGGGAAATGAATGTATTGCACCAAGGTATGGAAAGACCAAGGTGAGGACTATTTATTTGTGTGGACAAACAGATTGCAAACAAGGAATGTCGTGACTCATACTAGTGAAAATGGACCATATTGGTGTATGTGAAGAAGTAACCACAAATCATGTTAATCCTGATGCAAGAAAGCATTATATGACCTTTGATTTGCATTGGATGTTTTGATTATGCAAAATGAAACCCGAATCACACATAAGGAAGATAGGTGCGCCAACAATATCGTCAAAACAAATTGCAAATAGAAATCAAAGATAAAAATCGTGATCCATCCTCGCTCCTCTAATCACTCGTGGATATCCTTGAGTAGCATGGGAACATGATGTAAATATAAGTCACATAAATATATAAGACTTAGTGGACCAAATGAGTCAACAACCATCTAGATCTTCTTGCCAAAGACAAGTGTTTCTTGATATGATGATTGTTTGATAGGATGCGCATTTGTAGAGGTGGAAAAGTGAATCACTCCAACAAGTGGATATCAATCTCTCGAGGACTTTCTAATCAGCCTCTCCACTTAGGATGAGCACAAAGAAAGAAGTTGTCAGGTGGCAATAAATAATAAGGGATAGGTCGCAGAGATCTTTTGAGGACCTCCATTAGCTCTCTGCCTAAGGACACATGCATGGGTAGTGCACGACATCACGACACATTGGCATCTTGTACAAATAAAGTATAAAGTTTCATACAAAAAATGCAATGCAACAAATACATGTTCCGAGTGAATTAAAAATATATGGACTTATGATATAAAGCAAAAAAAAATGACTATAAATGCTTAAGTAGAAGAGAAATATACAAAGGAAAAGAAGAAATCTCACAATTGGTCCAACAATAGATCCCTCCCATCAACCTACACACAAGCAAGAAATAAAAATCTTGGGGTTGTGTTTTAAAGGTCTACCACAATCAAACCCCCATTATGGTGTTGCCACCTCCATGAATAACCAAGATAGATTGATAGATAAAATGATAGATGAAATAGAAAGTAAACGTAATAACAAATATGCCAATGGAGATAACAGTGAGAAGAGAAGAACTTTGGTTCCACACCCAAAATGGAGAGCTTGGAAGAAGAAGAAGAAGAAGAAGAAGAAGAAGAAGAAGAAGAAGAAGAAGAAGAAGAAGACCTCCCTAGAGCATGAAAATGGTGAGAGTCTTAAGCATGAAATTCACAATGAGAATGAGATAAGAGTGTTGGAAAATTGATAAGAGAAAGCTATAAAGAATGCATAGAGTCCATAGAGAGCCAATAAAGTTTGTAGAGAGATAAAATGAATCTCCCAAGGTAAGTTATAAAACCTGGGAACGAAATAGATGTCGGTGGCCACAAGAACAGGTGTTGTGAGCTATGTTAGGTGCATGTGTAATGCTTCAATGACCACCTTTAAATTACAAATTTGCCAGACGGTAGCGTAGTGTGTGAATGTCTCTATGGGGCACATGCATCTGTGAGTCAATCAATTAATAGAGTTGGGCAAAGGGTGACAAGGCAAGCCAAATAGACAAAGGGACAAGGCATTGATGGAATTATCCAATCAACATAAAGAAAAGACACTTATATAGCATGGACTCACATATGATACAATTTACAACACTACATTTCCCCCCCACTTTAGCAAGCATGTTATTGTCACAAGATGAGATTTAAATTAGAAAACATTGGAAAGATGTTAAACCGAGATATGAAGGGTGAGGAGAATCCTCTAATTGTGCAGAGTTGTTCCTAGGGAAGAGACACGAACCTTTGTGATACGTTGCTAATCTATTCCATCAAACATGTCAGCTGCAAACATACATGTTATATGAAAAAGCAAAAATCTTGATAAAACAATACGATTAGACACAAAGATAACAAGATACTGATCACTGAGATAAAAATAAATAAAAATAAAAATTCATCGATGTGGGTAGCAAGTTGTCTTATGCTAGATAGCCATACGATAAGGCAATCATAAATTGATTTGATAGTGGATTGGCCCCCACAAAGGCAATAATGATCAAGTGGTTTGCCCCCCACACAAGTAATAAGATCCAGTGGTTTGTCCCCCACAAAGGAAACAAATAAAATAAAGATCAATTGGTTTGGCCCCCACCAAGGCAACAAATAAAATAAAATTCAAGTGGTTTGGCCCCCACCAAGGCAATAGGTAAAATAGAGACAATTACATGAATAGATATTGAGATGCAAATGTAGATATGCAGAGATATGATAGCCCCCCATGAGAATGTTATGTGTGAAATACATGTCATTCTACAGAGAATAGATGTCGTGTCATGTCAAAATAATGAAATGTTTATGTGGAATGCCAACTTGCAAGAGATGACAAATGAAACCCACAACATCAACAAAAACACAAGGAGACATGGGGATTTGATAGTTTAGATCCAAAAGAACTCACGACTATAAAATTAAATAATGCATAAGGCTACATACAAGTGACTCATCATGGTCCCAGAGTTTGCAGATTTGAAGAAGGCAAATGAAGACAAAGATAAAATAAAACTTGAGTCAACATGGAACAGAGCCTAAATGCCCCCAACATTTTTCATCATCCGTGAACGTCAAAATTTAAGATACGAGAGATAGAAGAAATAAGATCAACAAATAGATGAAGGTTCACAATGGATAATACCTTGTTTTTAAGAACCTACATAGTGACTTGGGTCCTTCGAGAGAGCACAAAACGCATAAAGGAAATCAAAACCCCCTATTTCCAAGCACCAACAGAGTAACTTGGGTCCTTTAGAGGGGCACAAAACACATAAAGCAAGCATGAGGGAACATAGATAGGCACATTCTAAGGAGGCTATTGTCCTGGTAATCGCCACCCATCAAGTTATCATCCTCCCAATCTTGATCATACAAGGAGGGAGGATGAGACTGAAGAGGAACAATCATGAGGGAAACATCAGGTGCTTTGCCAATGACGAGAGCTAGGGATGATGCAACTTCCACATCCTCATCCTATAACTCTTGAGAACTGAGAGATAATGTTAAAATCATAGATGATGCCAAAATATCCTCTAAGGAGTCAAACAAATGCCCCTGTACAGAAGAGGTAGGTGACTCAGCCCGAGGTAATGAAACAAGAATCAAATCATTGACCTCCAGAAGATAGATGAAGACAAACTCCAAAGAAATTAGAACCTTTTCAATAACACAAATAGATTGCAAGATAAAGAAAGAAACAAATAAATAGAAATAAAGGTTGTTGGAGCTGATTTTCGATGATTAAATTCAAGAATGTGGCCCTACTCAAACTTTTTCTTAGGTTTTTATAGAGATGAAGGCCTCTGATCAACCATAGTAGGTCTAAGTTCCTTGAGAAAGTTCCCTGAGAAAGCTCCAATTAAGGTGAGGTTGTGAAGTAGGTCAGGTGGAAAATGATACACTAGACACCACCTATGTATGCAACATGTTTATGGGTTGGGAGAACATAGGAACATCAAGCAAGGAAGTGATGAGAGACAACTCCAAGGAGGGAGCAAGGAAAACCCATACCCTTGTGAGGCGAGGCTCATTGGTAATCCCAAGAGCAACAAACAACATCATAGAAGACAAAGCAAGCACAGTTATAACAAGAATGATAGAGCAAGATTAGTCACAAAAATAATGGGAGCTAGAGCATACACCGATGAACCATCCATAGCCTTAAGAGCAATCTCACGTTCTCATGCCATTGCCCATCAATGATGCTTACACTCACACATAAGTTGGTTTTGACGTAAATGGAAACCAAAAGAAAAAGTCCAAGAAGGATCAACAACATCATGATCCATGGGAGATTCTTCTGAAGCCATTGCTGGAAAAGGAGAAGGCTTAATTGATGAAGTAGAGGTATTGCTGAAACAGGTCCTACAAGTGCAATTGCAGACACCCTCATTTTGCTAAAGGAGTGATCAAAGGAACATAGGGAACCCTTAGAGGCTATGATGTAGGAGATAGAGGTGACATATGAGTTCTAAGTGAATTCCTAACCTTATTGTACTAGGTAGGATAAGGGATATCAGCTAGCATCATAAGCTCAAACGGAGGGCGGGTTGTGGATGTTGATAGTGCGAGTGTCTTTCCTTTGCCTACACTAGGCGTAGTCACATGAACATAAGACATCGCCAGAGGTTGTGTAGTCCTAGGTGTGCGAGGAGGTCTACCTAGGTCTATCCTCAACCCCAAGATGGAGGAGTGGTAGAGGACACAACCCGCTGTAGTACAAGAGTAGACAAGGAAGGAGGAGAAAAAATGATGTAGGAGGAGATAAAAAAAAACTACAAGGTAGACCACTGCAAAGGACAACTCCCTCATTTTGTTCTTATAATAAGCTTTATAGAAAAGGTCTGAATGAGGAAGCATAGGCCCAATTATAGTAGGCTATAAATGATCCAACAAGAATCCCCCGTGGGCAATCAACAACTAATATATAGTATCTTAAATAACATACACTATGTCCTCATGAGAAAATTTTAAGCATTTGTGAAAAACTAAGGCGACTGCTTCTGTGGTGATCAACCAAGGGATACCTAACTTAACCAAGAACAGGTCTAACTAGGAGGAACATACAACCTGTCATGCGTTTGAACAAAGGTATGACACTTGTCATAACTCACTCTATGTAATCCATTAATAAACATTGCCTTTTCTGTAATAACATCGACTTGACATGTGGGATCAACCATCACACCTATGATATTGTGACTATTTATCTTTGCTAATATGTATAACATACCAAGATACCCATTGTATGGAGCATCCAAAGGTGTGAAAAATATGCAATCATTTCCTTTCCTATAGCTAGGGGCGAGACCAAAGTGATAGTGGCCATGTTAAAAAATGGGCCACCACTCAAATTATGGTTTGATAATGCAGAAATGAAGTTTGAAGAGTGAGGAGGGAATAGAACAATATAAATACGAATCTCACTCTTGGTTTTATCAACAAACTTGTTAGTTTTTTTTGTTTTCAATCACTGACCCGTATAGCATCGCTATCTATATGGCCTTGGACTAGATGTCTAAGATGAATACAATGCTCAGTATCGTGTCTAGGCACATGATGATACTAACAAAATAGAACCATCATATCACCGAGGGTATGGTTTGTTATCAGGCATTGGTCTGATCTCATGAAGGGTTATGAGATTATCTTTTAAAAGCTTTTGTATTATTCTTAAATAAGAATTTGACAATGATGCTTTGCAAAAAGGACAAGGTTATGATAAGCAAACACCGAACAAGAAACAATAAGAAGTCGATTGTTAGATGTTAGAAAATCATAAATTAAAAACTATCCTAAGCAAGCATATCAAAAAAGACACCACTAAGCAAAAAGAAAGCTTAAGGAATCTACAAAAAGCAACTAAGCTCTTCCAAATGCTCTCTACCATGCTAGTAGTTTCTCCTTCCTTGATCCTCTCCTCTCCAAGTTCCAAAATAGTGTAGCTCTCGGCAGCTTTTTGCACTATAGATGCTTATGGAGATAAGATTAAAGTATTTGCTTTAAATATGAATGAAAAGCTAATAATAGATGTTAGAGATACTAAGATGATTTGTTTTAAACCAAAATGACAATTATATGAGTTTATTATGCTAAAATGCTCTCTAAAATTCATTATAGATTAAATGCATACAAGTTTTCAGGATTATGACTATGAATGCTAAATGTTTGAGGCTTTGAAAATGAGGAATGTGAGCTCTATTTATAGGTAAAATGGAGCAATGGATGGTTGAGATTGAGTAATCTCAACAAGGGTCAGGATTGAATGATTTGAGATCCATGTGAGGGCTTTCAACCCAATCCCAAGATGACAAGTGTCAATGTGAGATAGGTTGAGAGGAGAGGGAATAAGCATTAAATGTTTGACATGACTTGAAGGTTAACTTGGAAGTTAAGGTCAAAGTTAGTTGAATGAATAAATTCTTTATTCAAAGAATAAAACTTTTATCCAATGGATAAACTCTTGTGCAAAGGCAAAAGGGATAACCATGGTCAAAGCAATAAATGTTTGGGGAGACACATGAGTGCAAGTTGAAATAACCATAAATGGTCATGTAAGAGCCATTAATGGTTTTGGAAGACTTTGGAGGATAAATTGTTGAACACACAAAACATTAAATGCTTTTCAAAGACTTTGAAGTCTTTGAGAAGTGACTCCAAGTTGCTTAGGAATGTGACAATAATTAGGGGATGGATTAGGTTAATTAGGAATGAGTTAGAAGAATCTAGAAGGGGATTAGGATTGCAAGTGGGTTTGGTGGGTGAGGGAAAACAAGATTTTTAATTAAAATAAAATTCATTTACTTTAATAAATAGGCGCAAGTTGCATTTGTAGGAAAATGCAAGTGGGGGGGGAATAAATGATTTAAATAAATGTTTTATTTAATTTATTTAAAAGAGGAAAAAATGTTAAATGAAATAAATAAGATTTATTCATTTAATTGATTGCGAGTTTGGTTTAATGAATTAATTAAAATAAATTGAATAATTTATTTAATCAATAGGAGAATATTTTGAAGATTAATTAATTAAATATTAATTTAATTAACTGATGGCTAGTGGATTTTTAATCAAATAAATAGCAAATATTCATTTAATTAAACTGGATAGATTTATGTGACTACATTTGCCCCTCTTTAAGATGGTGCAGTTTATCGCGTCATTTCAAAGAAAGAAAAATATGTGTGAAGAATATGCCCCATAAATGTTAATTTAGTGGGTGGTATGCCCCCTCGAGAGATGGGCCTAAATTTTTTGAAAAATTGAGCGATCTAGCGAAAAAGAATAAAAATTGGCAAGGTGATAGAAGAGAAGAAGTAAGCAATATGGATGAAAAATAGAAGAAATCGAAGATAAAATGGAGAAATGGGAGGCTCGGGAAGTTCACGGGGACCATGGCGGTGAGCGGGGGAAAATTACGGTGTCGGCGAAGGGTTTATATGGGGAGAAAGGGGTGAAAACAAGATCATTTGCAACCGCGACCAGTGTGAATTCAGAGCTCTGATAGTGACATTTTAGAGGAGCAAGCAGCAGTCAGGATGCTGTACCCATTGCAGAACACCGTTTCGAGCGAGGCTGGCGATTCTAGCGGCTAGACGACTACGGACCAGCAGTACGTAAATTTGAAAATTTGAATTTTACGCATTTTTGTCATTGAGTCCAAGTTGAGTCAGGACAATAGCGCTGAAACTATGTTTTGGTGCTGTTGTCCAATTAACTAGCGCTTTTGTGCCGCAATGGTGCTATTGGGCTGCTGTTTGAGCACTATTGAAAATATTAGTGCTATTGTGTGTATGTTTAAGCGCTATTGTTTGTTTAGCGCTATTGAGGGGTCAATTGAGTGCTTTTGTCTTTAAGCAGCGCTATTGTATAGGTCTTGTAGTGCTTTTGTAGGGTTAATTAAGCGTTTTTGTTAGGGATTTAGTGCTATTGTGAGGTGTTTAACGCTATTGTGAGGTGTTTAGCGCTATTGTTTGCAAGATAACGCTTTTGTTTAGGAAAAAAGATGCCCTAGTTGGTGTGAACAAAAATCTCTCGATGCCAATGATGGATGAAAAAGGGATGTGAAGTGAGAGTTGTTTTGAACCATAGCAGCCCTGATGAGACTTAGGTCATTAGGATAAATGTCTGTTAAAGTCTAGGTGTGTCATGATTGCTTACCTGTTGAGACCCGAAGATACTTGTTCAAAGTATCTGTTGATAGTCTAGGTTTAAACTTAAGATAGTTTGAAAACAAAACAATTGATGATGATTTATTGATGCCCGTGTGCAGGAGGATCTACGCATGTTGCAGTTACGCGAGAGACATCTAGCGACACAGAGGTTACGGGATCGGCTGACAGAGGTCGAGATTAATTGCATTGCATCGACTGGGATGTATGATGTGATGCATATGCCCATGATTTGGATGAATCACGGTTTGATTACAACTTTGGCAGAGTGTTGGCACGGTGAGACGTGCACGTTTCACCTAGCACAGGGGGAGATGACGATGACATTGGAGGATGTGTGGCACATCCTTCATATTCCCATTCGAGGTGAGCTAGTCACTTATGATATATCATAGGGGACTTTAGTGGTGCAATGATTCTTTGATGAGGACGTGTACATTAATGACAGCTCCATAGCTTGGGAGGACATCGCAGCATTGTACAAGCCATTGCCCACAGTTTTGTCTGGGATCGTGAGAGGGCTACTGTGTCTTGATAGGCGCTCGCATGGTCTGGCCATTGGATGGGGACAGGTTATAGAGCAGATGATGATGGAGGGGACTCGATTTGCCTGGGGATTGTGCATGTTAGCACACATGTATCAGGAGCTGCATGAGGTAGCGTACTGTGGGAGAGGCTCTTTGGTAGTGGGAGTGACGCTGCTGCACATTTGGGCGTGGGAGCACTTACCGGTGACTCGACTAGTGAGTCTAAGATTTCGGGTAGTTGATCAGCCCTATATGTTCATGTACAGCGGCATGATGAGTCAGCCCCACCTGGGGAAGTTAGAGTGGTGGCGACGGGCACTAGATGATCTTGATGCAGTGATCTAGAGACCTTATCTGGAGTGTGAGCCTTGGGAGGATGATGCGGAGGCCTTGCCGTATGTATTCATGACCCGATTCCTCATTGAGCGGACATCCTACGATGTAGAGAGACAGGTGCCAGGCAGGGTTCTGAGGTAGTTTGGACAACAACAGAGATTACCTAGGGGATCAGGAGAGTACACCAGAGTGGTCTGAGGGAGATATGCATGGGGGCCAGTACTTCCATATGATCAGGCATTGGCGGAGTTCCGGATGCTTCAGGCGAGGCCATGGGATATACGGCCGAGGGTGGTGGATGCAGGGGTATCGGAGGAGTATACGCAGTATATGGTGGCTCACTCGATTCCTCAGATATTAGATCCAATAGAGCCGATTCTTGATTTTGAGGAGGAGAGGGGACGAAGACGGAGGAGGGGAGGAGGTTGAGGACCGATGATAAGTAGACGAGGGAGGGGGGATGGTGGTGATGGAGGAGGAGAGGGTGGAGGTGGTGGAGGAGGTGGCTTAGGTGGTCGGGTCTAGCGGAGAGGGAGAGGCGGATTGCCACTGCGGATATCACAGGGACCGTTGGTGCCGGGAGGAGTCAGATTAGGTGGCCGAGGGATGGAGAGGGAGATACCGATGGACAGAGGGGAGGGAGCCACTGGAGAGGTACCTATGGAGACAAGGGAGGGAGCAACAGGGGGTGGTGATCCTTGGGAGCATATGCTAGCACATTTGCATACTCGATTGACAGCAGTCGAGACACGGGTGGAGGATCTGGAGGTGAAGGTTGCAGTGAGAGATGTGCAACTATTTGCACAAGAGTCAGAGCTGACTATAGTGCTGTAGGAGAGAGATCAGACCATTGACAGGGTGGTCCAGTTGCAGGAGAGAGTGAGGGTTTTGGAGGGAGTACAGGGACATGGACCGTCTGTGGAGGCATTGGCGAGGGAGGTACAGAGAGAGAGTGGAGAGGTTGATTATTGGTGGGGTCTATATGAGCAGGTGGTGCCAGTTAGTCAGCGAGCACTGAGCTATTCACAGATGTGACAGGCCAAATCAGAGCGATCTCAGAGGATGCAGAGCACTGGGGGTGTGGTGGGTCCACGACAGAGAGAGGTGTCAGGTGGTGCAGGAGCTAGTGGGGGTTTGATGGGGCCTCCACAGAGAGATAGATCAAATGGTGCAGGGACTAGTGGTGGAGTAGGTGGTGATGGTGGTGCAGCATCTGGTCAGAGTGGCATTTGAGAGAGTATTTTGCATGCATGTATTTTATCATTGTTGTTTTTGAACTATGTCTTGGATGGCTCTTGGTAGCCGATTTTTGTAGACTTTATTGTACTCTGATAGATGAGATGATATATATGAGGAGATCCCATATTTTGATGATATGCATTTTGTTATGTATGGATGTTATGCAGGATAGTGATTTTATGAGTTGATGCTTAGATGGATACGTGTATATGTATGCATTTATGAGATGATTCCTATATGCATGTTTTATGATGATTCATGATGTTGGATACTGACATATGAATGCAGGTTTATACATGTGTGCATGTTTTGATTGATGCAATGCTTTATATATGTAATGCCATGATGATGATGAATGCTTATGATGATTAGATGGATACGTGTATATGTATGCATTTATGAGATGATTCCTATATGCATGTTTTATGATGATTCATGATGTTGGATACTGACATATGAATGCAGGTTTATACATGTGTGCATGTTTTGATTGATGTAATGCTTTATGTATGTAATGCCATGACGATGATGAATGCTTATGATGATATGGACATGATTTTGTGTTTCATGTTGATATAATGATGAGATAATGATATGCAATGATGTTAATGCAATGTTTTGAATGAATGATTCTATGTATGTAGATGCATCTAGATGGTGTCTTGGATGAAAGTAATATGGATAAACAAATGTAAAGTACAATTATTTATATGATGATGTCTAAATGAATGCATACGTATAATGTAAATATAAAATGGTATGAACCAATGTTTGAGACAAATGGTTTTATGATTCTAAATGTCCTAAATATGATTAAGTAAAATGATAATGTGATGATAATGCAACTTATGGTTAATAACTGCACCTTAATGCAATAAAAAAAAGGATAATGAATGCAATGTAAATGAATCTCATAATGAGCATAATAAGACATTTAATAATGGATGAAGGAATGCAATTTTTAACTGACACTAAATGAATGTATGCAATGATAAATGATAAAGGATAATAAAGGATGATAAAATGATAATTGATAACTGACACTAAATGAATGCATAGTAAATGGCTAATACAATCAGGGATAATTGGTTTATATGAATGAATCTAAACATCCTGATTATGCAATGATGAGATGATATAAATTTTTAATAAATGATAATGAACTATATGCATTTTAAACAACTAAAATGATATGAAATGTACTTGATGCAAAATGCAACTAAATGTAATGATGATGATATGACCATGATGAATGCAAGGTATTTTAGACTTTGCATGATGCATTGATGATGTATCAGAGTACTTGGTCGCGATTGTATCCAAGACCAGCCCAATTGTCGCAGAACTTGCTCATTTTAACTTTGTTCACATTGGCATATAAAAATCATACATATGAATGAGTGAATGGATGGGCGATATGCAACAGAATGCAATATATATACAGATGAGATGAAATGACGATCCATAGTGCTTTATTTTTCATCATCGAGCTTTAACATGTTGTAAGAAAATACAAGCATCTTGACATAATGATTCAAGATGACCATAGTATTTCTTACATGGATTTGATATAGCAAGTTAATACAAACAACTTGATATAATGGGTCAAGTTGATTAGAGTATTGCTTGCGGAACAGACAAGGATCATCTTCGTTCATGCATGACTTGGATTGTCCTCCTTGATCTTGAGCTAATCATATCCTGATACAAGTTCACACCTTAATAAGAGACAAAAACCTTTATCCAAATTGGATGAGGAGGAACCAAAGAAGGAGCATTGTTCGTGCAAACAAAACAGTATATACATAAAGAATAAAGAATATGGATCCCTGGTAATGGTTCATGCTCATATGGTCGAGGTATACGATGTAGTCAGCAAGCCGTAGTGATCTATGACTGCATTTTGCATAAGATCATGTAGCTTAGTGAACTTCCCACGTAGACACCATTAGTACATGCCCCAGAACTTCATCGGAATAATCTGTAGAAGATACACATACAATGCTGTAGGAACCTGATACATATAAACGAATGAATTACTCATAAACCAACCAAGTATTTGATAGCTTAACACATAATTTTCCTGTCAAAGAAAACGTCATTTTGTCTTTGTTTTGGTAAGGAAGGATGCATCCTTGTTGAAGACAGTTTTTTGAGTGTTGATGTTGATGGTTTGGTCGATTTGAGAAGTGATCATCGTGCGAGTATTTTTCAATGCTTGTTTGGTATCTGCATGGATGAGTATGTACAATGTTTCGCCATGTTTTTCTATTTGATTTTCGATGTTTTCCGATGTTTTTGGATTTTGATGATTGTTTTGAATGTTTTTGAATTTTGTGAGATGATTTTGGATGTTTTTGGTATTTTGCAAGATAGTTTTGAATGAAGAACCAATGAATCACAAGTAATGTAGAATCCACTTCCATCAAAAGGTTAAGGGCATTGCCCCTAGTTTAGACATGACTCTAAAAAAGCGGGACGCAAGAGGCATGAAGTACTATCTTGATTGCGGATTAATAACAAGCCATGGTTTGGACGGATGGATGTGTGTATGAAAGGAATGTGATCGCAACAAGCCTGAAAGACAATGGAGCTATAGCCTTTACGAGTGGCGCCTGTTTGCCAGGTTTTCACCATCGCACTTACCCAAGGTGCCACCGGAGTGGTTGTTCACCGTTTGGATGCATGATTTTTCTTTACTCTTTTTTATTATTATTTTTTATTTATTTATTTATTTATTTGTATTTTCTTCAGGACATTTTTCTAGATGTTTTTGGTATTTTTTCCAGTATATACGGGAGCCTAACGCTTTGTGCAACTTATGTATAAAACCTTTTGAGGTACATGCTATTGATCGGATCTGCTAGCGGTTCTCCTTCTGAAGTAGCCAACTGATATGCCCCAGACCCAAATACAGCAGTGATAACATATGGACCCAGCCAATTTGATTCAAACTTTCCTTGATGTTCTTTGTTTGGTTCATAGGGGTTCGAATGCTAGTTCGATATGCCCATAGTACTAGATTCAATTGAACGTGCCAATCACGACCGACATCATTGACTGTCTTCTTTAGGATCCTCAATATGTTCTTATTCAATGGTTCGGCCTGACCATTGCCTTGTGGGTAATAGGGAGTGGAAAAGCGGTGTTAGATGTGAAATTTCTCACAGAGTTCACGGATATCCTGATTTTTAAAAGGAAGACCGTTATCTATGATGATAGACATAGGTACACCATATCGACAGATGATGTAATTGAGAATGAATGAGGCGATTTGCTTGCCAGTAACTTGGGTAAGTGGAACAACTTTGATCCACTTTGTGAAATATTCAGTGGCGGTAATAATGAATTTGTGACCATTGGATGAAGATGGATGGATTTTACCCACGAGGTCAAGACCCCATTGACAAAAGGCCCATGGTGTTGTGATTGGTTGCAATTCCTGTGCCAGTGCATGTATTAGGTCTCCATGAACTTGGCATTTCTTGCACTTTTTGACAAAGTAGTAGGAGTCTTTTTCCATTGATGGCCAATAGTATCCAGTGCGTAGGAGTTTTTTGGCTACTGACGGACCACTTGCATGAGTTCCACAAATTCCTTCATGTACCTCTTCCAAGGCCTTTGTTATCTCATCACGTTCCAGACATCGAAGGAGAGTACCATCAAGACTGCGTTGGTATAGGGTTTCAACAATAATGGTATATCGAGCAGTTTGGCGAATGAAGGTTTTACGTTGGTTATTCGATTGGTTGGGAGGAAGGGTGTGATCGCAGAGATAAGTGTAGAACTCACCGTACCATGGGGATTCAAAACCGACAAGATGACATATCATCTCGGATTCTGGGATATCATAAGCGAGAATCCAAAGCTGTTCTACCAAGAACTCGTAGCGTGTTGAATTCTGCGGAAGATCTAGGAGAGATGCAATAGTAGCCATAGCGTCAGCAACTCGATTCTGATCTCTTGGTATCTTTTCAAAGGTGATAGTAGTAAATGATGCCTTTAATTGGTCCACCATTTGCTTGTATGGCATGAGTTTATCATCCTTGGTCTGATATTCATCCGTTGGTTGTCGAATGACCAGTTGGGAGTCGCCATAGACTTGTAGTTCTTGTAACTTCCATTGTGTGGCTAGCGTGAGTCCTGTGATCAAGGCCTCATACTCTACTATGTTATTTGTGCATGGAAATGTGAGCCTGTAAGACTTCGGGATGCTGTCACCTTCAGATGTGATAAACAAAATGCCTGCCCCCGAGCCATGCCTAGTGTACGAACCATCAAAGTATAGTTTCCATGGTTGTGTTGTTGTGATCATGAATATCTCTTCATCTGGAAAATTGGAAATGAGAGGATGATCGCCTATGAGTGGTGCATTGACCAACTGATCTGCAATAACTTGTCCTTTGATAACTTTACAGTCCACATACTCGATGTCAAATTCACTGAGAATCTTCACCCATTTGGCCAAGCGGCCTGTCAATGTTGCTTTACTGAGTAAGTATTTGAGTGATCAATCTTCGCAATGAGTTGTACTTTGTGTGTCAACAGATAGTGCCTTAGTTTAGTGGCTGCCAAGATTACTGCTAGGCAAGCTCGCTCAATAGGGGTGTAATTGAGTTCATAGCCAACTAGTGTGCGAGAGATGTAGTAAACAATGCACTCTTTCCCTTCTGCATTATGTTGTGCTAGTAGTACACCCAATGCTGTACTTGTTGCTGAGATATAGAGTAACAAAGGTCTGCTTGGATCTGGTGGGATCAGCAATGGTGTATTCATGAGATAGTCTTTAAGCATCTGGAATGCTTGCTGGCATCTGGCATCCCATTGAAAGCGGATGTTTTTGTGTAGCAGATGTGTAAATGGGTGACACTTATCTGCCAGTTGTGCAATGAATCTTCAGATGGATTGTAGCCGTCCTTGTAATGTCCTTAGCTGACTGATGTTCTTTGGTGGTGGCATGTCCACGATTGCTTTGACCTTTGCTGGATCGACCTCAATACCTTTGCTTGAGACAATGTATCCTAGAAGCTTCCCTAAGGTTACTCCAAAGACACATTTATTTGGGTTGAGTCGAACATGATATTGTTCTAGTCTATCAAAGATTTTATCTAATATGTCAAGATGACCTTCTCTGGTGAGTGATTTTGCTAGTAAGTCATCAACATAATCTTCCATCATAGTATGCATCATGTCATGGAAGATGGTGGTCATTGCTTGTTGATAGGTCACTCCTGCATTCTTTAGATCAAAAGGCATTACATTCCAACAGTATGTGCCCCATGGACATGTGAAGGTGTCATATGTTGATCTTCTGGTGCTATCTTTATCTGATTGTATCCTGAAAAGCCATCCATGAGTGAAAGCATGGCATGTCCTGCTGTTAGGTCCACTATGATGTCGATGTTTGGTAGGGGGAAGTCATCCTTAGGACATGCCTTATTCAGATCTCTGAAGTCAGTACAAATACAGATGCCCCCGTTTGGCTTGCCGACAGGCACAATATTGGATATCCAATCTGCATAATCAATTGGTCTAATGAAACCAACATCTAGGAGTTTCTTGAGTTATGCTTTGACTAATACTACAATATAAGGATGCATCTTACAAAGCTTTTGCTTGACAGACTTGGCTCCTTCTGCTACAGTGAGGTGATGCATGACTAGATCAGGATCAAGCCCGGGCATGTCTGCATATGACCATGCAAAGTTGATCTGATGCCTTTGAAAGAACTCTACAAATTTAGGTTGTTCCTCTGGAGTTAGAAGAGATGCCAGATGTATGTGGTGAGGAGTTTCAGGAGTCCCCACGTTGTATTCTTTTGTTTCCTCGATGAGAATCATTGATTGTTTCCATTGTGTGCTACAAGGAAGGATGTCAAACCTTTCATCCTCAAGCGCGTTAGAGAGGTTTTCACCATTGGATACGCTCTTTATTTTTACTTTTGTTGAATCAAATAGTGCCACGGTGTGGTTTTCACTGGAAGATCCATGTCTTATTGTTATATTTTTACAGCTGAAAGGTTTGGCATCTGCCCCAAAGTATGCTGCGCTATTAAGTTCTATGGCGAATCCAGCTTTGTGATCCCCGCTTGGTATGTTATCCCGTAGTTCCAAAAAGTCAATGATTGCCTCATCGTTTTGGAAAAGGTCAAGACATGGGGGATTAGGGTGGTTCCATTCGATGAGTTCAGGATGGATAATAGGCATTACTTCATCAATTAGGTTAAATTCGTTAGATGTGTCAGTGAGGGTTAAGACGGTGTGGTGAAGGTTGTTGATGGTACTCTCACTATCAGAATCAGGCGCAGGATGCGACGTAGGGTCTGTGGAAGAAGTTTCCAGCTCGGGAACCCAAGAGGTCTTTATCTGTGCTTCTCTGTAAATAGGGATGTCTTTGCGAGGTGGAGGTAGTGATGTGTCTTCCTCATTTGAAGTATTAAGCTGGATGGAATCAAATTCCCATTCATGTGAGTTAGTCTCTGAGTCACTTTCCAGTATCCAATTACTATACCATACTGGGATGTCCTTTGAGTTAAACACTACAGGTGTGATCGGTTGATGTACCTTTGTAGATGAAATGATCGGTGCTGCAGGAAGGATGATGGGGATCAATGAATCCGATACGGGGAGTATCGGTAGTGTTGACTCTGTTGCTTCTGCTGGAACTGCTGATGTTGTAGATACTACTGCGGGTTCTGATACAATTGCTGCTGCTAATGGTGCTATTGATGTTATTGTTGTTGTTGATGGGATCACTGGTTTGATGAGTGGGATGATGGGTGTTGTAGATGGTTGTGTTGGGATTTTGAGCCTTGGTGGGGGAGTTGTGATGTGTTTGATGCTACTTTTATAATAAAAGGTGTCCTCTTTGCAATAGGCCGATATAGTGGTTTGCTGGGTTTTCCTTTGAATCTGAGCTTAGGAAAGATCTCCTTTTGAAAGCCTAGGCCTGTATTATCCTTGGGCTTTAATTCCGGCAGTAGTGGTTCATGTCTTCCTTGTTTGCAAGGTCCCAAAGCACTCTGACCATCATAACACATTCTTTGCATAATGAGGAGGCCTTTGCCATACTGATCCATGGGAAGTGTAGCTTGCGGCATATTGGTGGTGATGGGATCTCTATAGATCCATTCCGCTAAGTCCTCATCTCTGGTTTCTTCTTCTTGACTCTTCCCAAGGATGAGAGGCGTCAAAGCACATGCTGGCATGATCAGTGGTGTTTGAAGTAACTGCTGAGGTTTTCCATGTGTTCTAGGAGAAGTGGGCATTTGTCCCACACAAAAGAGTTGACTCAAATTGTATTCCCCAGGAACTTCCTCTATTATTTTCATCTTAAGCTTTTCTTGCTTGGGTATAGTGGTGTTTGAACTGGCAAGAGAGGTTGGACTTATGTATGAGGTGGAGGAGATGGCTTCTCTATTGTTAGGAACGGGAATCTCTGGTTGATGACTGATATTATGACAATATGCAAAGGGGTTTGCATCGCCCAGGATTGTGATCTCTACAC
Source organism: Cryptomeria japonica (assembly GCF_030272615.1). NCBI lineage: Eukaryota > Viridiplantae > Streptophyta > Pinopsida > Cupressales > Cupressaceae > Cryptomeria > Cryptomeria japonica. Next base: position 104,358,455 of record NC_081410.1, read on the forward strand.
CGTTATGTGGGAACTTGATACACTGATGGTAGGTGGATGGAACGACTTGCATGGCATGTATCCAAGGTCTTCCTAACAATAGATTGTATGGCAGAGGAAGGTCCAGAACTTGACAGATGATGTGTTTCACCACAGGACCCACTCAGATTAGTAGTACCATAGATCCTTTGGATGAACGCTCTGCATCATCACAGGCTTTGATTATGATTTTCTTGCGAGGATCCACTGATTCTATTGCATATCCCAAAGTTGTGACCAATTGCAGTGTACAAATATTCAGGCCGACCCCATTATCGATCAAGACTCGCTTGATCCTATGTTGGTTGATAAATCCTTCAATGTGTAGGGAAGCGTTATGAGGTTGCTGGAAGGAAGAGTTGTCACATTCGGAAAAAGTGAGACAAGTTGATGACTTTAGACTTCCATCCATGGCTTGGAACTGATCAGTATTTAGGTTTGCAGGGACTGACGCCTCTTGGAGAGCTTGATCCAAGATTGTTTTATGAGACGGAGATAGGCACAGTAGCTCTAAGATAGATATCAATGCGGGCATTTTGTCTAACTGTTCCACAAGGTTATACTACTTTGGGATAGATGGGGTGCTTTGTGGAGCTGGTTTTATGGTAATCTTGTTGCGACGTGTAACAACATTGCAAGTGGAGCTGGGATTTTTGATGGTTATAGTTGCAATTTGTTCACTGGCATCGTATAGGTGATTTATAGTGTAATTATATGCGCCTTGCGTATAATCAGTGGTATTAGTGCCTCTCCTGGAAGTGGAAGGACCCCTTTGATCTTGTGATGGAAGTGGATTTTTGAACATCAGATGATCATTGTTTGTTGTCTTTGGGTCATGTCCTTCGATTTCAATTTCACCTCGATCAATAAGATCCTGAATAAGATCTTTTAATCTGTGTCAATTACTTGTCTTGTGTCCTCTCCCTTGATGGAAATCACAATGTTCAGTATCCCTCCACCATGCAGGTTTGACTCGAGGCTCATAGTTTGATGGTTTGGGTAGGGTTACCAGATTTTGAGAAACTAGTTGTCGTAACACAGTTTCAATGGGTTCCCCTAAGGGAGTGTATGTTCGCTTTTGTTTTTGTTGACGAGGTCTGGGTTCATCGTGAAATGTGATGTGGCCTTGATTGGGAGGAACAACTGTGTTAGTCTGAGGTGGGGGATTTTGTCTTGCAAATCGAACTACAAGTTGTACACTTTTGATAGTTCTTGCATCCACAACCCCGTCGTTGACGACATTTTTGTTTTTGTTCCAGAAGCTTGGTTTGTCACTATTGAAGCGTGGGCGAGGAACATCCTTTGGTTCATTATAGATTTTGACAAGTCCTTTCTTGATGAGAGCTCGTTCACATTTTAATCCTTTGGTGATCATGTCATTGAAAGAGTCTGTGTCTTTGACATCCAGGTGAAATTTCATTTCTTCGTTTAAGTTGGAAATAAATATTTCCACTAGTTCTTGTTTAGGTAACTGAAGAGAACGTCTGCTAGACATTTGACACCATCGTTGCAGGAATACTGAGAATAGTTCACCTAGTTTTTGTTTAGTGTTACATAGATCAACCATGGTGATATCACGTTCAATGTTATGAGAGTAATGTGCCAAGAACTTCTAAACTAGCTCTTCAAATGTCCTAATGCCACCTGGTAGTTGGGAAAACCATGATGTGGTTGTTCCTCCCAAGCTTTGGGGAAAAAGTTGCAGTAGGTATGTGTCCTCGTATGCCACTTCGAGGCAAGCTGAATGGAATTCTCTGACATGATCGTGAGGATCTCCTTTTCCTCGATACTTTTCGAACTTGGGTGTTTCGAACCCTCGTGGAAAAGGTGGCATATAAAGATTCCTATCAAAGGGATAGGGACAAATGTCATTGAGTGAAAATTGATTAGTCTTTACGCCACTGTGAAGTTGTTGGGCGAGATTTTCAACTTGTTGTCGTAACATCTCTATGTCATTTGGAGGAGGAGGAGGTGGGTTACCTCGAGGAATGTTATATCTGATGGGATCTCTACCTCTTTCTTCCTCATGGCGACTTTGTCGTTCTGATGCTTGTCTGAGTTGTGCAAGATCAAAGTCAGAGGGGAGTTTGGCTCCTTCTTGAGCAAGCTTTAAAAAGTGAGCATCCACATTGCTCCTGAGTATTTCGTGAAAAGGTCTATTAAAGAGAGGGTTGTGCTGAGCCCTTTCTATTGTTGCAGGGGTAGGAGTACTTAGGTTTTCGTCATTAGCATTTCCTCCAAGTGCTTCTTGAAATTCGTTGATATTTTCCTCCTCTTCTTCTTCAATTTCTATTTCTTGTTGCCTTGACTGTGATCGGGTATGAGCCATTTTGTTTACAAGTTTTTGTTGAAGTTGGGTGAAAATGATAATGAGTTGTTGATGAAATGAAAGATTGATGGTTGGTGAATTGTGTTGCATGTGGATCTCTAGCACTTAAAGGTAGATGTGACCGAAATTCTTTCTTGAATTGCTTATTGTTTTTTATAAGGTTTAATGTGATAAGGTTTAGAGAAATCTGAGATGTGTTACAGACTTAACTACCTAGTAATGAGAGGATTCACTCATAAACTAGTTTTAACTTGTGTAGATATGTCTCTTAGGATGAGCTTATCCTAGATGTAGAAACAATCTAAAAGTGATGTTTTGTGTTTGATTCAAGCAATATCCCAAAAGAGAACTTAGGACAGGAACCTCTTAATGTTTTGAGAGTTGAAGATGAAGTGATGATGTGTGAATGAGATAATGGATGAAATGTTTTAACTTCAATAAAAGCTTTGTGTCACAAATGGAACAAATTCTACCTCTTCCCTTTCGGGCATTGGTGGCATTTCTCGATCTACATTGTAAGTGATACAAATGTCTGGGAAGAAGTTGGGATTGATCTTTCCTCCTTGGTTTTTGTGATAACTCAAAGCTCTATATTGCATAAAAGCTCTGCGGTTCAATGACTTTGGATCAAATTCGTTTGATTTGCCTTGAAGGTAGAGACGCATGTGATGTAGAAAAACTCTATAAGAGACAAAGATTTGTCTATTTAGATAGAATAATTTCCTCCTTTTGATCAAAGCCTTTGAGATCAATGGTCTTCTTTTCAAGTTGATGTTTTGATGAAGATTCTTCTTTCTCAAGATGTGAAGAATGGTCATAAAGTTTGATACTCTTCTTTGTTTTTGATCTTTTTGGTTGTTTTGAAAAATGTTTGGTTGGATGAATACTTGTTTTGATTTTTGGATTTTATGATGTTTCTTTGACAAGAAAACAAAGCAAGCACGCAAACACAAGAATGTTGCCTTTAAAGGCACAAATGAGTATGGGTCTAGATCAACCCAATCCTTGGAATTTTTATGACCCTTTCCTTTAAGTGTTTTTTTAGGCGTTTTTCTTTCCAAAGCCTGAAGTCAGCTCAATTTGCACTTGGTCTTGACTAAAACAAAAACACTTCAAACACTTTGTATCCCTAAGGTCAAATGGCCAGTTGCGATAAATTTAGCCCACATCTTGATATTTCTTCGACTTTGGTACTATGTACCTTATGAATCCCGTCGTGGTAGGTAAGGATGTGATATACTAAGTCTTGCACAAGCATAACAAATAGATGATCCCTATGATGGGGGAGTCACCACTTTCATCAAGCCACAAGTGACTTTTAAAAAAGCTATGTTTCTACTCAAGGAAATATGTATGGTGAGTATCTTGGGAGCAAAACCATATATGCTCTTGCACTGAATTATATCACAAATATCCTCAATCAATAGAACGGGTGGGCTACTACTTAAAGGTGTTTAGTAATTTTTGATGTCTTTGGACATAAGTTCATTCTACAGTGACTCACTTAAGAGCCTTGTAACTTGTGGTGGGGCCCATTCGTCCTTTCGGCAAGTTACACTGTAGGAACAACTATACCCAAGGCTACAACTTTCGCTCTCACCTGATTTCTATAGCGGTTCGAAGGATTTACCGCGCGAGGTCGTTCCCAAGAGTGATGTGTCTCTTGGCAGACCTCTCTTAAAAAGATAAAAAAAATGAGTGTTACTAAAACTTTTCTCTTGCACCTAGGACCACGAAAGCCAAGGGAGAGGATAGTGTGTGTTAGAAGTAGGACTATTCGACCAACTCTTTTGCACAAGTGTGCCAAACACAAAAAGCACTTGTTATTTTTAACTTGTTATTGCAATGATTTTCTATCTAATTTGGAGATGTTTCTCCAACAACCATGATGTTCTTTTTAACTTCAAAGACAATATGTTTAAGTAACTAGGAAAATGAAATCCTGGTCAACTTAATAAAAAACACGTTTGCTTGAAGTAAATAGCTTTTGCAAAATTGAGACAAGTTGATTGTGAATTTTATTTGCACCAAAATTTTGAAGTGTGGATTGCAAATTTTAGTTTGATGCAAGAAAGAAATTTGTCTTGTCTTGTTTTAAGCACCAAATAAAATGAACCTAACTTGCAAGGAAGTAAATTTGTTGTGTTCAATTTTTAGAGCACCAAATGCAAATGATCCTAATCTTGAAAAAAAAAAAAACTTGTTTTGTTCAATTTTTAGAGCACCAAAATGGATTTTTTTTTAACCTTTAGCAACAAAAGGGTTAGTTTTGAACACCTGCACAAGAAACGAACAATTAGGAAAAACCGAATTTATGGTGGGCTTCTACAAGCCTAACAAAATTTTAAATTTTTGGTTATAGGGTCTTTTTTACAACGTTCTGTTACAATAGTGCCACTCTGTGTTTGAACAGAAGCGCTATTTAACACAAACGCGCTAATACAGACACAACAACGCTAAAAGTAAAATTTTGATAGCAAATGCAACAACGCTAAAACAATCACAAAAGCACTCAAATAAGCACAAAAGCTCTAAAATAAGCACAATAGCGCCAAACTTGAGACAATAGCGCTAGAATGTCAAGTTGCAATAACACTACAACGCGATCAAAAATGCTAAAGCGCGACCTGTGTGTCAAGTTCAACATTCAAACATGTTTGTTAGTTTTTAAAAAGATTGTTTTGGGTGCTTGGATTCACGTCGGGTTCACCAAATGATGCTCTGTAAAAAGGACAAGGTTAGGATAAACAAACACCGAACAAGAAACAACAAGAAGTCGATTGTTAGATGTTAGAAAATCATAAATTAAAAACTATCCTAAGCAAGCATATCAAGAAAGACACTGCTAAACAAAAAGAAAGCTTAAGGAATCTACAAAAAGCAACTAAGCTCCTCCAAATGATCTCTACCATGCTGGCAGTTTCTCCTTCCTTGTTCCTCTCCTCTCCAAGTTCCAAAATAGTGTAGCTCTCAGCATCTTTTTGCACTATGGATGCTTATGGAGATTTGAGATTAAAGTATTTGCTCTAAATATGAATGAAAAGCTAATACTAGATGCTATAGATACTAAGATGATTTGTTTTAAACCAAAATGACAATTATATGAGATTATTATGCTAAAATGCTCTTTAAAATTCACTATAGATTAAATGCATACAAGTTTTCAGGATTATGACTATGAATGTTAAATGTTTGAGGCTTTGAAAATGAGGAATGTGAGCTCTATTTATAGGTAAAATGAAGCAATGGATGGTTGAGATTGAGTAATCTCAACAAGGATCAGGATTGAATGATTTGAGATCCATGTGAGAGCTTTCAACCCAATCCTAGGATGACAAGTGTCAATGTGAGATAGGTTGAGAGGAGAGGGAATAAGCATTAAATGCTTGACATGACCTGAAGGTTAACTTGGAAGTTAAGGTCAAGGTTAGTTGAATGAATAAATTCTTTATTCAAAGAATAAAACTTTTATCCAATGGATAAACTCTTGTGCAAAGGCAAAAGGGATAACCATGGTCAAAGCAATAAATGCTCGAGGAGACACATGAGCGCAAGTTGAAATAACTTGTAATAACCCACCATAATTAACTCAACAAAATTGACCATTCTTTTTTTTTGTTTAATTTATTCAATGTGTTTGATTCAATCGCATACTCTGGGCATCCATCCATTTGGATTAGGCATTCATCCATCCGAGATGAGTATCTAACCATACGGGTTAGGCATTTATCCATACGAGACATAAGATTTCATCTATCCAATACGGGATAGGCATCTACCCATACGGGGTAGGCATCTATCCAATCGGGATAGGAGGTGCTCTAGCCAGAGGCTTAGACTCATCGGGACCATTCGGGTCCTGAGCTACTCACTAAGTATTACACTCTTCTAACAGAAGTGCACCGAGGTCGTCGTCCTTAGGAGTAATTAAATAACATAATACAAGCTTGAATTCCGCCTCGAAATTTGGCTTAAAGCCTCGGGAAGTCAAGCGAATCCATATGGGATTCCTTCCGAGTACGCATTGAATTACTTTTTCAAATTTAATTATCTTATCTTTCAAATTAGGATTCTTACTCAATCTTTCTTTTACCAAGCCTAGACCCCACCCACGAACACCTGAGTACGAGGGACAACTCCGTCCCAAGATTGCCTACATACCCGTTTCGGCACGAGATCAAGGCGTAAAGTATGTAGTTCTATTTTCTACTCTATGGTTTGATGTAAACTGATTAGTGGGTACGCAACCCTTTCTAGGTAGTTCTATTTTCTACTCTATGGTTTGATGTAAACTGATTAGTGGGTACGCAACCCTTTCTAGGGTCAATGTCCCAGACAGTTTCTCTGTGGTTGCTACCCACGACGATAGCGCTTAAGCAAAGGCTCAAGATGGCTTATTGCTTGTGGCCTAAAACACTAGATCGTAAATTCTTATCATAAGCGTCACCCATGACCAATTGTCAATTGACAATAATTTTTGAGATTAAATCAATTTCATAAAAGCATTTCACTCACCATCCCTATAGGGATTTACTATAGTTTAACTCAACGGATGAAAGATCGTTTTAGAGTTATCTTATTAAATTATCAATCCAAGGGGGATTACCCGCCCCTTGGATTTTAACTTCCAAGTGTCTCTTATTACTCCCCGATGATTTATAGGGACGATGCCACAGACGTCGTTGATGTAGCTTTATTAGGCGTTAAGTACAGTAGTTCAACATGACGACATTACCCGTAAGCGTGACCTATAGGCACTGTATATACTGAACGCTACTTGGTTTTGGTTTTCCAACTTCCTTTATTTAAATTTTTCTAACTTATGATAAACATCATGTTTGGAAAATAATTATGAATTGAACGCGCATATTTAGACATTGCAAAGCTCAATTAATCGAAATAACTACTTGATGAATGACATGGGATAAAAACCATAACTAGAATTATTTATCATTCAAAACTTGAATATAACTTGCATAATAATGACAGCTAGGTAACTTGCATACTAACAATTAAACGTATAATTTGCATGAAGATGGGAACACCAATAATTGAAATCAATGTAAAGACATTTGCATGAAGCGAAGGTAGGGTAAGTTACATGCGAGAATATCGCTTATAAAACCACTAATCCCAACATAGAATTTAGCTTCAAGTCATTTAATATGGATTAATTGTTAAGTGAATCTTAAGAGGATCTAAGTATCTTTTAATATAAATTTGTTAAAACTTAGTTATAAATCTAATAATTACCTAAGTTAAAAAATTTATTAACTAAAATTTATATATATACATAAAAGAAGGTATTTAAATAACTAAAATTTTAAACATATATAAAAAAAGAATTTACAAATAAAATAAAATTAACATTGCCCTTTGAATTATGTTTGATCGGCATTAATAAGGGTTAATGGGAGTGGGACCCCATGGGTCCCCTCCACTACCCTGCGGCCACTATCGCAGCAGTGACCGTAGGCTAGTGGGGGGTACCGTTATGGTACCACTCCCTGCGGAGTATTAATTCCATCCTCCACCTGCGAGCCGGTACGCACAGGCATTATATCGTGCAATATAATTATTAATTACTTCGCATAAACTATTAATACCTTATATATATATATATATATATGTATGTATGCATGTATGTATGTATATTTATTTATTTATTTATTTATTTCTATAGTTCATTCCAGAATAATAAATTGTATAAAAGGAGAATACATAAACAGGTATGTAAACTTAAGAAAATATTAATGTAAGAGAGAATATCATATTAATCCCAGGGACGAAATATAACAGAGAAATAAAAATAACTAGAGAAGTAATTTGCTCCAGCGATGCACAGATTATCGAGAAGTAGGTAGGTGTTTAAACTGAGAAATACAAGCTAACACAAATGAATTATATTTTATTTCTCAACCAATGTCCAGAGAGGGTGATAGAGAGTTATTTATAGGAAGATTATTTATTTTCAGATTTCACAGGGAGAGAGTTTGTTCGACTGATATTCACAGAGATTCAACTAATATTCATAGAGAAATTTTTATTCAACTCATTTAACTAATATTCACATAGAAATTTTATTCAACTCATTTAACTAATATTCCCAGAGAAATTTTATTCATCTCATTTAACTAATATTCACAGAGAAATTTATTTAACTAAAAATCACAGAGAGATTTAAAATAATCACAGAGAGATTTAAAAAATAATCACAGAGAGATTAAAGAATAAGATTCAGATTTCCATTCGAAGGACCAGAGAAATGAATCAGAGGGAGGATTAAAGATTCAAATCACACAGGAAGAATTTTGATTTCAGAAAAAGAGATTTAAACAAATAAAAGAATATGATTTTCTTTTGCTAAATTTTTTGGAAGAAAAACAAAAGCAAGATCATGTGCATATTTTCTTGAGGGAAATAAAATAATTTAAATAACTATATTTTACATGCACTATATGAAAGCATCATCATTACTATTTATCCTCAAATAAAAGATTTAAAATCAAATAAAAGAATTTCTTTATATAAAGGAAGATCTATAACTATTGATAATACGAATTCCTCATAAGTAAATGTAAAGATAAACAACGAGGAGAGAACCTGGTTTATCGAGCTTGATGTTGAATCCACTAGCTACCCTTATGATCTTTCCTTGCAACTTGAAAGAATTCCTTCAAACAACAACTTAAAATTCCTGCAACGAAATTGAGACTACCAAAAAGATCTATTTCTAAAACTTGGGAAATTTCCATCAAAACATAATCAACTCCCTTCTTTGAAACTTGCATATAATTTTATAAGAAAATTCCCTCAATTCCACTATCTAGAAAATTTAATTAAAAAGGAGATTCTTTCCCAATTTTGGATTTCATGCAAATTGATTAGACTTAGTGGAGGAGTTACATGCAAGATGGTGGAGAATCCTCTAGAAGCTTCTTATTCTTCTACAACATGTGCCATAATTGGACGTGGAAAATAAATCAATAAAAATAATGTATATTTTCCATGTGTGTGTGTGTGTGTTATTATTTTTCATTCTTTTTATAACATTTATTCAATCATTTAAATAGCTTATCCAAAGATAAAATAAAATTGTAATTTAAATCCAAAAGTGATAAATGAGGGTTGTGACACAACCATAAATGGTTATGTAAGAGCCATTAATGGTCATGTAAGAGCCATTAGTGGTTCTGGAAGACTTTGGAGGTTAAATTGTTGAACACACAAAGCATTAAATGCTTTTCAAAGACTTTGAAGTCTTTGAGAAGTGACTCCAAGTTGCTTAGGAATGTGACAATAATTAGGGGATGGATTAGGTTAATTAGGAAGGAGTTAGAAGAATCTAGAAGGGGATTAGGATGCAAGTGGGTTTGGTGGGTGAGGGAAAATAGGATTTTTAATTAAAATAAAATTCATTTATTTCAATAAATAGGTGCAAGTTGCATTTGTAGGAAAATGCAAGTGGGGGGGGAATAAATGATTTAAATAAATGTTTTATTTAATTTATTTAAAAGAAGAAAAGGGTTAAATGAAATAAATAGGATTTATTCATTTAATTGATTGTGAGTTTGGTTTAATGAATTAATTAAAATAAATTGAATAATTTATTTAATTAATAGGAGAATATTTTGAAGATGAATTAATTAAATATTAATTTAATTAACTGATGGCTAGTGGATTTTTAATCAAATAAATAGCAAATATTCATTTAATTAAACTAGACAGATTTATGTGACTATAAAACATATTGAACTACGCAAATAGCATGAAAGTATTAACAAAAAATATTGCTATTTAGTTGATCGACTCCTATTGATACCAACAAGGACATAAATGTTAAGCCAACACAAAAAGATACGCATGAAGAGGTTACCAAACATTTCAAATGAAATTATTATTAAGCTATTAAATGAGATAATTTTAATATCTATCTACACTAGTCCATAGCGATAAGCTTTCACAATTTTGGAACAAGCATTTAACCTCCAAACTTTAATCACTTGTAGTAAAACATGACACCAAGATTGACAATTGGAGTGATAGTGCTAACATTTAGTAAGGTAGCCTTATTTATTTGATTCTCACCTTGCTACTTATCTCTTACTTATTATACTATTGGTTTACACTTGTTTCAATCCTAAACCATCAAACTCTCTCAAGCTGCACAACCTAAAAACATTCAGTAGCCCCTAAGTGTAGGACTCAAGGATAGCAAAAGTAAAATGGTGACAATAAGTCACTAATTGATCTTACACATGACATCCATTATCACAACGAATTTAATAAAATTAGTGAAAATTTTGAGGATTCTTTGTTTATAATAGAATCTCCAAAGGTTATCAACATTTCACTAAAGAGACCTATAAACTAAACAAAGTAAATTTACCTTGACATTGTTACTCTATAGTAGAATCAAACTATGAATTTGAAAGAAAATAATCATGTGTGAAATTAAATTGGCATATATTTTTATTTCATTTTTTATTTCTAAATGAGATTTCAATAATAACAACTGAGAAAACAATAAAAGTTCCGTGCTAACAATTATGTTTTTGCAATACATCATTTTAATAGTTAATTTTTTTAACAATCATATATCAGTTTGCACAATTTGTTTTTTGATTTTGAAAAAGTTAGAATATTATAGAAAAACAAAAAATTCACTACTGAATATTTTATTTCATGTTTAAAATATTTTAAATTAGAAATAATACTATACAATCATAAATTGATATTAATGATAACCTAAAATAAATCTCTAATATATGAACTTAAAAAACTATTAGTTTATTTCTTTAATATTTTTTTCATAATTATTAAAATTATTAATTATTAAATACTACATAAAATTTAAGAATACTCATCAATATTTGTTTTATATTAAAAAAACAATACAAAATAATTAAACTAAATATTTCACATGACAATTGTCTAATCATTAATTTTTAAAAAACAAAACTTCTCATTATATACAAATAATTTATAACCAATTTAAAAAGTAAAAAACAAAACAAAAAAACAAACAAAAACGAAAAAAAAAAAAACATTAACTATAAATAAACTCTAATTATTAAATAAAATATTTGGAACCTAAATAATAATAGAGGAATTGATTAATGTAACTCCTTTACAACAAAGACTAACTTTAAAAAACAAAACTTACCACCAAATCAAAAGTTTTTAGACCCCACTTAAAAAACCAATAAAAGAAAACTTCCACATCTTTCTTTAAAAAGTGCACACCTCACATCTACTCAAAGTCCGTATCATGCCACGCTCATTTTGTTCACTTTTTTCTTTTGTAAGCTACAACTACTAATCCATAATTCTTCCCTAAATGCATATCCACACCAAAAAAAAAATGGTTGAATGGAAAGACAAGTTATATCCTATCTACCATTCTCAACCCCAAATAAAATAAAAAATCTAAATTTTAAAAAATATTTTGTTACATTTTCTTTAAGTTATTTAGAAAAGACAATAATTAGTATTAAGTAACCTATCAAATTATCTATTATTTTATTAAAATTTAAAATTTATAGTTTTTGAGTTATATTTATTGATCATATAGTAGTAGTCATTTAGGAGAATCCATCTCTTATAAGTATGAATTATCTATTTAATGTTGGTTTTAGGTAATGTTTCCATATATGAAATATGAAGGCTTTTTGGGAGGTAACCTATACCAATACTACTTTGAATCAATTGCAAGTAATTATAGAGTTCTTCTAATATCAAACACACTTAACTTGTCACCCCATTTACATAATCTCAAACAAGAATTATATCTTATGAATTTGTTCATTATGTAGCCTCTTAATTCATTCATTGTCAAATAGGTGATTTTTTTGTCACATGTCAAATTATATATTGTTTTATTATGATTCAACTAAAAGATTTCTGAGTCTCATTGATTCATATTTCACAAATAATAGTTCACAAGAATTCATTTTTCATAGTATGAAAAGTCTACTTAATGTTCATTGCTTCAATATGATGTTTATAGATATGAAGAATCAAGATTACTTGAAACTCAAGAAATTCAATTACTCTCTTAAAATTAAACTTATTTAACTTGCTACTTCATTTATGAGACATTCCAACCTAATGTGTATAGATATGAAATATCAAGACTCACCTAATTCAATATTATTTAAAATTGATCTATCTCAATATTATTTACATTTAAGACACTCAATTAGTCTCTTAAAATCAAACCCATTTAACTACTCCATTTACTAGTCATTCCAATGTAATAATTATAGATATGAAATATAAAGACTTCTAAATAATGACCTATCTCAATATTATTTAATTAAATTTAAGATATTCATTTAGTCTCTTAAAATCAAATCCAATTAATTTCCTAGTACATTTACCAAACATTCTAATAAAAATATTATCTTAAAACTAGATATACCGAATTATATACTATTTTATTACATGATTAACTGTCTAATTTTAAAATCAAATAGTAAACCACGAATAAAGATACCTTAGTTTTGGAACCGAGCAAATCTTTACTGCTAAAAATTCAACTCGCTGCGTCACATTTTTTCATTTGCGTGAAATCACAAGCGAAAGAAATAGGAGAAAAGAAGTGAAATATTAAAAATACCAAATTTGTTAATGAATGCCTGTAGACGACAAGGCATTAAATTCAGTCCAACCCGCGGGAGGTTCGATTATCAGCTATGCCGAATCTTCCTCGCATATAAATTTATTCGTCCATTTTTTTTCGATGATGTGTGGAGATATTTTCGGGGTTCCGTGTAACTAGGGTTTGAAAATTTTCAGGTTTATTTGGTTTTGTGATGAATGTGAGCACGAGAAGAATGATGGCGCGTAAGGAGACTGTGCGAGATCTCGTGGAGGAAGCCAAGAAGCGCATTGTTTTGATCTTCATTTGCGTCATCGGCCTTGCATACCTCATGTCCCGTAAGTTTTACAGTTTATTCTTCTCATTCGATGTTGGTTGTCTTTTTTTAAGAATTATAAAAAATTAGGGTTGTGAACGCTTTTCATAGGGGTTGTGTTATTTTTTTTGAAATACTAAGTGTCCTGAGCGAAAGGAGTTGTCGGAATTCTTTGTTGATGTCAAATTCTGCAAGAAAAGAGATCAAAGCCTTTACATGGTTTGATGTTTTGAATTGATGTCGGCTTGAAATTATGGTATGAAGCAAGCGACTGGAAAAGAATAAGCTGTTTTGAGGATTCATTGTTCTGAAATGTTGCTTGGAAGAGACGTTCATTGATTTTAATGTTTTACGTTGAGAACTTTATAATGCTGGAAATTATAACAAATCCTTTGTGTTATGTGGAGAAATTAACAAAGACTTGATGATTTGATGTTTTTCATAGAGAACTTCTCAATTTAAATGTTGAACTGAAACTATGTGAGAAAAATTCGGTTACCTTTATGTTATGATAAGAAACTGATGATCCTTAAGAGATTTGGTTTTTTGGATTGTGACCATGTCTTCAATTTTAAATGTTGAATTGAAGTTATGCTGGAAAAAACAACTCACTCTTATGGTATGCTGTAAGGTGACGAATCCGCAAGAGCTTTTATGTTTTGGATTTTTTCTTGGAAAAGATAAGGACAACTTTAAATTTGAATGTTTAATTTAAATTATGATGTAAAATAACAAATTATTGATGTTATTTTGATAAATTAAGAAACAGTTGAACAATTTGGTGTTTTAACGTTTGGATTGTTGTTTGTAATAGGCATTTCTCAAATTTTAAGTTGAAAATGAAATTATCTTGGAAAACTTAACAAGCTTCATTTTACTGTTAAATTGGAATAATCAATAATGTCTAGTAATTCAGTTATGGATTAAACCTTAATATTATTTCGACAAAAGAACTAACCCTTAAAGATTTCATGTTTTGGAGTTCTTCGATTTTAATACTGAATTGGAAATACGCTAGAAAAAATAATGAACACATATTGTTTGATGAGAAATTGACTAATCCTTGGAAGATTTGATGCTTTTAATTGTTGCTGGAAAAATGCGTCCGTTAATTTTAAATTTTGAAGTGAAATTATCACAGAAAAGTTAAACAATTTTTTATATCATATTGAGAAAATAAGAAAATTTGGTATGAAACAAACGACTGGAAAACAATAAGCTTTTTTGAAGATTCAATGTTCTGAATTGTTGCTTGCGAAAGGTGTGCTTTGATTTTAATGTTTTACGTTGAGAACTTTATTATGCTGGATATTATAACAAATCCTTTGTGTTACGTGGATTAATTAACAAAGACTTGATGATTTGATGTTTTTCCTAAAGAAATTTTCTATTTAAATGTTGAATTGATACTCTGTGAGAAAAATTCGGTAACCTTTATGTTATGTTGAGAAATTGATGATTTTAAGATATTTGGTATTTTGGATTGTGACCATGTCTTCAATTTTAAATGTTGAATTGAAGTTATGCTTGAAAAGATAAACAACTCTTAATGGTATGCTGTAAAGTGACAAATCCGCAAGAGCTTTTACGTTTTGGTTTTTTGCTTGGAAAAGATAAGGACAACTTTAAATCTGAGTGTTTAATTTAAATTATGATGTAAAAATAACAAATTCTTGGTGTTATTTTGATAAATTAAGAAACAGTTGAACAATTTGGTGTTTTGGATTGTTTTTTGTAATATACATTTCTCAACTTTTAAGTTGGAAGTGAAATTATCTTAGAAAACTTAACAAGCCTCAGGAAAACTTAACTAGCCTCATTTTACTGTTAAGTTGGAATAATGTCTAGTAATTTAGTTATGAATCAAACTTTAATATTATGTTGACAAAAGAACTAACCCTTAAAGATTTCATGTTTTGGAGTTTTTCGATTTTAATACTGAATTGAAATTATGCTAGAAAAAATAATGAACACATTTTGTCTGCTGAGAAATTGACTGATCCTTGGAAGATTTCATGCTTTTAATTGTTGCTGGAAAAATGCATCTGTTAATTTTAATTTTTGATGTGAAATTATCACAGAGAAGTTACACAATTTTTTATATCATATTGAGAAAATAAGAAAATATGGTATGAAACAAACGACTGGAAAACAATAAGCTTTTTTGAAGAGTCAATGTTCTGAATTGTTGCTTTGAAAAGGCGTTCTTTGATTTTAATGTTTTACATTGAGAACTTTATTACGCTGGAAATTATAACAAATCCTTTGTGTTATGCGGAGAAATTAACAAAGACTTGATGATTTGATGTTTTTCATAAAGAGATTTTCAATTTAAGTGTTGAACTGAAACTATGTGAGAAAACTTAGGTAACCTTTATGTTATGCTGAGAAACTGATAATCCTTAAGAGATTTGGTTTTTTGGATTGTGACTACGTCTTCATTTTTAAATGTTGAATTGAAGTTATGTTGGAAAAAATAAACAACTCTTAGTGGTATGCTGTAAAGTGACAAATCCGCAAGAGCTTTTATGTTTTGGATTTTTGCTTGGAAAAGACAAGAACAACTTTAAATTTAAATTTATAATTTAAATTATGATGTAAAATAACAAATTTTTAGTGTCATTTTGATAAATTGCGAAGCAGTTGAACAATTTGGTGTTTTGGATTGTTGTTTGTAATAGGCATTTCTCAACTTTTAATTTGAAAATGAAATTATCTTGGAAAACTTAACACGCCTCATTTTACTGTTCAATTGGAATAATGTCTAGTAATTAAGTTATGAATCAAAGCTTAATATATGTTGACAAAAGAACTAACCCTTAAAGATTTCATGTTTTGGAGTTCCTTGATTTTAATACTGAATTGGAATTATGCTAGAAAAAATAATGAACACATATTGTTTGCCAAAAAATTGACTATTCCTTAGAAGAATTCATGCCTTTAATTATTGCTGGAAAAATGCATCTGCTAGTTTTAAATTTGAAGTGAAATTATCACAGAAAACTTGAAAAGTTAAACAATTTTTTGTATCATATTGAGAAAATAAGAAAATAACACTCTTAACAGATCTGATGTTTTGGATTGTTTCTTGGAATAGTTGTACATCAAATTTAAATGTGATTAAAATTACACAATAAACCCAAAAAACATTTGATATTGTTGATGCTTGTTTTGAAAAAGTATTCTTCAATTTGAATAATCAAATTTGCAGTGAAGTTCTTGAAAGGTTTTGAAACTTTGCATTTGCTTGGAAAAGGCATTCTTTAAATTTAATGCCGACTGGAAATTGTGTTGCAAAAGTGACAAACCCTTAATGTTTAATGTGGCAAAAAATGATGAAATTTCAACATCTGCATATTTTGGATTGTTGTTTGGAAAGTAATTTACCAATTTCAATGCTGTTTTTAAAAATCCTTAAGTACTAGTACATTGCAAAACCAATGAGCCTTTAAATTTTTTGAATGTTTTGGTTGTTGCTTGGAATATATTAAAATAATATTGTAATATTGATATAATGGTCATCTTAGTCATTAAGTTTGTATTTAGAAACTTCCTTTTATGTCTTTCGTCTTTAGTTAGTTTTAAGAAGTTTTCTTTCTGTCTTTCCTATTTCTATTCTCGATCGTTTCCATTATGGAAAGATCCTCTTGTAATCTCTATTTAAGGAGTTTTCTTCTTCTTTTGTAATTATCGAATAATCAATTATCATTTCATGGTATCAAAGTGGGTTAAGTTTTTTCTTAAAAAAAATTGTGTGTATTTACCTAGGTTCTATTTTCCAGAATTTTTTTAGATTTTTTATGAAAAATCATGGTGATGTTATGACAATTTTTTTCAGAAATTTTGACAATTTTTAAAATAAAATTGTGGTCTTTTCTTTGAATTTTTCGTGAGAAATTTTTAGAAGAATTTTTTTAATGATTTTTTTTGAGAAAAAAATTGGAGGTTTTTATTGAAGATTTTTGAAGGTGTTTCTTAAAAAGGTTCTTGACCGTCTTTCTGTTCATGGGTTCTTTCTTTGGCGGAGGGTTTTTTGATTTTTTTTCCCACAAAAAATCATTAAGGGTGTTGTTATTTTTTGGGTTTTCTGATTTTTTTCCCACAAAAAATCGTGGTCGTGTGTTATTTCAGCATTGCTTTAAGGGTTTGACGATTTTTTCCACAAAATCATGGTTTCTTGCAGCTTGTTTTTGGGTCACACTTAGGCTTTCTAGGGCGAACAACGTTCTTCTGCTAAAGTTTTTGATGGTTTTTTGTACAAAATCGTGGGTGCTGCTTCTTTTAATGATTTTTTGCAAAATTGTGTTCTTTTAGACTTGTGAAGCTTTTGAGCAGCTTTACCCAACATCATGTTGGAAGGATTGTTGTAAACTTGGTCATATCCGGAAATTCTGCAGAACTAGGAAGGGTCTCAGCAGCAAGTTCATGTTGTAGAGCATTCTGAAGAGAAGGGGGCAGCCTTCTATGCATTTGTTGTCAAATGACCTGCAGATTTTGTCAAGTCTTTTGTAGGGTAGTTAGTAGGATGACCATTAAGGGAGGATATTAAAATAATATTGTAATATTGATACAATGGTCATCTGAGGCATTTAGTTAGTATTTAGAAAATTCCTTTTATGTCTTTCATGTTTAATTAGTTATAGGAAGTTTCCTTTTTGTCTTTCGTGTTTCTATTCTCTATCATTTCCATTATGGAGAGATCTTCTTGTAATCTCTATTTAAGGAGCTTTTGCCTCCTTTTGTAATTATCGACTAATCAATTATTATTCCAGAATAGGCATTTTTGATTTTTAATGTTGGAACGAAAATTTGCTGGAAAAAAGACAAGCTCTCAATTCTTTTTTTATGAACACAATGGCCCTTAAGTTTTTGTAAGTTTTGGATTGTTGGATTGTTGCTTGGGTAAAGGTTAGATTGAGATTGTGCTGCAGAGATACCAAACAAATAATATTATGTTTTGGATTGTTGCATGGAAAAGGCATTCTTCAGTTTTAATGTAAAATTGTTATTAAAACTAAAAAAAAAAATCACCAGTATTATGTTGAAAAAGAAGCAAAGTTGCAAACCTGTAAAAAGATCTGATGTTTTCGATTGTTGCTTGGTAAAGCATTCTTGTAATGCTAAATCGGAGTAATGTTGAACAAATAACTAATCCTTAGTATTGTGTTGTAAAAATAGCAAATCTGTAGAAGTGCTCTGTTTTAAATTCTCAGTTGTTTGGAAATTATATTAGTCAACGTTAATGCTGAACTGACGTGTTGCGAAAATGGCAAATTTATATTATTGTGTGCCATAAAAAAGAAATGTTTTAAAAGTTTTTTGATAATTTGGGTTGCCTCAAAAAGACATTGTCCAATTTACTGCCGAATTGAATATTATGTGGCAAAATAAGAAAACCCTTAAAAGAGTTAACACCGAGGATGAAATTAAACTGATGAATAATTCAATACAAGGAACATGGCACTTAAAATGCAGTTGTTTTTCTCTTTTGACTTTTTGGTATTGCGTAAAGGTATTGATTTTGAAGCTAGATTACAGTATTTGGGGGGATGTTTTCTGGAACCTAGTTTGCTAAATAGTGATTTTGGTCCTAGATTGGCAGTTTTCATGTATTAACGAAATATTATTTATGAGGTAATTGTTTGCCTTTAATACAGTGACAAGCTCTTCAGTATGGATTAACATGCCTGCTGCAGTTCTTGTAATAATTCTTGTTCGCTACATTTCATACGATCTTGATGCCCGAAGAAGGAAAGGAGGACAAGGTACAGCGGCTTCATTGAATCATTCATCACAAAATCAAGTACCTCTCGGTAATACTCCATCTCCATCTCATCAAAAACACATTGATTGGAGACAGAAAGTTGACTCTCCATTTGTTGAGGCAGCCATTGATCAATTCACAAAGCATCTTGTGTCTGAGTGGTTAACTAATATGTGGTATAAGAAAGTAACACCTGATCAAGATGCTCCAGAGGAGCTTATGAACATCATTAATGGGGTTCTTGGAGAGATATGCATGCGTGCCAAGGATGTGAATCTTATTGATCTTTTAACAAGGTGGATAGCATTATATCTAATCTCAGTTTCTATCTAGATGCTATTTCAATGTTATAAAAGGTCCATCCTCTTAAAACTAATAATTACAAATCTATTAATGTAGGGATATTGTGAATTTGCTATGCGAGAATCTAGAGCTTTATCGAGTGATACAGACCCATATTGGTGAAGGGGTGTTGAGCAGCTTGTCAAAGGATGAAAGAGATGCAAGATTGAAGTTAACTCTAGCAACTGATGACAAACTTCACCCAGCACTCTATTCGGCTGAGGCAGAGCACAAGGTTTGAGGTTATCTTGCCATCTTCACTTGTTCTTGTTATTTTATAGGTTGGATAATAGTGTGATTTAGTGTAGTTTGAAGATTGCCTTCTATAACATGAACCGATTTTTGGCACTTTGAAATGTGGCTGTAATTTTTTGCCTGAGTATTCTGTAACCTGTTCTAATTCAAGTTTTTATCAGTACGGTCTCTTTTCAGGTTCTACAAAGGTTCATGGATGGTGTTATGAGTTTCACATGTAGGGCTGAAGATTTGCAATGCAAATTGTTTCGATATGTTGCTAGAGAGCTACTTGCCTGTGCTATGATCCGTCCACTCATGAACTTAGCTAGTCCCAAGTATTTTCTGCCACTGGTTGTTCTGTCTTTAGTTTCATACATTTTCCTGAATTTGAGATTCCTTGTTCTAATACATTCTAAGCTGCCGTGAATACTATGGTTTTTCATGTTGTTTTATCATTTTCTGTTGTCTTTATTTTCACTGGCAGGTTCATAAATGAGCGAATAGAATCTGTTGCTCTAGCCCGCAGTAATAAAGATGAAAAACAAAACAAAACTTCTGATTCTGAGACAAAACAGAGCAAGTCTGCAAGATCGAGGTCTTCAACTGATCATTTTTCTGGTTTTTTGGATCGCTCTGCCGCAGGGGTTGAACTTGTTCAGTTTGGACCTAGTCCTAAACAAACTTCCTCAGCTGAAATTGATGGGAAGGAAATGGGATCTATCTCTAGTCCTCATCAGGAATCAACACATACTTATCTTGGATTATCTGCAGGAGTCCAATCAAAAAATTCTATAGCTCACCCTTTCCAACAAGAGGGTAATAAAACCACTGATTTTTCTGGAGAGAGGTTTAAGATTCCTATTAAAAGTGCTGAGGGGATAGGAACTCACGGTGTTAATGATAGAACCATTCCGGCACGTCATTCCTTGGGTGGGGAATGGGCTCAGATGCTTGATACTATCTCAAGGAGAAAAACTCAGGCCCTTGCTCCTGAGCATTTAGAGAATTTGTGGACAAAAGGGCGTAATTATGTAAGGAAGGATATTGCAACAAATTTGTCACATACAGTCAATCCTAGGGTCATTGATAAGACAGACCTTGGCAGGAAGCCATTACATGAACAGCCAGATAATTCAGGTATAACTAACACCTCTCTGTCAGAAAGGAGTACAACTTTTTCTCCTCTGACAAAACAATCTACTGATAATTTGGACAGAGCAATGAAAAATGCCAACAAATTGAATCAACCTCCCCAGATTTTACACAAGCACATAAAATTTGAAGAACCCTTTCTTCAGCATATGGAGATTGTAGAAGATAGTGGCAGTTCTTATGCAAGCGAGGAGGATGAAAATAACACTGTGACAGGACTTGGTACACCTGGTGTTAAGGTATGGGATAGCAAAAGTAATAGAAGTGGATCCACGTCACATGTAAGGCATCCTTTAGAAAATGCTGAGGGTGACCAGGAAAATCATGGAAACAAAAATCACCTCCGGTATCGTAGGGTATATAAAAGTGCATCTGGCCGGAAAAGGGCTAGATCCCGTCATCGAGCAGATAGCTGGCAGGAAGTGGAACGGACAACTTTTTATCTGGGGGATGGTCCAGACATCTTGACCGTTGCCCAGGAAGAAGCAGTAAATTTGGAAGATGAGGATAATGAGAATGATGATCAGAGTAGAGTTACTAGTGGTACAATGGCTTCTTCATCAGATGCTATTTCTTTCATTTCTGAAACAACAAATTTATCTGGAAGGAATTCTCAGACCCCTCTCTGCGCTGCAAATTTACCCTGTCAGCAGCTGCGTTGCAAAGTACGTACTTATCATACTATCAGGTCAATGAGATAGAAATTGGACTGTATAGAAAGGAAGTATTATTTTAATGTCCAGAATTATAAGCAGAGTTGGTTAATAGGTTTGTTCTGTGTACTTATAGGGGAAGATGCTTAATGTCCCATTGTCATTGAGACTGTGAAGTACATAGAGACAGAAACCTAGTTAGGGGGAGTGCACACTGCATTTCTGAGCTGTGATGCTTATCAACCATAAACCATTGTGCATAATTGGATTCCTAATGAAAATAATGCTCTGTGGAGTCATGTAAATAGGAAGGAAACATAATTCCATCTTTTAGTTTTTAATGGCTTCTAAGCTGTGCAAAGAGTCTTATGGAATTTCTTTGGCAGGTTTTTGGAGCCGACTTTGTTAAAAGTGGATCTAAAACCATTGCTGTATATTCCATCTCTGTAACAGATTATGCAAATCATTCTTGGTCAATCAAAAGAAGGTATTGTAATTAAAAGATCTGAAAACTTAGTACTAACTATTCCATCTTTTTGATGCTATTTTAAACCTGTTGTGTTGATGGTCAGTGCCTGTAGATATTCTCATTTAAGGGTGCACTGCTTTTGGAACTATTTACTTTTCATGTTGGACTTGGCCGACTTTGTTTAAGGTTTGTGAAAAATTTGATGCATATAGATTTCGACATTTTGAAGAGCTTCATAGACGACTCAAAGATTTTCCAGAATATAATCTGAATCTGCCTCCTAAACGAATTTTTGCATCAAGTCTGGATGCTTCGTTTGTTCACGAGCGCTGCAATTTGCTCGACAAATATTTGAAAGTGAGTAATCAATGTTTCATTTGCATCCTATTGAATTTAATGAAACTTGACGTTGAGCATGTGCTTTGTTATTTAGAGATCTCTTGTTTTCTGTACATCAATTTTTTCTTTATTTCTTTGAAATTGAGAGAAATAAATTACCTATCTTTAGAATGTAACCCATTTTAATGCAGTTAGTCATATCTGATTTTTGATTTTTTGTTTCTATGTAAAAAGTGGTCTTGCAATGTACCATTGTAGGGGTCTTGGGGGTCGATAGTTTCATTCATGTGGAATGATTGTCCATGTTTCTGTCAAATGCTGATGGGAATGTGTTTTTTTAATATTTTAGTGCTTCTTGTAGAGTTTTCTTAGAAGGGCATGTGAAATCAAACGTCCACAAATAAACTTCTAAACATTAAATGCCAATCCCTTCCCAATTTGCCCGTTAAATATAGTTTATGCATGTAGATTATATTTTATCCTTTTAATTATTCATACTTCCATTTACTTTTATGTCTGGGTGGGATGCTTTTTGATAAATAAAAAGATTTCAAACATCAAGTAGCAGTTTTCCCAAGTCATCCATCAAATATAGTGGAAGCATGTACATTATATTTTGTGCCTTTTCTTATGCATACATCTTGCCAATCTTTTTATGACTACATGGGATGCACTTTGACAGATCTCATTACTTTCTGACAAACAATCTTGTGAATATCCTTGATATAGGCAGTGGATATAGGCTATATGTTCCGTGTTTCTTATGTCTTGGAGACATGGGGACTGCTCCTGGATATCCACAAAATACTAGGGATGCATTATTCGCCCCAGAAAAGACACATCTGGATGCCTCTTGTCCCCTTTTAAAGCGAGAAATTTTTTGTGTAGTTTTTAAAAATTATTTTAGCCTTTACCTTGCTGAAGTTTTGGTCATAGCCTTTTAAAGCAAGAAATTTTTTGTGTAGTTTTTAAAAATTATTTTAGCCTTTACCTTGCTGAAGTTCTGGTCATAGCCTTTTAAAGCAAGAAACTTTTTGTTTAGTTTTTAAAAATTATTTTAGCCTTTACCTTGCTGAAGTTTTGGTCATATGTTCTCAGTTCTGCTGCAAAACATGGCTGATACTGTTGAAATTGTATGGTATCAAGTGCATCCAACTAAATTCTGTGATGTGCCTGAAATGATTTAGTTAACTACCTAACTCATACTTTGCGTATACTATGCAATTATGCAAGAGGTTGGATATAGCAACCAAAAGTGGACTATTTAGCCAAGAGTTTCATGAATAGGTATTGTACATTAATATTACAACTGAACAAGATTACTACTTGGCAGTTGCAAGAGAGGCAGCTAGTTGCCTTTGGTCTGTTCATATTTTTCATCTCGTCAATTTCTAGAAGTGCCATAGAGTTGGCAAAACAGGGCTGACACTGTTAAAGCTATGTGGTATTGAGTATGTCAAACCAGACTTTGCAGATTTGACTATGAGTGCTTGGAATGATGTCAAAGATCATGTGAAAGATTAAATGTGACCTGAAGTACTGCTCTGACACCACACTATTATATAAATTCTATTTCCTACTAGATTGGTTGTCACTTTTTGAGAAGCAGTGGTCCCCACGGCTGCAAGTTGAGAGAGGTAGTGTGAAAAGAGTTTTTGCAACTTCTGCTTTGGTGTATTAATTCCTTGCACAAGGCATTTGACCAAGCTTGACAATTTGTTAGATTAGAATATCCTGATTTCTTGTGCGTTTGACCTATGATTTGATGATTTGATATGCATCTGCTGGCATGCTGCAATTTGGATTTAGTTTTGTGTTTGAGTTAATCAACTACATCTAGCAAAGGTGAAAAATAATGACACAAACTGAAACACCCACAAGGACTATTTTTTTCTTCTTCTTAAATTAGAGTTCAGACCAATCTAAAGCATGCATTTCTTGTTAACTATTAACTAATCACAGTTTGATTAAACAATTGTTTAATCAAACTTTCCTAACTTCATCATGACAGATGCAAATCTGAGTACAAAAACCAGCCATCTGGTGGTGTAACTATTCAAGTTGAAATGTATAAACAGTTGGCATAATCGTTTGGAAAATAACCGATTGATCTCAAGTATGAAATAATAACCTCACTATTTGGATCTGCATGCCACGGACCAGAATTAATGGATATAATAATTTCATGAATGGCAATTAGGAGACAAGCTATTTTTGTTTAATATACAATCTGAGTTTCAGTTGGGATATTTCAGTTGTTTCCTCATAAAGGTGCATATATAATTGAATATTGAGTAATAATAATGTAATGCCAATGATGGATAAAACAAATAACAAGTTTGCCAATCCAGTGAGCAGATGGCAGCCCAAATGAGCTGCCAACTTGTGGCTTCCATGAGAAGTATGTAAACTAGGCAATATAGTAAATCTTTAGATTTTTCTGTCTATTTCTGTCTGCTGTCTGTCTCACAGTCTGTCTTTTTGTCTGTCTCTTGCATACCATACATCAGGGCCAAAGTTTATTGGTGGTTATTGTCATCTTGTCAACTTGGCAGTTTCTATGTATGCCTACTAAGATTTTGTCTTCAATTAACTTTATACTCCAATTAACTTTAATCTTAAGAAGTGATTAAAATGGTATCTTTGTTCCACATTTACCTGATTTTTGTCTGCTCTTTTGATAGTCCATTTTGACATTTACTCCTTTCTTCCTTCAAGCATTATATTAAGAGAAATTTGATGTGTTTGAAGAACTCGAGGATACTTACAAAAGGATTTTAATAGTTGGTCAAGATCAGAAATTACATGTGAATGTGTGGACCTCTTACACATTAAGTCTCAAGAAAATAAAAGAAAAGTCTAATCTATGACGATGTTTTCAGTATTCTCTGTTGGTGTTGTATGATGGTATCCTTTCTCAGTTCTCAACTTCTCATCGCTTTGGTCCTTGGGCTTGTTATTTTCCTGCTCAACTGTATGTGCAACCAATGGGAATGTGTGTCCTTCAATTTAAGTGGACATATTTGTAATATTGATAATTTCATAATTCATTCAGAAGTATGCCTTCTTTAATTTATTACAAGATCTCTATGGATATTGGTTTGCTGGACTTGCTTTTATATGGACTTCTTTTTGCAGGATATTTTCATTTTCAAATATGGTGGGCTTAAAAAATCAAATGAATTCTATTTTTATTAGTGTTGATTCAAAGATGCACTTGATTATTTTGTGAGATTGATTCTGTTTTTTACTTGCAGGATTTGCTCTTACTTCCTAACGTAGCAGATTCTATTGAAGTCTGGGATTTTTTAAGTGTTGATTCACAGGTGTGTTCTGTTATTGTGAAAAATAATCTATTTTTATTTATTAGTTTGCATAGCCATTTTTATTTTTTATTTTAGTGATGGAAAAGTGGCTCTAACTTATTCATCATTTTTTTGACAGACTTATATGTTCTCAAATTCCCTCTCAATAATTGAGACCTTATCAGGTGAGTGATTTGGTTGTGCTGTGGAAGACATACTCAGTATTTCTATGAAATTCATTTGTGATATTTATCCAGTGGTCTTTTTTCTTTCCTGAATTTTTCTCTTCATGCAAAATGTGGGCAGTTGATCTTGATGTCAAACAGCACGGGAAGCATTCAAATACCCTTGAAAATTACACAAAGAATAAACAAGAACATTTAGATCAGATCCCAGATAAAATACAAGTAAGAAAAATTGATTCTGCTTCTAATCTAGCAACAAGCCATGTTAAGGAAGAAATCAGGTGGCAAGGCAGAGAAACTGAACAAGATCAGCCCCTAAAGAAGAAGAAACAACTTGAAGGTATGCACATCTATTTTACAGATAGTGATTCAGAGAATTGAGAAACACAAAGGAAATTTTAAAATATCTGAAATAAGTAGAAATGCTGCAAGGTCAGAGGTGAGTGTATTGAGGAATGCTCCTGACATATTCGGTGCAGTTGAGGATGATTCTCCACTACCATCTGAGGTAATCTTAAACTCATTTTAGAGTCTATTTCCTCTTCTTGGTTATATTTATGTTTACAGGATGCTATTTTATAGTTGCTTTGCATATTACATAAGGCAGATTTCAAGAAGAAATATGGTTCTGTGAGGATATCTTGTTTCTCAAATCAAGCCTTCATTTTGTTAGATTTGTAGTGCTGCTTTCACCTTAGATTTGTGCTACTGTTAATTATATTATGAACACATTTTCAAGTTTCTATATTTAGTATTGTATGATGGTAGTAAATACACACTTTCATGAAAATTAACAGTACTCCCTTTCTTTTTAAGATAACTAACTTTAATATTACAATTAGAATATTGTATATAAGTAGATGGTGCCAGAAAGTAAGTCATTTCCTTTTCACCAAAACAAGAAGAGCAAGCATCTATAGCTGTATTTCAGAAGACAGGTTACAGTTCCCATCCGAAAGGAGCTTTGCAGTTTGCACTATATACTAAGTGAAAAAGATAATGAAAATCTATTCTACTTAGCTTTACATTTCACCTTCCAAAAAATAGAATGAAGTATTATCTGAAAGACATCTTAGAAACACCATGTTGGTTTCTTACAAAATCATGGTTCAACTACATTTTGAAAGGAGCTCGGTGAGAAGAATATAATGCCATTACTTTATTCCTAGTCGTAACCAAAATTTTGGGTGGATCCTATTTGTAGTTTTAACCTTGTGGGTGTGATAATGTTATAGTTTATGTGCATGGTGCAAACTAGAAATATGATTAGTCAGATGAAATCCTTATGGAAGTATTCTTTGCAATCCTATTAAGAGGGAAAAGTATCATCAGGGTGTTTTTCTGCCCAACCACGGACTTACTAGTCCCCTGTGCCATTTCCAATTGGAAAGGCCCGACTCTTCGCAGGGAGGTTTAAGAAGTTGGTTCAAATGCCATTTGAGTCCGGTGTTTGTCCCTACACAACTCTAGTCGGTCACACCCCATAGGCAGATCCTAACTAGTATGACTTCTGATTGGGTTGCATAACTGGACCAAAAGATCTGACTGATGCATACTTATTGTAGCGTCACCTTGGCTATAGGTTTTACATGTTTGCAACATGTTGACGTGTGTAGTCACTGATCATCACCCTATCGGTTGAACTAAAAGCAAGAGGTAGAACTCCAAACCATCAAGACTATCTCTTACGCTATTTGCATATTGACTCTATTTGACGCTTACTAGGCTTACACATTTGTTTCTGACTTAGAGGAAAACAGATTTGTAGTAATAAGCACCACTAGCTATTAATCCTGCTTTATGAAACACTTTTTATCTTCTTTGTTGATGATACCTTCTGGTTCCATACTTGAGCTCATGAGCTAGCTAACCTGCTCTCTCCTGTTCTCAGGTATGGGAACTCAGTTTACCATTACTGTATTATCTTACAATTGTTAATTGTACCAAGACTCTCTCAGGTCTGGAACTTAGTTAATTGCAAAAAACATAGAACTTGTGCGCTTATCCTTTCTAGGAATACATACCAGTATTCTGATTTCTAACTTTTAATTCCTTGATTGGTTCTACTAACCATCTCAAATGCTTATGCTAGATTCTACTTGAGTCTATGCTTTCAAGTCCTGTTTGGCTAGCCACTTTGGCTTCCTATCCAGCTGCAGCTTATTATTACAACAATGTTGCTTGTAATTTGTGTTTCAATCCTAGGATAGTTCTGAGTTTTAAAATGTATTCGATACCACCGTACAGTATAATAACATGGCTTTTGTCATTATTTCCATACACTTAAGCACACTTAAAGAATTAGGTACACAACCAATAGTTCCGAAAGTACTTCTACCTTAACATTTGTAGTTCGTTCTCTTCATGAACTCGGCTACAACTTGAACTCTTTAGGACTTATATTCTTTTGTTTTGAAAACTCAACTCATGGATGACCACTTATCTTTCAACTTGGTAACCATTTACAACACACATGAATCAAGTATAAGCAAATAGTTCTCTACTGAGTATCTTAGCTTATTCATCTTGGTTGGACTATCTGCCTCTTCTTGAGGTTTGAAGTCTTTTTAATTCTTATTTAATTGAGTATGAAAAATACTGCCTTGCCGAATTTTAAGTGTAACCCCCCTTATGGTTTGCTACTCCCTTTTTTAATCTTGCAATTAATACCATGGTATGAATAAGATTAAGTAGGCAATTTACTGCTAGCTCTCATATACGTGCTAAGCTTCTGCATGCATTGAGTTTATACATGCTAACACTGCACTATCCATATGAACTGTATGTTTTAAATATGCAAAAACTGCATCTATGGAGCACAATAGAGCTACCATTTTGTCTAAGTAATCGTCTTCATACTAGGGTAATTAGGTATTCTCCTCTTATAGGAAAATTAGTCACTTACATAGACTCGGTTAATCAGTACTGAGAACATTACTAGTAACAGTCTCCACCACAATTCTGGTTAGCTGTTTGTTTGGCGCTCTTATCTCGATCTCAGGTAATCCCTTAAAAGCTTTCTGCTAAATTTTGAATGAGAGAAAGAACAAGATAATGAGGTATCACACAATTATTGCCGCCTTGGCATCTTACATGTAATTACAACATTCTCAAGTCCTTATGGTTTGAATTTAACCAGATTCTGGAATATGTTTTTTGCGGTTTTAATTCTGTCTCAGGTGCACATGGAGTTATCTTATCAAATTGTTTAAACCCCAAACTCATAGGGTTGTTAAGGTGTAGTTACTTTACTCTGTTTAATTAAGCTACATGTGCATTCTAATATCGGATGCATTTCCATTTCAAATAAATTAGAGCTTCTAATACAGCTTCAGCTCAGACAAAAATGTAATCTTGTCATATATAAGAATGGAAAGAATCTCTTTCTTTTCATAAAAGAAAAGCATGGAACTGAAACAAATAGAATGAATAAGAGAACATGACCTGTTTAATGCAGCAAGTGAAATGAAGTGCAGGGTCTCCTCTTCCAGAAGTTATACGGTCAGCTATACTTCTTCCCTACACCAATGGTTTGGCAATGTATGCGTATATGAAGACTATCGAGACAGTGCTCTTATTTCTGAGCAGAACCCCAAGCTCTATTCTCCTTCACCTCTTGTAATTTAGTTTTCTTTTTCGCCAGTGAAAACCAAAGAATGCCCTCCCTCCATTTCGTATCTTTTTTAATACTTCACAACCCGTAATATCCTTACAGATTTCAAAGACTTTCAGTATCTTTAATAATGAAAGGTTTGGGCATATTTCATATTGATTCACCTTTAATTTGAGTCTCATTTCACTCACATTTGCCTAGAATGCTATATTTCCGCCTTTGCCAATATGGCAGTGATCAACTCGTACTAAAGTCGAGTGGCAAAATAGATAATCTACTTCAGCTTAAGCGCGTTATTTCACATATGAACCCTTTAGAATATAATAAGCGATTCTTTTATTAACGTATGATCTCATTCGAGAGGCATAGCTCCCGAAACTATGGTATACATAATTAAGCCATACAAAAGATTTGAGACAAGTTCAAGAAGTGACTTCAAGAAAGTTCCATAATTATAGGGAACATTTAGAGTTAAGACAAAGATCTCAAAATGGTTTGGTCAAAAGAATTGAATACCAAATCCAAGACCGGGATGGTAAAAACCCTAATCACCTACATTGACTAGTAGGGTTACCTGACTTGACATTGGCTGACGGTAAAAAGTTAAACACAATTCTACATGTTTCAACTTACAGATAGGATTACAAATGGCATTGAGTCCTTCTTTTGTTACCTTCTGACCTAATGATACTTCCCCTCCCTTCTCAGAGGACGATGACCTCCTACACACACTAGGTCAAATTCATGTAGTTAGTCTGGAATCTTGACATATCTCTATCATTGCATTTATTGATAAAAGAAGCAATCATCTCATATTCCATAATGATTAAAACTAAATCATTAACATATGTTTTGCGAATCACCATTCCACAATACTAGGCAACAAGTATCAATGCATAAAATAACATCAAAATATCTACGTCACAAGTGGGATGTAACAACCAAACATTCCATTATCTCTCTTTGCAACTTTCATGATCTTCTGTAAAATATCTCACAAGGTACTGCTCTTATTAATAATTTTGGACTTTACAGTGAAAACGGGGTTTCAGAAGAGAGGAGCATCAACAACGTCCTCTGTATTAGTTGGGGACAATTTAACCCACACCAGACTGTCAAGATAAAGGGATGGGATTCAAAGTACAGTTCAAACTCATTTGAGTCATATTCATGATGATGTTTGCAACCCTTCAATTAGAATGCCTAATAAATGACTTCTCTTTGTACTTGGAAATGTGGATGCTGTATGCAGCCTCCTGGACCTTGTGACCTCTCCTCTGAGGTGGGACATGAAGAAAACTTCATGGCACTTATATGTGTCAAAATTGGATCAAGACTTCCATACTGTTTTGGCCACCTAAGTACACATAAAGAGCATTACCATTGTTCCTTGGGATTGTCTGGTCATACTCCACACCAAACAGGTTTTCAAACTAAAGCATGTGGTACAAATTTGAGTGCCTCCTTTGTATTGTGTAATGTCCCCTAATTGGGAATGGCCTAAATTTGCCCTAATTCTCAATTTCCAAGTAAGTGGTTTTTAGAGTATAACTTCACCTGATTGAAACCCTGCAAAAAGATTAGAAATCATTTTCAACAACAATAATTCCAATAAGTTGATTATAATAACTGAACATTAGTAAATCCATGGCAGAATTATCAATTCAATCATAAAGCATTAAACATATTTGGAAGGCTCAACCATAAGAGAGCATGGGAGAGAGTGACTTTGATGGGGTGTCTTGGATCCTCTACCCTAGGCCCAAGAGTGGATATATCATCTCTCTTGGCCTCATGGGGCACATGCCATCCATATGAGTTGGTCTACTGAGTGAGGTGTCCACTTTCCGTTCTCCCTCATCTTCCCATCCTTTTCCTTCTCTCTATGATTGGTCTTCTTGTATTGATGCACCATGATAGAGGAAAGAGGTTACAACAGGGTGCCCAAGAAGCCATCTCCTCTAGGCCCAAGGGAAGTACCTTCTGTACCCCCTTGGCCTCATGGAACCATCTAGTCCCCTCATAGAGGTGGCGTACCTAGAGGAGTGAGCCATCACCGTACCACTCTTGCAGGCCTACTTTCCTTCTACCATGGCTATTGTGATACAATCAGATGCAGTTTAATGGCTATTGTGATACAAAATAGGAAAGGTTCCAGTATTACCCAATATAAGCTACAGAATTCACAAAATAATAAATAGGAAAGGTTCCAGTACTCAGAAAATAGGAAAGATTCCAGTATCATATATATACTTAAACATATAATAAATAAGCTACAGAATTCACAAGTCAGATGTAGTTTAATGGCTATTGTGATACAATCATAACCGCAATGTATTACTCAATCAGTAGGGTGCAGAACTATATTCATTAGTGCAGCATTCATTCTATTATATACAAAGGAACTCATACCAAACAGTGTTAATCAATCAATCTGCTGTATACTATTAAATGCTTTCTTCGATGATCCTCTGGCTGCTGAGCGTGCTCAACTTATATCTCTTCATCGGGTAGAGAAGTGGTGACCATTCACTAAGGGGTGACTCCTCTTAACAACCTACATGCCTCTTCATATCATTCCACACCCTTAATACATTATCACTCCTAACTAATCACCATTGCTAGAGATTAATGGTAAGGGCCGATCTTTATTGTCTTTAATCCATGGAAGTTCGGCTGTAGTAAATCAACGATTTTCTCCATGAAATTGCAAAGTCTTACTGTGTAAGACAATTTTGTTATTGGGATCTGCTGTGAAGAAATGTGAGTCGCTGATCAATCATGAAAGTTCTCCCCTCCCAAATTTGCTTGCCCTTGAGCAATGATCGTTTTAACTAATTTTTCTCAATGCGAGGACTTCTAACTAACCCTTGAAGACTTGTAATCTTAAGACAAGTTTTGTCTCATCAATTGTAATTGTAAGAACTGTGTTTGGTTGTTTCTATGGATATCCCCGACTAAAGATTTGTAATCTTAAGACATGTTTTGTCTCATCAATTTTAATTGTAAGAATTGTGTTTGGTTGTTTCTATGGATATCCCCGACACACTCTTTAAGTGCACAAATCAAGCTGATTGTTAAAAAATTACATAAGTCAAAGTGAGTGCTGAGAACAGTGGTGGACTGAGAGAGGCGAGTCTGTAGCTGGTGCCTGGCGGATTGACCGAGGCAGACTAAGAGAAACGAGTCTGTGTTTGGGGCTGCAGGATTGAGGTGATTGCATTTTTGTGGAGAGGTGAGTCTGTGTTTGTGGCTGGCGGACTGAGGCGTTATGTTGAGAAGCAACTGCAATTTCTAGAATCCAAACCATTGGAACTCCTGCCGTGCCGCATTTTATCTTCTACCACCGTGTATTTTGTTTTTGATTTTTTGGAATTTGATATAGTTTATATTTATTAATATTTTTTATAAATTTATAAACAATAAATCAAATTATATTAAAAGATTAATATATTAAATTTTTAATAATATAAATTTTAAAATGTTATATTTAATTAGGTATATATTGTTGGATTAAAAAACTGTTATATTAAATTAAACTATATTACTTATATTTAAAAATAAATAAAATTATATAAAGTGAATTTAATCCAATTTTTTTTCCGAATTTTTACCCTTGCTGAACTTCATCCAAATTTTATGGTTGCTGAATTAGTATTCAAATTTGAATGTTGTGACTTAGTATGTAGACATGAAGCATACAGAAATACATGTATTGTAGATCCTCCTTACTGACTAGAATGTATTTTATTGATCCATATTTACTTGACAAGGAAATTTTGGGGTCTTTATGAGTTGACATATTACAATTTTTATTGGGGGAATCTTAGGAATATGAGGGCGTTGTGATTACTAGATTGGTTCCTGCACAAAGCTCCATGTGTTAATTGTCCTCTCTCCTTTTGATGGTTTTCTCTCAAGATCTCCTTTGTCATATCTTGTTTTCTTGTTTGGGTTTCCTTTTGCTTCTTCATTTGATGTTGCCTTTATTATATGTAGTTGGCTTTCATTTCCACATATATGTCCAGGTCCCCACTTCTCTTTGTATTTGTAGCACAAGTGTTCATCTTTAAGGCCCCTTCTCTTGCAACTATGCCCCGACCCCCATACCTCTTTGCATTTAAAGCATAATTTTTTCTCTTGGGTTTCATCTTGTTTACAAGTGTGTCCTCATTCCCATTTCTTCTTGCAATCAAAACATAGTCCTTTCTTCCTTAGTTCTTCTCAGTTGTCATAAGAGAGGCATGCTCTCTTGCGCTTATCTTTCTCATGGGAGGGCTTATCTTTTGATGCCATCTTATTAAAGTGATCCTTTTCCCTTGTTTGGGCGGTATCAAGTCGAGTGGATTTAAGGATTGCTTCTTGGAGTGTAGTAGTATCCAAGACACTAGACCTCGGGTGGTATCCAACAATCCTTCTGTAAATAAGTAGATGAGCTTTCTTTCTGATATTCCAGGTAACATAACGGTAGTCTTTGAAATTCAGCCACATAATCTTCAATGAACCCCTCTTGCCTTATTCTTGTTAACTGTTTGAAGTGTTTCTCGAGGTGCTTTTGATCAAACCTCTCAATTAGTTTTTCGGTGAAGGTGTCATAGGTTATTATGTTTTGGTGGTTTTGGGTGACTAATCCGTGGTACTAACATTCATGGGCTACTCCCTCTAGGTGTAATATGGTGAACTTAATGACATCCTCTTCCACCATTGAGTTAAGAGATAGGTATGTGTCAAGCTTTTGGATCCATGCCTGGGCTGTGATCTTACTTGATCCATCAAAATTTGGGAGTATTAATTTGCCTACCTTGTGCTGCAAGTCCCTATTGGTTTGGTTTCTTCCCCTTCTTTGTGTGTTCCTGGTTCTAGCCTCACAATATACTGTAAAAGGGATACTTCTCTTAGCTCTTGGATCAAGTCTTGCATATGCTTAAGCAAGATGATTCCAATCAGGGTTTTGTGCATCTATATCTTCTTCTTCCCCTGTTCACTCTTCCCTTGTTAAGAAGAGAGGTCGGGTTCTCCTAGGGGTAGATCTTGATGTGCTGTCATTTTCAGATTGGCTTGGGGTAGTTTCCCTCCCATTTCCTTCTTGTGATCTTAAGAGAATTCATGGTGTCATTCAGATTTTGTAAGGCTTGGGAAGTTTGTTCCATGAAGGTCCTGAATTCTTGTTCCATTTGCTCACTTCTTTGCCTAAGCATCAACTATTTTATCCCTCAGGCTGGCAGAATCATGCTCTGATACCAATTGTAATGTCACGTGATTGGGAATGCCCTAAATTTGCCCTAATTCTCAATTTCCAAGTTAGTGGGTTTAGAGTGTACTTTAAGTTGATTGAAACCCTGCAAACAGATTAGAAATCATTTACAACAATAATAATTCCAATAAGCGGATTATAATAATTGAACATTAGTAAATCCATAGCAGAATTATCGATTCAATTATAAAGCATTAAACGTTTTTGGAAGGCTCAACCATAAGAGAGCATGGGAGAGAGTGACTTTGATGGGGTGTCTCGGATCCTCTACCCTAGGCTCGAGCAGATATACCATCCCTCTTGGCCTTATGTGGCCCATGACATCCACATGAAGTGATCTACCCAGTGATTTGTTCACTTTCCATTCCCCGTCATCTTGGCATCCTTTTCCTTCTCTCTATGATTGGTCTCCTTGTATTGATGCACCATGATAGGGGAAAGAGGTTATAACAGGGTGCCCTGGAAGCCATCTCCTCTAGGCCTAAGGGCAGTACCCTCTGTACCCCCTTGGCCTCATGGAACCATCTAGTCCCCTCATAGAGGTGGCGTACCTAGAAGAGTGCCCCATCATCGTACCCCTCTTGCAGGCCTAGTTTACTTCTACCATGGCTGGAAGTACTCAGAAAATAGGAAAGATTCAAGTATCATATATATACTTAACATATAATATTTTAAGCTACAGAATTCACAAATCAGATGCAGTTTAATGGCTACTGTGATTCAATCATAACAGCAATGTATTACTCAATCAGTAGGGTGCAAAACTATATTCATTAGTGCAGCATTTATTCTATTAAATACAAAGGAACTCATACCAAACAGTGTTAATCAGTCAATCTGCTGTATATTCAATGCCTTATCAAGTATTTACTATTAAGTGCTTTCTGTGATGATCCTCTGGCTGCTGGGTGTCCTCTACTTATATCTCTTCATCGGGTAGAGAAGTGGTGACCATTCACTAAGGGGTGATTGCTGGAGTGTTGGCATCCCTTCCTAAACCATTACATCTCCTCTTATCAACCCACATGCCTCTTCATATCATTACACACCCTTAATATGTTATCATTCCTCCTAACTAATCACCATTGCTAGAGATTAATGGTAAGGGTCGATCTTTATTGTCTTTAATCCATGGAAGTTCGGCTTTAGTAAATCAACGATTTTCTCCATGAAATTGTGAAGTCTTGTGTAAGACAATTTCATTATTCGGATCTGCTGTGAAGAAATGTGAGTTGCTGATCAAATTGGGGGTATGACATATTGTCTTCTCCCTGCTTATAGGATGCGATGTGGTGAATCAGGCATTATACTGTCAATTCCCATATCAACCTTTCTGTGTAATGAAGAATATAAACTAATTCCCAAAGGACCTCCCAGCAAAAGGAGGAAAATATCAGCGGTGTATCCAGTCCACTCTATCCCACAGCAAACCGATGACCCATAGTGGCAATACATTTTTGTTCAATTTGCAATGCCACTTTTAGGACTGTGTATCTCCACCATTGAACAGCACTGTCAATTTATGTTTAAATTTTTCTTCATTTCCTGTACCACATCTTTGCTTCAGTTCATGTCCACCAGGGCTTTTGTCCCTATTGCAGAAGCTGGTGTAAGCTCTCTATAAAGGATTCAGACTAGATTTGCCATGGGACCAATAAGGTTGAGCACAGGTCTGATGGTAAGTTCCATCTGGATCTGGACAATACTGCTAACTTCCTAGTTAAATTTAAACAAGCCTTGTGATGGATAGATATGCCTTTGAAACCGGTTGGAGTTTTCTTTGTCTTCTACATTCTAGTGTTGGGATGTTGGGTTATATTTATATTTTATCTTTTTCGTCTTGTATTTTGGCACTGAAACATGGTCAAGTATCTATTATAATGCTTATGTTTATTTGCGTTGGCTGTTCAGAATTTTGAACTTTGAGATTAGGTCCTTCTGCTCTTAGCATTATTATGGTTCTTTCATTTTCTTGACATAATATAGCTTAGAGGATGATTTAATGCTCCTTTTGGACTGCTTTATATGGAAGTGCTCAACTGCTTCTTGAACTATAACTATCTTGTACAAATTGCATTGACTAATTTCCACCAATTGGGGGTAATTTATAAGAGATGTTTCAAAGCAATCTTGTGTATTCTTGCTTTTGATGAATGAGGTTCTATCCTAATTGGACCTTAATTTATTTTGAAGAGTCATCTTATAGATTTTCTATGAGCATCTAAGTTATCTTCTGTGAGCACTTGATGCAATTGGGAGAATGCTTTGAGCATCTAAGTTCTCTTTTACAATTATTGTGATTGAATGATATTAAAAATTAACTTTTTGTGTTTGATGCATTGCAACATTCATATTTCCAACTCTGGTGCATTGATTTTATTACAGATATTTCCTCTGTTATGTTCTGTATTGATAGCCTCATAATATGATTTTTCAATTTTGCTTTTTGCAGTGGACAGCGCCAAATCTGAGTGCACCAATATTGAACTTGGTGGATGTCATTTTCCAACTGCAAGATGGTGGTTGGATAAGGTAACATAACCTTTGAAGATGTTAATTAGAAATAAACACACTGTGTTCAGTTTTTCACTGCAGGGGAAAGTAATTGTTGAAATTATTATGGGGCTTTCACCCATCAAAAGACATGGTACATATTTGCGGTTATACAGCTCTTTAAAATGGAACAAGGCTTAAAATATGCTACAAGGCCTCTTGTCTGTAGCAAACCTGTGGCTTTAATATTTTTTATTACAGTTCCAAAATACTTAAAAACACCCAGATTGGTGAGACAACTTTGAGTTTGAACCCCAATCTGAAATAGAGACAGGTTTGAAATAGAGCTCTATGATATTTTCTGAAGTATAGTGATACTCCCAGAAAACATAAATAAGGGCGAAAGTTGTCTGGTTAGCCTAGAATCATATTCATTTATTCTCTTAGCTTACAGGTTGTAAAATAAACTTAAACATGGAAAGATTTAACTCAAACTGGTTAGCATGTTCTTTTTCAGGGCTCCATTTGTTTGTACCTGCCTCTTTATGCAGTGAAACAAGGGAATGCATATAGAGTTTCGGTACCTCCAAACTAGCAATAATTTTTCATCAGATGAGTTAAGAAAGGAGTGTTAAAAACTTCAAGGGTCCTCATATTTGTTGACTCTGATCTGACTAAATAAGTTTTTTTTTTTTGACAAGTTTGGGATTTAGGGCTCCTATCTCATTTTATCAACTTCAAAAAAAGTCAGTACACTTTTCATTTTATCAAGATTTTCCACAGGGATATTTTATTTAACATTTATTAACAAAAGTAAAGATGCTCATGGTTATTTTCCAAAATTGCAAGCATATTAAATAGAAATTCACTATAGGAGTTCTGAAATTTGTTTTACACTCCTTACAGGCGCCAGGCATTTTGGGTGGCCAAACAGGTTCTGCAATTAGGAATGGGTGATGCTTTTGATGACTGGTTGATTGACAAAATTCAACTTTTGCGCAAAGGGGAGGTCATTGCTTTAGCAATTGGAAAGATTGAACAGGTGACTCCTTCATGGAATATCCTACCATTGCCTGCAGATGATGGCATGTGTTTGTAGACACCAATTAATTAATTTTAGAATTTCTATACTTGAATATTCCGTTTGTTTTCATTGGCCTTGTTTTGGAGTTGATGAATGCAGTGGGTATTCTGTTCCATTTATTTGGGGGATTTGATGCTTTTCTAAGACATATATTAAAGCCAAAAAATGGCAGCAAGAATAAAGGCTCTTTATCCTTGAGCTCTAATTGCTCCTTTTCTGAATGAGCTGGACAACTATGCTTGCCTCTTTTAACCTATAAGTTAACTTACAAGATACAAAATATAAATCCTGGCTACCTGCAAATGCTCAATAAAGAGAAAGATACGCCACTCAATTAGTTTTACCAGATGGATTTGCACTAAATATAATACTGTCTGGGCATCACACTGTAATTTATTTTGCTGTTTTTAATATATGTTTTAATTGGAATAGGCTGTTGTGCACTGCTTTTTTCTTTTCTGAAAATTTTATGCTCAAGAAAACAACATACTACAAAATATAGGAGAGGCACCATTTTTGGTAGTAATAATGTATGAGGTAAATACCTGAATCTATTGCAACTTTTAGACCATAGTACATAGTGTTGAGACCATAATCTTTTAATTCCTGATGCTTTTAAATTCAAGTTCATCTCTCTCAAGCAGTATAAATATCACTTTCTCCTTAGAGTTCAGACATTAAAGAATCATGGTTGCTTCTTCTAGTTATTTGTGTTCATGCAGGCAGGAGTAATCTTTCTTTCATAAGAGTTATATAGTTGTTCTTGATGCATTGCAAACATTCATTTCATGATGATGGATTATCTTACATATCCGTGTTATCTGAACTTTTAAATTATGTACTGCTTTCTTAAAGATTCTATAATATTCTATTGATCTTTATTATTTGTCCCTAGAATTACATGTCCTTCTTTCTAAGATGACAATTTAAAAAAATGGAAGGTTATTGTGAATCTTCATCAAAGCAATTCCAATATTCTTACATTGATTCATTTTAAATCTTTTCAGATGCACATGTTGCAATCTAGAAATTGACCATATGATTGGATTGGGGTATAACATGGAGGGAATGGGTTATAGACTAGTAGTTGCATGGTAGAAGGGAGAAGCCCCAAAGGTCAAATTCCTTTAAATTGTGCTTTGTGCATCTTGCATGCTTTCTCAGGGAGCCTAAGATGATCATCTTATGTTGAAATGCATTTGGTGGGCCTATGGCTATTATGTAACGGTGTTGTCCTGCATTTTGGTTGGCCCATATAAATTAAACTTGTATTCTACAGAGCTTGTCTTGAGCAAACCATGAATGGAAAAACTTAGAGCTATCATGTTGGATTCAATACCATTGAACTTGTTTACAGGAACGGCAACAGTTTTCAACTAGCAATGCATGTGACAGTTTTGAATGTGGTTTTGTCCTTAAACAGCCTCCATGGGAAACACAACATTTGTTGTGTACAGAATATATTGGTCACTGCTAGCTGAAAGAGGAAAAACACATTTTGATAATGAATGATAATGCAAAGATAGTGTGTGTGACAACCTACCTGAATTCTGAAGCTTGGATGTACTTTCTTGGGTTCATTAGCAGAAGCAGAAGCCTTATTTATTCTACAACCTGAACTTTTAAAACTTGAATATGTTCTTCTTGAAAGTCCATGCTTATATAATGAATCACACATGACTCGTGGCCTTCATCAATGAGCTGAACAATTAGAATGGAAAAGCCAAGTGTTGCTAATCTTGTGCTTAACTTCTATTTCAACAAGTGACTGTTAATTGACACTCAACTGATGTTTGATTGTGTTGGTTGAAATTCTGGAAGAATTGGATATTTTGTCACCAAGTGTGATCCATAAAATGCTGGAGATACTCTCCTAGCATTCACCAATTATGTATTTCATACTTGTTAACCCTACAAACACCTTCAAACACAACTGAACTTTCTTTCTTAAGGTTTTATATCAGCAAAACATGTTCATGATGGTTGCAATAGTAATAAAAAATACATAGAAGAAGTAAAAGTAAAATTTAAACAGACAAGAATGACTGGAGATATGATTTACATCTCTGGATAGATCCTCGAAAGGGAAGAAAACTCCAGAAGGGACCTTTTGCTCCTCATGCCACTATCTTTCAGTCTTTTCTAAGTGTCTACAATGCCTTTAGGGCAGATTAGAGTTTCAACAATGAATAGAAGAAGGTTTGTAATGACCAACCTCTCAAATATTGTTTACAATGAATATACCCCTTTCCCATGTATTCCCAAAGGTGAACCAAAATGAATAAACCCCTCAAATTCCACTCATTGTCTGTACTTTGATAGAATTGCTAGAGCAATTTGGATCTTGGTGTGGTAAAAATGTAATTGCCACTTAGAATAGTAGCGGTTTCAATATCGTAACTTGTAGAAATTGGCAAATTTGTTATTCGCAAATTTCCTCTCTTTGTAGTTGTAGCGTCATAAAATTGCAACCTTGCAATTTTCGACCGCATTTGGGTCTTCACATTGGCGAAACGAATCCCTAAGCCTGATTGGAGACTCGAGACATGCTCGCACCTCCCGAAACATTCATTTCCTCGCATCCTGCACTTCCCTCCTACACTTCTTGTCCTGAATTAGGGCAGGACAATGGCGTGGCGCCCTTGTCCTTGCCCTATTTTGGGCTCCCTCCACTTAAGTCTTGCATTGGGCTTGTCAATGAGCAGGAAAAGGTTTTCTATGTCGGCCTGAGACAAAAAATCAGTTACAAACCCTAATTGGCAAGTATATAAGATGCATTTTCCCCTCTAATATGCATAAGTTCGATAAGTTCAATAAGTGGATGAGCTCGATAAGTCAACGAGTTCAATAAGTTCAAGAAGCGAAATCAAGCATTCAAGCATTCCCTTCAAGCATTGAGCATCTCAAGGTTCCTTTCAAGGCTAGGTGTTGCATTCAAGTCAAGGATTCAACCATTGAAGAGGAGATCCCTATCAACATTCAAAGCATTCAATTCTACATATCCTTTCAAACAACTCTATCAACATTTCAATTGCATCCTCTCTTGAGGCGAATTCTACTTCAGTCATTTACTTTCATTTACTTGCACGTACTTTTCATCATTTGGTTAATTCCAAAACCGGGGTTTGACCTAAAGGCAAACCCCTAATCCCAACAACATTTTCCTCTCTTTCCTGTGTGTAGGTTGCAGGTGCGCAGCTGTATTTGCAAGTTTAAGCTTCATTTTCAGAGACGGAAAAACCCTTTTCGGTGCGCGGATTTTTCGGAGGACCAAGTACACTTTCAACACGGTCCCGACAACTTTCGATCAAATTTACAGGGGGCTTCGTCTCGACATTTTACTGCTAATTCAAAGTGCACAGCTTCATCCCGCATTTCTATCTCAAGTTATAATCATTTCTTTGCTATCTTTACACTTAGTTTCAATTCACTTAATTCATCCTATCCATTCTAAAAGAGGGGTTACATTTTCAGAGACGGGAAAACCCTTTTTGGTGCGTGGATTTT
The DNA here is from genome assembly GCF_030272615.1 of Cryptomeria japonica. NCBI lineage: Eukaryota > Viridiplantae > Streptophyta > Pinopsida > Cupressales > Cupressaceae > Cryptomeria > Cryptomeria japonica. The sequence goes on from NC_081410.1 coordinate 104,400,118, forward strand.
TCGGAGGATCAAGTGCACTTTCAACACAGTCTCGACAACTTTCGCTCAAATTTATAGGGGGGCTTCGTCTTGGCATTTTACTGCTAATTCCAAGTGCACAGCTTCATCCCGCAGCTCTATCTCAAGTTATAATCATTTCTTTGCTATCTTTACACTTAGTCTCAGTTCACTTAATTCATCCTATCCATTCTAAAAGAGGGGTTACTTTTACTTTCCAAATTCATTGTCAATTCACTTAGCATTCAATCTCTTTCCATTGATATTGGATCTAGTGAATTCAACTCCCCTCTTTTAAATGTAATGTGTGAAAGAGGTTGAAGAGGATCCTTTGTGAAACTTTCACTCCTTTCTTGAGAAGGGTAAAGCTTTCCACTTGATCTCCTCATCACCCCTTTTTCACCATTACATTTTGGTGAACCCAACGTCTTACATGCTTGACATTTCACATTATTGCATATTTATCATTTACAAGTTTAATTTTCTTGCAAAACTTAGTGATTAATTCATTCAAAACCCTAGTTGTTAAAACTGGAATTGAACTTGTGTGTTGCAAAAATTGCTATCTATTGTTTTAGATTTGGAAATTGCATTAAATTCAATTTCTTATTTGTCTTGTTCAATTTGCAAATCAATTTTACAAAATTAATTACAAAATTAAGTGGTTAATTGTCAAAACCTTAATTTTCAAAAATCAACTTGAATTTTTGAAAACATTGGATTCACATTTAATTTTCAGATTTGGAACTATTTTCAGACTTTTCTTCTTCCCTAAAATTCAAATTTTTCAGTTTCCCTCCCTTTTCCAAAATTCAAAATTTTAAAATTCAGTGGTTAGGTCCTAAAACCCTAATTTTCAAATTCACTTGGGCTTTGTGTAAAATTCAATCAATTTCAACTAATTTCAGTTTTCAAAACATTATTCAAGGTAGCCTTATCCATTAAGTTTGACCTTTTTCAAATTTGCAATTCAATTTCTTATCTTTTTCAAAACCCTAATAGGGTCCTATTTTCACATTCAAACCTTAATTCCGCATATCTAAACTTCGTAAAATCAACCAATTTTTTGAGGTTAACTCTAAAATCATCGTAGCTTTCATCCTTGAAAATTTTTGAAAAAGTTGGTGGGACTGTGTGCAACTTCAACACGGTCCCTGACTTTTTTTCCGAAATTTCGGGAGACTGTTATGATTGTATTTAATTTGCTTAAATCCAGAAAATTAGCTGATTTTGTCGAATTTTGATCCCTCTAAAATAAAAAATACTTCACAAATTCAACATCACAACTTTCAATAAAAAATTTAAAATTAAGTTGTTAATTGTAATCTGCCCTAATTTAAATTTTTTTGTCAATTTTAAAGTTAAGTAGTATCCCATTGGCCCGAATTTTAAAATTTCAATTTCTTTTCATTCTTATTTTGGAAATTGTGTCATTTCTTCTTTCAACAAAGTTCAAATTGTATAATCATCATTTGGGCATTATTCAATTTTGCAAACTTTGTTCCCCAAATTCAAAACTCAAATTCAAATGTCAAATTCAAATTTTCCCTCTAGTGCATGAGTTTTACCACTATTTGTCCTACCTCTATTATCCCCGTTAGACGAAGCATTAGAATTATGGCTTCCCAAGGTTTAATTCCCAAAGAGATGGAGCCTAATTTGGGTGACTTCTTCAATGAGGATAATGCTAACTCTTCTCATCCTAATAACATCCCTATCTACCCGATTGATGATTCCAATGATGAAGAAGCAGCTTTGACTAGAGTTTCCATAGATCAATTTTCAAAATTGGACAATCAATTTGACAACGTTCAATAATGGATGTCCCAAGAATATCCTAGTAGTGAAGCTCTTCCATTAATTGAAGGTCTAAAACGCATGATTCAAAGTGATAAGAATGGAATTGATATATTGCGTGGCATTCCTCACATTGTTGATTCTAATGTCATGCCTATAAAGAGTTGTGCTGAGAACTTAGGTTATTCACAACCTCCTACACAAGTCAATCATTCTATTCCTTTGACCACTTCAATGAGTAGCATTCCTACTTTCACTTCAAACATCATGATTACATCAACTCAAAATGTTATACCTACAACCATTAGTCATGGGGGCAATCCCTCTTCTTCATTTAATCCTCCATCTTTATCTATGCCTTCAATGAGTATTCCTATTGTCTCTCAACCAATCAATGTGACACAAGGGGGCAATTCGTCCAATCATTCTATCCCTCCGTTTAGTATCCCATTTCCTACTCAATCATCACCTATGCCTACTTACCATAGTGTTCCACCACCCTATTCTCAATCAATGCCTTCTTTCAATAACATCACGCCACCTTCTCAATCAAACATGTCTAACATAAATTCTTCAACCGAAGCAACCATTAATAGCCTTGCCCAAACTGTGTCATCATTGCAACAACAAACTGCTTCTATGAGTCGATCCAAGTTTAGTGTGCCCACATTTGATGTTGCGAGCCCTCTTTCTCTTGATATTGTTAGAGCTGTCCCTCCTAAATACGTTGAAGTCCTTCATTTGGAACTCTATAATGGAAAAGGTGACCCTTTAACACATGTCAAAACATTCCAAACTCTGTGTACTGACTTTGCTTATGATCAAAGATTGCTTGCCAAACCGTTTACTAGAACACTAAGAGATAAGGCTTTACAATGGTATTGCTCTTCGCCTTCCTATTCTATTACTTCTTTTCCGCAATTAGCAAATGCTTTTATTCAACAATTTCAAAACAACATAGGTCCTAAAATCACTTTGATTGATTTAATGCTTTTATTGGTAGATATAAGCATTTGTATTCTCAAATTTCTTTTCCAGTGCCTGATAATGATATTCAAAGAATTTACATTTCTAATTTGCAAAAAGACATTTGGGACAAACTTCTCCTTTCTGAGTTTACTTCCTTTCCGCAGTTGTGCGCAACACTTCACAATTATCAACTGACTGTGAGTCAACTGGAGCAATCTACTCCTATGGCTCCGAGTGATAAGGGTAAGAGTGTTCAAGAACCGTTTGCGAAGTTCAAACCGAATAAAGGCTTCATCAAATTCAATGACACCATCAACAACAACAATGTGAATGTTGCAACAGGTGTGCCTCCTATTTCTAAATTTTTCAGAAGAAAAAGACAATTTACTCCTTTGATTGAATCTTTACATAGCATTATGTCTCAGTTGTTACAAAGAAATGTTATCAACCTTCCTCCAATAAAACCAATTGAGACCCTTCTAAGGCAGCCTCACCTTACTTTAATAATAATTCTTTTTGTCAATTTCATCGTCAACCTGGTCATGATACAGAGAAATGCTTTGCATTAAAAAGTAAAATTCAGGACCTGATTGATAATAATATTATATCTGTGGCAGGTGTGAATGATAAGGGAAACAAATCGGTAGCTCCTCCTAATCAAAATTTTAAGATTTTTACTGATCCTTTACCCTCTCATACCTCTAACGTGATTGAAACTTAACATACCTCTTTCTCTCCCTCTGATCTTACCACCACGACTCCAAATTTGGTGAATATGGTAGAGAAACAAGAAACACCTAAGGATTCATGTATCACATTTGACCCTAGTGAGACCATTAGAGCACCTGATGGACCTTTATACATAGTTGCGAAGATTCAAGATAAACCTTGTCGCATTGTGCTTATCGATCCCTCTTGCATGGTTAATGTCATCACTGAAGAGTATCTTTTCACTTTACTTTTGCATAAACCAATCTATGATGATGCTAATGTGGTCGTTAAATTATTTGATGAATTTTCTTGTCCTACTATTGGTTCTATCACACTCCCTATTGAGGTTCACCCTAAATCTATGGATGTCAACTTTGTTGTCATTCCTTCATCTGAACAATTCCGTATGAAGTTAGGTTACCCTTGGCTATCTTCCATGAAGGCTATTGCTTCTCCAATCCATTTGGTTTGAAATTTCCCCACAATGGAGAAATCATAACTGTTAACTATAGCTTATTTCAACCAGTCGAAAGAAGCCCAGGTGTTCCTATTGATTACTTTTGGCCTCAACAATTTCAATCTCTTCCACAGAGAAGTGATGCTCTCTTTCAATCTTATCAGAAATGGAAGAAAGATATGATTTTATCCTTAAGCCAACCTAGAACTCCAACACTTGATATTCCCATCATTCTTGAAGATGTTGTTCTTCCTCTAACGGATAGAACTAATCTTCCTCCTAAGGAAGATTCCCAACCTATTCCTATGGATGAAACTATGCCTTCTCCTAAGAAGAACAATAATATTCCTCCTAAGGTTAGACTTGTACCTCTTCCTCATGATGGACTTGGTCTCCTTCCTACACCAAACATTCCTCCTTTGTGTGGTGCAGTTCCGCCTCCTTGCTCTTATAGAGAGAAGAGACCTGCCTCTCCTCTTGTTCAACCTAAGAGACCTCAACCTAAACCTCCAACTACCAAAGATGAGAATATTTCTCCTTTCATAAATAATCCTCTTTCTTCTCAGCCTTCCGCTAAGACTCGACGGAATCGTTGTACGAGAGATCGTTGACGGAAACGTCGTGCTAGAGCTTGTGAAGTTGTTTCTCAAACTATTCAATCTCCCAAAACACCAACAGTTGACATGATTCCATTTTCTCCTCAGCCGGATGTTGAACCTAAATCTCCAAATCATAAGTTGCAGAAAACGTGTGATGGTTTTACTTCTATTCATGTTAGAGCTCCTCTTTTTATAAATCTTGATGAAGAAATAGGTGAAAATGTTATTCATGATGGCAATACAACTCTTAATGCTTCTGATAGTGAATATGAATAGGATTCTTTACATTCTTACCCATTGCACAACCTTTACAAGCATCATCATGAGATAAACTGAGTTTAGGCATACCTTTAACCATTTTACCGAGAGCGAGGAGAGCTTGGAAGTGTAGGTGACCCAATCTTCTATGCCATAGCTCGCATGATTCAGGGGTCTCATGAATTAGAGCTTGAATTGGATTAGCTGCAAGCTTATATAAACTATCACATCTATTTCCAATAATACGAGCAGATTTGAAATTAGGTTTCGTAGGCCAAGCGAGTACTTTCCTTTTAGAAAATGCTATTTGCAAACCCTTATCTTCTAAGGCAGAAATGGAAATAAGATTTCTTTTAATACCAGGTACAAAGAGAATATCACATAGTTGTAAGGAAATACCATAATCTAGTTTTAAAGAGGTAGTGCCAGAACCTTTTACCGAGTATCGGGCATCATCATCGATTACTACATGAAGGTTGGTGTCCTTTTCAATCAGATCTGAGAGATGCTCACGAAATCCTGAGATGTGTCTGGAGGCACCACTGTCAAGTATCCACGTATTGCTATCCGTAGGAACATTGCTGGATAGAGCAGAGATAAGAAGGTAATCTTCACTTTGTTCGGCAACTTCATTTAAGTTGGCTTCCCTTTCCTTTGGGTCATTCTGACAATCTCTGGCATAGTGGCCATACTTATCACATTTGAAGCAACGAATGTGAGAGGAATCTCTTAGACTTTTTCCTTGCATCATAGGAGGAGGATCTGAAATCTTTGCTTCTCTTTTCTTTTTTCCAATGTCCACCTTTCCTAGATTTAGCTAAGAGAACATGATTATCTTTGTGAGAGTTCTTGAGTTTTCCTCTTACCTCAATTCGAGATTCCTCTTCGATGCAATTAGATTGAAGACGCTTAAAGTTGGGACGATCGGCTCTTCCACCAATGCTACGAATGAATGGTTCCCATTCATCAGGTAGACCATTTAATGCAATCATAACAAGATCTTTATCCGAGATTTGGCAATCAAGAGTGCTTAGCTTGTCCTTTAGTTCATTGATCTTCATGAAGTAGGCTATGATTGAGTCTTCTTCTTTCATTTTCATGTGAAGAAGCTGTTGTCTTAGAGAAAGGGCCCTGCTGAGGTTGTTGACTTCATACATCCCTTCCAAGTGTTTGATCATTTCCCTGGCAGACACAAACTTTGATATGACAGTGACAAGATGATTCTTGACGGACTCAATTATGATCCTCCTAGCCTTGAGGGAATCTTTCTTGAACTGTTTCAGCTCTTCAGCATCTTCTGGAGGAGACAACCTTTCTTCTTCTACAAACTTCAGCAGATCATTCTCTTCCAGGATCAATAGAATACGGACTTTCCAAGCAGCAAAATCAATGGCTCCCTCAAGTCTATCTTCAGCCTTCAAACCTGACATTATTAATCTGAAAACACACAGCAGCTATATGCACAAATGATTTGCTAAAATCAGAAGTTAGTGACACCTTGGCTCTGATACCATGTAATTTTATACCCTAGGTTTATTAGACAGATTTATATCCTTTAGTTATGCCCTAGATTGTAATCAGATCTGTCATAATTTAGTAAAACCAGAAATGAAGAAAGTAGATCAGAAACAAACACAAATACCCTGGGAAAACCTCCAAGGAGGAAAAACCCAGCATTAAAGACCCTTAGGTCAGATTATATATTCTCTTGATAGCAAAAGTACAATACTTAGCTCCTTTTACAAATCTGAATCCTTCATGAATGACAGATCTGCACTCCTTCAAGTCTGTACCAAAATTGCTTTTGCCCTCTAGAACTAATTCGCCTGAGTCTGGCTAATTTCGCACTTCTCCAGAGCAAGTTCGCACTTCTTCAGGCAGAGGTAATTCGCTGAATGATTAATTGATTGTATTGACTTGCAAGGTGTCTTATCTTTATATGCATCTTTAACTTTGTTTAATTGCAAGTCGGCCTCCTTTAATTTGGGTGCCAATATTTGTTGTAGTGTGGGGTATATAGGATAGGGTTGGGCTTATCCTTGGGGCACATTACCCTTTAGGATAGGGCCTAGACCTAAGTGGGTTCGGATGTTGCCTTTAAGGCAATCCGAACCCATACCTTATCCTAGTTACAAACAACACCTATCAATCTTGGTTGCTAGATGAGAGTAATCGACACTTGGACACAATCAACCATTTAGTGCCTTTGGAATTTATATTCAATCGTTGTACAATAGTAGGAATTTTATGCTTGGGTTGGGTGCAAATTGAAGAGTTGTGCAAAGGCTTGCATGATAGATAGAGGTCTTTATCACAATTCACACAACTATCGAAAACCATTTGCCAATTTGCATGGCGATGTACAAAACAACTAAGTCTAATTGGGTTTTGTGCAGAAGATCAAATTGTGTATCCAATATAACACAAAACATCAAAACATATTAGTGCATCCATGCTTATCTTGTGCATAGAAACAAAACTGAGAAACAAAGAAAGAGATATTTTTGGGTGATGCAAGATTACTTGACCCTTGGATTCCCTACATCAATCACCCTAGGTGAACAAATAGTAAGCATAGTGCTCACAACTAGGATTGCATGGAAGATTGGTTTTCTTGTCAGTGCACGAAACCAAGATTTGTGTAGTTTATTCTTATTGCTTTTAAAACATCTGCTTTTGCCAGTTTGATAGTCCTTGTGGTTGTACAAAATCTGATTCATTTAGTGCATGGGAGGAATACAAATCAAGGACATAGAATAATAGAGAGATATCAAAACCTTTTATATTATGAGTATGACCTCAACAAATATTAATGTAAAATATTTGCACTCTTCCTTGGGGATGCCCCCCCCCCCCCCCACAAAAAAAAAACCTTGCATCCCCTTACCGAGACTTGGAGACTTGGGGAAAACGCCCCCCCACAACATCACTGCTGGGTCGCTTGATATGGAACATGTCATTACATATCGATTGCAACCTTTAACTTTGTGAAAACTAGTTTGCCATCACCGCTGGGTCGCTTGATATGGAACATGTCATTACATATTGATTGCAACCTTTAACTTTGTGAAAACTAGTTTGCCTTTCATGGGGCCCTTGCAAAGATGTTATATTGCAAATTTTGCCTTGAAGATTTCAGTTCACCTTAATTTGTCTATTAGTGCTGCCCCCCACTAATGCCCCATGCCCCTCCGTTAGGAAACTCCATGGAACTATGGATATTTGCCACTTTCTAATCAACAAGATGAAGATCTCATGAGGGCAAGGTGAGAGCATATGGTGAATATATATTATTCTTTTGTGTTGCATGATGACCAAGATCTCATAGGGTGAGGTGAGAGCATACAATGGGTGAATAATAATTTCTATATGATTTATTTAAATAAATATCAAAGCTCAAAAGATATAGCAATAGATTGAATGAGCAATAGAAATCTTCACAAATACATTGGAGCTGAATCTTATTGCTCAAATATGCTGGAATGGTTTAGATAGATAAAATACAATACGAGTCTAATTTTCTATTGATATAAGTTGTTGCCCCAAATACTTGTTGGAAAACATATGAATTTTTTTTAGCACAAATACATATGGATGAGATTGCCTTTAGAAAACCAAAGGAGTTTCATCCTCCAATCTCAAGGAAATAAAAAATGGCCCACTTTGTTTTGTAACTCATTAATTTCTTGTCATAGAATTTGTTATGATAAAACTGCCAAGTGTTTTGGGAATTACAATAACCTTTTATGAAAACCCGTTCCCCCATATGTTGAAACTAAATATTATTTTAATTTTTTGGTTACTTTTCCAACCTTGGATTTAACATATACCGTGATTTTTTGTGCAAGAAACATTTTTCTTTAAGATGATTTTTTGGTACTGGTCTGGTTTGTTTTGGGTTCGGGTCCTGCTCCGGTTCGCTTTTGGGTTCGGCCACGGTTCATACCTGGGCAAGCTGGTTCGTCAATGGTGAACCTAGGGCGAACCCAGGGCTAACCCAGGGCAAACCTAGACACTTGGGGGGTGCCCAAATTTACATTTTTTTTTGTAAAATTTTATAGCAATGAGTTCAGACTAGCAGATTTGTGTGATTGTTTTGCAAGTTATCATGCAGGTTTAAGACTTAAAATTATTAAGAACAACAACAGACAATTGATAGATTTATTCAAATTTTTTATGTCTGAAGCAAGATAAAATAGAGCAGCAAACAATTGAGTTCTGACCTCTTACTTGTTAACCTTATACAATGTACTAGAGCAATGCTCAATCACAACAGCAAAATACCCATGCATTAGGTCATTCTGATTTACAATCCTCGGCTTATGAAAAGCAACAAAAATATTCAGTTTCCTGAGCTCACTTTCTTGACTGCTCATTCTTCTTCTTCTTCTTCATCATCTTCAATGGCATTAGTCGTTTCTGTGAAAGACTTTTTCTGTTATTCTTGACTGCTATTGCATTTTTTCTTGACTTGCAATTAGTCTTTCATCTTCTTAGTGCTATTCTTGACTGCTAATGCAAGAAGAAGAAGAATCCATTAGATAATTTAAACTTAGTATAAAGTTCCAATTGTTGCAAGTTGAATATTGAATTTGAAACAATGATACGTGAACTTGATATTATCATTTTAATATTTTGATGTTGAACTTGAAGTATATGATGCTATGATTGTATGAACTATGATCATGATGCTATGATTAGAAGTTTATGGTGTTTTTGTTGTTTATATGATATATTGTTGCTTATAGGCTGCATATATATATATATATATATATATATATATATGTTTTTGTACTAACGAACCCAAACCCCATTTCAAAATTTTGCCGTACCGGCGAACCGGTTCTTCAAACCCGAACATGAACCCAAACCGGCAACTTAGGGTTTTAATTTTAATTTACATTTTTGTTTACTTTTCAAACCCATGGGCCCTTTATTAAAAATACTTACGTATCCTTATTGGAAAGTAAGGATTGAGCCTACATGAGCGAAATTAATTAAAAAGTGACATTACGACTTTACCCTTTCCAAAATTGCTTGCCCTCAAGCTAATGCAAAGCTCGATGTCCTAGTATCGTTGATTCTTCCAAGCAACAATGGCCTTCTTTGTTACTTGATGATGTATCTAGGAATAATGGAGGGGGTTATTATGATGTTATTAGAGTAAACTCTATGAACTGTTGAGATCCCTTATTTTATAGCCATAGTGTAAGCATGCCACTAGATACCATACTATACTTGTCCATGATAGTGTGCATACCAGTATGATAAATGTGGTAATTACTTGAAGACAAAGTCGGCATGCCTTTCAAAAGAAAGCATCTGACTGCCCATGAGACTAGTTCCTTAGAGAAAGTCCCTTCCATGCTCCTAGCTGTGATCACTTCATGTGACCTCTTAGGTATGCACTTAAGTATCATGTCTTACCCTTGATATTTGAACTTCAGTTCCATGCATTGACAATTTTGGGAAAATTCCCTAAGGTGATGCAACCACTCTACTCCAAAGATTATATTTGCTTCCCCAAGTCCTACCACAGAGAAATAATCAACCTCATTATAGTCACCAAGGAATAACTCAAGATGACAACTTACCTTGATACAAAATCATGAATACAATAGCAATGGTGACATTGAATCTAGCAAAGGCTTCATCTTTCATCCTTTCCTAACCACCTTCATTAATGAAGTTGTGGGTAGCCCCACTATTAGTAAGCATGATAATTGGCTGTTTGGATAGACCCACTATCAATAAGAACCATAATGGCTATTCAAATAGCTCCTCATGAACTCTGAATGGATAAATATTGTGGCACTTTTGAGAAAGCTGCAAGAACATCTTTGCCAATGCTTGCACCTTCATCTATCTCAAATTTAGGCTCAATACTCTACTTTCCTTTTGCTTCTTGTAGTTTTGGTTCGTCAACTTCAATCTCCTCATTAGAGACCATCTTTTTTAATGTCGGAAACTCTTCCCTAGTAACTCCAAGTATTTATTGAAAGATATGGTGGCTTTGAAGGATTTAGATTTCCTTTGATATTCTTCAAAAAGTCTGTCAAGCTCCTATATGGAAGTAGTCTTTTTTAAAGTAATATTGTAATATTTAGCATGTAATGGTCATCTAGTTAGTTTTAGGAAGTTTCCTCTCTGTATTTCGTCAGCTAGTTAGTTTTAGGAAGTTTCCTTTCTGTATTTCGTCAGCTAGTTAGTTTTAGGAAGTTTCTTTTTTTTCTTTTGTTCTGGATTGTTTCTTTTATAGAAATATTGCTTGTACTCTATATTTAAGTAGTTTTCATTTCCTTTGTAAATAACGAATTATCATTTCATGGTATCAAAGCAGAGGTACCTATTTGGTGAATATTTAATAAAATTCATGTTTTCATTACTTTAAATTTTTTTCCAGAAGTTTTTTGAAATGATTTTCTATGAAAATCTGGAGGTTTTTTACCGTACACATTCATACGAAGATTTTTTTGAAGGCTTTTTGACCGATTTTTTCTTAATAAAAATTGTGGTGTTTAATTTGTAAAACTTCGAGCTGTTTTTTACAAAGAAAATTCGTGAAAATCGAGGCATTTCTTTCTGAAAATTGTGGCTAGAAATCACTTTTTTTTTTTTTTTCCTTGTGACTTTTGTAGCCCTCATTCCAACATGCTAAGTTTTGTCTTTCTCGTCTGTGATGAGAGATTTCCCGCCTTGTGATTGTTCTTGTTGAGACATGTTGCTATTTGCGCGACCTCTATAGCTGTTCGCATATTTCTCAGTCCGCGACTCGAGTTTTCTACAGCTTTTATTCTTGTGTCGTCTTTTGTCTAGGTTCTCGCGTTTGCTTTCTTTCTAATTGCGACACCTATGTTTCCTTGTGCCACATGAAGGTTTTGGGGTTTCGTGACTAGGGTTTTCCTATGGCACAATTTTTGAAGTTTTTTGTGCATCCAAATTTTCAAGATCATGGGTATTTTGTTTTTTTCATGATTTTTTCACCCAAAATTTGTGGGTTCTTTGCTGGCAGGTTTTGCATGATTTTTTTTCGCCAAAAAATCGTGGAGGGTTTTTTGCACGATTTCTTCCCAAAAATCATGGCGGGTTTTTCCATGATTTTTCCTAAAAATCGTGGTCTTCTGTTGCTATTTTTGATGATTTTTTAAATCATGGGTTTTCACCGTTTTTCCACAAAACAAAGGTTTTGTCGATGTTTTCTCAAAATCGTGGTGCTGTCTCACAACTACTTTTTTTGATGATTTTTGGACTATCGTAGGTTCTTTTTTTTGCCAATTTTTTATCAACAAAAATCGAAGCTTTTTGAGAATCTAATCTCGGTTTTAATATCTTTGGATAACAAAAGGGATGGCTTCATTACCCAACATCATGTTGGAAGGCACTTAGAGGTTCAATGACAAGAGCTACAATACTTGGAAGTGGAGGATGCTCACTATTTTTGAGGACTGGTGTCTAGACTAGATTGTTTTGGATGATAATTTTGCTTGTCCCATGGTCGTAGGCAAAGACCAGGACAAGTTTGATGAGAGCAAACATGAAGTATTATGTAGCTTAAGTTATTAATCACTTATGAGATGCTTCCAAAGGTTCCGTCTGGTAAGACTATTGCACAAAAAAAAATTGTACGATACGTCAAATAAAGGCAGATCTTTCTTCCTTAAGAGTATGATGTTCTCGATTACGATGGATGACAAGATGTCTTTGTAGGATCATTTAATGAAGATCAAAGTTGCAAGATGGAAGAAGAAGATATGGTGGTTATATAGTTGAAAAGCTTACCACGATTGTATGAGCACTTCATCGAAACTCTTAGCATTACATCCACTAATGTTGACTAGAAGTTTGATGAGCTGTGCAATAAGCTCTTGCAACAAGCCAGGTGGAAACAACAGTTTGGTAGTAGCAGTGACACGGCCAGTGTGGAATAGGCATTTACTACCAAGGATAAAGGCAAAGGCAAGTTAGCAGATTGGACAAAGTGCAGTGCACTTGATGATTCTTCTAAGAATCTAAAATCTATCACATGTCATTATTGTGGTAAACTTGGTCATTTCCATAAATTCTATAGAAAGGGGTTGGTTGATTAGAAATCCAACCATGGAGGGCCTCTGCAACAAGCTCATGTTGCAGAGCATCTTGAAGAGGAGTCTACCTGGCTTTTATGCATTCGTGGCCAAATGATCTGCAGATTATGTAAAGTCTTCCGTAGGGTAGTTAGTAGAATGACCATTAAGAGAGGGTTTTAAAGTAATATTGTAATATTTAGTGTGTAATGGTCATCCAATTAGTTTTAGGAAGTTTCCTTTTTTTCTTTCGTCATCTAGTTAGTTTTAGGAAGTTTCCTTTCTGTCTTTTGTTCTCGATTGTTTCTTTTATAGAAACATTGGTTGTACTCTCTATTTAAGGAGTTTTCATCTCCTTTGTAAATAACGAATTATCATTTCAATCTTAGGTTTTGTTCTTTCTTCTTTCTGCAGAAATGTTGGTCTAGAAGGTTTTGGGATGGAACTAAGTGCTAGTCGGTTATTTGCAAATGAATGTTCCCTTCTTTGTGATGTTTTGGTATGACCTTGATCTCACAAAAGGGATAGCATTGGACATATTAATCTAAATCTAAAGTCCTAATATGGTGTCTTGAAAAAACTCGGTTCTTTCTTCTACTGCTATGGGTCTTTTGGTCCTCTCCATTCTTGACATGTTGGCAGGATATTAGCTTTGATAACACTGATGATCTCAACAAATTTTAATATAAAATATTTACCACTATTTGTTCACTCAAATCACTTGAGAGTGAGGTGAGAGCATATGGTGTGTCAATATTATTATTCAACAACATCTGATCACTGAGATCTCGTTAGGGCGAGTGAGAGCATATGGTGGATGAACAATGATATTTACATGTCATTTAAATAAATATCAATGCCCGAAAGAGATAGCAATAGATTGCTTGAACAATAGAAATTTTCACAAACATGCTGGATCCAAATCTTATTACTCATGTATGCTAGAATAATTCGAATAAACAAAATACAAACATGAAATGAATTTGATCACACTATGTTGTTGGTCCAAATACAAATACTCGCAGGAAAATAAGGCTCAAGTTATGACAAAAAATCTATAAAAAAATGGTCCTCTGATCTTCAAATCCAATTGTTTTTGTCTTGAATTGATAGTTGAATACAAGGCTTAAGTTATGACAAAATATATATAAAAAAATGGTAGTTGTCTCCAAGGCTAGACAAGCACCTTATTTTATAGCAGTAGGAGGGCATAAAGATTGAAAGTGAAGGGCAAAGTAAAAATAAACCATATTCCTCTTCCTCTTTTCTCTTCTCTTCCTTCTTAGAAGACAAAAGTGTCTGTTAATAAAGGTATTCACACAAGAAGTTTGCATAATTTCAATCATACATTAATGATCTAAGTATTGATCAATTTGTGTCATATAAGGAGGTCCAAACTAAATCTCAATGGAAATAGGCTATGAAGAAAAGATTTGATTCTATCTTGAAAATGACACTTGGGGTCTGATTGAACTTCCACCAAACGAAAGTAATTTGCTGCTGATGGTTTATAGATTTAAAATTAACTATGGTTATTCTATTTACAGGTAGAAGAGTAAGACTTTGAAGAAGCATTTGCCCAAGCGACAAAGATGATTGCAATCAAATTGTTTAGTACTCTTGCAGCACACTTTGGGTGATTATCAAATGTGAAGTGTACCTTTCTCAATAGTATTCTTGATTATGGGATTAGTCAATTGCAATTGGTGAGAGTGATAGAAATTTTAAAATATTTGTAAGCTTAGTAGAAGATTTGATCAATGGGCAAGATGAAGAGGCTGAGCAGAGGGACCATATCTATGGACAGGTTTAGTGTTACTGTTGGACAAACTTCTTTTCAATGCTTGTCAGTCTCGTCAAAGACTATATGCTATCATGTATGCAAGCTAACTTATACTTGTTGTTAGATCCTATCAGCAGTTTTGTAGGGACAAGGAAGGTGGGCCTCCACAATCACAAAATCTTTAGAACATTGCCACACTTGAGGTTAATGTTACATATTTTCTTGCCATTATATTTGGCAGTGGATTGTGTATGGCTCTTCCTTTACATGGATGCTTGAGGACTTCATTTAGTGCTTCCTCATCCATAGATGAGAGAAGAAAGGAGAGCTGTTAATGTGGAATGAACTCCCCAACAAGAGATATGCAAACGATAGGAAAAATAAGAACAAATCTACTCAAGGAATGTTGGTGTTCAGTACCAGTTAGGCAATAGATATGACCCTCCATTGCTAGTCGAATTTTCACTACCAATGTAACATTCGCTCCAGTTTTTCTTCAATCCAATCCATTGTCCATGCAGAAAAGCCATCCACAAAACCTGGAGATGCCGTGCATAAAATTATGTGAGTTATATTTGCCAGGTCTTATTGTGAAATTGGTATAACATCCATGAGCCATCATCTCCAATGAGCAGTGAGCTAAATGGAATGTTGTGCTATTATGCCAACTATGCAACATGCAGCACAGGGATTCCAATGTGTATGATGATTGTATGGAAGCAGAGTTATTAGAATCTCTTGTAGGGTGACTGCACATGGAGTGGTTTAATTGACAGTAGAATCCAGATTCACTAGTTTTACTCCATATTGGGAGTGTTTCATATTTTCCAAAATAATCATGAAAATACCTCAAAATGGCATATTTACTTAAAAGAATTATAAAGTGAGTAACAAAATCCCTATGCAGGAAAACAGCTCAAAAAGTGTAAAGCAAAAACATGAACTGCCTGTGCCCTTTTATCATTATCACAAAAGCACCCGGACAATTGGAGGCTTAAAGCATTAGGGTTTACAGTGCACGGGGAGATGTTTTTGCTAAAACTAACCATAACCTAGTGAGATCTGCTTTTCTGGAGCTACAATGATGCACTTATCTATATGGCATAAAAAATTGCTCCTTGCTTTTTCCTTAAATTCCCTTTTTTGAAAGCTTTCAACCCAGACATACATGTATGAATCCATATCCATAACCAATCTGAAAAATATGAAAAACATTTTATGAAAAAACTGTACCAATAGGAAAAGGATGGGTGAAAGGAAGTCAACTTTCAACTTTCTTTGTACACACGGGTACAAAATGTGTAACATAATTGAGGAGGAAGGACCACAGAACTGTTCTTACAGGTTTCAGCTCTCAAATAGGTTGATTGCTACTTTATCAATATCCAGAACAATAGTACCAAACTCACCTAGGACCAATTAAACCTTACATCTGGGAGGCCTTTGGCCCTAATACCTGCCAATCTCTGATGCAGACCAGAAAGCTGTCTGTTGAATTACAGGGATGGTTTTCCATCTAATTCCCACCAATATCTGATGCAGACCAGAAAGCTGTGTGTTTAAGTACAGGGTGATTTTCCATTCAAAAAGCACCAAGATCTATTTTCAATGTGAATATGCAATTCTTATGTGTTTTAGAATTCCATGTGTAAACACCGAGAAGTGTTTGGTCATAGTGGCATCACAGTTCCAGTTCATGCTCTGAAGGAGCTTTCGGCAGGTTTTCATACTTCCAGATAACCTTTCATACACAATGACTCTTGGGTTGAATGAGAAACTTTAACTACCTCGTCTCCCACCATTTAATGTGTATGTGGTTAGGATGCTTTCAGACTTTGGCTTTATTAGGGCTATGGCAGATGCCTTGAGGATCAGTAGGAAAGTAATATATACACATATTGTTTGTGTATTGAGATTATTTGAAAGGGCAAGCTAATCTGAGTGATGGAATAAATTGCTTTGATATCACTAATTTGGTTGCCACTAAATTACAAAATATGATGATGTATAAATAGGAATGAATTTTTTAGTACTAATCAGTGATGATGTATAATTCATTCAGACAGCAAGAAAATATTGGCAATGAGAATTGAAGGGAAAATTTATTCATGGTTAGCTTTGCACAAGGCAATTTCTGAGAAAATATATGGATATTTGTATATCTTTATCTCCTATCCGTGCAATACATTTTTGTAAAGACTATATGGAACAGGAACTCTGGAGATAGCAGTGGGAAGTTGGGAATGTTTCATCTTCTATAAGTTGCTGAAGAAGTGGCGACATGCAGTCAATGTTTTCATTATGTAGTTCCAATGTGTGTAGTAACTCTATTATTGGGGCTGCTCCCAATGTTTATATAATAGCCTTTTATCCCTCAATGCCTTTGCTCATTGCCTATTCATGCCAGATGATGACAGCTGAGTCACTGGGTTAGATGGCTGGGTGGGTTGTATATAGACATGTACCCAGCAGAGAAGGAAAAACTATGTCTTTTCTTCCTTCTGAAGTAATTGCCTGCCTACAATATCATTTTGGAAGGGATTGATGGCCACAATTCAAATTGGGTCATTAGGAGAACCGGCCAACACTGAGAAACAATGACTGAAATACGCTTCGCAGGCCCCAGTGGCCTCTAGTTTGGAATGCCATTGAGTAGAGGGAGGCATTTTTATACTGTCTAGATTGATGTGCATTGCTGCCGACATAGCCTATAGTCTAATTAGTGGTGATAACTAATATTTTTAGTGGGTCTAGCTTAGTCTGGGAGAAACTTGGGCCCCAGGCAGTGATTCAGCTGTACATCTTTATTTTTCTGTAAAAAAGATCAAACTAATATGCAATATGGTTATCTACATTTGATTTTGTTGGGTTATTCCAACACCTGGCTTCTTTTTCACTCGTTTGAGTTATTTTATTTAGGTTGGGGAGCCCCATCAACTATACCTATTTACCAAGCAAGGAAATATGGTTGCTATATTATTGAGTATCATAGGGATTTTTTAATAGATCTTATTGAGACATGAAGTCACTTTAATTATGTTCATTTTCTTTAATCCTTTACTACATTCAATTAAAAAACTTACTTTTTACTTATCACTGTTTGATTGCAATTTGGTTGTGATATACCATTCAACCTATTAGTTGTTCATCTTTAATTAATCATCTTTTCTATCCTCTTCATATGTTTTTCAATTGCAAATATTGGTTGAAGTTAATAGCCATTAAACTATATGGTGATGGAATGATGCACGGACAAAGCAACAATAGATATAAAGTAAATGCATGCTTTGCCAACTTATTTTGATTCAACAGATTGTGTTTTATGGTGGTGTTGCATTGTGAAGATGTGAGTTTAAAAGCATTTTTGGTTTTCTTTGTTGAATATTTGTAGTGCATTTATTGTTGCTGTCCTTTCCCATTGTATTTTCCTAAAAATTTGATGCCGTGCGAGAATATTATCCTAATAATACTGCACAAGATTGTTTAGGAGGATTTTCCTAAGTTTATTCTTATCTATCTTTAAGGACTGCTATGCCAATTTATAATTATCATCACTGTAATACTAACGTAGTGCTCTGTATCTTGGAATATGCTTGTGGTGATTGCCATAACGAGGTGAATTTTATATGCTGTAGATTCTTTGGCCCGATGGTATATTCTTTACTAAGCATCCTCGGCGACATCGGCCACCTTCCCAAGATGTGGGTTTATCTGTGCCACAAAATCAAGGAACGATGACATCAGCAAAGGGAACGGAGTTTAGGCAACCTAACGTAAAAGATAATCCATCCTTACCAGATCCACAAGTGGAAGAAACTCGACGGGCAAAATTTGTTCGTGAGTTAATGATTGGTAAATTCATCTCTTTCTTATACATTTCACATGGCTTGTTTTGAATTATTTTACACCTCTGCAATAGTATATATTAATTCAATGGGAGTATGATAGAACCTATTTTGTCAAATATATCTTTTATAAACTAAGTTGCCGGGTGTGGGTGTTGGTGTGGATGCGGGTTCGCGCCGGGTCCGGATCTGGGTTCAGTGCAGCTCTGGGTTCGCTGTGGCTGAGTCAGCAGTCAGCAAAGAATAAAAACAAATGAATAGAATTTCTCAAAAGAAGCAATAAGAAAATTGAGTCTGGACAAGTGGTATGAGTGGTTAAATTGCTAAAACGAAGAGAGTTGTGGAGAATATGACCTCGATGTCACTGATTCCTTAGACAACAATGAATAAGAAAGCCGATCTGCTTCTGATGATTGCATATTTTGATGTGTGACTGTGTTATACGCAGCTCTGCTGCTATTGTCAATTATTATACACATTTCTCAAAGGCAAGGGTTTATTAATAATTGACAATAGCAGCAGAGCTGCGTGTAACACAGTCACACATCAAAATATACAATCGTCAGAAGCAGATCGGCTTTCTTATTCATTGTTGTCTAAGGAATCAGTGACATCAAGGTCATATTCTCCACAACTCTCTTAGTTTTAGCAATTCAACCACTCATACCACTTGTCCAGACTCGATTTTTCTGTTGCTTCTTTTGCGAAATTCTATTCACACACACACATATATATATACATGTATAATTACATACATATATATAAATTTTTTTTAGGGTTTGGGTTCGGAAAAATGGTCGATATTTTATCAAGTATCATAGGGAATTTTAATAGATCTTATTGAGACATGAAATCACTTTAATTTTGTCCTGTTCATTTGGCAAAGCATTACTTGAAACACTTTACTTTCTGCATTCAAATTTCAATCTTCTATATTGTTTACTGTCTGGAAGCAGTTATGGTAATCAATCTGAAGTGTGTTTATTGACACTTTGTCCCATTCAATTGGCAAAGCATTTAACTGAAACATTCTAGATACGTTCTACATTCAAATTTAGTTCTATAGTGTTTCCTTGAATAAGTTTAATGTCCATATGTAGGATTGACTGGAAGTATAAACCAATTTTGGTATTTGAAGACATTTTGCTTGTTGGTGCCCTAGAATATGAGGGGCTTGACCAACACTCAGATTAACCATAAAAAGCTGACTAATGTTTGCTCTTAACAGGGACTGCCTCATTCCTCTGTCCTGAAACCTATCCTAGTAATGTGTTAATCTTTTTGGTAACAATTAGAACTGAAACTTCCTCAGACAGAAATTGCCAGATCTGATCAGTGGTGTAAGTCACGTGACTTAAGCTTCTATGGCTTGTTTATTATATGACATATACTGGGAGTCTGATAATCCGCTACATTACATTTGTAAACTGTACATTCCTTATACTTTAAGTTGGGACATGCTTGCAGGCAAGTTACACCCCAGAAGATCTTGGACAATAACTTAAACCAGATTCAACGTTTTTACTGTCTCAGATCTTGGACAATAACTTAAACCAGATTCAACATTTTTACTGTCTCACTTCCATTTTAATAGTTTCTTTGGAACCCTAAATTTAAATATATATGATATGTATCTTAAATATATATTTTGTGATGGGCCTAGATTGTTTTTGTAAACTGTTTATCAATGAGTTTGTTGTGTTCCTGCTTCACAGATAATGCCCCGGCTGCTCTTGTTGGTCTAGTAGGACGAAAAGAGTATGAGCGATGTGCTCGGGATGTTTATTTCTTTCTACAAGTATGTTTCATTTACCATGTGTCGGTTTTCTCTAAAGTTGAATTGCTTCTGTAATTTAGGTTTTTCTATCAGGATGCATTTTTCTTCTCAATGCATGTATCATGCTATTTATTTGTATTTATTCAGTTTCGATAATTGGCTGTTTGGAATGAAGAGAATTTTATCTGATAAATCTTCATGATCTTTTCCATTTCTTTGCAGTCAGCAGTTTGTATGAAACAATTAGCTTATGGCCTTTTGGAGTTGCTGCTTCTCGCTGCATTTCCTGAGCTTGATGATATTGTGAGTTCTTGTCATACTGGAAAGGGAAGTTTTAAAGTAAATCAAGAAACTAAGTGATTTTATTCATTCTTTTTGTATTTTTTTTGGTTTGGATATGGTAATTCTTTGTGAGATTGTTTGACATTGATTGAACAAGTCCTGGTAAAATGGAGTTGGTCCACTTGATGAGTCGGAAACATGCTTATGGGCAATGTGTCCCCAAATTTTGATGGGATTTTACCCTTTGTTGATATTGTATTTGTAAAACACAACGAAGAGCCATGATAAATTTCATGTGTTGTATGGTTGAGTTGAACTTTGTTATTCTATAAAAGTTTTCACATTTGTAATTACTTTGTTGATATGGGCCTGATTTGTGTACAATTTACGATGCTGTGATTATATACTTTCATGTCCCAATTTAAAAGATACATAAGTTGTGATTTGTAACTAGTTAATCAATTTCCAAACGATGAGCTTACTTGTGGCATATATTGTCTAATCCACCTGATATAAAAGCTGCTTATTAGTGTAGAAGGATGTTACCAGCTTGTAGGAATAACTAAGTTTGATATAGTATTGGTTGCTTTTGTTAAATGTCCTAAATTTCTTGTGAAGACACTTAAGCAGTCACCATTGAGTTATAAGAATGCTTGAAAAACTTTATTAAAATTTAGCATACAGTCTCTTTTTTATGCGCATGCTTTCAAGAAATACAATTCAAAGAAAAATTCATTGACTCGGATGTTTTTTAATTAAAAATTATCATACAGCATCACTTTTTTTACGTGTATGCTTTCAAGAATACAATTCAAAGGAAAATTCATTGACTCGGATGTTTTTTACTTGGGAAGAATCAAGATGTACTTATTTGCTAACCAAGTCATTGATTTTAGTTTACTTTTAACATGATTGCAATTATTTAATCAAACCTTACAACACTGTCCTTCCCCCACCTCTACCCCCCACTGGCTAAAATCTTTTAACAAGTGCTACAAAAAAGTACTGAAGTATAAGCATATCCCAAAGAAACAGAATAAATAGGTTTACAAATGACTCTTTAGCTTACATTTCTGAACGTTTATTTTCTATTTGGTATATTCTTGTTCCTTCCAATTCAACCACTACACAAGCAGTCACTATTCACCAGAGTTGCACTGTTCACCACAGGCAATGTTTTTGACTTAAAAATCCTACATGGTATCATGATCGTGCTAAAACTCTTTAATCCATAGATGAACAGAATGGAGGAAGGCTGCCAGCAAGTACGACACTCGTTTCTCACAGTGGAAGTCAAATGGAAACCCTTTCCCTGAAACCAGAAACCCCATCATAGAAACTAACTTTCACTGTTTCAGGCTCCACTAATGTAATAGTGTTAAAATATATTTGATCCCATTACATGTATCATAGAACATACTTAATCTTGTATCTAGAATAATAAAAACTTGTTTTAGTTCCAGGCCAACGTGCAATAAAATTCATCCTTCACTTGTTCAACTTCTGATCTGCCTCTACAGCCTTTGGACGTACATCATCAATCTGGTTTTTAAAACCTGGGAGGTAGGTTGCTAGGTTCTTTAGAGTCTCCATTGTCATCTCATTCACTTTTTCAACAATTAATTCTTCTGTTGTTCTCCCCCTAAATCTTTGGATGACATTTGTATTCCTTCGCAGCTTATCTCCATCTTCCTTGAATATGTTTATCTCGAGAAATGACAAGTGATTCCTTAAATCCTTGATATCCAGTCGAAACTATGCTATGGTTGACCTTATTTGGGTATCCAATTCATCAATTAAGGAGATTTTCCACTCAAACATGTTTACCGGTCAACGAGTCTGATCCATTGTTGCCTTCATTGTTGATTATCCCTTCATTAATCAAAAGGGCTAGGGGCAACTCTATATCATGATCGTGATAAAATTCTTTAATCCATAGATGAACAGAATGGAGGAAGGCTTCCAGCAAGTACGACACTCGTTTCTCACAGTGGAAGTCAAATGGAAACCCTTTTCCTGAAACGAGAAACCCCATCATAGAAACCAACTTTCACTGTTTCAGGCTCCACTAATATAATAGTGTTAAAATATATTGATCCCATTACATGTATCATAGAACATACTTAATCTTGTATCCAGAATAATAAAAACTTGTTTTAGTTCCAGGCCAACATGCAATAAAATTCAACACTTTGTCAAGCAAGCTATGTTTTCTTACTCTTTCATCTAGTTTTAGTTCCAGGCCATTCAATACAAGAGACACATTTTTACAGAGTCTTGCTAGTGTTTTGGTTATTTAGATTGCCTTTGGAGTCAGATATAACATGCAAAATGAGTTAGCAGCATAGACAGGCTTTGTTGGCCAACTAAATGCTAAGAAATTGAATGGATCAATTCGTCAAATTTAATATGTAATATAAATGATAGTATTGTAGAGGAATAAAATGGTTCCTATACAAACATTTAATGTAAATTAGTTAATCCAACGATGAAAATCTAACACTATAATTCAGAGCGGAATCTAGATGACATTGAACCATGTACATTGTACTGAAATTGACAGTGGAGAGAGGTGCTCAGCTCTGTGTATGACTACCGAATATTTTGTTGTAATATAACACTGTGATTAGTCTGAGGAATTTGATATTAGGCATGCATGAGTTAGGCTTTGTCATCTTGGAAAACGTTTTGTATTGTGTTTGGATTTGTAGTCTTTCCATCTATGACGTTAAACTGACGTTTTGTTTATTCAGAGACCTGTTTGCGTATGCATATCTAGACTGGGTGGTGCTAAAAAGCACTGATAAGAGTTTTCTCTCTAGTTGGGGAATCTGCATTTTGTGTCGGTTGTAATCAGGACTTGTTAGACCAATTCAACATTATTTGAATGCACGCAAAGTAGAAGGCACATGCTCATGTATTGGTTTTATGAATGCAGATGCTGATGCAGTGAATGCCCAATGGTCAAATAATGTTTTTTGTGATTGCTATTGGATTTAATTGTTTGATGCTAAAGAATGATCTAGGAGTTGTGCTTCTATACAAGCTAGCGTTCAAGTTTGAATATTTTGCATTTGAGTTTGGTTAACGACCAATTGAGATTAAATTGAGTTAGGGTCATAAATAATTTTAAATTTGGAAAATGAGGTCAAGGCTGCGCTTGTTATCCTAAATTATGTTTAAGAATAGGTTTAGGTCTGGTTTGGGATGAATGCCATTTTTTTTTTCACAAAAATGATCATTTTAACTCCAGACATTTGTACTTGGGACAAGGGTCTTAAGGGATTCCAAAACAAGCAAGGAAAAGTGTACGTGAAACACTCTTCACCTATACATTTTGCTTCCACCTTGACTTGGATGTGAATTACCATAGATCACCATAGATCATGCTTATTAAATTAATTTATGAGCACATGAAAATGATATGGATATTAATTATGATCAATTCCCTTTCTATTTATTAAATTTGTTTTCTGCAACAAACCTTTGCAATCCCTATGATGAAATATTTTTGGAAGAATAAATGTATCGACTTGGTTTAGATTATGTAAATTATTAATGTTGTTTGAATATGTATGGACAATATTTATAGTGTGCATATCTAATTAAGCCAATGGAAACAATGGAGGTTTTGCAAGATAGTCGTCGTTGTGAATTTCCTTGTGATACCTACATTAAGAGTCATGGGAGGGCTAGTCTTTATGTGAAAGCATAATGCTAGATTTTAATTGGGATATTTACTATGGGTATTGGTACTTGTTTATGTGATATTTTAGATTTTTTTTTTTTTTTTAATGTTTTTACCCCTATTAAGTAACTACCTAGGGTCATTCAAGTATTTTATTTATTTGAAAAGGAAAGAAAGAAATGATCCAATTTGTTTTAAAGGAATTCTTGAGAATAGGATATTTTTTCTGGGAAATGTTTTTGTTTTTTGTTTTGATGGTGAATATTTTAAAAAAATCAAACCTACTTGTTGCAAATTAAATTCAAGTACATCTTATAGAGATTTCTATTTAAGTATTTTGATGTAATTGTGAAGGTGTGTTTTTATGTAGCTCTCTATTTGCTTGTTTTGATAGTGAATATTTTTTAAAACCAAGCCTACATGTTGCAAATTAAATTTAAGTGCATTTTATAGAAATTTCTTTCTCAGTATTTTGATGTAATTGTGAATGTGTGTTTTTATGTAGCTCTCCAAATCTGATTGAAAGTAGCCTATGTGTGGGACCTGAGGGAGGATTGAGGTTTCTTTTGGAAAAAATATTACAATTTCCTCGTGAAGAAAAAATTCTTGGCAAGTGTGCCATAATTATGACATTTATATTGTAAAAAATCAAATTATTTCTTGTAAAGGAAAATTCTAGACGAGTGAGATAATTATAGAATTTATGTGATGAGAGGATGATGTTATGAGTGTGATGTTGTAGAGGAAAAATGCTTATGTTGGAATATTCTGTCATGTTGATAATGATGCAAGAAGAATGGAATTTTTGGGGAGATTATAATCGCTTGAGGAGATATAATTTTTGGGGAGAATGGAATTTGCATGTGCTTTGAGAATTTCATCGAGTCTTTAAAGTCTCTAAAGACTTGGAACTATCTTGGAACACAATTTACATTTATTAATGATTTTGAAATATTTTTGAGCGAAAAGACTAAATGAGAATCTAATATTTTTATTGTTCAGTGCTTTCCATCAAAGTGATGATATTTTTCTTTGATTGTTGAACTATTTATCTTAATAATTTATTAAAAAATATATTAATTTTCTTTTCTTTCAGTTATTATATTAAAAATTGATATATATTTGCTTACACTTAAAATATTATTTTTATATAAAATTTTAATGCAATTTTGATTAGATTGCAGAAAGTTTAATGTACTACACTTAAAATTCTGCAAAACAAATGTTACAGTTGATAATATACTAAATATTATTATATGTTTTCGTTGTTTAACAAAGTTTAGCACAATATAATGAAGTTGGGCGACCATTGGAAGTGGGAATCCCCACCCTTGGAGTGTGGCGCATTAAGAACCATTCCCCATACATCATAATTTCAAATATTTTTCATGTTTTCATGACTTCTACTCATGTATAAGATTCACATTCATTTTATTAACTTTTCTGCAAAATTTATAAATGCAAGCAATTAAGTTTATTATGATTTAATGAGGAAATTATTAACTTTTCAGAATACCTCTTTATGATAGTTAGTAATGTAGTTGATAGAATTTATAGTTAAGGATATAAGTTATATAATGATTCAAAAGATAAATTTATGTAATAGTTAACATTAATCAATAATTTGAATTTTTGATCTTATTTTTAAATTTTAATTTAATATTTCAAAATTTAGAGTTTTCATTTTGGAAATAATAGTTGATTAGAAAGGAGCATAGAGGCAATGCTTGAGTAGGAAAGAGAGCTTAGCAAATACTTCAATAACTCTTAACTTGTGATCAATCAAATAGTACATTCCTCCTTATCGTAATAAAAATTGAATACATGCTCTAGTTTAATTTTGACATAAGCAATTAGAATAAACAACTCCCATTTCTATCTTAGGACGTGAATGAGCTTATTCAACATCTTTGTGCATTCCAGGGCATAGATTGAGAAACAATATTGAGAACGATATATATCTCACTCAAACACACAAATTAATCAGTCAACACATCATTGAACTAATGACCAGTAATTATGTATCATTATGAATGCCATATGATTGCAATTTGAAAAAATCATTTGAATTGCTTGTGTGATGATCTATGGTACTAAACTCCAATACTTGTGTGAAAATATGCAGTCTTTGGTTTGAGATCAACATAAGGGGAAGATTAATGTAGATGATGTAATCAATTGCAATTCTAGCAATAAAAATCAATCCCTTACAACCTACGAAAGCCAAGAAGTTGGCTAAACAATAAACATTTCCTTTTATTTTGAGTGCCATTAAAGTGGAAATTTCTATCTAGCCGCCTAGGATGCACCAATGCATAATTTACCTTCATGCACCATAACTTATGCATTGGTGTATCCTAGGTGCTAGATAGCCATTTCCCACCAATGTTAAGATTAGACAATCCTTGCTAAAAAAGGATAATGATCTTGTTGAGAAACTATGACCATCATATTCACAATAAGAGCTCTCATTTTCGCTGGCTTGATTAGCAAGAGCATCCCAGAGAGTTTGCTTACTTGAAGCAATGAATACACTCAAAGTTAGAGTTATTTGATTGATTTGATCTCAAGCACATGCCATTTTCCAATTAGCAATATTTTTTTGTTTGCTGATATTCATAATTATTTTGAATCCCTTTCAATTATAATTTTAGAGAAGTTTTTTGTGAGGGCAAGTTTTAGCTCCAATTAAAGTTCTTCAATTTTTCAGTTCATTATTTTTATCTCTTCAAATTTTAGATGTTGCAACAAGATTTTTTTTTGAATGATTTATTATCATTGTCTTTACATCAAAGAGTCAATGGTTGTTACGAGAGGCACCATTAAATATACACTTAATCAGTGACATGAGGGGATTTCCATTAATTGATTTTCTATCACTTTTAATCTTATCCTTTGAAATGATCATTTGAACTCTAGAAATTTGTACTTGGGACAAAGGGTCTAAGGGATTCTAAAACAAGCAAGGAAAAGTGTACATGATACACTCTTCACCTATACATTTTGCTTCCACTTAGACTTAGATGTGAATTGCCATAGATCACCATAGATCATGCTTATTAAATTAATTAGAGAAGCAGGAGGGGACTTCCATTAATTGATTTTCTATCAATTTTAATCTTATCCTTTGAAATGATACCATCTACCATTAGATGATGGAGGTTTAAGAAATTGGAAATTCTTACGAACATTATCAATTCCAATTTGCAATTTTTTTTAATGAATAATTTTTGTTGGCATTAGGCATTTTTGTTTTTGATATTTCTCTCTCCTTTTTGTAGAACTTTTCCAAGATTGGGAATAGTATTTCTAAAAATTCTATGAATTTGTTCTAACTAAATGCACCACATGATTAGAGTTACACTGATTTCTCAAATTTTGACATAGTTGGAATCTTTGTACAAATTTGGACAACATTCAAAATGTAGTAGTAAAACAGTATGCATGAGGCCAACCCAACTTTTTCTTGTAATTACTTCGAACATTTTATTGATAAAGTTATAATGTAGCAAAAGATGATTAGTATCTTCATTTATATGATCACAAAGAACATATTTGAGGAAAGAGATACCAAATTTATCAAACCTCAAATTGGTTAGGATTTTATTATCGAGAAAAATCCAAGAGAATGTAGAAATATTACTGCATGAATTTTTAGTAACCTTTGGCAAGTAAGTAAATTTAAAAATATTTACTTATAAAGTGGTGCTTGGTGAAATGAGGTTTATCGTGATGGTCAAGTAGCACAAGTCAATTCAAGGTGCTATCATTAGATGAGTAGTAGTTGGCTAGTCTACTATTACTAGATCAATCAAGTGACACTAGATACCTAAGTACTTTAATTTAATTAAATCATTGACACTTGATAAATATAATATTTTAGAAGTAGTGTGTTTCTCTATTGAACTTATACTATGCTACTTAACTAAGCTCTTCATTAAATCATTGACACTTGATAAATATAATATTTTAGAGGTAGTGCGTTTCTCAATTGAACTTATACTATGCTACTTAACTAAACCCTTAGATTGAGGGACATGTTGAGATTCACATGTTAATTGTATTTCTAGTTGGACCCATAAATAATTTGAGATTTTAAGGAAAATAGTAGGTTCATTTTTTTTCTCTAGATGCTTATATTTGTAGTTCTTTAGGGATGAACTTGGTTTATGAGGCTTGACTATGTGCTCTATCCATAAGTTTCATTACCTTAAAAATATAGGGGTCTAATTTTATGGGTCAATTTAGTTGAAGTAAAGAAAGTAGTCAATATGAAAGTAAATTTTTTTAGAAACTCATAAATGATATATATACAAATATCTCTTCAATACATTCTCCTTCTATTTAGTTCTTTATCTTCAGACATAAAAATTAAAAGGAATCAAATGTGTACCATCTAATAATCATTCAAAACAAATATATACAAGAAAGCTATAATATGCCATGTATTTGGAAATGATTGGTGTAATTGTTCTGGCGTTTGGGTTACCTGTAATATTCATCCTTGACTTGTTCAACTTCTGATCTGCCTCTACAGCCTTTGGACATACATCACCAATCTAGTTTTTAAAACCTGGGAGGTAGGTTGCTAGGTTCTTTAGAGTTTCCATTGTCATCTCATTCACTTTTTCAAGAATTAATTCTTCTATTGTTCTCCCCCTAAATCTTTAGATGACATTTGTATTCCTTCGCAACTTATCTCCATCTTCCTTGAATATGTTTATCTTGAGATATGACAAGTGATTCCTTAAATCCTTGATATCCAATCGAAACTACGCTATGGTTGATCTTATTTGGGTATCCAATTCATCAATTAGGGAGATTTTCCACTCAAACATGTTTACCGGTCAATGAGTTTGATTCATTGTGGCCTTCATTGTTGATTATCCCTTCATTAATCAAAAGGGCTAGGGGTAATTCTAAAACTTCATGCAACTCATGGAGTATCAAAGAGAAATTGTTTTTCTCTATTTTCACATTTTGTAACTCGTTCCAAGCCTTCATTTACTATGATATTAGAGCATATGCTCTCATAGATTATTCTATGCATACCATTCCATCCAATGTAACTTTGTTGGCCCAATTATCTACGACTAAAATGATAGATTGATTTCTTTTAATTTGCTTTAACTTACTGGGGTCCAATGCCTCAATAGGAACATTTTCACTTAGTTTTGGTGTCGATATTGTGTCTACATTATCAGAGAGTTGAATGTGCGAACAAGAGATTTATCCTTCGGTGTTGTGATTGAGGAGAGATTGGTGTTGCAGAGAAAACATCTGTGCTTAACCAAAACTATCATCAGGCATTTGTAGATGCTATCATTGCAGTTCATTTCTTCCGGATTGTAGTCCGAATCATATTGTAAGTCGATAAACTTATAAGGCACTGGTAGGGGGGGTGAATTAGTGCAAGCAAAAACAACACAAATATGATCACCACTTTATCAATTTGAAACTTAACAAGCATACAAGGAAAACAACCACATAAGCTAACACCCAATAAAGCATGCAACTCATAACACAATGTTTTTCACGTGGAAACCCAAATGGGAAAAACCATGGTGGGAATTAGTACCCACAAGATCAACTATCTGTAGAATAGGGATCAGACCAGTTAAGGTCTTATAAATGCTCTGTTAGGAGCACACCCGGTTAGGAGTGCCTTAGCCTGGTTAGGAGCTATTACAATAAGGCCTGTTAGGACCAACCCTGTTAGGAGCTACCCAGATATGGGATTTAAACAACACAAGTTAATGTGTGACCCTGTTAAGGGATTTAAACCTTTGGACCAGTGAGGATCCTCCCGCACCCTGTTAGGAGTGACCTTGTTAGAGGATTTTATCTTGCTGCAACTCTTAGGAAACAACAAGTGACTGATATGCTGTTAGCACCTATGTTCCTGATTAGATCCGCTTCAGATATGCTTCTAACACTGACTAAACATCAATATTGAGCTTCACCTTTCATTGCACAATAACATTCGCACTTCGAATCTCATCTCTGATACAACATCACACAATACACTCCTTTTTATAAACAACTCTGCTAAGTTGGCTAAGAACTCTTGGAACAATTTCCTAGGTACATTGAACCTAGTCAATCTTGCACATTACGCTTTCCTCATGTCAGCCACATAATTCATAACTCAAAAATAAAACATTATGTCTACTGATTTATCGATCTAAGTGAGTCTTTCTCTACCGATTAACTGTTCTTCCTGACTGACTGCTCAAAACATCTTAACTTGCTCATTGAATCTACTGATGCGGTTCTGGTCATAGACTCCTGCCAATGCCATGAACATATATTTCAATCCGCAACACTTAACTCTTCACCGATCTTCCGTACCGGTTGCTTGAACATAGTTTTATCACTGTTTACCGGTTCAGTGTTTAATTGCTTCCTCTACTGGTTGGACTAAAAGACTTAGATGAATAATAAAACTTGGTTACCATCAATGACACCACAATACAAGTCATCAATTAACCTCTTACAACAAAATCATCATCAAGCCAACAAGTGAGACTTCCCTGAGGGTTGTAGCCTTCCAGGCATATATCTTTTGAGTAGTGAGCTCTAGGCAGTGCGCCTGAATGCATGTACATTACCCATTGTAATATTTTCACATACTACTGCAGAGTATTGTCTTACTGTGGGTAGGTTCCCATCGTGATTTTTCCCTTAACCGAGTTTTCCACATCAAAAATCTTGGTGTTGTGTGTTGTGCTGTTAATTTGCTTATTTGTTTATTGCTTCAGTTTATCAGTTTATGTCTTAAAGTTTAATTTTCTAGACCCGGTGAAGATTGATTCACCCCCCCTTCTCTCAGTCTTCCTTCTTGATTGCTGATATCAATTGGTATCAAAGCTAGATCCTCTAGTAGAAGCTTAATCGCTTGAGGAGATCCGAGATGGCAACTCAAGGTATTCTTTTTAAGAAGGACAATCCAAGGTTTGATGGAAGTAACTATATTGTATGGAAGAGCCGGATGGAGGTGCACTTGAAGTGTCTTGGAGAGGATTACTAGAAGATTACTAAGAATGTCTATGTTGTTTCTCAGAATGGACCATCCACTCCTGATGAGGTTAAGGAAGAAAAATATAACATCGGAGCGAAGGAAGCATTACTTAGTGCCCTAACTGATTTTGCAATGACAAATGTTATGGGACTTCAAACCGCACATGAGATATGGGAAAAGTTTGAGATTCTGTATGAAGGTGATAGTCATGTGAAAGTTGCTAAGTTGCAGAGTTTGAAAGGAAAGTATGAGACATTGAAGATGGGAGATGCTGATAACATACATTCATACATGGCTAAGGTGAATGAACTTGTCCTTGGTATCAGATGTGCCGATAGAAAGATTGAGGTTCAGATGAGATTGTTGCTAAGGTGCTGAGATATTTGCCTCTTGCTTATAAACATAAGGTTTCCTCTATTGATGAGGTCCGAAGTGTGTCTACAGTAACAAGAGAGATGTTAGTTGGAAAACTTGCTGCATTTGAGCCAAGTGAATTTGGAGAATCACATGGAAAGTCTGAGATTGCATTTAGAGCATCAACATATGTATTCGGTAAGCAGAAATTTGATCCTGATGAGTGCATGATATCCAGATATGAAAGAGAAAGGAGAGAGATAACATAGCAAGAAAGAGAGCTTGATGAGCTTGAAGCATTGATTTCCCAGAGATTTCCTAAAGGTGTCAGTAAGTATGATGGAAAGTTGCCCTTGAAATGTTTTTCTTGTAATAAGATAGGACATTTTGCTTCTAGATGTCGGGAGAGAATGGCTAAGTATGACATACATGATAAGTTTGATAAGCATGATAGGAATGATAGATATGAGAAGCATGAGAAGTATGATAAGCCTTATAAGTCTAACCAAAAGTTTAGGAACCAGAAGAACTATTATTATGCTGCAAATGAAGGTGTTATAGATGACGAATCAGAAGGAGATGAAGTTGTGTTTATTGCCATTAAAGAAGATAGACCTGTGCCTATTGATTGCACTAGTTGTTCTGTTGAGGAGAAAGCATTGGCTGCTAAGGTAGAAGAAAAGGGTGAATGGGTGACTGACAAAGGTTGTTCACATCATATGACCGGTGATAAAAGCAAATTTGTAAGCAAGGAAATGTATGATGGTGGAATAGTTAGATTTGGAGGTGACAAAGCTTGTGTAATCTGTGGGAGAGGTTATATTTCTTTTGATGGTAGGCATAACACTGATGACGTCTTGTATGTTGAAGGTTTGAAATACAATCTTTTGAGAATTGGGCAGATGGTTGACAAGGGTTATGATCTACAATTCAAGGATGTTAAATGCAAGATCTTAAATGCCTTCGGTATAGAGATTGCATCCAGAACTAAAACTGAAGGTAACATTTTTCATTTGAATGCTGGTGAGAAAATTTGTTTAATTGCTAAGATAGATGAGAGTTGGTTATGGCATAGGAGAATGTGTCATGTAAACTTTTATTTTTTGATTAAGATCAGTTCTACACAAGCTGTTAGAGTCTGCCTAAGATTGTTAAACCTGTTAATCCAGTATGTAAGGAATGTCAGTTGGGTAAGCAAACAAGAATTTATTTCAAGAGTAAACGGTATACATTTGATGGATTGTTGGATCTTGTGCATATTGACCTATGTGGACCTACAAATATTAGAAGTGTGCAGGGTGAAAGATGCTTTATGCTGCTAATTGATGATTATTCCAGGATGATGTGGGTTGTGTTTTTGAAGGAAAAATCAGAAGCATTTGAAGAATTTAAGATATTCAAAGCTAAAGTTGAAACTAAGTCCAGATTGAAGTTGAAGTGTCTGAGATCTGATAGAGGTGGAGAATTTTGTTGTGGTGAGTTCAATTCGTTTTGTGAGATGAATGGAATCAGAAGACAATTTTCTGCTCATAGAACTCCATAGCAGAATGGAATTGTTGAAAGAAAGAACCATACTGTTTTGGATGCTGCAAGAGCTATGTTGATTGAAGGAAATGTTCCGAAGGTCTACTGGAGAGAAGCTATTAGCACTGCAGTCTATACATTTAACAAAGTTCATATCAAAGGTGATACCGGTAAGACCCCTTATGAGCTTTGGTTTGGTCATATTCCTACTGTAAAATATTTGAATGTTTTTGGTAGCAAATATTATATCAAGAGAGATGAGGATATTGGAAAGTTTGATGCTAGAAGTGATGAAGGTATCTTTTTGGGATATTATACAAAGAGAAAAGCCTACAAGTGCTATAATAAGAGACTGAGAAAGATAGTTGAGAGTGCAAATGTGAAGGAGATCAAAGCTTATGATGATGGTCAACATGTTGTTTTAGCTCCTATTCAGCTTGAAAAGCCTAAGTAGAATGATCTGGTAGAGACTGTTAATCTAGATGTTACTGTTGTTGGTGATAATGTGTAGGAACCGAAGGATCATAACAAACAAAAGACTCTGAGGTATGTTAAATTGAATCATTATGAAAATCAGATTATTGTTGATAAGAACAAAGGTGTGATAACTAGAAGAAGGTTAGCTAAAAAAGAAGTATGTTTGATTTCTAAGGTTGAACCTAAAGATGTTGCCGAATCCTGTAAAGATGAAAACTGGATAAGAGCCATGTAAGAAGAGTTAGATCAAATTGAAAAGAAAAACACTTGGGAACTTGTGTCTAGACCTAAGGATAAGAATATTATTGGTACTAAATGGGTTTTTAGAAAGAAATTGAATGAAGCCAGTGAGGTAGTCAGAAATAAAGTTAGACTGGCTTGCAAAGGGTATTCACAGCAAGAAGTAATTGATTGTGAAGAAAATTTTGCTCTGTTTGCCAGAATTGAAGATGTTAGACTATTACTTGCTTATGCTTCTTATAAAAATTTCAAGGTATATTAGATGGATGTCAAATCTGCATTTTTGAATGGTGATCAAGAGGAAGAAGTTTACATTGAACATCTTGATGGATTTTCACTATCGGATGATGGAGACATGGTATGTAAGTTGAAGAAAGCACTTTATGGACCGAAACAAGCTCCTAGAGCCTGGTATGCTAGATTACACAAGTACTTGTTGAAATTGGGATTTATTAAAGGTGCCATTGACAATAATTTGTACTTTAAGATTGAAAATGATAAAATTCTGATTGTTGAAGTCTTTGTTGATGCCATTATTTTTGGTGGTGATGATATGAGTATGAAGTTTGCCGGTGATATGCATAAAGAATTTGAGATGTCTATGATTGGTGATATGAAGTTTTTCTTAGGTTTGCAGATTGCATAGACAAGAAAAGGTATCTTTATATCTCAAACTTAGTATGTGAAGGAACTGTAGAAGAAATTTGGACTAGATGATTCCAAACCGGTTGGAACTCCGATGGTGACTGGTTGTAAATTGTACAAAAATGATGAATCTCCAAAAGCTAATCAGAGTTTGTATAGATCTATGGTTGGTGGACTGCTATATCTTACTCAGACTAGGCCTGACATTATGCATGCTGTGTGTATGGATGCTAGATATCAAGCTGATCCAAAGGAGTCATGTCACTGGTGTCAAGAGGATATTCATATATCTAAAGTGAACTATGGATTATGGTTTATGGTATCCGAAGAGTAATGATTTCATGTTGTGTGCCTACACTGATGCAAATTGGGCTAGTGATGTTGATGACCGGAAGAGTACTACTAGTGGAGCATTCTTTTTAGGTAAGAAGTTGGTTTCATGGGCTAGCAAGAAATAAGATTCAATATCTTTATCTATTGTTGAAGATGAGTACATTGCTGCTGCTAGTAATTGCATTTAGATAGTTTGGATGAAGCAAATGTTGAAAGATATCAGAGTTATTCATGATGAGCCTACTATTATATGCTGTGATAACTCTAGTGCCATAAACATGTCCAAGAATCTGGTGCAACATTCAAAGACAACATATATCAATCAAATACAATTACTTGAGAGAGCAAGTTAGTGAAGAAAAGGTGAAGCTAGAGTATGTATCTACTAAGGAACAAATTGTTGATATTTTCACCAAGTCTTTTCTTGAAGATACATTTGTCTATTTGAGAGACAAGTTAGGAATATCCACCTCTCTTGATGAGAACTAGATGCATTGAGCTGCATTGATTCAGTATATTTTAGAGCCTTATTCTTTTATCCAAACTGATGAGTTGATGCTGCTCCTCTGCTGGAGTAGTCTGTTGATTTGGTTGTGTATCCCACAGGGAGAGAGATTCGTGTTTCTGTTTTGGGGGAGAGTTTGGTTTTCTAGATCTTTGGCATTGCTGTCAAAGGGGGAGAGAGATCATGTGAAAAACTGCATTATCTATCTTGATCTTAGGGGGAGTTTGTTGGTGATATCGTCTTTCTTTGCATTGACTGTTTTTCACATTCATATGTTGCCATCAATGCCAAAGGGGGAGATTGTTGGAGTTGTTGGATTTGGTTGGTCATTGCCGCTACTAGGATATGTTGCTGTCATTGATGTCAACATATTCCTGTGATTTATTCTGGTGAGTTTGGGAAGATTTTCTGATCTGGTTTTGTAGTTTGGTTTTGCTGATCACTGTTTTGTAGAATCTGGTATTTCCTCCGGTATATTCCGGTGTGATCAGATCTTGTGCTAAGGATTTTCAATATTGTTTGGGATGATCTTGTGTATCTTCATTTCAGATGGTTCATGATTTGGTGCCCCACAAGTTATCTTTCTTCATGACAGTTGCTGATTGGTCGTGTTCTTAAGCTTTCTGATGTTGATCGATGAAGATTTGATAAGTGGTGTTGGTGCAGCTGTTGGTGATGATTCTAACATTCTTGTTGGTGTTTCCTAGTCATCCCCTATTTTTTTGGGTGATCCGTATTGATCATTGTGTGATTTTTTTGGTGGTTTTCATCAACCGGTGTTGATTTTCATGTTATGCGGTATTTCTGGTGGTGTAGCGTGTTGCGGTTAATCTTGGAGTGATTTGTGGTGGATATGATCATTTGGGAATTTAAATTAGGTCCATTCTATGTAATGTAAATCATTTTATTTGTCTGGTGGTTGATCTTTGTATCGTGTAATGTAATTTTGTGAATTGAGGGTTAGGGTTTGGCCGACCTTGTTATCAAAGCTGATGAATTGTATATATAGGTGAATTATACACTTAGTTTTGATGTCGATATTGTGTCTGCATTATCAGAGAGAGTTGAATGTGCGAACAAGAGATTTATCCTTCGGTCTTGTGATTGAGGAGAGATTGGTGTTGCAAAGAAGACATCTGTGCTTAACTAGAATTGTCATCAGGAATTTGTAGATGCTATCATTGCAGTTCATTTCTTTCGGATTGTAGTTCGAATCATATTGCAAGTCAGTCAGACTTCCTTGAGGGTTGTAGCCTTTCAAGCATATATCTTTTGAGCAGTGAGCTCTAGGCAGTGTGTCTGAATGAATGTGCGTTCCCCATTGTAATATTTTCACATACTACTGCAAAGTATCATCTTACTATGGGTAGGCTCCCACCGTGGTTTTTCTCTTAACCGATTTTTCCACGTCAAAAATCTTGGTGTTGTGTGTTGTGCTGTTAATTTGCTTATCTGTTTATTGTTGCAGTTTATCAGTTTATGTCTTGAAGTTTAATTTTTTGGATCCGACAAAGACTGATTCACCCCCCCTCTTAGTCTTCCTTCTTGATTGCTACTAACACACATATATTCCATAAATTGCCACACTAACTCATTCAAATTATCCACATATATATATACTGTCTCTAGGAAAGATAATCTTCTAAGTCTGCCAAGACAAAGATTTAATATAGGTCAACACTAAACATTCTGATGGTGGGAAGGAATGAGAAGTAGACTCTACCACAACACACATCATCAATTAGATCAACACGTTACATCCATCACATATTATGGACCCAAATCATGACTCACATGCTACACCAATGCCATTACTCATCCTCAAATTTCAGACTTAATCCAGACCCAAAATAGCATTACCTAATACAACAAAAATAAGAATGGAACCAAGATACTTATGAATACAATTGATCGACACCATAGAGAAATCTAGATCACCATAAACTCAATCAATCCACATTGAATATCAATTGAGACACATCTTCTAGATCACCACACTTTCCAGACCACTAACTCATATGTTGACATCAATGACAACCATTCATGACAACCATCAACAACACATTTGCAATAGGTTATTGCATTTGTTGTCGAAGATATTGGCAGGATGGTCGTAGTTGCTCCCCTTGTTGGCAAATGCACACTCTAATGAGAAATTGTAGGTGATTGAAGGTATTGTCATTGATGGCAACCTTACAATCATATGATATCGGCAGACACCGACATCGACAGACTCTACACCGACATACAGTTCATCGGCACCGAAAAGATTATCGGCACCCTGGCCGACAAGATTTTTGTTTAATATATTTTGTATTTAATTGTAAAATATTTTTGTAAGCCGACATGGCAGATTGTAATATGACTCATATAAGTATGAGATCTTGTAGATCATTTAAAAAGTATGTATGGTTAGATTATTGTAGATCTAATGTGCAAATTATAAGGTAGATTTTGGATAAGGGTTTATGATTATTACAGAGCTTAAACCGGTACTGAACCTAGCATAGAAGATGCTGATATGAAGCAGTACATGACATTGGATTTGTATAATCCATTTTTGTAAGTCAGTGAGACTTCTTTTGTATTCAAGCAGTGAGCTCTAGGCACTTGGCCTTCCTGCATGTGCAGGCCCCTATTGTAACAGTAATATTCTCTTATTGGATAGTAAGTGAATATTGTGGGTCACAAATCCCACCGAGGTTTTTCCCACACCGGGTTTCCTCGTTAAAAATATCGTGTTATGGTGTGTCTTTCATGTTGTGCTTATTATTCTTATTTATTGCATTAATTTTGGTTAATCGGTACACAGTTTTGGAATGCTTTTCATATAATAAGTTCAGAAAATTCACCCACCGGTCAAATACTGATTCACCTCCCCTCTCAATATCTTTGGGAATTCTAACAATTGGTATCAGAGCTTGGTCCTCTATTTTCAAAAGCCTAACATCTTGAGGAAGATCCTGACATTGGTAGAGATGGAAAACTTGAGAAAGCAATTGGAAACAACTCTTTCAGACTATGATGCAGAAAAAGTGAAGAATATCAAACTTGAAGATGATCTGAAGGCTGCACAGGATATCATTCAAGGACTTCAAGAGAATCTCACTATTGCAAGGAACAAAAGAAGAGAACTTTGTGAAAAGATGCAGAATGATGATGATGAAAAAGAAACTCTTAATGATCTGGTGAACAAACCGAGACAAGAAAACAGTACAATGAAGAATGAGATGCAGGATATGACTATGAGATTTTGTAAAGAGACTGAAAATCAGAAGAAGAATGAAGATGACTTGACTAGAAGAATCAATGATGCTGCAAATGAAAATCTAAGACTCAGTCATGAGAATGATATGCTAAAAATAGATCTAATTCACTTAGAACATGACAAAAATGAACTCATGAGACAGAAAGATTTCTTGGAAAATGAGTTGGCTACTGCAAATCAACACAAGGAGAAATTCAAGAAAAGTTCAGAGGAACTTGATGACATGCTGAAGAATCAGAAACCTGATGGTGATACAAATGGCCTTGGCTTTGAAGTTGGTCAAAGCTCCGGTACTGCAAACAATCATGACCACAACAAACCAACAAGACAAACTAATGCTTACAAATTTAATGGGAAATGCTTTAACTGTAACAAGTATGGTCATAGAGAAGATCAGTTTAGATCTAGAAATTATCAGAACACTAATACACCCACCAATCAATGTTCTAAATGCAACAAAGTTGGTCATAATTTAGAAAATTGCAGAATGAATGTAAGATGTTATGTTTGTGGAAGATTTGAACATCTATCTAATCAATGTAGAACACATACTGGCATAGGATATGGGAAAGCTATTCAGAAAAACAATGTGACTTGTTATGCTTGTAACAAGATTGAACACATTGCAAAATTTTGTAGAAGTAAGGCATCACCGACAAACAACAAAGGACCCAACTTGAAAGGAAAAGAAAAGGTTGAAGAGGTAAAGCAAGAATTTTCAAAACAATGGATTAGAAAGTCAGATCATAATGTTGATGGGAATACTCCTCCATTGACAGAATAAAATATCACTCCACCGGCAGGAGATTCTTCATCTAACTAAAGAAATATCCCTTGGGGGTATGACAACAAAATGAAAAACATGCTAGTTTACCCTCAGTTGATGGTGTGAAGTTGAATTACTTCTTTATCGACAGATGAGTTAAGTTTGACTTAACTGACAGGCATTAAATGTGGTAGTTGAAGGTTATAACACTATAAAACAAGTGTTTTGGTTCTTTTTTCATTCACCGAACATTAAAATCTCTAGAGAGAACGAAAATCCTGAGCGAAGGCGTCCATAGCATAAAGTGAAGCAAATCATCCAAGCAAATCATCCCAAAGGCAGTTTAAGGTATTTATAACAATGGCTTCCTCCTCTAAACTTGAATTTATTGCAAACCCTATTGTGATTGAAGTTATCAAGCGCCCTAGACTAGTGTTCAAACTTATTCCCGAAATTGCGAAGAAAGATGATACCCTAGGAGCATTTTCAAAAATACCTAAGGGAGTAGTTTATGCAGAGGATCCTATAATATATATACATTGTCATATTGAGGAACTAGGAGATGATGAAATCAAGAACATGTATAGGACTGTAATTTATGATGTAAATGGTAATATTAATCTAGAACACAAGGTAGTAGAAACCCTAGGTTTTGTGGACATACTTAGCATCCCTAATTTTCCTAAAGATGTGATAAGGATAGTCCTAAGCAGAGTCCATGGAAAATTCTTTTGGTTGGATTCCATCCATAAGATCACTAAAGAAGCAGTTAGGGTAGTGACAGGGTTACCTTCCACCGATAGTAGGCCTGACAAAACTAAAAAGGTCTCAAATGACACTGTGATGACCTTAACCGACACAACATTTGACAAAAGATTCCTAAGAGTCAATGATGTGAAGAACATCAATGTTAGATTTGTCAGTATGATTCTTGGTTATAAGGCTACACATGCAAACATATTAAACTCAATATCCAGCTTATGTATTAAAAGTGCATATGACATGGTGAATGAAAATGCAAGAATTGATGTGTGTGAATGGCTTAAAGATGAATTCATAGACAACCTGAAGAAAATCAAAGGTGATAAGAAGGGAACTTTCAGATTTGGTAAATGCTATACATTACCAAGGAAGTACCCGATATTGGTAAGAAAGACTTTGGTTTTGATATACCGGTAGGAAAGCAACTGTTAGACATATTAAACAACATGGGAGAAGACAGAGAGAAAATATAAATGAACATTTTCAAGCACTGAAGGCTAGAATGAAGACAAGAATAAGGCTATCTCGAGCAATTGTTGATAAATATCAAAAAGAGATATAGAAAGATGAAATCTGGATGGAGGCAGTTGTCCCTAGGACTATTTGGGTTACCGAGATGGGATATGAGACATATGATAATATAATTGAAACTTATGAAAAAGCCCTCTTAGAAGCACCTAAGGAACCCACTGAAAAACATTTTTGGAAATGCTGAAACAATTGAAAGTAGCATTCAATCCCAGAAAAGAGTTAAGAAAATTGAACAGATAGTGAGGAAGGGAACCAGACAGGCAAAAGCAATAAAAGAAGATGTATTAAAGAAAACTGGTATTAAGGAAAGTGAACTGGAAGGACTTCAACCGAAAGCACATCTTTCGCCAGTTGCAACTTCTTCTGACAGTGAGATACCGACTGAGTTCAAAAGGGTAGAAAGGAAAATAAAACCCTCACCGACACCCTCTCCTACACCCAGAAAGACAAGAAAGAAACAACAGGCAGTAAGGCCCCCTGCTAAAAAGATGACACTTAGAAAGAAAAAGCAAAAACAGGTTATTCCTCCTCTTGACAACCTATTGAATGAAATAACAGATGATGGAAACTTATCGAATGTAAGTAAATTGTATGATACTTTTACAAATGAGGAGAAAGAAAGAATAGAAATTAGTATCATCTTACACCTAGATATTTATAAGAAAGTTTTGATAGAGGTTGTAGATGATTTGCCTAGTGATCTATATAGGTGGCTTGATGCTAAAAGATTAGCCATTATGGAACTAGACAAGAAAATGAAGATTGAGAAATTGCTAGCTGTTCATCCAGTGAAATTAGTTGGGGAAATTGATGAACTGGTCAGTGAAGCAAATAGGATAGTCTTTTCTAGTGGTCACCAGCATGTAAGTCTAATGGCTGGCAGAGTAAATGAAATCTCTGAAGAAACAACTGATAAATGGGACATCTTCTTTGTGGAGAAAGAAAAACAAGAAGAACTAAAAAGACCAAAACCCTTTAAGGTATACCAAAAGGATAAGGACAAAGGAAAAGGCAAAATAGGTGGACCACCAAATATAAAAGTGACAGACAATTTGCCACCACCTTTAGTCACTCCACCAGTACTAACTGATAGTTCACCGACTACTGAGAATATGGAGACTCCACATGAGGATACAAATCTCGAGTCTGAAATTTTGTATACCATGAACATAGACACTTAGGAGGTCAATATTGTGGTTGATAAAGAGACCACTGAAGATAAGAAGAAAGAAGTGGCTACTGAGCCACTGACTGCAAATATTGAGATTAGGGCTAGTGATACTGTCAATGCAAGCATTGAAAAACCAACACAGACAGAGGAACCGGCAATGGATACCACTGGAAATCCATTAGAAACATTGGTAGATAACACTAAGAAACAATCAGAAAAATCGACAGAAGAGAGTACAGTGAAACCGACAGAGACAAAAGAAGAGAAACAGTTAGAGTCACAGGTTCAAACAAAGACAGTGCCAACATCAACTACAGAAAAGCCTAAACCTTTGCTAGTTGAAATGCAAACACAAACTGACCTACCAGAGGTTGAAACAAGAAAAAATGTTACTACCATCGACATCATGGAGATTGTGAAGTCAGTTGGGTAGACATCCAGCCATCAATGACTGAATTTAGGCCAACAAATTTGACTGAGGTACTATTAGACTCAATTAAAAAGATAACAAACTGCAATGTATTAGCATATAAGGCTATAGATGACACCATCCCCATTCTTAAATTGATTTCACCCAAGTGCAATGTAGATAATAAAGATTCTTTGAGTCAATTAGACACATTGTCTAAATACATAACCAACAATGTACTAACTGTGGATCAAATAAATGAAGAGACATTTAAAGAGAAAATGGATAAGGAAAAACATAAATTCTTTGATGAAACAATAAAGAAGTGCACGAAACACATTGATACCCTCTTACCGACATTGAACACAACAATAATGGAATTTAAGGAACTAGACTGAGACACCTGCAAGACTAATCTTCTAACAACAAATATTGACAAAGAAATCAACAAAGTGCAAAAAGAGATTGATGATATAGCTGACAATATCATTCGTTCATCTGAACCTATATCAATTATAGAACAAGAGATAGCAGGATTTGAGGAGAAACTTGAAAAACTGGAGAAAGAGAAGGAAAGAATAAAAGGAAAAGCAAAGGAACTCAATTGTAGACTCAGTCCTAAATTGGATAACCTCATCTCTTTAAGGAAAGCGATCTCAGAGGCACTTATTCAGGGAGAAAAGACATCAGAAGAGAAAATGCATCACCTCACCGGTAAAACTCAGATAACAGAGGCAACATTAAAGGATAGCAACAGGTTTACTTAGAGCCTAAATTTGGTATTAACAGACCTATTCCAGATTGTAAGCAACCGGTTACAAGGTTCAAGCTGAAACTGCACTCAGTTGACATTTTGACAACCTTTGTCATTGATGTCAAAGGGGGAGTAGTAGAACTGAGAAAAATAACTTGCAGAAGAGATCATTAGCTCAGGGGGAGCACACATTTTTGATAACACAGTTTTGGTAAGACATTTTGGCAGATTCCTTTTGGACAACATTTTTGGACTTGTTTTGGATTTTTCTCATGAGTGTTGCCATCAATGCCAAAGGGGGAGATTGTTGGAAAATGCACACTCCAATGAGAAATTGTAGGTGATTGAAGGTATTGTCATTGATGGCAACCTTACAATCATATGATACTGACAGACACTGACACCGATAAACTCTACATCGGCATATAGTTCACTGACATCGAAAAGATTATCGGCACCCTGGCCGACATGATTTTGGTATAATTATATTTTGTATTTAATTGTAAAATATTTTTGTAAGATGACATGGCAGATTTTAATATGACTCATATAAGTATGAGATCTTGTAGATCATTTAAAAAGTATGTATGGTTAGATTATTGTAGATCTAATGTGTGAATTGTAAGGCAGATTTTGGATAAGGGTTTATGATTATTGCAGAGCTGAAATTGGTACTGAACCTGGCATAGCAGATGCTGATCTGAAGTAGTACATGAAATTGAATTTGTATAATCCTTTTTTGTAAGTCAGTGAGACTTCTTTTGTAAATGAGCAATGAGCTCTAGGAATTTGGCCTTCCTGCATGTGTAGGTCCCTATTGTAACAGTAATATTCTCTTATTGGCCAATAAGCGAATTGTAAGTCACAAATCCCACCGAGGTTTTTCCCACACCGGGTTTCCTCATTAAAAATATTGTGTTATGGTGTATCTTTCATGTTGTGCTTATTTTTCTTATTTAGTGCATTAATTTTGGTTAACCGGTACATAGTTTTGGAATGCTTTTCATATAATAAGTTCAAAAAATTCACCCACCGGTCAGATACTGATTCACCCCCCCTCTTAGTATCTTTGGGAATCCTAACACCCCCCACCCTGTTGCCCCACACATGGGGGCTTATAGTGCGCATCACATATCACAACTGACATCTATTTTTGTTTAAGGCAACAAATTGCTTA
Organism: Cryptomeria japonica; assembly: GCF_030272615.1. Lineage (NCBI taxonomy): Eukaryota > Viridiplantae > Streptophyta > Pinopsida > Cupressales > Cupressaceae > Cryptomeria > Cryptomeria japonica. The sequence goes on from NC_081410.1 coordinate 104,444,281, forward strand.
TTCATGGGGCTTGTCACCACACTGGTTTGTGGCAGAGGCATAAAATAAATAGAGGCAGAATCAACAAGTAGGGAGAAATCCAAACTATCAAAAAATTATTGGCAATGTTATCTCCACTGATTTGGTTGAAGATAAGAGAAACACTTTCTTGTGAATCGCCTGCAATAGTTGACAGGTTGTTAGAGTTGGGGATAGTAGGAACAAAAGTTACTTTTTTCGCTTTTCCCTTAGAAGAGGTTGGTGCATCCTCTTTGCACATAGATTCCAGCTTCACATTACCCTCTAGTTTCTATCTATCTCCTCTCAATTTAGAATTACTCCTCTAGGGCATAGGAGTTGAGATGGTTGTGGTTTTAAAGGTGGCAGGATTCTGAGATGTATTATGTTCTTGATTTGGTGCCCCTTTCTACAAGGATGAACCAATGCATTCCCTTGCTTTCTTCTGAATCCATTTTTTCATCCTCTCCAAGACATGCAAGGTTCTGTTCTCAATGTCTTTGTTATTTTTATCTGACCAAGATGAATGAAGGAGTACCAAAGCAACATTTTGATAAATCTCATCAATCATCTCAAAACTATCATCAACCAGAGCCTTAGGGATAAATGGAGGTAGCTCAAAGGCATTGAATTGATCTAGGGTTTAAACCTCATGTAATCTTATGTCTGTATGTCTTTGATATCTGTATAATCTTCCCTATAATCCTCTAATCGTGGTTGATGAAAATATGTTCTAGCTCAAAGAAAATGGGCTTGAACGTAGCCTTTGCTGAAATAATAAGGTTCCGTTGGCTTGATAATGATGTAATAGGTTGATTGATGAATTGATTTATATTTTCATTGATGGAAACCATGTTTTTTTAGTAATCTAATTCTTCTAGACCAACTGGTAGAGCCTAGCCAGTAGTGGAATCTGTCAGACAACAAAACTGCTAAGTTGTTGTCAACCGGTAAACAAGAACAATGCGATGATCAAGAAACCAGTATGGAAGATTGGAGAACAGTCAGATGTTGCGGTTTGGAACACATGTTTATGACATTGGTATGAGTCTTTTAATGTAATCGCATCAGATTATTGTGAAATTTTTGACCAGTAGAACAGTGACAGTCATGAAGAACACATAACTGGTAAAGTAGAGTCAGTTTGATCAGTCACCAATAGACATAATGTTATATTTTTGAGTTATGTTTTGTGTGGCCGATATAAGTAAAGTGTAATGAGTGGGAAAATGAATAAGGTGACTAGATTCAATGAACCTAGGGAATTGTTCCAAGGTTCTTAGCCGACTTAGCAAAGGTGTTTTAAGGAGATGAAAGTTGAATGATTTTATGGATCAAGAGTGAGAATTTGATTATGCGGTGGAAGAAGGAGTTAGAGTTTGATGTTTAATCGGTGATAGAAGTAGAGAAAAATTAGATCTAATTAGGCACAAAGGTACTAACAACAAACCAGTCAAACTTGTTGTTCCCTAACAATTTCAGCAAGAAAATCCTCTCACAAGGTCACTCCTAACAGGGTGCGGTAGGATCCTAATAGGTCTGAAGGTTAAAATCCTCTAACAAGGTGACACATTATCTTGTGTTTTGAAATCCCTTAGCCGGGTAGCTCTTATTAGGGTTGGGTCCTAACATGCCTTATTGTAATAGCTCTTAACTGGGCTAAAGCACTCTTAACCGTGTGTCACTCCTAACACGGTGTTGTATGACCTTAACTAGTCAGATCTCTATACTGCAGATAGTTGATCTTTGTGGGTATTAATTCGCACTATGGTTTTTCCCATTTGGGTTTCCATGTGAAAATCATTGTGTTATGGTTTGTATGCTTTATTGGGTGTTTTCTTATGTGGTTTTATTTATTGCATGCATATTAGTTTTCAGATTGGTAAAAGGTGTAATCAAATTTATTAAGTTTTTGCTTGCACTGATTCACCCCCCCTCTTAGTGCCTTATAAGTTTATCAATTGGTATCAGAGCCTAATTCTCTTAAGGATTAACTGCTTGGGAAGGATCTATAGGGCTAACATGGGGGAAGGTTCAATGAGTTACAAAGTGCTTTCACACAGGCTTGCAGAATCAGAAGAAGCCTATAATGAACTAAAGGTCAAGTACAAAGATTCATTGGCTAAGAGAAAAGAGATGGTTGAGCAGTTGTTGGAACTCAATGAAAACAATTCATCTGAGGAAGCAAACATTGATGCCTTGTCTAATGAGGTTGAAAATCTGAATGATGTTAAGTCAAATCTAAGGAGAGTTGGAAGCCCTTACCATCAAGATGAGTCAAGAGTTGGAAGCTAGGAGGATAACTGAAGACAAAATAAGAGATTAGGAGCATGAGATTGTTAAGCTGAACTAGGAATTAGTAACTCTCATGCACATCTTCATGAGGAAAGAGAAGAAAAAGAGGAAATACAAGCTGATCTAGACATGGCTATGTCTCTTAGAGAAAGTCTTACAAAGAAGAAGGAGGAGCTTACCAAGGAGTTGGCTGACGCTAATGAGTTATTTGTTGGCACTTGACATAACTGATGCAGAATTAGATGATACAGGTGATGCAGTTAAAAACTGACGACTGTACCAGTAGAGGATAGAAGACTATTTGTGATGAAGAGATTGAGATTTTGTGATTAGCTGACTTGATCAATTATTTGTGTTGTCATTGATGGAAACTGATGTCAAATGATGATTACTGATGTTCCTGATGTTTTGTTTTGTCATCTAAGTGATTTGGTTTACCGGAAGACAAGGTTTACTGACAAAGAAGAGAAGTTTATGAAATAGGACTTTAACCGGTAAAGTAGAGTTTTGGTTGAATTGGACGATTGACGATGATTGGTGATTTGCGGTTTGAAATCCGAGCTTGTATCATGGAAAAGAGTATCTGTCCGGAACTAGAATTTGTGATGACTACCAGAAGACTTGTTTCAAATTTCTGATGAAGTTTTGCGAGGGTTTTAGTAGAGTTTAAGGATCAGTGAAGAAATCATCAAATCGGTAATGATTTTTGTTATGACGGTGATCGATGACGAGTTTACATGAAGGTGGTAATACGACACAACCTGCGTGAAATGTTTGATTGCTATTTTGGCCTGATTCAAGTAAGAATTTCTTGAAAAACAATGAAACGCTTAGTGGAGTGTTTTGAGGCTTTGACTTTGGTACATATTTGATTTTCGTGATGGGTTTCGATCAACCAATTGTTGATATTCATAGTGGAGTGTTTTGAGGCTTTGACTTTGGTACATATCGGATTTTTGTGATGGGTTTCGATCAACCAATTGTTGATATTCAATGCAATTTGATGTAATGATCTGTATATTGATCTGAGATGATCTCTTATGATTTGTCTTATAATTTTATGATGTAATTAGGGTTTAGTGACCGACCTAGTTGAGATTGCTATTTAGGATGGCACACTTGATGTTTATTACGTCGGTGGTCTTAAGAGAATATGTTGAGCCATCCAAGAGAAGTGTGAGTTCTTCTTGAGAGTTTCAGAGAGTTGAGCATAACTGGATTTGATCTAGCAAGCTGAGAAGTGCAAGTAACCGATCACTTTTTCACTGTTGTTCCCTAATAGTTGCAGTAGGTTAAATCGCTTAACCGGGTAGGTCCTAACATTCCTTAAGAATTTAAGTCCCCTAATAGGGAAGCTCTCAAAAAGAGTGGTAAATCCTCTCACGAGGTTGATCCTAACAGATCATCAAGCTCCTAATTGGGCTGCTAGGCAAATCCCTTAACCGGGTGACTCCTAACATTGTCTGCTCCTAACATGATGTATTGTAAGCTCCTAACATGGCTAAGCTCCTAACAGGGCGTAATTCAAAGGAGTACAAATATTTGTGGGTACCAACTCCCACCATGGTTTTTCCCTATTTGGGTTTCCACGTCAAAAAATTATGGTGTTCATGTGCGGAATTCTTTTTGTGTGATGTTCTTGTTTATGTTACATTTCATACACTATTTCTGAGTACACTAGTTATGATGTTTTATCAAAGGTTACCGGTATTGATAAGAGTTGGTAGAGAATGTGTTTGAACTGATAAGATGAGGATAATGAGTTAGTAAATGATCAAATTTATATGACTGCTAAAGTGGTGAATGAATTGATAGATGTGGTAAATGATCTGATTAATGTGTTAGAAAATCTGATAAAGAGGTTGTTAGATTTGATAAAAGAAGTTGAGATATTTGATAAATGATCTCAAATATGATATAAGTTTTATTTTGGCTTAATCTTGTAAATTGGTATTGATTCTGTGAAAAAAGGATGTTAGAATATGTTAGGAAGACAAACACAAACACACAAGAAACAATCCAAGTGTTAGTCTTAGATATCACGAATCAAAGACTATCCTAAGCAAGCATATCAAGAGAGACGCTAAACACAAAATAGAAAGCTTAACAAAACTAAGAAATGCAATAAGACATCTCCAAATTCCCTCCACCATGTTTGTAGCTACTCCTCCCTCATTCCTCTCCTCTCCAAGTTCCAAATGAGTATAGCTCTCAGTAGCTTTTTGCACTATTTGGGATGTCTTATGGAGATTCAAGATTGAAATGATTAATTATGCCAATGCAAGTGTAAAGAAAACTAAATATGAGATGTTATTTAATTAGCTAATGTTTATTTTAGCCAAAAGACAATATGAACTATTATGCTAAAAATGCTCTCTAAAATTCATTATAACTTAGATGCATACAAGATTTCAGGATCTCGATTATGTAGAAATGAGCTCTATTTATAGGTAAAATGAAGCAATGGAGGGTTGAGATTCAGTAATCTCAACAAGGTTTAGGATCGATGGGTTTATGATCCATGTGAGGGCTTTCAATCCAATCTCACAATGACAAATTTCAACAAGAGATGGGTTGAGGGGAGAGGGAAGAAGCATTAAATGCTTGACATGACTTGAAGGTTAACTTGGAAGGTAAGGTTAATGTTGAGTTGAATGAATAAAGCCATTGTCCATAAATAATGTCTTTATCCAATGGATAAACTCTTGTGCAAGAGTTAGTGAGGATAACCATGGTCAAAGCAATAAATGCTTGAAGAGACCCATGAGTCAAATGGAGGTTGAGTTAGAGAGAAAGTCTCTAACCATGTGGGCGAGTTGAGTTAACCATAAATGGCTATGTAAGAGCCATGAATGGTCATGTAAGAGCCATTAGTGGTTTGGAAGACTTTAGGGGTTAGCTTGTTGAACACATAAAGCATTAAATGCTTTTCAAAGACTTTGAGGCTTTGAGAAGTGACTTGAAGTTGCTTAGGAATGTGACAATATTTAGGAGATGGATTAGGCTAATTGAGAATGATTATAAGAACTTAGAAAGTGATTAGAATAGTCTAGAAGGGGATTTAGGATTGCAAGTGGGTTTGGTGGGTGAGGGAAAATAAGATTTTATTTGAAAATAAAATTAATTTATTTCAATTGTGGTTGCAACTTGCATTTGTAGGAGAATGCAAGTGGGGGGAATTTGTTTAGTGATTTAAATAAATGTTTATTTATTTATTTAAAAGAGGAAAGAGGGTTAAATTAAATAAATATGATTTATTTATTTAATTGATTTAGAGGTGTGGTTTAATGAATTAATTTAAATAAATTGAATAATTTATTTAATTAATAGGAGAAGGGGTTGAGGATGAATTAATTAAATATTAATTTGATTTATTGATTACTAATGGTTTATTAATCAAATAAATAGTAAATATTCATTTAATTAAATGGACAGATTTGTGTGACTATAGGTATTAATACTGATTCACCCCCCTCTCAGTGTTAACCGGATCCTCATAGGATTATGAATTGGTATCAGATCTTTGGTCCTCCATGTGCAGAAAACCTAACCGCTTGAGGGAAAGATTCTGAGGAAGTCAAGATGATGAAGAAAGAGGGTCCTAAGTTCAACTAGGATAACTACAAGATCTGGAAAGACATAATGAAGATCTACATCAAAGGTCTTGGTGCACAATATTGGAAGCAAGTTGAAACAAAATATGTTGCTCCTACTACTACTCCCTTGACACCAGATGAACTCAAAGAGAAACAAGATAACATGCAAGCCTTAGAAGCTATTGTTAGTACTTTATCTGATTAAGAATATATTGATGTTCAAGGATTGGCAAGTGCAAGTGAGGTTTGGGAAAAGTTAGATATAATCTATGGAGGAGATGAGGATGTTCAAAGAGCCAAAGAGGAAAGATTGAGAGGAAATTTTGATGACATAAGAATGCTTGAAGGAGTAAATATTACACAATATGGTCAGAGAATCAAAGAAGTTGTTGGCAGCATAAAGAGTGGTGGAGGTAAAATGGATGATGACGCAATAGTAAGTAAAATTCTTAGAATTCTTCAACCTCAATATGCTATAAGAGTATCTGCAATCCAAGAACTTAGATCTATTTCAAAGGATAAGGTAACAGTCGATTCATTGATTGGTAAGCTTACAACTTTTGAGTTAAATAGTTTTGACAATAGTGTGACAAAATCTATTGAATCTGCCTTTAAACCTTCTGTTACCAGTTCATTTGTTAGAAAAGGAAAATATATATGTCAAAATCATGAGTGCAAGTCAAGTCATGGAAGTAACCAAGGAAATGAGGACAATGAAGATAAAGTGATGGAATTTGAGGCACTATTAGCAAAAGGATTTCCAAGAGGCACGGGTAAGTATAAAGGAAAGCTACCTTTGAAGTGTTTCTTTTGTAGTAAAATTGGTCATATTGCTGCTAACTTCCCTAATGCTGACAAGAAAGAGAAGTTTAGGAGATTCAAAGGAAAGGGCAAGAAACATTGTTATGTTGTAGTAGATGAAGGTGTGACTGATGAAGAGTCTGAAGATGAAGATGACAGTGAGGAAATTGTGTTTGTAGCCGTGAAGGAGGAACCAACAGATGAAAAGGTACTGGTATCTCATATGGAGAATAGTGATGAATGGATTATAGATAGTGACTGCTCACACCACATGACTGGAGACAAAAGTAAGCTCATTAACCTTGAAGAATTTGATGAAGGTGTTGTTAGATTTCAAAATAACTCTCCCTGCATGGTGAAAGGTAAAGGTTCAATTTCTCTAAATGGGAAGAGTAATGCTAATGATGTGTTTTGGGTTGATGGTCTAAAGCATAATCTTTTAAGTGTTGGTCAACTCAATGATAAAGATTATTTTCTCGAGTTTAAAAGTGGAGTCTTCAAAATTCTTGGAGGTAATGATGAACTGATTGCTACCGAGAAGCAAACTAGAGGTAACTTATTCCATTTGAATAGTAATATTAACAATTGTCTGGCTACAAGAGTGGAAGACAGTTGGTTGTGGCATAAAAAATGTTGTCATGTTAATTTTGATAATTTGGTTAAAGTAAGTCAAGTGCTGTAAGAGGATTGCCACAAATTGTCAAACCGGATAATGTGGTATGCAAAGATTGTCAAATCGGTAAGATGCCCTCTATTTCTTTCAAGAGCAAGAATTGTACTTCTGAGAATATTTTAGATTTGGTACATACTAATCTCTGTGGCCCTATGAGAAAAAAGAGTTATTATGGTGATAGGTATTTCATGATTTTCACTGATGACTATTCTAAAATGATGTGGGTGACATTTTGGAAGGAGAAATCAGAAGCGTTTAGTAAATTTAAATCATTTAAAGCTCTGGTTGAGAATGAAACTGGTAAGAACTTGTAGTGTTTAAGATTAGACCGGGGAGGTGAATTCACATCTGATGAATTTGTTAAGTATTGTGATGAAAAAGGTATCAAGAGACAATTGTATGCTCCGAGGACACCACAATAGAATGACATAGCAAAAAGGATGAACACAACAATAGTTGAAGTTGCAAGAACCATGCTATTACATGGTGATGTATCCGAAATATTTTGGAGAGAAGCAGTCTGTAATGCTATATACACTTTAAACCGGGTACTAGTGAAGGGAGGTAACAATAAGACACCCTATGAGCTATGGTATGGAAAAAATCCTTGTGTAAGTTATTTTAAAATTTTTGGAAGTCAATTTTTTATTAAGAGAGATAACTACACCGAGAAATTTGATGCAAAATCTGATGAATGATTTTTTCTTTGTTACTCTTCTAAGAGTAAGGCATATAAATGTTACAATGAGAGAACTAAGAAAATTGTTGAAAGTGCTAATGTAAAAGTTGATGATCTATCTAATAAGCCTGAAGGTACAAGCAGATCAGAACCTGAAAAGGATGATAATGAGGAAAAACTTGTGTTCATTGAATCAGAGTCACAAAATAATGAAGAGTCGATAAATGCAAAATTAGATGCTCAACCGATAAGTGATGACAGTGAGGAAGAAAATGAAGAACCTGATGCAAAAGATGCAGAACTGACACATGCAATACCTAGATATGTTAGATTGAACCATTCACAAGAGAAGATAATTGGTGATAAGAATGCAGGTGTGCAAACCAAGAGAAAGATCTGCGAGAACTCATGTTTGATTTATACAATAGAACCCAAGACAATTAAGGAAGCACTAAAGGATGACGATTGGGTCAATGAAATGAATAAAGATTTAGATCAATTTGAGAAGAATAAGACATGTTTACTTGTTCCTAGACTGGAGGATAATAATGTAATTGGAACAAAATGGGTCTTTAGGAATAAACTGGATGAAGAAGGAAAAATTGTAAAAAACAAGGTGAGGTTAGTCTACAAAGGGTATGGTCAAGAAGAAGGTGAGGATTATGGTGAAACATTTGTATCGCTTGCTAGATTAGAAGGAGTCAGGATGCTGTTGGCATTTGCTGCATATAAGAGATTCAACATTTATCAAATGGATGTCAAGTCATCTTTTCTGAATGGGATTCTAGAAGAAGAAGTCTAAATTGAACAACTGGATGGATTTTCCTTGACTAATGATAAGGACATGGTGTGTAAATTGCATAAAGCCTTGTATGGTCTAAAGCAGGCATCAAAATCATGGTATGAGAGATTACATGCACATTTGATCAAAATTGGATTCCAATGTACCATTGAGGACAACAACATTTATTTGAAGAGTGGAGACAAGATGCTGATAGAAGAAGTGTTTGTAGATGACATAATTTTTAGTGGAAATGATGATATGTGTATGGATTTTGCTAATATAATGAAAAAGGAATTTGAAATATCTCTAATCGATGAAATAATTTTATTTATTGGTTTACAGGTCCAACAAAAGGATGGTGGTATCTTTATTTGTCCGAGCAAGTATATCAAAGAGGTACTGAAGACTTTTGGTATGGATGATTGCAAACCGGTAGAAACACCGATGGTAACTGGCTGCAAGTTATCAAAGAAAGATGATTCCCCCGCTGTTAGTGAAAATTAGTACAAATCTATGATTGGAAAGCTACACTATGTTGTTCATAGGAGACTAGACATTGCTCATGTTGTTGGATTAGTGGCCAGATTTCAAAAAGAGCCTAAGGAGAGTCACATGGTGGTTGTGAAGAGAATTTTTTGGTATCTCAAAGGTACAATAGACTATGGTTTATGGTATCCCTATAAAGGAGATTTTACTTTGGATGTATTTACTAATGCTAATTGGGAAGGTAATGTGGATGATCGAAAAAGCACAACCGGTGGAGCTTTTCTACTTGGTGGAAGATTAGTGGCATGGACGAGAAAGAAAGAAACATGTGTTTCTCAATCTATAGCTAAACCAGAGTACATAGCTGCATCCATGAATTGCATGCAGGCAATATGGATGCGACATGTGCTAGAAGGATTCAAGATAGATATGTTTGAATCGGTGACTATCTATTATGATAATACAAGTGCAATAAACATTTCTAAGAATCCTGTACTTCATACTAGAACCAAGCCCATTGAATTGAAGTATCATTTCCTAAGGGAAAGAGTTCAAGAAAAATAGGTGAAAATGGAATATGCCGAGTAAAGATCAGCTAGCTGAAATCTTTACTAAGCCCTTACCAAAGGCTACTTTTGAGTTTCTTAGAGGTAAACTAGGGGTTAGACCCCTACATCAAAAAAAATGGAATGATGGAGATGCATCAATCCTGTGGATTTCATGTTTATCTTTCACTAAGGATTGATGAAGGTGCATGCTACTCCTTTGGGGGAGCAAGTCTGATGTAAAGCTTTGATTTAATGCTCTGATATAATTTTTCTGATTTGATTAGCAGAGATGATGGAAGAGGCAACAACATAATTGAAGACAAGTGATGCATTTGCACCTTTGGCATTGCTGTCAAAGGGGGAGAAGAAAAGAAATCAGATATGGGAGAAGTTGAAGATCAGATTGAGAGAAGCATTGGTTAAGGGGGAGAATACAAAAGGAGGAGAATCGACAAATGATATGATATTGACAAGCAAGTTTCACATGATGATGTTACTCAGATTGTATATCTGATTGGTGTTGCCATCAATGCCAAAGGGGGAGAATGTTGGCATTTGGCATAACTAATGCAGAATGAGATGATGCAGGTGATGCACTTAAAAACTGATGACTGCACCAATAGAGAATAGAAGACTATTTGTGATGAAGAGATTGAGATTTTGTGATTAGCTGACTTTATCAGTTATTTATGTTGTCATTGATGGCAACTGATGTCAATGATGATTACTGATGTTCCTGATGTTTTGTTTTGTCATCTAAGTGATTTGGTTTACCAGAAGACATGGTTTACCGACAAAGAAGAGAAGTCTGTGAAATAGGACTTTAACTGGTAAAGCAAAGATGTTTTGGTTGAATTAGACAATCGATGATGATTTATGATTTGTGGTTTGGAATGTGAGCTTGTATCATGGAAAGGAGTATCTGACTGGAACCAGAATTTGTGATGACTACCAAAAGGCTTGTTTCAATTTTATGATGAAGTTTTGCTAAGGTTTAAGGACCGGTGAATAAATCATCAAACCAGTAATGATTTTTGTTATGGTAGTGATCGACGACGAGTCTACATGAAGGTGGTAACATGGAACAACCTACGTGAAATGTTTGATTGCTGTTTTGGCACGATTCAATGAAGAATTTCTTGGGAAACAACAAAATGCTTAGTGAAGTGTTTTAAGGTTTTGACTTTGGTACAGATCGGATTTTCGTGATGGGTTTCAATCAACCAATGGTTGATATTGCATTGCAATTTAATGTAATGATTTGTATATTGATCCGAGATGATCTTTTATGATTTGTATTGTAATTTCATGATGTAATTAGGGTTTACTGGCCGACCTAGTTGATATGGCTATTTAGGATGGCACAGTTGATGTTTATTGTGTCAGTGGTCTTCAGAGAATGTGTTGAGATGTTCAAGAGAAGTGTGAGTTCTTCCTAAGAGTTGTAGAGTGCTGAGCATAACTAGATCTGATCTAGCAAGCTGATAAGTGCAAGTAACAAATCACTTTTTCACTTTTGTTCCCTAACAGTTGTAGCAGGTTAAATCCCTTAACCAGGTAGGTCCTAACAAGCCTTAAGAATTTAAGTCCCCTAACAGGGAAGCTCTAAAAAAGAGTGGTAAATCCTCTCACGAGGTTGATCCTAACAGATCATCATGCTCCTAACTGGGCTGCTAGGAGAATCCCTTAACCGGGTGACTCCTAATAGGGTCTGCTCCTAACAGGGCGTATTGTAAGCTCCTAATAGGGTTAAGCTCCTAACATGGTGTACTTCAAAAGAGTACAAATATTTGTGGGTACCAACTCCCATTGTGGTTTTTCCCTATTTGGGGTCCCATGTCAAAAAAATATGGTGTTCATGTGTGGAATACTTTTCATGTGATATTCTTGTTTATACTACATTTCATGCACTATTTCTGAGTACACCGGTTATGATGTTTTATCAGAGGTTTATCAAAGGTTACCGGTACTGATAAGAGTTGGTAGAGAAAGTGTTTGATCTGATAAGATGAAGATAATGAGTTGGTAAATGATCAAGTTTATATGACTGCTTAAGTGGTGAAATAATTGATAGATGTGGTAAATGATCTGATTAATGTGTTAGCAAATCTGATAAAGAGGTTGTTAGATCTGATAAAAGAAGTTGAGATATTTGATAAATAATTTCAGATCTAATATAAGTTTTATTTTGGCTTAATCTTGTAAATTGGTGTTAATATTGATTCATCCCCTCTCAGTATTAATCAGATCCTCATAGGATTAACATTATTAGCTAAATTCAACAAGAGCACTGCTATGATTGATGAGGAGATTCAAATAGAAAGGCAGAACAAAGATACACATGAATTGGGATACACAACCTTTGAACAAGGAGAGCCATCCAATACCAAGGACACCATGCATAAAGCTAAATGTGCACCTAAGACCAAGAAGATCACCGGTAAGAGAACCTACAAACCAGTATGTTTTAACTGTCATAAGGTAGGTCATACTGCTAATGTTTGTAGAAGTAGATTAAGTACTTTTGATGGATATAGACCTAATGCATATGAAGGTTATAAGCCTAGTACTTTTAATGGATATTGCTTCAATTGCAACAAGTATGGGCATAGAGTTGTTGAGTGCAAGTCTAGAGCGAACTATTAGAGATCTTACATGAATCAAAGCTCTAATGGTGAGTGGCAAAGATCTTACAATGACACCTAAAATTGTCATGTCTAATTAAATAAATATTTTATTTATTTAATTATCTTAAGCCTAATTCTTCTATTAATTGAATAAATCTTTATTTATTTAATTAATTCATTTATCCTCTTCTAGCCTTATTTCTCATTTAAATAAATACATTTATTTATTTATTTAAATTATCCTTTTCTTAAATTAAATAAATATCTTATTTATTTAATTGATCCCACTTCTTCTATTAATTAAATAAATCTTTATTTATTTAATTAATTCATTAACCTTTTCTACCCATGACACATGTCATTCATCTCTTAATTCATACACTACCTACCCCTTTCATTATTTTATTATTTTCTTTACCTACCCTCTAATCATAGCCGACCTCTTTTACACCTCTCAATCTTATCCCTCTATTTCATATAGTGTCTTCTATATAAGGAGATGCTTCCTTCATTATCAACCCTAATCAATCTATGCATCCTAACTAACTCACTATGCATTCAGCCCCGACTATGCTTTCGAACTTGCATATGCAATCAAGCCTACTTGCAACCACATTTCCGTTCTTTGTTGAGCTCTTGTGCATATATAAAATCTGAGAGCAAATATATCAAGCAAGATCAATGGAGATAGGAAGAATGGAGATCCAAACCCTATTGGACATGTGATGGTATAATCTTTGTGATTTCATTTGATTTGCATTGTCTTAGGTAATCTTCATATGTTATGGTGGATCTTTGTTGTTGTTAGGATAGGGTTTTGTGGTTGAATTCATTTAGCCTTTCAATATTATTGTTGTTATCCATTTTCACCATAAACAAGTGCAAGTCTAGAGCGAACAATTAGAGATCTTACATGAATTAGAGCTCTAATGGTGAGTGGCAAAGATCTTACAATGATCGGAGAAACCCTACTTGGCAGAGACCTTATGTGAACCGATCCAGTCCATATGAAAGAGAGAATAGATGGAATGTGACATGTTCAATCTGTCACGACTATGGTCATGTTTCTATGAATTGCCAAAAAAGAACTGGTAGAGGCAATGTTGGACCCTGGAGAGCATCTGGAATGGCATGTTTCCATTGTCACAAAATGGGACACCTTGCAAAGTTTTGTAGAGAAAGAATGAACCAACCAGTTAATCAGTCTGTTGACCAGAAAGGAAAGAAGAAGGTAGATGTGGAGGAATCCAAAAGAGAGATGAATAAGGCATGGAGGAGTAAAAGTGATGAGAAACTATCAAAAGACTCCAATTATTCAACTGGTGTGGAGAATCCCTCACTGAAAAACTAAGCTATGATGAAGCTTAGGGGGAGCATATTGTCAGATCCATTTCTGGACCCCCTAAATGGTGTGCAATAAGTCAATTCTACATATTGTGATGCATTATGATGTTATGAAATTATTTTGAGTTATTACCGGTAGATTGGATGTGATTTATGAACCGATAACAAGTTCTATGGTTGAACGGTGATTAGGGTAAGTTCATCTAGTATTGCATTTAATGTAGTTTGTAAAAGCAAATAAAAAGGTGTTTTAGAGTTTCATTTGTCACCTAGCATTTTTGAGAACACAGTTGTGGAGTGACAAAAGCACATAAGAGCACTTGATTGCTACATTGGTGAATTTGATAGCTGATTGTGAAGATTTGAGAAGAAGTGAATATGTGAAAGTGCATTCAGACCAGAAACCCTAGCTGCGAAGAAGTTGAAAGGTATTTATCTATGAATCTGATTCTATGTTTGAGTTTTCACAATGGATACACCACACATTGTTGATGTTATTGAAAGGCCTCGACCAAAATTCAAGAGGCATCCTCATATGTCGATGGAAACCGATCCAACTGGAGCCCTATCAAGCGTTCCCTATGGTGTTTTGCATACTGAAGATATGCGATCTTATATTTATTGCCAACTAGAGGATTTGAGAACTTTTGCAATCTTTAATCAATACCGAAAAATATGTGATGAACAAGGTGTGATAAAGGATCAGTTCAGAAGGGTTACCGATAAAATTTTTCATCATGCTTTGAACTTTGTTGATGATTTTGAACAAGACCATATTAGATATGTTTTGAACAGGATTCACGATCAGTTTATGTGGTAAGATTGACCACACAAGATCACAAAGGAAGCCATCCATGCTGTCACCGGATTATGGACAACTATTGAAGTTTCCATTCTGAGAACAATCCCGAAGGATGAGGTTACCCGATTGACAAAGTCTAAATGGGATGGTCGTGCTATGACAATAAATGAGATTGAAGGTCCAAAGGTAAAGTTTGTGTCTATGGTCATCAGTTACAAAGTTTATCATTCGAGCTAGATGAATAGGATTCCTGAAGCTGCTATCCATACAACTTACCGAATGTTGAAAGAGAATTATGGTTATGACCTAGCAGAAGCCTTGAGAGCCCAACTTGTATTGAATCTTGAATCAATCAAGAAGGACAAGCGACAAAAAATCAAATTTGGTCAGTTGATCATTGGTTTGTTTTTCTATTTCCAGAACTTCTTTTTTGGTATAGGTGATATTCAATGGTCTGATGATACACCAACAATGTTGCAAAATAAGAACAATATTAAAAATCTTGGGAATGTGTTTACAAAGACAATTTGAGGATATTTCAAAGATTTCCAGAAGAGAATGCATAATAAAGGATACCAGAGCATGTTGTAAAAAGGTATGAAGATTCTATCTACTTTATGATTGATATAAATACTTGTCAAAAAGAAGCTGCAGACCCAAGAACTTCAAGGGTCATGCTTATGGGGTATGGGGTAGGAGAAGATTATGCTGAACATCTTCTATCTACACCGGTAGATCCTAGTGTAACTAGGTTTTAAACTTTTAAAGAGAAATCAATAGAGGTACATTCTAAGTTGGCAAAATCGGTAATAGCTAAAAGGGCCAAGAAAGAGGTTGAGGAATTTGCTGTTGCACAAGGTTTCACAAAGGAAATGATTGCTAAAGCTAGAACCATATTTGAAGTTGGAAAGGAAGGAACATCTAGTGCACCTACCTAAAGAAAAACCAAAAGTACAAATGTTAAGGAGAATCCCCCTCCTCCTCCTAAGATACAAATCAGAAGAAAAGCGAAGGAGATAGCACCAGAAGCACCTAAAGCTACATGGAAGAGAAAGAAAGAAAAAGAACATAGAGCTGTAGTAGAGGAAGAGGCAGAGGAGATAGAATTTGAAGGAGGAAAGAAAGAGTTAAGGGAAAGTGGTAGAAATCCAAAGTGGTTGGAGCACCTATTGTCAAATCAGTAAAGCCATAGGTAACTAAAACTACTATGCTTGAGAAATTGTTGGAAACATAAGGAATTATAGTATATTGGTTGGTGTACCTAAGAATTATAACTATTTTGACGAGGAAGAGTAGAAACAAATTAAAGATTCATTTGTTTGGTATATGAATCATTATAGCAAAGCATTGATTGAATTACAAGGTCAAATACTTGATTCTTTGTATAATAAACTAGAAGCTAGATGGCAGACTGCTATTAGGAAGGACGAATAAATAATTGAGTATGTATTGATGCATTTGCAACCAGAGACATCTAAGGAGGAAGTGCAAGAAATTCTTTCAAGATCAAAACCATTATTTAGATCAAAGAAGAGGTTGACTAGATTGTTTGTTGGAGAATCCCAGTCGGTTCAAGCTGAGACTGAGGAGATTCTGAAGAAGTTTTTAGGATTGGAGAAAGAGGAACCGAAACAAATTGAATCATCTGAGGAAGAAGATATTCCTGAGGCATCGGTAAGTGAAGGTGAACTACCGAATGTGTTTAAGATTGATGAGATATTTACTCATATAGAGAAATAACCGAAAGGTACTACTACATCTGTCTCTACTGTCATAGTAGAAGAACTAGTGATATCGGAAGAGATTCCCATTGGTAAAGATAAAGTTGAAACAGAGACAAAAGTGAATGCACAAATGGATGATGTACAAATCACTAAGCCACCAGAGAAAGATGAAGAAATAAAGAAAGACACTCATGAGAGTGAACAAATTGATGTTGAGAAAACAAATAAAGAGTCACCGGAGAAGGCAGAAGAGAAGCAAAAAGAAGAAGACCAAGAGAAGAAAGTGACCTACCGGTCACTTACTTCAAATAATATTATTGATGATGATGAGGAAGATGATACAATGTTTATTCAAGGACTGATAAACATGGATATGTTGAGTCCTACATAATTGATGGAGATTGCATCTACTATGTAATATAAGGCTAAAAATAAGATGTTAAGAGCACAACAAAGAGAAGCACAAACTATATAGACTGCTGTTGAGATATTTTCAAGCCTGTTACCGAAGATTGAGATTAATAGTCTATCAAATCCTATTGAGAAATTGGAGCACTTGGTTACATCTGCAGGGGAGAAAATGAAAAGTCTTGGAGAAGCTGCTTTATATAATATTGAGAAAGAATATGAGAAGAGAAGGATTGAAACATTGATCAAGGCTATTGATAGAGATAGAGTAGGTCTTACTATTAACATGGACCAGATCAAGGAAGCATTATAGACCCGAGGTAAAATTCTGTCTATAATTTGCAACTTTTCATTGTTTTTGGATAATATTGATAAAAAGAGGAAGGAAGAGCAGCATGAGCTAAAGGTTTTGAGTGAATCATTTGATCCTCTAAATGATTTAGTAACGATTTTTGGTAGATCGGTTATAAGTATACAACATAAGCTTAAGGCGTATAGGCATAACAGGTTAAGAGGACTACTTCATTGCAAGAGTTACAGACTCATCTAGTCCCCAAGTTACAAATTTTGCAGAGAGGATACAAAGAGACAAAGGCAATTTTGACTACACCTGAGATAAGTACGCTTGATGCTATGGAAGAAATTGCATACCAGATCAAAACACACATTGAGATTACATCTACTCTTTTGGAGACATGGGAGAATGATTTAAAAGTCTTGAAGACTAATTTTGTTGACATTTTTCTCAAAATGTAATTGTTGTAAAACTCTTTGAACTCCTATACATTTTGGTAATGCAAATTTGATATATTGTATTCATTTGTTTCAAATGTATTTGCTTACCTTTGTCATTGTTGTCAAAGGGGGAGTAGTATAGTTAGTCAAAATTTTGTAACAACATGTAATTGCTAAGGGGGAGTCATGTCATGATTTTTGTAATGTGACACTTAGACAAAATTTTTCGTAAGTGTTGCCATCAATGCCAAAGGGGGATATTGTTGGCTTGATGATGATGTAATAGGTTGATTGATGAATTTATTTGTGTTGGCATCGATGGAAACCATGTTTTTTTAGTCATCTAAGTCATCTATACCAACTGGTAGAGCCTAACCGGCAATGGAATCTATCAAACAACAAAACTGCTAAGTTGCTATCAACTGGTAAGCAGGAATAGTGCGATGATCAAGCAACTAGTATGGAAGATTGGAGAAGAGTTAGATGTTGTGGTTTGGAGCATATGTTTATGAAATTGGTATGAGTCTTTTATTGAAACCACATTAACAGATTCAAAGTATTGTGCAAGTTATGACCGCTAGAACAGTGATAGTCATGAAGAACACAAAACCGGTAAAGCAAAGACAGTTTGATCGGTTACCGGTAGACATAATGTTATATTTTTGAGTTATGTTTTGAGTGGCCGATATAAGTAAAGTGTAATGAGTGGGAAAATGAATAAGGTGACTAGATTCAATGAACCTAGGGAATTGTTTGAAATTTCTTAATCGACTTAATAGAGTTGTTTTAAGGAGATGAAAGTTGAATGATTTTATGGATCAAGAGTGAGAATTTGATCGTGTGGTGGAAGAAGGAGTTAGAGTTTGATGTTTAGTTAGTGATAAAAGCAAAGAAAAAGCAAATATAATCAGGCATAGAGGTGCTAACAACAGATCAGTCAAACTTATTGTTCCCTAACAGTTACAACAAGAAAATCCTCTCACAAGGTCACTCCTAACAGGGTGCGGTAGGATCCTAACAGCTTTGAAGGTTAAAATCCTCTAACAAGGTGACACATTAGCTTGTGTTTTGAAATCCTTTAGCCGAGTAGCTCTTAACAGGGCTGGGTCCTAACAGGCCTTATTGTAATAGCTGTTAACTAGGCTAAAGCACTCTTAACTGGGTGTCACTCCTAACAGGGTGTTGTATGACCTTAATCAGTTAGATCTCTATACTGCATATTGTTGATCTTTGTGGGTATTAATTCCCACCGTGGTTTTTCCCATTTGGGCTTCCACGTGAAAATCATTATGTTATGGTTTGCATGCTTCATTGGGTGTTTTCTTATGTGGTTTTATTTCTTTCATGCATATTGGTTTTTAGATTGGTAAAAGGTGTAATCAGATTTATTAAGTTTTTGCTTGCATTGATTCACCCCCTCCTCTCAGTGCCTTATAAGTTTATCAGGTCCATGTGACAAGAACTAAATATTGAACTTGGCTTAAATCTTACCCACCATCTTGGCAACCTCATTGCTCTTGCAAGAAAAATCAGACAAGGAAATTGGAAAGAAATACCCTTTCTTCTTTATGTGTTCTATATATTTTACAACCACCTTTTCCATTTGGCGACAAACTTCTAGTAGCACAAAATAATATGAGACATACTTGGATAGTTTGTTTAGGGTATCCTCAACCTCCAATCCCGAGATATGTGAAATTGTCAAATTGAATAAAATAACTACTAAATTGGGTTATTAGAGTAGTATCTTCTGAGGATAATCTCCTTTTAGGAGAACCTTCAATTCGTTTAATCACTATCCACAAGATAGCATGATTGACAGATAGATAATTTGTCAATCGTAGCTTCTTTTGCAACTATGGGAAAAAATCATATATGGGCGCGTTTGCTATTAGAGGTGATGAGTGGTTCATCCTTATACTTTTAATCATACTTTATGGTTTAAAATTTTAATGATTTGTGAACTAATATGCCTAGTGACATTCTTTTAACATGCATGTTTACTCATTTTTGCTATTATATTCTGCTTATTAGAAGTGATATTAGAAATGATATCTTTTGGTCAAATGTTCTACTTTTTTTGCTTGATTTACATGAATGAATGGCATAATAATCAGATTTATGTCACTCTATTCTATTTTATCTTCATATATGTATTTTTGAATATGTTTTAAGAGAACAAGCAGACAACTCTAGTTCGGTTGCCACATGGATGATGACAGTTCCTGAGCGTTCCAGGTAGAAGATCCTCTTGATCTTCCCTGTGTTTATTCCATTGATTGTATCTAGAACTTTAACTTCCTCCCGAATTTTGTTAGTTGATTTTAAGTTTTTTGATTTGGTTTTTGTAATCGTTACTCTTTTTTAAGCAGGTAATTGCAGTTTGAATTTGAATAAATGATGTGTATAAACAACCTGTTGAGTTCTGCAGAATGTAATAGGAAATTAGTCAGTAAGTTAGCCATCTATAGAGTAACGTATTTTGTAACCAACAAGTTTGTTTGACTTCCTGTTGGAAGTACACTTGAATGAAAATCAGAAGTTGATCTAAGAACTCTTGTGTTTGGGATCCCACCAGAGGAAGAGCAGGGCCTGCTCGACCGAAGGGAGGTGATCCTTGTGTTTTTTCTTTTAAATGTTTAGTTTTGTGCATTAAAATTGATTTCATATTGTTCACTGTACATGATGATGCATTTTGATTAGATTAAGTATTTGATTCCAGAAGTTGTAGTTATTTATTTCTCATGCAGATATTGTTTCATTACGTGAATGTTAAAGAATTTTTAGTTTTTGATCTTCATTTAGTTTCTTCCCAGTAACCACATTTTGTTTTCACAGTAGTTAGAAAGATGATGAATTTGGGATTAAGAAAATAAAAAAAACATTATTAGATTAACTCATGCCACAAACATAAATATTTGACACTGTACCCCCAACAAAACCAACATTTAATTCTAATACTCAACAATGGATTGATGAAGATATGGATTCAGAAGCAGATGGAGTTGTTGAATTAGCCATGGTCACTCTAACTGAACATATTGAAGAGTATGAGAAATATGTTGATATAGGAGAAAAACTTGATAATAATAGCATTTTTAGTCTAAACAGTAGCACTTCCAGTCTAAACTTTAGAAATCTAGGTCTTAGAAACAGAGTTCTAGGTCTTGGAAACACCATTTTTAGTCTTACAAACAACGTTTTCAGTCAATAGTCTAGAGTTCTAGGTCTTAGAAATAGAGTTATGGGTCTTAAAAGTAGCGTTTTCAGTCTTACAAACAACATTTTCAGTCAAGAGTTCATCGTTTTGGGTCTTAGAAATAGCGTTCCTAGTCCCAAAATCAACATTTTCAGTTATTATTTCAACATTCCTGGTAAACTGTGTAAAAACAAGAGCATACACAACCTGTTTTCAAATTATTAAACATAGTCTCAAACACTTCTTTTTTAGGCATTTCTCAGGTTATCTCTGTCAGGACAAATTCAAGATTATGCATAACCAGTTTCGCAAGTATGCAACTCAAACAAGTTAAGGATCCAAATATCTCAAGTGCATAATCAAAACATCTTTGATAACTGATCTCTTAGACAAATTTTCTTATAAGGATTTATCATCCTTCATCACAAAACTACAACACTATATCAGATAAACCTAGTTCTCTTAATAGGATATATCTTTCCTATTAGACCCGGTCAAATTATATTGAAATTTTGCATTCCAAACAAGGATCACAAAAACTTGCAAATTCTCAAATACTTGCATGACTATTTCTAGTCGTTTGAAAAAGAGGAAGTTTTGTAAGAAATAAATCTTGAAAAGGAGAAAATTCCTTTACATAAACCACAAACTCTTATCGAAGTATCACACATTCCTGCACCACTATCGTGATTATCTACGCGGTCGTGAAAACGAGTTTGACAACAAACCTCTGAGAATGCATGCCTTGGAACAAAGATCATGAGTATCTCAATATCTCAATAGAAGTGGTCAAGTCAACTTGTCATATTTACCTCAACAACTAATCACCTATTGAGTCACAATTTAAAAAATTAAAAACTTTCAAAACACATAGATCACTTGTATGCTTGTATTAACTAGGGCCGAAAAACAAAAACTCAAAAGAAAGGAAAGAAAAACACCTACAATGGTAGAGGATAATCCTTTCTTTCATCGATTTGAACATGAAGAGGAGGTAGAGGAAATGACTGATGAAATACTTAAAGAAATACAACAAGATCCCAAATTTGGGAAATTTATGGAAAATATGTTAGAAACTGAAAAGGAGAAATATTTATTGATGTTAGTTAATTCAGGTGCTAAACTACCTCAAAACTTTGACATAACAAACTTAAGACAAAATGGAGAATCCAGTGGTACCCACAATACTAATGACCGACCTGAGGATACACTAAATCGCACTCATAATGAGACCAATGATGAAATAAGAAATAATGTTGACAATCCTCTTCTGACACTTACCCAACAAATGCAAACAATCCAACAACAAATACAAGATATGCAAAGAGGAACCATGAAAAGATAATCATTGGAGGACATTTGTCCATACCCTTTTGATAGGAGTTTAAACATGGTGCCTTTTTCCCACAATTGTGAGATCCCTAAGTATGACAAATATGATGGCAAAACGGATCCTCAAGATCATATCAAATAATTTTGCACCATGAGCATGAAGTTTTCACATAATGAAACATATCTCATGTGTTTATTCCCAAGAAGTCTAACTGGACAATTTATGGAGCGGTTCTCAAAACTACTAATAGGAATTGGATTACTTGAAGAACTTATGGATAAATTGATATCGCAATACTCCTATAAAATACAACATGAGATCACAATGTTGGACTTGTGCAACATAAAACAAAAAAATGGAGAACCTTTTATGACCTTCTTACAAAGATGGAGACGTTTGTTTGCCAGATATTCTTGGTGTGTGCCAGGTAACGAAAAAAATGGATATCTTCATTGACAATCTCACAAGTGAGATGAGCTATAGGATAATGTTGCAATGTCCTCCCAATTTTAATAAAATGGTTGAAAATGGGATCAAGATAGAAGATGGTATGGTTGAAAAACGAGAATTAAAACTTCACAAAGAAGGAAATAATTCTTTTAGCAATAACCACAACAATAGCAATCATAACAATGATAAACCCAAAATTTGGACCAAAAATAGAAACATTGTCAATGATGGAGTGGTAGATGCTAATAACCTGCAACCAAAGTAGCCCATATTCAATCTATCAAGTTGCGCACCAGTGGTTAACCAATATAACAACAAAAGAAAACCATCTTTTCCTAACTTTCGTAAAAAAATTACCAACATTGGTGAACCATTACAATCGCCATTAAAGACACTTCTTGCAAACAAACTAATCACATTTGTAGAAATAAGAGGCTTCAAAGCTAAAGTGAAACCATTGTGTTGGAATGACAACCATTTTTGTGATTATCAATGAAACAAACAACACCAAACAAATGATTGTCAAAGACTCAAACACGTTATTCAAGACTTGATTGATAATGAGGTCATAACAGTGGATGGACATAAGACAAAAGAATTGCACATGACATTGAAAACTCAACTTCCAAACTATGAGAAGGGTGAACGATCAAACACAAGTGATGGCAAAGGGAAAGAAAAAGTTAACTATGCTCACACATATGACAATGTGGTTAACGTTATCATTGTCAAAGAAAAAGTACAATCAGAGCCAACACATTCTATTACTAGAAGCAAAGCTAAAGTGACATTCCCATGTCCGATAACCAACACAACATCCACTTCTAGACAATATAACCTAGTAGATCAATTGCAAAAGACCCTTGCGCAAATATCAATACTAGAGATTTTAAAACTTTCACCAACGCATGAAGAGATTTTGGAAAAAGATTTAGTGGAGACCACTGTCTCTAAGGATTTGGATGTTGACCAATTCCAGGCCATGGTAGGTCATCTAATAACGCCTCATTGCTTATCCTTCACAAAAAATAATGAAAAGTCCTTACAATATCCTCGTAATGCTCCGTTGCATATTGAAGTGCTTATCCATAAAACACGCGTTAAATGTGTCCTCATAGATGGGGGAGCCGACTTTAATATTTGTGCATTAAGATTGGTCCAAGCTTTAGGTTCTTCTAAAGAAGTAGTGGATCCCAGAAAGAAGATCACCATAAAAGTATTTGACGAAGAAGAACACTCTTCTAAAGGAACGGTGATATTACCTCTTATAATAGGGCCCATAGAGGGACATAGTTTGTCAAGTATTAGACTTGAATTTATCCTACAACATACTTCTAGGAAAGCATTGGATCCGTGATATGTAGGTAGTTCCTTCAATGTATCACCAATGTGTTCAGTTCCCCTATGATAGACAAGAGATCACTATTTCAGCAGATTCAATTTTCTTTCAATATTATAGTAATATGAGAACAATTCATGATGTGTTAGTTCCCCATAACAAAGAGTCTTTGTCTCCTAAACTATCACCTAAGGAGAACTCGTTCACAACAACTTTTACAAGTTTTGGGAAAAAGATACAACTGAGTGCCAATGGAATGGGAGAATATTCTCTACACGATTTACCACTCTGTCCTCAACCTTATGGTAAACTGTCAATTTCATAATAATGACCTGTGGAAAAACCTCTCAAGATGTTTGATGGAGAATTTGTTAAAGAAGGAACCCTATCTGAAGAGACAAAGGACAAAAATGTTCTACAATGTCTCTACAAGGATGATGAAGCTCAACAAAAAATTATTAATGTCAACATACCTACAAATAAGTATGGAAAAGGATTCCACATCCTACAGAGAATGGGATATTCTGGCATAGGTCCATTGGGTAAAAGAAAATAAGGCATTATAGAGCTCATACAACCTAGATCGCAAAATACAAAAGGCAAGTCAAGGTTAGGTTTTGGTCAGTATACATCAAGAATATAAAAAGTGGCTTCCAATCAACAAGGACAAGAATATGATAGAAGGCCAAAAGACCTAGTGGCAAGACAAGAAGAAGTAACATCCAGTCCAAAAGTAAAAAAATATGAAAGAAGACATGAAGAGCTTTCTATTAAGAGGGAAGAAGAAGCCGTTCGCGACCAACAAGAAGAAGAATCTTGCAAACAACAAGGAGAAGAAGAGGAAAGATGAAAAGAAGAACTTGATAAAAAGAAAGAAGAAGATACTCATAACCTTTAAGAGAAAATATTTAGATTTCAAGCTTCTAGTGAAACTGAATCTCATGAGTGGGAGTGGGACACATGCTTTGAAAAATATTCCAAAGAATATTTCTCTATTAAGGATGTTGACATTGATGTAATTCATTCGTACAGGAGCCAAACGTTAGCTTACAGACCACTCGAATCAGAATTACAATTTATCGATTCTAACTTCATCGAGGACAATCAAAGAGTAATCGAGAGAGTTTATTTTGAGGAGAGTGACATCCTTAACTCGATCGGCTGAAATAATTGAAAACCTTGATAATGATCTGTTATGACTATTGAGGTCTTTGAAACTAACCAATCAGACAATCCTTTACCCTTCATACACCCAAAACTTATTGTCTAGGAAACCACTTGACTAATTTAGATAGAGACCTTCTCGAATGATCTTGCCATTACTTTGTATCTCAATGATGTTGAACGTAAAACCCCAAACACGTCTTCCACCAGAAAATTCGATAATACTTCATCTATTCAGGGGGTATCATATATTTCAATTGCAAAACTGAAATAAAAGAAATAAAAATAGATCTAATGCTGAAAATCATTTGACAACAACATTAGATCAATCAAAGTCTTTGGACATGTAGTGCCGCGGTTAAAAAACTTCATTAGTGAAGCGGCCACCATGGTTCAAATCCCTGTTGGGCCTTTGTGCTCGCAAGGCCTTGTGCCTTCACTGGGCCGTTGTGTTCGCGAATTTGAACAAGTCAAGTGTGGGGATGAGGTCCCCCATTTGTGGCCTCACTGGTTCATAGCTCCAAGTCAAAAGCATTTACCCCTTATTTAAAAAAAAACATTAGATCAATCAAAACTAAAAATAAAGGGCGTACCTCCTTGAGGTGCTAGAAGATGGGAGTTTTGACACTCTACCCGAACATTTTAAAGAGAGATCCGCCATATTGATTGAGCCGACAAAAGTAGTTAACATTTGCACCTCATAAAATCTTTAAATACTACATCCAACAACATCACTTTCTGAACAAGAAAGACAAGACTACAACGAGTTCTTCAAGAGGAGATAAATCAACTTCACCTAGTAATATACAAACATGCCAGGGTTGGATCCAAAACTCATAATGCATCACCTAAACGTTGCTCTTGGAGCTAATCTCGTCAAACAAAAAAGAAGAATTATGCATCCTCACATAGCTCTTCTCGTCAAAGCAGAACTGAAGAAGTTGTTGGACGTAGAATTCATAAGACTAGTCGCATGTCTAGACTGGGTATCCAATATTGTACTTGTTTCAAAACCAAACAAAAGTATCAGAGTATGCACAGACTTTAGGGACCTGAATAAAGCATGTCCAAAAGATGATTTTCCATTACCAAACATCGATATAATTATAGATCTAACAGCTAGGCATGAAATGTTTTATCCAATAGATGGATTCTCAGGGTACAACCAAATCAAAATATCACCTGAAGATCAGGAGAAGACAACTTTGACATGCCTCTGGGGTACTTTCTGTTGGAACGCCATGCTATTTGGACTCAAGAATGTAGGTGCTACTTATCAAAGAGCTATGCAAACTATTTTCCATGATATGATGCATACATACATGGAGGATTATGTAGGTGACATACTAGCAAAATCACACACACGAGAAGAACATCTGGAAATCTTGGATAAGATATTTCAAAGGCTAGAACAATACAAGTTGAGGCTAAATACAAAAAAGTGTTCTTTTGAGGTCACATCAGGTAAGCTTCTGGGATACATTATTTCAGCTTGGGGTATAGAAGCGGATCCAACTAAGGTGAAGGTTATAATGGAAATAAAATCACCTAAGAAGCTCAGCTAGTTACGTTCTATCCAAGGAAGACTGCAGTCTATAAGAAGATTCATTTCTCATCTGGCCGATAGGTGTCATCCATTCACTCACCTATTGCACAAGAATGTTCCATTTCGATGGGATGATAATGTGAAGAAGCCTTTGATAAAATAAAAGTGTCTGGTAACTCCACCTGTCTTAGCATCACCAATCGAAGGTAAACCTTTGTTGCTCTACATTTTTGCCACAAGGTATCATTGGGAGGTGTCCTAGCACAACAAGATCAAGAAGGAAAAGATAAATACATCTACTATATCAGTAGAACTCTGGTTGGCTATGAGTTTAACTACACATCAATGGAGCTAACATGTTTAGTAGTAGTGTTCGCATCCCAAAAGATATGACACCATATGCTTACTTATTCAGTCAAGTTGATAGAAAAAATAGACCCTCTAAAATATCTTCTCAGTAAGGCAACATTGACAGATCGATTTGCAAAACGGGTCATGATCCTGAGTGAGTTTGATATTTAGGATTTTGATAGAAAGGCTATAAAGGGACAAGTGATTGTTGATCAGTTAGCAGAAGCATCTCTGAATGATGATACTCCATTGTAGATTGACTTTCTTGCTGCATATGTTCTCATAGTCAGCAAGAAAACCTGGGAACTGTATTTTGATGGCTCCTACACACAACATGGATTAGGCCCTGACATACTTTTCATAACACCTCAAGGGCATATAGTCCAAAAATCATATAGATTGAGTATGAAGAATTAGTCATTGGAATCAAAATGGCTATTGAATGAAACATCAAAGAGCTACATGTTTATGGAGATTCTCAATTAGTGATCAATCAAATTAATGACGAATATCACACCAAGGATGATAAACTCATGCCTTATAAAAAGCTAATTGATGACTTCACAAAGTACTTCAGTCAGATCACTTTCACACAAATCCCAAGGAATGAAAATAGAGCAGCAGATGCCATAGCTACCATTGCATATCTCTTGCAAACACAAGAAAATAAAGAGTGTTATGAATTCCTGGTGGAAGAAATATTTTACCCAACTCATGACTCCCTTGATGCCCAAGTAGTTTGTCAAATATCTAGACCCGATTCCTCCCGCCATGGCCAACTTATACACACCTAAAAGATAATATCCCCCCCTGACCTTTCAAGAAACCAAAAGTGGAATTTTATCCGTCAATTCACTCATTATACTATAGTTGTCGATACCCTTTATAGATGAGGTATGGATGGTACTCTCGTCAGGTGCCTTGAACGAGATGAATTTGAGGAGGCTTTAAATGAACTCCACAAAGGTATTTGTGGCACTCATTCAAGTTGTCTCATGCTGGCTAAGAAACTCTTACAATTGGGTTATTATTGGCCTACTATGGAAAAATATTCATTCACATATGTCAAGAAATGCAAGCAATGCTAGATTCACAACAATCTCATACATGCACCGGCACAAGAACTCATCCTCTGGCAATTTCATGGCCTTTTTCTCAATGGGGTCTAGACCTAGTGGGTAAAATTCTTCCTTCTTCTAATGGACACAAGTTCATCTTGGTAGCAACATAATATTTTACCAAATGGATTGAGGCAGTGCCTTTAACAATGGTGACTGGGAAACAAATTTCCTCCTTTAGCCTAAATTACATTATCTATCGCTATGGTATTCCCATCTCCATCATCACGGATAATGGAAGACCATTCAAGAATCAGGATGTCCAAGAGCTTTGTGAGAATTTCCATATCCAACATAGATTCTCCATGCCATACTATCCTTAGGGGAATGGTCAAGCTGAAGCATCAAACAAAACTATCCTGAAAAATCCTGAAAAAAGATGATTAATGAGGATGGTAGGGACTGACATGTCTAGATGAATCATGATTTATGGGCTTACCATACTAGTATCTGTACACCCACTGGAGCAACACCATATTGTCTTGTGTACAGATTGGAGGCATGTTGGGAAAATGGTGTCTCAACCTTGCATTTACATGAGGTTATTATTTATAGTAAGTTTTCATTTTATCACTAAATCGTGTGAAATTCTCCCCAAATATTTTGGTTGGCTAGATAAGCATTCTGGTAAAGTTTCGTGACACGATCACAACTAGTTTTGAAGATATTAAAGTTTCCATTTTGGAGGGGTCGAATGAAAGGTTTAAACTTAATTTTGAGGACTTTAGTGGCCCCAAAACACCTTGAAAAATGGGTGCAAATGGTGTAGCTATTTGATAGGTGATGAATAACTTTACAAGCTTTCCGACGCTTCAAACGGTTCGTCAATCAGACACACGGTTCACAAGTTATAGCCTCCGAAAATTTGTACTCCTAAAATAGGAAATATAATTTGTATCAGACACATAAATGAGCTGTAAAAGGGACAAGCACACGTTGATGTGTGTTTTAACACGTCATAGGGAATCTAGATTGGAGATAAGGTCGGCTATGCTTTATTGGGTGGTTTCAGCCCATGGTTTGGTAATACCATTTGACAGTTTCTTGTATTGTATCTCCTATATATGAGGTGCATGAGATAGAGGTTGTGTGTAAGAGTCTTATGGATATTGATTTATTTTTGAATCTCTAATTAGTGGTACTCATGTGAAGAGCTTTCTCTGCAAGTATATTATAATCTATTTTTGATTGCTGAATAATATATTGGGCGGATTTTGGAGTGTAGGCTTTTTCTCCCGAAAAGGTTTTCCCCAAATAAATCACTGTGTTGTGGTATGAATGTTATTTATGAGTATTTCTGTTATGTTTTTGTAACTGTTGTGATGAATTGTAAAAGTTTTTGCATTACCTTCCCCTCAAGGTTAGTGTAGGAAGTTGTTTTGGTACTTAACTTCCTTACAAGTGGTATCAAAGCTTGATCACCTTTGGTTTCAGTTGTGGGTTGTTGGGTTTTTTGAACTAATCTAGATTTGAGTGGGAGATTGTGTAGAAGACACTTTTTGATCTTGTTGCAGGAATTTTCAGATGGTAAGTTCGTCAGGGAAAATAGAGGTGGAGAAATTTAATGGAATGAATTTTGAGATGTGGAAGTTGAAGATGGAAGATTTGCTAATAGATCGAGATCCATGGGATGCTGTTGATGCAAATGTCCAAAGGCCCTCAGATACTACTACGGTGCCTCAGTATGATTTTATGGACTAAAAGGCCAAGGGTCTAATCAGACTGTTCCTGGCAGACTCTATTATGATCAATGTCCACAACAAAAATTCTTCAAAGATGCTATGGACTAAGCTTGGTGAAATATATCAAGTGAAATATTTATTAAATCAGATTTTCTTGAGGAAGAAATTGTATTCCTTGAAGATGGAAGAGGGTGGATGAATTACAGACCACCTGGAAGCATTCAATATGTTGGTGGATCAATTAGTATTTGTTGGTGTTAAGATGAATGAAGATGATAAATGCCAAATCTTTCTTTGTTCTTTGCTTGTTTTGTGGGATTCTCTTGTTATGGCTATTTGTAGTACTTCTGTTGTTTTGAAGTCTGAAGATGTGGTGGGTGTCCTACTTGGTGCTGAGATGCAGAGGAAGGTATCCCTCGGTTCAAAGGAATCCCTAACTATTGATGGAAGACCTAAGGAGAAAGGCAAGAAGAATGAGAAGCGCGATAAGTCCAAATCGAGAGGGAGATCAAAATCTCCTGGAAAGTCCAAAGTCATTTGCTAGAATTGTGGTAAACTAGGTCACATCCATAAGGACCACAAAGAAGAAAAGAAGAAGAAAAAGAAGTTTGATTTTGATTATGAGTCTAAGAAGGAATATGGTGATGCATTTATTGCAACTTTGGTGACTCATGTAGCTAATGATGCGTGGTTAATTGACTTAGGTGCATCTTTTCATATGACTTCCAATAGAGATTGGTTTTTTGGATATGAAGAATTTAATGGAGGTAAGGTGTACTTGGGTGATGATTCATATTTAGACATTCTTGGTCAAGGTAAAGTTAGGATCAGGTTTTGTGATGGTAGAATAAAAAGGATTAATGCTGTGCTGCATATCCCTGGATTAAAACAAAATCTGTTATCTGTGAGCAAATTGATAGATGCGGGTGTGCAGGTATTTTTTTTTGAAGCGAGGTGTAAGATGATTAAGGGTGCTATGGTAATTGATAGAGGTCATCAGGTTTGACACTTTGTATAAGCTAGACGCATACACTGTTTAGTGTAATAGCACTTATGTCAAAAGTAAATCTGTGGAAGATTTGAGGGTTTCACCTTTAGTAGATGTAAATGGATTTTGGGTACCTAAGGGTGCTCTTTCTTCTGAAACAAAGTTACCTATAGAGAAGACTATGTTATGGAACCAGAGGCTTGGCCACATTGGAGAAAAGGGTCTAAGAACCTTGAAAAATAAAAACCTTGTTGAAGGTTTGAATGATTGTAATCTTGACTTTGATTTCTGTGAGCATTGCATTTATGAAAAAAAAACGCGTTCAGTTTTACTTGAGTTCTCATAAAACTTGTGGTGTTTTGGATCTTATTCATTTTGATATGTTTGATCCTGTAGATGTTCCTTCGATTGGAAAATCCACATATTATGTTTCATTTATTGATGATTTTAGTAGGACATGGGTATATTTTTTAAAGAGTAAATATGAGATTTTCAGTTGATTTAAAGAATTTAAAGCAATGGTTGAGTTGCAGACTGGAAAGAAAATTAAATTCTTGATGACTAATAATGGCTGTGAATTTTTCTCTAATGATTTTGATAGATTCTTTAAAGATTGTGGAATTAATAGACATAAGACAACTCCATATTCTCCATATCAGATTGGAGTTGTAGAAAGAATGAACATGACACTAATGGAGAATGCTAGGAGTATGTTGAGTGGTGCTAGTCTAGAACAAAAGTTTTGGGTTGAACCTGTTGCTATTGCTTGCTACCTGATTAACAAGTCTCCTAAATCAACCCTTATTGATAAAACAACTATGGAAGCATGGTCAAGTCTCAAGCCTTCATTGAGACATCTTAGAGTTTTTGGTTGTGAGGCATATGAACATGTGCCAAAGGAGAAGCATATAAAGTTGGAGAATAAGGTTGTGAAATGTATCTTCATCGAGTATAGTTGTGGTGTGAAAGGATACAAGCTTTGGGACCCTGTTGCACAAAAGATAATTCATAGTAGAAGTGTTATTTTTAGAGAAATTAAGTCTCCTTCTGTTACATTGCAGCCAAAACAGACTAAAAAGGCAACATGACACAAGATCTGTAATATCTCTCCTCATACAAGACCAATAATATATCTGTCTCAAATCTGTGTGCATATTCTTGACACCTGGATGTGGCAAGTAAATTGTACAACATGCCTCTGACATGATCAAATATTGAAGACCGTTTGATGGTGGAACATAAATACGTCCCAAATGTAAGAATTAATTTAACTCAACTGAATAGCCTGCATATCTACCCTCAAGAGCTCTACCTGTGGCAACCTCTACAATCATCTCCTGGTACCATACATCTGAAAGAAGGGCACCGAGAATACAACTCCTCAAATCCACACTAAGAGACATTGCTGAAATCTCATGCGTCCTGCGGCTCAATGCATCTGCTACCACATTCTCCTTATCCTATATGTATCTCACCTCAAAGTCGTATTCACATAAAAACTATACCCAAAGTCTTTGGCTAGAATTCAATATTGGCCGCATTAAGATATACTGTAGACTGCGATGATCACTGCGGAACTCGAATCTATGTCTAAGGAGAAAATGCCTCCATCTAGCCAAAGCATGAACTACTGCCGCTAACTCTAGATCATGGGTGGGATAATTATGCTCACAATCTTTAAGTTTCCATGACTCATAGGAAATTACACGACCATCCAACATAACCACTGCTCCTAAACCCTCCAAGGAAGCATCTGTACACACCACAAAATTCCCCAAAGGGTCTGGCACTGTTAGAATAGGTGCACTAGTCAAACGCTCCTTAAGGATCCAAAATGCTGTCTCACACGACTCTGTCCAAAAAAACTTCTTCCCTTTCCTTTGAAGAGAAGTGATAGGATGGGCTATCTTGGAGAAATCCTGAACATATCTGCGATAATATCTTGCAAGACCCATAAAAATGCGCACCTCATCCATATTAGTGGTTGCTGGCCAATCAACAATTGCCCGAATCTTTGAGGGATCAACTGCGATACCCTCTCCTGAAATCACATGACCAAGATATCTCACCTCTGTCTGGAAGAACTCACACTTTGTCAAATTGACGTATAACTGATTCTCCCTAAGACACTGCAAAACCCGTCTCACATGATCCTCATGCTCCTCACCTGATCTCAAATAAATCAAAATATCATCCATAAATGCCAATACAAATTTGTCCAAATACAACCCGAATACACCATTCATCAAGCTCATGGAAACTGATGGTGCATTCGTGAGACCAAAAGGTACCACTATGAAATCATAGTGGCCATATCTAGTGTGAAAAGCTTTGTGATGAATGTCTGCCTCATGAATCCTCAATTGGTGACACCCAAACTTAAGGTCAATCTTGGAGAAGACCTTTGCATCCTTAGTCTGATTAAACAAGTCATCTATCTGAGGCAAAGGATATCAGTTCTTCACCGTCACCTTATTAAGCTTCCTATAATCAATGCATAGTCGAAGAGATCCGTCCTTCTTCTTCACAAATAGCACAGGTGCGCCCCAAGGGGACACACTAGGACAAATAAACCCCTTCGCCAAAAACTCCTCCAACTGAACTCTCAACTCACTCAACTCCTGCGTGGTCATCTGATAGGGAGCCTTAGAGATAGGCTCAGCTTTTGGCACCAAATCAATCTTGAAATCAATATCTCACTGAGGGGGCATACCTGGAATCTCACTGAGGGGGCATACCTGGAATCTCACTAAGAAAAATATCTGCAAACTCCTGGAGAATGGGATGCTGCTGCAATAAATCCTCTGAACTAACTCCCTCATCCACATCCTTCACTCTAACCATCAACAACTGGCAACCCTTACACGCACAACTCTTCATCTGTATAGTAGAAATCATGTGAAGAGAGATAGGCCTCTAAATACCTACAATCTGCACACTCTTCCCACTATCATCCACACAGTGCACTCTCTTACCTCTACAATCTATCTGCGCTTGGTGAGATCCAAGCCAATCCATACCAAGAACCACATCATAAGATCCCAAGGACATAACACAAAAATCCACAGATGTATGGAAATATCCCAAGGCTAAAGGACAACTGAGCACAAGGGAATCCACTACCACTTTGGACCCCGTAGCTAACTCTACCCGCCACCTACCATCTTGATTTTTTGTAGAAATCCCACATCTCTCTACTAGAAAAGGATAAATAACAAAATTTGATGTTCCTAAATCAAATAACACCGAACAAGAGACACCACCTATCACACTTGATGTCTCCACAATGGTGGCCTGATGCTCAGCCTAACAGTTATCAACCGCCACAAATAAGCGATGAGACCTGCTTGCATCTCCAACTATAGGATCAGAAGTAGTTGGCTTATGCTGCCTTGACATCTGAGAAGTACGCTGAGGAAAATGAATGGAAATGTGTCCTAGTTGTCCACATGCAAAACAATCTCTCCTGCCACACACTCTACTACCAAGTGTTGTACTCGACTACTGAACACTGCCTCTACTAGAAGTTGGCTGAGAACTTTGTGCTGGATAAGAAGGAGTAGGTCTCCTATCACGCTGATGACTGCAAATCCTTTCAACCTAGAATTTGGCACCTCGTGCAAAGTTCTGCCCCTAAGAATGCTTCTTCTTAAATCGCTGACCACTATGGAAAGAAGAAGGATGGCTACTAGCAAAACCTGAAGACTGCTGTTGAGAACCTCTCACAACAAATCCTATAACTGGTGCACTAACTGTCTTCCCTCCTATCTCATCTCCTGATGGTAAGGAAAGACTCTCCTCTACTATCCTCGCCTTCTCCATAGCTGCCTCCAAGGTCTTAGGTTCATGCATCTGAACCTCTCCACTGATACGATCACTGAGACCTCTCACAAAGTGCTGAATCAACATCAACTCATCATCCATAATCCCAGCATACTATCTAAGCTCGAAGAACGTGGGCTCATACTACTCCATAGTCATCCTTTGTTGTCTCAAATCATGGAACTCATCGACCTTCCTCTGCCTCCAATGCTCTGAAATAAATCTAGCACGAAACCGCTCCAAGAACAATTGCCAAGATACTATCACTATGTCCAAATGTAACTTCTATTCCTCCATGTGCCAACATGTCATCACAAAATCATGAAGGTGCATGATCACACTTATCACCTTGGTGTTACTGCAAGAAGGGTGCATACCAAAATACCTACTTAAGTCCAAAAGCCAAGTCTCCGCCTCCATGCCATTTCCTAAGCCATCAAAGGTAGGAGGATGAGTCCTCATCAAATATCTCATGTGACTGGCTGCAAGTGCCTCCTGACCCACCTCAACTCTCCTCCTAGGAGAATGCAAATGCTCTCTCTCCTGATGCTCTGAATGACGAGATCCCTCCTGCTGGTTCTCCTCCTACCTTTGTCCTAGACGATCATGAATCTCCTGAAGCATGTTCACAAACTATGGAATCACATCATCTCTAGGCTAATCCTGCTACTGCTCCTCATGGTGTGACTCCTCAGAAACCTCAAGATGAGGATTCCTATGAGTACCCATGCGACTGACATGACAACAATCTCTATCCCTAGCAGGCACCTTGTTTAAGTAAGACACAAAATAAAACTATAAGCTAACAATCTAGGGAAAATGTAACAAGAAAATAAATAGCAAGGATAAGACCACTGGGCTATCCCATGCTAAACACTAACATTGACAATGAGCTCAAATGAAACTAGAGTACTGAGTGTTTGAACATGGGTTCTGATACCAAATGTAATGCCTGCCAAAATACCCTAGAGAAACTAAAAATCTAACATACTATTGGAGAGAATTTTTTATTTATTTAACATCCTTTAACTACTAATCCAACTCATAACATCTCCGTCTAACTACATTCAATAACCATTTAACCATTATGAACATGCATAATTCCATATTTCATGAATCTACGCAAGCGGAAATAACATAACATCATTAACCTTTCCCTAGGGTACTTCAACATCATTACTTAATTAACTACCATAATGAAATCCTACTCACATGGCAATCATATTCCATATTGATTTAATGCGTCATATCCAATTCCTAACCACGAGGTATGCAACCTACTAGACTATCTATCCATTATGATATGTATATCATTCTTCCATTCTACTAGCATGTTATATTCCTTCTTTAAAATGCCAGACAACCCCTTAATCCTACATTCATTTTATGCACCAAATTCAAATGGGTTTTAACCCATCATTTCCTATCTACATGCTCTTAATCCTTTTCCATGATAATGAAATCCTAATGCATAGGTATAATCCATCTCTACCAATCCATTTAAGCATACTTCAATTGCATCTAATACTAACATGATCATCTTATTTATCATTAATTCCTAATTCATAATGCAAGAATCTTAATACAAACTTTTTATTTACAATTCTTTAGAAGATATACATAACTTCCTTTCTACCAATGCATCTACATGAAACATTCATCTAATCATATTTTCTAACATTCTCATTAATACTAATCCATTCATTAAGTTTCCTTCTCATTTGAATCACATCCTAGACATTCCATAGAATTCAATTTCAACCAATACAATTAAGCCACAATATAAATCCATTCCATTTCATTTACCAAAACACTTAAGGACATTTCTTCCATTCTATAAGTACAACATGATATGTCATATAGTCTTATTACAATCCATGTCATAATCCTAAATTCCAACTACTACCTTCTTACAATCATAATGACATGAATTCCATCATATCCATTACATAAATCTGCTACAAGGTACATCCATAGTCATCATGAAGAATAATCGACATCCACACAAGAAGTATCCAAGAGAACATCCCAATGGCTAAAAAACACCAACCACCCGACCTTGTGGAACCAAAGGAACCACCCCCCGTTCTAGAAGATGACACAAGGTACCAACACACACTCTAAACCTAAGATGACACCTATAACCAAAGAGACTAATCACACAAGGACTCTCATGCAAGAACCAACACAATACAACAAGAATAAACTCCCAGAGGTGTACAACTCAATAAGTCATAAGTGCAACCAATAAGGCATAATCATAAATCATCAAGGAACACATGTAGGGGTGGAGTGTCATCACATGCAATCCTCAAAACATAACAACATAAGGCACTAGCCTGATGGGTATGTGGAGCCATCTCAACCTATGAGAGATCAAGGAAGATTGACTTTCCATCGCAATGGCCTTCTCATGCTTATCCTAAAACATCCTCCCTAGGATCAAGTCATGAGGCTCACATCAATTATTATCTTTATTAATGAATCTAGCTACCCAACCCATTAATTATTAGGTTATCACTAATTTACAATCATAGTAAACTCCCAATGTGCACTGGCAGTCTAGAATTCATGCATCCTTACAAGGAACCTCATGCAAGCCTATTTCTCGTGACCCCGATCATCACATAGAAGGCCACTCCCCCTAACATGGCCCAAACAAGAGGTTCATACCAACAATTAAATCTGAAATCATAATCTTCATACAACCACACACACATGCATGGTCATCCAAAGGTCACAAAGCCAAATAAACATCAAGGAACCTCATAGCATAAAAATGCATCAATAAGATAATCAAATTTGCTCATAAAATGGAATAAATATCAACAACAAGGCACATTAATTTCTAGATTGAGCACAATAAACAACTCTTTCCACCATGGCTTCTCAACACGATAGAGGCATAAATTCAACATAGAGATTCCACATCAACTTAGAAGTGACAAACAATAAAAGATTCATCAAATAGATCAAATGCATAATCTAGAAATCATCATTAAACATCAAAAGGCCTCTGGTACAAAATCCATATCTGAAAACGACATCACAAATGACAAACTGGAAAAACATGGGAAAAAGATAGTTTAGTGCATATGTTCACTGTTCTAGCACATTTGTCAATTCTTTTAGCTCGTTTATCAGGTTCTAAGGTGCATTTGTCCTCTGTTATAGCATGTTTGTTCATTGTAGTAGTGTGTTTGTTAAATAGATTAGCGCATACACAGTATTTTAGCGCATTTGTTCTAGAATACAAAAAATACGGAAAAATGGCTAAGTTTCGAATTCAATTTAAATTCACAAAAAAATAATTAAGTACTGAAATCAAATGGCTCAAAGATGCCTTGAAAAGACACAATAATAGCAACAAACGAAATGCAAAATCACTAACTTAAGAAGGAGAAATTGAATCTTAAAAACCAAGATCATCCAACTCAATTCATACCAAAATAAATTCACAAAGAGCTCCAAACCAAATAAAACTCATTCCCAAATCATAGTTTCACTCATGGAGGACTAGGGAATCCCTTAATGAAAACCAAAATCAGTAAATAACAAAGAAATCTTCAAAAACTCCCTCACGACAAAATAAATCAAATCTCTCCAAATTTGATACAAACTCACCCAAAATCTCTACCAACAAACAAATCTCCTATTAATTACCCAAAGAACATCATTCTCAAAAGAAGAGAATTAAATTTTCACAAAATTGAATTTATCAAAAAGATGCAGAGCAGTGCGCTCATGACAAACCAAACCAGCTAATGAAAACAAAGTATTTAAACCATGCCCTATAGTTCAACTCATAATAAATTCTATACACATAAATATTTTTATAAAATTAAAGTATAAACTTTATATTAAATCATTTCCCCAAATAAAACCCACAAACAACAATTTCTGTAGACACGAAGGATACATAGATACAAAAATCTTTACAAGAGACAAGAGCTTGAACTTGGAAATAGAAGTTATGGAAGAAATTTGACGAAGAGCTAAAAATCCAAATCCAAACCACAAACTCTAGAAATCCAAAACCAAATCAAAATCCAAAAGTTGCAGAAAATCTCCAAGAATGGTAACCCGACAACAAGCCCAAACTGCCGAATAAAAAGATATCCAAAACAAAACTCTAGCCAATGAAAATAAACCAAAATATAATATTTTCCACCAACCCCATGTTAGGTTACTTTTATAGTTTCATTTCAAATTCAACCAATGAGAATGGAGGGTAGGTGAAAATAATATATAAAATCTTCTTATGCAACTAAGTGGGAAGATATTATTATTTTATTCAAATGTGTTTATACACTCCCACTAATAAATAAAAGTCAACTATATAAATAAAACATAAGCCATAAATAAATAAATTAAATGGGCAAGTTAAAATTGAAAGCTCATAAATAGAATAAAGAGCTAAATAAATATTAAACATCAAATGAACTATTAAACCATAGGAAAATAAATAAATAATTAAATAATTAAATACCAATAAAGATTAAACCACCAATATTAAATAAAGATTAAACAACAATAAAGATTGAACAATAAATACCAAATAAATATTAAAATCACACAAAATAATTAAACATAAAATATCAAATAATTAAATACTCAAAGCCAACAAACTAAATACATTAAAATAAGAATTATTAATTATAAAATCACACATCAAGGATCACACAATTAATTTAAGCATAATCAAATAAATCAACCATCTCAAAACATACTCACAAACTGAAAAGATCAAACTCACTATCAAACATGGCGAATTATGCCAAGACGCTAATGACTCACAATGAACAACTTAGACCTAGAGTATGTGTAGGGAACTCATGTCATCTCCGGACC
This sequence comes from Cryptomeria japonica, assembly GCF_030272615.1. NCBI lineage: Eukaryota > Viridiplantae > Streptophyta > Pinopsida > Cupressales > Cupressaceae > Cryptomeria > Cryptomeria japonica. The sequence continues at coordinate 104,483,623 of NC_081410.1, forward strand.
ACATAAGCCATTGGAATTAAAGACATGCTTAGACCTATGAAGCCAGGTGGAGTTGATGTCTGGTACTTGCAAAATTGTGCAGCCACAAAACAATGATACACCATATGCATATATCTCATAACAAACAAGTGATAGGGAATCACAATAGTACATCCCACTCACAATGAGTGATGTGACATCGTCCCTCTCACAAAGACAGTCATACAATAGTCAAACACATCTCATCTTATGTAATCATGAAATAGGTTTATCATAATCATAATCAACATCAAATCCATGATCAACATAATCTATCAATAATCCATCACATAGTAAGCATATGAATATCATCAAATACATATATCCATGAAATCAAATGATTAGTAATAATAGTATCAACATCCATATAGATAATCAAAATAGCATATGCCCAATAGTGTCTAACATCAATAGTAAGTAATTGAAACACATGAGTAATCATCATCCAGATCATCAAATATAGTCTAGATAAGTCTATCAAGCATGAAATAAAAGTCAACTCTAGTCAAAATAGGTCAAGTCAAGGGTGGAAACTATATTTTTTCTTTGAATACTCATGTAGATGAATCAAAATCTTTAAAAGAGGCATTAGGTATGAATGATGCAGAATCCTGGAAGATTGCTATGGAAGAAGAAATGACAGCTTTGAAAAAGAATGACACATGGGATATTGTACCATTTCCTGAAGGACGGAAACCTGTTGGTTGTAAATGGGTGTTCAAGAAAAAGATTGGTTCATATGGAAGCATTGAGAAGTATAAAGTGAGGTTGGTCGCAAAAGGCTACTCTCAGGTTAGGGTGTTGATTATGGTGAGATATTTTCTCCTATTGCAAAAATCACATCCATTAGACTTTTGCTTTCTATTGTTGTTGCTTATGATTTAGAGGTTGAGCAAATGGATGTGAAAACTTCTTTCCTTCATGGTGATTTGGAGGAGGATATTTATAAGACACAACCAGAGCACTGTGTGGTAAAAGGTAAAAGTAATTTGGTCTGTAAATTAAAGAAATCCCTGTATAGCCTCAAACAGAGTCCTAGGATGTGGTACCCGAAATTTAATACACGTGTTGAGTTTGGGATTTGCGTGTTCTAAATTAAACCATTGTGTTTATTATAAATCTAATGGTGATCATTTTGTATACATTGCATTGTATGTTGATGATATGTTATTCATTGGTAAAGGGAAATGTATGATTTCAGAACTAAAGTCTCAACTCACTGCTAAATTTGAAATGAAAGATCTTGGTGCAACAAAGAACATTCTTGGGATGGAAATTAGAAGAGATAGAGAGAACATAAGGCTACAGATAGGCCATAATAAGTATGTGAATTCAGTCTTACCGAGGTTCAACATGTAGGATTGTAGACCATTGTGTGTTCCTTTTATAGTTGGAACGAAATTATCTGTTGTAGATTGTCCTACATCCCCATCGGAGATGGAAGACATGAGAGGAGTTACTTACTAGAGTGCAGTTGGAAGTTTGATGTATGCTATGGTTTGTACTAGACCAGATATTGCCCAAGCAGTGGGAGTTCTTTCCAGATATATGTCTAATCCTAGTAGAGTTCATTGGGATGCTATCAAAAGAGTCTTCAGATATTTGAAGGGTACCTCAGAGTATTCTTTGTGTTATCATGGTAATTTAATTGGAGATGTGATTTCCCTTGATATTAATGGTGATGTGGATTCAGACTAGGTAGGTGATATTAATAGCAGAACATCCACCAGTACTTATGTGTTTACTTTATTTGGTGGTGCAATTAGTTGGATGAGTAAGTGACAGGTCATGGTTGCTTTGTCCACTACTGAAGAAGAGTATATGGCAACTACTCATGCTTGTAAAGAAGCCATTTGTCTTAAGAGACTATGTTCAGACATTAGAATAAAACAAGGAGCCATGACCATTTATTGTGACAATCAGAGTGCAATTTGCCTAGATAAGAACCGACATTTCATGCTCGGACCAAGCACATTGATGTTCAGTATCATTTTATTAGAGATAGGGTCGAAGATGGAAGGGTGAAGCTGGTTAAGGTAGAAAATTTAATGAATGTTGCAGATCCTTTAACTAAGGCTATGAGCACAGAGAATTTCAGATGGTGTTTGGAGTCTATGGGCCTTACGACCCCTAGCAACTAATTCATTGTGTTGATACTCCCTTTGCTCTTGCAAGGTGTTTGACAAGTGGGAGATTTGTTGGGAAAATGGTGTCTCAACCTTGCATTTACATGAGGTTACTATTTATAGTAAGTTTTCATTTCAGCACAAAATGGTGTTAAATTCTTCCCAAAGCTTTTGGTTGGCTAGAGAGGCATTCTGGTAAATTTTCATCACAAGGTCAAAGCTAGTTTTGAAAATATTAAAGTTTCCATTTTCAAGGGGTCCAATGAAAGGTCTAATATTAAATTTGAGGAATTTAGAGGCCCCAAAATTCCCTGAAAATTGGGCATAAATGGTGTATCTTTTTACGAGGTGATAGATCACTTTGCGAGCTTTCTGGCACTTTAAACGGTTTGTCAATCAGACACACGGTTCGCAAGTTATGGCCTTCGGAAGTTTGTACTCCTGAAATAGGAAATATAATTTGTATCAGACACATAAATGAGCTGTAAAAGGGAGGAGCATGTGTTGATGTGTGTTTTAACATGTCATAGGGCATCTAGATTGGAGAGAAGGTCAGCTATACTTTATTGGGTGGTTTCAGCCCATGGTTTTGTAATGCCATATGACAGTTTCTTGTATTGTATCTCCTATATATGAGGTGCGTGAGATAGAGGTTGTGTGTAAGAGTCTTATGGCTATTGAGTTACCTCTAAATATCTGATTAGTGGTTCTCCTGTGAAGATCTTGCTCTGCAAGTATATTGTAGTCTGTTTTTGATTACTAAATAATATATTGGGCGGCTTTTGGAGTGTGGGTTTTTTCTCTCAAAAGGGTTTTCCCCACGTAAATAATTGTGTTGTGGTATGAATGTTATTTATGAGTATTTTAGTTAAGTTTCTTTAACTGTTGTGACGATCTGTAAAAGTTTTTGCATTACCTTCCTCTCAAGGTTAGTGTAAGAAGTTGTTTTTCTACTTATTTTCTTTACAAGGAAATCTTGCTTATTGAAGTAGAGATACCTTCTCTACGAGTGTCACTAAAAGGGTTCATTCCAGATGAAGAACAACGGGTATCTAGATTGCAAGAACTATAGTTGCTACAAGAGCATTGCCAAAATGATTCTGATCACTTGAAGGCATATCAACAAAGGATGGCGAGGAACTACAATAATAAAGTCAAACCTAGAATGTTTCAATTGGGAGATCTAGTCTTCAGGGAAAATCCACACAACCAACAAGATCAAGAGAAAAAGGGAAAATTTGAACCAAATTGGTTAGGTCCTTTTGTTATGGTTGCTGCATATGGATATGGAGCCTATAAATTGTCAATGGCAGAAGGTGACTAGTTTGATGAACCCATCAACACCATGCATTTGAAGAAGTTTTATGTCTAAAAGCAAAGAAAATCCCAAAAAATAACGAAAACAGTGAAAAAAAAAAAAATGAAATATGGAAAAAGTGCAATAAAAAAAGATGGTTCTTCCATTGCTTTCTTTTTGCATCCTTCCATTGCATTTGTACATATCCATCATAAAAAGTTTTTTGTACGTAATCGGGCATCAGTGGCTCGCCATGACTTGGATCATCATATATATCCATAATAAAATTTGTTTCTAGACTAGGGGAAAAAATCCTGAACCTAGATAGGGGCAAAATATGAGCTTGAATAAAACAGGCAACAAAACGACATTGAGACAATACTTGTACAACAAAAACTGAGACACATCCAATGTTGAATACAAGATCGCAACCTTAACACATCAACCGTCAAATGCAACAAAACACATATCAATGGATGATATCTTTTGAATAATGTTTTAAATACTTGAGCATGATTGTTTAATGACGGTATTCTTGATTTTTGTTATCATGTTTCTTGAGTGACTCAAGGATGTCTTGGACTAGAGGAAAGAGGAAGTAAAATGATATTTTATTTGTCTGTTGTTTGTAAATTAATCACTAATAATGTACAAGTTTGTCTCAAGACATGATCCGCAAGGCATCATCGAGGACATTTTGGATTTGCACATGAAAATGGTTAATTCTTGTCTATTTACACAAGCAACACTCAGGTCATCATGGTTCAATTATACCTCAATGCTTGTGCTAACTTGCACTATCAAAATCTAGGTAAAAGTGCTAAGGTCATCATGGTTTAATTATACTATCGATGTTTTCCCTCGCTTGCCACATTTTAAAGGCTCAATGATGATAAAAAGCATGATCAAAATGACTAGTCCGATCGCAACATTGCATTCAATAGGCATTTGCATATGTAGAATATATTGCATGGATATGTTAGGTGCTCATTTTTCTAAGGTTGAAGGATTCAAATAGGTGTTATCTTCCATATCAAGTGATTGAGTACATTGGACATTAACAAAAATAAAGAAAATCATCTATCCTACATTATAGTTTAATCCATTGCATTTCGTAACATTTCATCATAATCATTTTTTTTAGTTCATTCAAGATATATAACATCACATCTTATACAATATTGCATTATTATGGCATTTGCATTCATTACATCCATCTCACATCATCATGCATAAGTAAAATAATAAAAAGCAACAAAAGAATAGAAGACATCACATCACATATAGTATGATGGCCATATATTAGGATCATTTGGCATCTCATAAGATATTCATCATCATTGCATATAAAATCACTACATATTCATACATTAGGAACCATTGCATCAATCATGAACATAAGAGCATAAGTACATATAGAATCATGACATTGTGCATTTAATCATTTATAAGCATATACATCATCATTAGTAAGATCCATCATGCATTGCATCCAATCATCAATAAAAAATCATAAGTGATATCATCATATAGAAAGTAAAGCATGCATCCATCATATAGATCACATATCATCATATAAAAAGTAAAACATACACTGTAAATAAGTGCATCCAGCATGAAATAGGTAGAACAATAATCTTGGCTGCATCTCATATATAATAAAAAATAATCGAGATCCAATGTACAATGATATCATGAAAATATCGGAGATACATCACAAAATACATCACATGAATCATCAATGTATCATCACAAAGGTGTATACATCAATAATCAATGTCTCATGATGTATATCAAATAGGATGTGGGGCAAAACTCTGTCTAGATGTGGTTGGTCTAGCAGTGTTGAGACATGGACCAGCTAGAACTCGAACCTAGGACCTTCCATACGCTGCTGTAGTGCTCTACCACTGAGCTACTGGCCCCTCTTGGACCAGTCCATTGTCAGTCTGGGTGTGGCTTATTTCCAACACCCAAACCCCCCTTAAGCCACACCTCTCATGTACTTGGGGCTCCTAGCCTGGACCTGACTTTGATACCATGTTGAGACATGGACTAGCTAGGACTCAAACCTAGGACCTTCCATACGCTACTGGAGTGCTCTACCACTGAGCTACTGGCCCCTCTTGGACTAGTCCATTGTCGGTTCGGGTGTGGCTTATTTCCAACACCAACAAGCAACACCCCCTGATGCCCCTACGCCTGGGTCCCCAGCTGGGGGATCTCTATGAAGTGGCCCTACCACTCCTCAAATATTAGATTGACTTCACCTCGATCTCATACTGCTCGCCTCTATGAAACTAGGAGCCCTCCGATCAGCAGGAACAACTGTAAAATACAAAGTCCTTTAATACTTGGCCTCTCGAGCCAAGCGTTGAACCATCCTGAGGGCCCTCCCAGAACTAGTCCCTATTGATGCTGTCACGTACATCTCTGCTTGTCGACACCTATCCAGATATGCATCTCTCTCTGCTATCAATGTGACAATCTGTGCCTGCATTTGAGCCTGTGTCTGGGCCAGCTGACCCTGTGACTATGTAATTTGAGCTTGTAGTTGCTGCACCTGGCTCTATAGACCACTGCTCTGAACTTGCTACTGCTGGGATGACATCCAGATGAGTATTTGCTATGGTGCCTCTGCCTGTGTCTATACCTGCTATGCCTATGGTACCTCTACTTGTGAGACCTGCTGCATCTGTACTACCTGTCTTGACCTCCTATGCCTGACTACTTAGGTTTTCTAATCACGAGGCAACTCTTTGGAAGGCCTAGAGATGCCAGCTCCCACTGCACCTACTGCTGAAATGCTAGGCTCATCACCCCCATCTCCATCATTGCCATAATTTCCCCCATCTCCCCCATCTCCCCCACCACCTGTTCCTCCGTCATCTATGTCTTTCCTCCATCTAGAAGCCCCACATGGTGGTCTATCCTCCCCGTCATCGAATCCTGGCACTGACTCATCAATACAAGACAATCATGGGTACAAATTTGTCAAGAGGTACTGGGCATACTCAACACTAGTCCTTGGATCAATCACACTGGCTAGGTAGTCCCAATCTTATCCCCTGAGTTCCTGATACTATTTACATGCTTTCTTATACGATATAGTAGGCCCCCAAGTGACCATATCGTGCAGTCGATGTGCATAGATATCAGTACCTTGTGGTGGTCCCTGCACTCTATCGTACTATCGCAACACCTGGGTGATGATAAAGTGCTCAATGATATGTGGTGTGGAGCCAATAAGGTAGCGTGAAGTAAAAACATAACTCATTTCAAGTGCATCCTCAACCCATGGCTCACAATCCCTATATGGCCTCCAGATAACTTTATCGAGATCATCCAGAACTTGTCTCCAATACTCAAGTTTTTCCAGCTTTCTTTGGACAACCACACCTGTATAACCATAAATGTAAGGTCTTCTGGCTGGATGATCCCTATCTACCAAAGGGCATGAAATGGCCAAGTGCTCCCAGACCCATATATGTAGTAAGGTCACAACTACTGATAAGGCAGCTGATCCTTGGTAAACCACTCTGTGCAAATCATGGTACAAGTGGGCTAACATGCAAGAGCCCCAAGAGAATCTCGTACCCTGTGTGATCAACTACTCATGAAAATGACCCCATCCAACTGATAATCCCTTTGACTGTTGTCAGGACAAAGGAAGTCTTTGATGAAACCTACTAAGACTGGAGGAAGTGGCGCGTATGCAAGATCGATCATCTCCTGCCAAGGTATATTGTATCGACATATTTGATCATCATGGAAGACCCTCCTCAAGGCATCCATCCCACCTTGCTCGTATAAATCATAGTAGACAATATCTTTAATGACAGGTATCCACAATATCTGGTAGACATCCTTTGACGTCAATGTCATCTCGCCGGTCAGTAGGTGAAAAGTGTTATGTTTGTTGTGCCATCTCTCAACCAACATGGTCAACAAACCCCAATTAATGGTATACTAGGGCATGCCGATCAGAGACGGTAAGGCACATCGATCAATGTGGTCAAGCTCTTCCTGTCTCAGGTGAGGTATCGGACTCCACATCTTTGGGAAACACTCTCAAAATTGGAGAACACATAGGGGCTTCTGCAATCATATCATATCAACATATCAGTAATTCAATTTATCAACCTATGTATCGGTCAATCTGTAAATCTATCTTGCTCAGGTGAGATTTCTATCAAATCTCATTGAGCACTTATCATCGACTCTCATTTATCATGAGGTTGTCATCAACTATCCTATTGGGCACTCTAATCGAGATAATAAAAAACTGATCAAACACCTAATCAAATAAGAGAATTTCAAATAACTTTTTTACAGTCTAATATCAAGACATCATAATGTGGCATCAAAACGTCAAAGCATAACTAAAAACACCAAACAATAGTATCCCAAAAGCTAAAATTGGCTTCAAAAAGCTAAATTTGCCAAAAACGCTGAGTTGTGCCTTTAAAAAGCTAAACATTAACACTACAACACTTTTTAAACAAAGAGAGCTAATTCTTTAACTTGAAATGCCAAACATTTGACTCATAGTGCTCATCACACAAACACACTCAATAAAAAAGTTTGAAATGCAATTTTTTTGACATAAAGCGCTAAGAGATCAAAGCGCTAGGGTTTTGAATGAAAGCGCTATTGTAATGATCGAAAATGATAAAAAATGCTTAGCCCTACAATGTAAACTTAGAGCGCTAATCTTCAAACCCCTAAATGCTAGGTTTTATCTAAAAATACCCAATCCATAAATAAACAATGAAACCCTCCGAAAATGCTACAAGATGCAATCAAAACGTGACGCAACATAATCAAAACGCTAAATCTACACACGAAATTGTAAAATGCTAAAGGTTAAAACCAACACTCTGAAATTCGGACGAAAAATGCTCTTATCCAAGAGCGCTATACCTTCGACGAAGAGCGCTAGAAATAAAACCATAGAGCATTGTCTCCCTAAAGTGCCACTATACTATCTAAAAACATTGAAGAAAATTAAAAAAATGTTGACAGTATAAATCAAAGGCACATAGAAATAGAACCCCCCAAAAAAGAATAAAGCCCCAACCCAAAACGCCTATTCAGATACTGGGAACGCTGAAACGGTTGGCTAAAGCGCATAATCATGAATATTGAGGAAAATAACATTTTCAAAAATGCCAAATTGCTAAATGAAAATGCTATACGAAATATCCAAAACACACATTTTGCAAAAATGGCCAACACACTAAAAATTGAATTAAAATTATCAAAAAATTAACAAAAATAGTGCAAGCTAGGGTTTTATTAGGGTACGTACCGGTGGACCGTAGGCTAGAGGACGCTCGTGTCTTTGAAACTCCTCAAATTTGTGCTCACGATGAGGAATCACCATCTTCTCTCCAGAGCAAAATTTTTGAATAACCAAGTGTGGAAATGACAAGTGAATGGTGAAAATGACTTTCACTTTTTACTTTTAAAGGGGTTAAAAGGGCATTTAATTGGGATGTTTTATCTCATTTATTTTTTCAAAAGATCAATTTAATCAATTTTGTTGGCTGGGGCAATTTTCAACAATTATCTTTATTGGGAGATGAAATCGAAAAATCAGAAAAAAATTAGAACTCTCTAAAAATTCAAAAATCATTAAAAATTCCAAAAAAAAAAATTAAAAATTCAAAAATAGCAAAAAATCCTAATTTTTTTTTTAGGTTTTTCTCTTGAGGAGGCATCCTCGTATTTTCATCTGACAATTAGCATCTGGGGGATCAAATCAAATCATATCGACGTCATTGAGCGATTTTTCATTGTACCGACGTGTCGTCACACATGTCTTCAAAGAGGGGCAAAATGTATACACTGAAAAAATGGTCTGGAGATTATGAATTAAATTTGTAGTAATTTAATTAATAAACCTTCCCAATTAATTAAATACGCAGTGATTTAATTGATTCCTCTTTTATTCTACTACTTGTAAATAAATCTAACGATTTATTTATATAGTTCATTTCATATCCCCCTTGACTAATTAATCTCAATTAATTAATTTCACTCCCACAATTCAATTCTTTTATTCCTATAATTAAATAAAACAAATAAATCAATTTGTTGAATTTAATTATCCATTTCCTAATTATTTGAATTTTTAAATTCAAATGAGCACATGGCTTGTACCTTTAACCATCTAGCCTAACCACCCCCTAACCTAACCCATTCAATTTAACCCTGGGTCTAACAAATCCTATCCCTTCCAACTTGCACATTCTAACCTCTTTCTAACCCATTTGGAGTGTACACACTCCTTTGAAGACACAAGGAACCTTTGCCACATGTCTTCTCCACTTTGACACTTGCCTTTTCTTGAGAAATTTGTTGAAGATCCTTGCCACTTGTCACCATAGAGATGGCATGTGTCTCTCCTTCCAACCTCTTCTCCAACTTCCTCATCCTCAACCCTTGATATCTCCAGATCAGATCATGACCGTCGATTCTTGCCACCTTATCCTTGGCCTTGGAAATCCTATAAATACCCCTCATTTTCATCAATCAACCCCCTTGCATCTTAACTTAATTTGCATTGTTATTATCTTGCAATCTGCAGTTATCAATTAGCATTTAGGATATCAATTTTAGCATAATTTGAGCATCATGTCATAATAATCTTGCATTTAATCTAGAATCATGTAGCTACTCATATCTTGAGTTGTCACTTGATGGTCATTGCTTGTTGCTGAGAGCCACACCTATCAACCTTCAAGGTCCTTGAGATTAGAGGAGGATGGAACATCATATAGGAGGCTAAGTTGTATTTCTTGTTTTTAAATTGCTTCCTAGTTTTAATACTTGGTTCATCTATGTGATGTTTTATTTTGTTTAATGATTGACACACTTTTAAGACACACATGAACAAATTGAAGAAAAATATTTTCAAAAAGAAGACAAGAAGGAAAGTCATAGAGAAATCTTGTCATAATAATCTGCACCCTTGCCCTCTTAATACACTTATTAGAGAGCTAATTGAAGGGGAAAATCATACAAAGAAAATTTCAATTTTAGAAAATAAACCCCTCTTCATTAATTCATCCTTGCCTTTGAGACAAGAAGAAAAGTTAAAACTTACACTGGAAAAACATGCAGTGGCATTTTCTTGGGTATATAAAGACATGAGAGGGATACATCCTTCAATTTGCATGCATCACATTTACACTAAAGATGTCAAGCTTGTGAGACAAGGACAGAGACGAATTAATCCAACATTGAGAGATTTTGTCAAAACTGAAATAGAAAAACTGCTGCAAGTAGGGTTTATCTACCCAATCTCTGATAGTCAATAGTCAATGGGTTTCACCATTGATCATTGTGTTTAAAAATAATGGGAAGTGGCGTGTTTGTGTTGATTACAAGGAGTTGAACAAGTCCACTAAAAAAAATTATTTTCCTTTGCCCTTCATTGATTAGGTTCTTGATAACCTAGCTGGTAGTAATTATTTCTCTTCCTTGGATGGTTTTAGTGGCCACAATCAAATACAAGTGGCTCCTCAGGATCAAGATAAGACAACATTTATATGTCCTTAGGGAACATTTTCATATAGAGTATTACCATTTGAACTTTGTAATGCACCTGCAACTTTTCAAAGAGCTGTTTTGGCCATTTTTGCTAACTTAACTACTTCATGTGTAGAAGTTTATATCTATGATTTCACAGTGCATGGAAAAACATATGACGAGGCATTAGAAAGTTTGAATGAAGTGTTGCAGAGATGAAAAGACCATAGGTTGTCACTTAATCATGAAAAATTCTCTCTCATGATGACGAAAGGAACCGTGTTAGGACACCTTATCTCTAAAGAAGGCATTAAGGTAGATCCAAAGAAGGTAGAATTCATTCAACAAATTGAGGTTCCCAAAACTCAAATTGATGTTAGAAGTTTTTTTGGACATGTAGGTTACTACAAAAGATTCATTGAGGGATTTGGTAGAATTGCTGAACCATTGTTTACATAACTCAAAAAGGATCTAGAATTTCTATGGATGAATGACTGTCAAAAGTCATTTGAAACTATAAAGCATGCTTTGACTACCTCACCGATAATTAAGGGACCTGTTTGTGGAAAACCATTCCATATACATACAAATGCATCCAATTTTTCTATTGGAGGAGTCTCGGGACAGAAGGATGAGAATGGAGCAATGCATGCTATATATAATATCAGTAAGAATCTAAGTCCAGCTGAGATAAATTATACACCAACTAAAAAGGAATTCTTGGCTATTTTGTATGCAATAAACAAGTTTAGGCATTATATTATTGGTTACAAATTTTTTATTCACACAGATCACGAAACCATTCAATATTTGATGAATAAAGATGTTGTAGGTGGATGCATAATAAGATGGTTGTTACTTTTGCAAGAATTTGATATAACTATTGAGAATAAACTAGGAAAGGATAATGTTGTAGCTGATTTCTCTCAAGAATGATTTTGCAAGGAAATAACGAGCCAGTGAATGATACTTTTCCAGATGAACACTTGTTTTCTATTTTGGTACAGACACTTTGGTTTTCTGATATTGCAAATTACCTTGTGATAGGGAAGTGCCCAAATCATTTCAATCCTAAGCAAAAGAAAAGATTAATTCATGAAAGTTCTAGATTCCAATGGATTGATGGTATTTTATTTAAAATGTGCCTTGACCATGTTCTTCGTAGGTGTGTACAAGAAATTGATGTTTATGACATTGTTGACACATGTCATAATGAACTAGAAGGTGGAAACTATTCAACAGTCAGATCAGTTCATAAGATCCTGGGAGTAGGCTACTTTTGGCCTTCCATGACTAGAGATGTTTCAATTTACGTGAAACATTGTGATGAATGCCAACACATGGGGAGACCAACAACAACAATGGAGATGCCTCTTCAACCACATATAGTTCTTGAGCCTTTTGAGAAGTGGGGAATTGACTTTGTAGGACATATACATCCTCCTTATAAGGGATATCATTATATTTTGGTCTACACAAATTATGTTACAAAGTGGGCTGAAGTGAAGACATTGCCAACAACTAAAGAAGAGAAGGTTGCTGATTTTTTGTACAAAAAAATACTTCAAAGGTTTGGCACTCCGAGGGAAATAGTATCTGATCAAGGATTGCGGTTCATGTCCACCATGATGGAAGATTTCATGCACATATATAAAATGACACACCAAAAATATTCACCATATCATCCACAAGCTAATGGTCAGGTGGAGGTTACCAATTGAGAATTAAAAAATATAATCACAAAGATTGTTTCTCTGAGGAAATTAGATTGGTTAGGTAGGTTACATGAAGTAGTTTGGGCTTATAACACAACATGGAAGACTACCACATGATTTTCTCCATATGACTTAGTGTATGGAAAAATGCCTGTCATGACAATTGAGTTTGAAGTAAGAACATTGAGAACAACATGGGAAGTTGGGATGGATCTTTCCAAAGAAGAGAAGGCTAGAATTTTGCAGCTGAATAGATTAGATGAAATGAGAATGGAAGCTTTGCAACATACAGAGTTAATTCAGAATCAGAGGAAGCTATGGCATGATAAATATATTGTTTCAAGACAGTTCAAGAAGGGAGAATAGGTACTATTATTTGATTCTAGGTTCCAAGAATTCAAAGGAAAATTTCATACATTGAGACGGTTGGGACCTTATGAAATCAGTCAAGTTTATGATAATGGTGCAGTTCAATTAGTACTTATTGATGGGGAAAAGAGAAGGACGTTGGTTAATGGTCACCATCTCAAGTTGTATCATAAACCAACATCGAAAGAAGAATTATTTGAAGAGCGGTAGTCAAAGATTGAACACTTCATCATGGAAGACATCACTTCTATGATGAGATCCACTTATGAATGATTCCAATAAAAAGACAGAATAAGGAGGTAAATTGAAAACCAGAAATGGCAGTTTATCTCCCAAAAAAAAATCAAGGAAGATTGAAAACCAGAAATGGCGGTCTACCCCAGGGGTGAATAGAAAACCAGAAATGACAATTCATACCTTAGGAAAAAGTTGAAAACCAGAAATGACAGCTTTTTCCAGATCAACTACAATTTTCTCTTGATGGCTTCTGACTACTCTTGATGGATTTCAAAGATCTAGAAATAAGTCTTTTGCTGGATCAGTGCCCCTCTTACTTCTGATAGTTGTTGATGTTGAAATATTTTAAATAATGGTCCCATTGTTTAATGTTTAATTGGTCTACGCAGAAAAAGATTTGAGTAACTCCTGATTAGTTTGTCAATTTGACAAGTTAATATTTATGCTCCTGACAACTCCTGATCAATATGACGCTTCTTTTTAGTAGAAAAATGATTGGTTCTGCATGATGACTCTTGACCAATACACATTTAATAGTAAAAAAGGTAGTCATTTATCATAAGTATTATTTTATGATTTTTTAGACATAGTGTAAGGATGATAAATTTTGCTTGTATAAATTTTTCGCCTGCTTATTAATAACAATATTATTATAAGTTAAAGTTTTAAAATCAAATGATTAGAGATGAATTGAATTGACATCATTAGTCATTTAAAAATCTAAAAAGTAATGATTATGGTGATCAACACACATACTGAAGCCACTGCAAACTCAACAACTATGAAAATTAAGTACAAAATGATTGCGGGTGGATCGTTTGACTTTGTATGAAATTAATGAAAAATATGTGTGTGAAATTAATGGTCACTTTTGGAATAATTTCTATTTAGAAAACATAAATGATTTCATTGCATTTCTTATTTTGGGAGCTAAGTTCAGTTGCAGAACTAAAGAAGAGCGGAATTTTCTGAAAAAAATGGGGAATAAGAGAATCATTGAACTAGAGAATTTTAGTTTGGACCCAAAAACAGAAAGGTTGTTATAGTAGGTTGGCTGGCTAAGTTTCATCAAAATGTATGAAGGATTTGAGCCTAGAATTGTGGAAGAGTTTGTGCAAAATTTTCATGTCAATGTTACCAAAGGAGGAGGAGAAATAGTTGAAGTAACACCGCAAGTTATAAGTGAAATTTCAGGGATTCCTGCTAAAGGTGAGTTGATAAACAAAGGCCATATAAATTTTGACGAAGTGATTAATTTATTCTGAGCAGGGAATGAGAAGTCGCCTGAGTAACAAATACACAAGGGTAGTACGAAAGGTATAAATAGAAGCAACTTTGATGAGTCATGGAAAACAATAGTCCTCTGACTCATGAAATTTTTCACTTGTGAAGGACATTATGGAAAAGTGTTTTACCCAAAAACAAACCTTCATCCGTCGATGTGCTTGTTACACTATCCTTGGAGACACCTTATTTAGAAGGCATTTCAATGGTTCCCTCTGAAGGTGTTTAGATAAACAAGAGGTTGAATGGGCACTACGTGAAGTGCACGAAGGCTTCTGTGGGGCACACTCAACTGGGATCACCCTGGCTAAAAATCTCTTGAGAACATGATACTACTAGCCTAAAATGGAAGTAGATGCATATAATTATGTGAAGAAATGTATCCCTTGCCTGAAACATGGCAACAAGATCCATGCGCCATCATAAGAATTGCAATCATTCATTACACGCTAACCCTTCTCACAGTGGGGACTCGATCTCATTGGGAAAATCAATCCTACATCCTCTAACGGTCATAAATACATTATCACTGCCACCAAATATTTCACCAAGTGGGTGGAGGCCATACCTCTTACCTTCACCACTGGTAAGCAGATCTCCAAATTCATTCTGAACTACTTGATTTGTCGATATGGAATCCACAAAGTTATCATTATAGATAATGACAAACAGTTCAAAAATTAGGATGTTAAAGAGTTATGTCAAAAATTTGATATCCAACATCGCTTATCCACCCCATATTACCCACAAGGTAATGATCAAGTTGAGGCTTCTAACGAAACCCTAATCAAAATCCTCAAAAAGACAGTCAATGAAGTTGGTCATGATTGGCACCTCCAACTCCACCCTGCTCTATGGGCTTACTGCACCTCAGTCCGCAAACCCACAAGAGCCACCCCGTATTCCCTTGTCTTTGGCTCTAAAGCCATCCTCCCTCTTGAGATCGAGATCCCCTCTCTAAGGGTGTCACTGCAGGATATCCTCCCAGACGAGGAATACAGAGTTGCCTGACTACAAGAGCTACAACTACTGGATGAAAGGCACCTCAAGGCCTTAAATCATTTTTGGGTATATCAGAATCGCCTACGCATGAGCTACCACAAGAAGGTCAGAACCTGGGAATTTGAAATTGGTGATCTCATCCTCATGGAAAATCAGAGAAACCTTCAAGAAAGAGAGAAGAAAGGCAAGTTTGAGCCTAATTGGCTTGGACCATATGTGATCATAGCAAAATATGGATCAGAGGCATACTAGTTGGCTACTCCTGAAAGATATTCTTTTGATGATCCAATGAACATCATGCACCTAAAAATATTCTATGCCTAGTCCTCAGAAGGTCATCAAATTGTCAAAAATAAATAAATAAAATAAATCAAGAAAAATACAAAAAAAATGAGAAAAAGATCTTGAAAAAATATAGTCACTCTGGTGAAAACTTGGTGAACAAGCGCCTTCTGACACAATATATATATATATATATATATATATATATATATATATATATATATATATATATATATATATATATATATATATATATAACAAAAAAAGAAAAGAAAAATCAATTCATCCATTAGTGAAAACCACTTTGTGGTGCTATGGGCAAGTACCTTGGTGAAAACCTGCATGAAGGTGCTGAGGTAAATAATCTAGATCCATCGTCTATCATATCAATGCTCCATCACCTCGTATACATCATTCTCACAATCCAATTTTTCCACCACGATGTTCCTCCACTCCCTCTAGAATAATCACTTGTATGATGATGAGTCTTCACCTAACTCGTGAATAAATATTGTCCCATCAAACTGAGCTTTTTCTTGATCTTGTGCTTCTGTGTGAGATTCATCAAGTCTTGAGGTCAGTCCTGAGTCCGCAAGTTAGTCTTCAGGGTCATCTAGTCAATTGCCTAGTCCAAATCCTTCCACCCTATCCTTTTCCCTAGGGATGAATCCTTCCCTCGCCTGGCAGTTTAATCCTCCATCCTAATCCTACTCTTGGCAAGAGATATCAGTTGGTCATGTATGGGTGACTTGTTTGATTTCTTGGATTTTCATTTTGACTTGCATCTTTTGCCCTATGACTGCATCTATCTACGACTGCTTGGATCTTGCATATCCAGGTATTTTTACAATAGGTGCATAATGGGGCATATTTTATTGACATGGCGTGTTTTGGATCTCTCTTGTATGAACCGACAACCTGGTACTAGTGTTTATCAACACTTACCTTATCGTATACAAGAGGTATCCGTGTGTTTGAGGGTTTCCTTGCATGTACCACAACTTTGTATTAGTGTTCCTCAACACTTGCATAGCTGTGTGTAAAGAATTTTGGTTTGACTGTGAGTCAGTCCATGCCTTGGGTTTCTCATGGCATCTTGGTTCCTATAATCAATGGTGCGGGTTACCTAGGGCAATATTAAACTAGGTTGGCTCTCCACATCTTTTGTGCACAACTCTTGCCATCATTCCATAAAGTCCTAATTCTACCAATCTAATAATCCCATTCACTCTTCAATTCCCCCCCTATTCTTATATTTCTATCTAAGATCATTGTATTATTACGGGCATATTCACAAAAACATTCTGCATTTAGAATGCATCACTCATTGCATTATCCATTCATTTCATTATCCACTTAGGTGGCATCACTCATTTCATTATTCATCTAGATTGCATTATCTATTCATTTAGGTTACATTATCTATTCATTTTATTACATTATTCACTTAGATTATCATTTTCACAAGCATTAACCACGTATATCACATTTAGATTTCATTGCATCCCACACCCATCTTGCATACGTCATCCATTCATATTAGATGTCATTAATTCATTTATATTAGAATCATTCACTTATATTATATTCATTGTCCATCTTGCATTTACATTGCATCATTCATTTACATTGCATTATCCGTATAGGTGGCATTACATTTATCATTCATTCCTCATTTAGATTGCATTTATTACTCATTTATACTAATTTATCATTTATCATTAATCATTTGCATCCACATCTATTATTTTATTGCATATTCATCATACATTAAACATCCTCATATATAACATATATGCGCATCAAAACATCTCAGAAATATGTGCACCCACATAATCACTCTTCTTGCATCCATAACATATCATACACACATGCACATTCATCCATCCCGCATCCTTGAACATGTCAGTACCATATCATAAGCATATATATATAAGCATCCATCCTGCATCACAAATAAGTCAACACGATACATCCATAATCATCATCCATCCATC
The DNA here is from genome assembly GCF_030272615.1 of Cryptomeria japonica. Lineage (NCBI taxonomy): Eukaryota > Viridiplantae > Streptophyta > Pinopsida > Cupressales > Cupressaceae > Cryptomeria > Cryptomeria japonica. The sequence continues at coordinate 104,501,486 of NC_081410.1, forward strand.
ACATCATAAAATAAGATACATGCATCAGTGCCACCAAAAATCATATATATATAAGCTCAAAAAGATGAATATGTCTGTCATAATACAATGATCACCTTGAAGGGATCAAAATATAACACATAAGCCAAAAAGGAGTTATCTCTCTCCACCTGTCTCCCCAGCCCCCTCCTCAGGACCTCCTCCTCCGGATCCTTCTGCTCCCCCTGCTCTAGGTGGCCTAAAACCCACGGATCCACCTGTCTGCTAGCTTTTTGTGGGCCGTTGGCTATGTGTCTTGTGAGATCGCACACTCTTAGTGTACGAGTCTGCTTGCTGGTTTGCATGTACCACTCCCTAGTATAGCACCCTATAATAGGCTGCCTCCCGACCTGCCCTCTCCGCCCTCTCTCTTTGTTGTGTCATATCAGAATACAACTGCCCAAACCCTATAGGGACCAACATCTAATGGGCCACATCCCTCTCCCCCCGCAGTTGTGTTGCATCTTCATCTGCCCTTTGAACCCTACCCCTCAGCTCCTCTAGCTCATCATCATATTGGTGGAGAACATGTTGTAAGGTGCCAATAGTGGTCCTTGACCGTTCCTCCTCTAGCATCCGCTAAGACTCCTCCCTATCCCTCCTCAGATCTATTGGCATTTGCATGAATATTGCATTAATGATATGTTATATTGTCATTGATGTCAATTGAACTGGTAATGATATTTCTGATATTGTTGTTATTATTGATATTTTCTTATAATCGATAGGAAGAGCTTTGTGAAGGTTATTGTAAACCGGTATGTAAGTTTGTGAGTTGAACTGGTAATTGAAGTAAAAGGTTAAACCCTTTCTATGTTATGTAATCGGTAAACCCTACCAGTTGTTTTTGTTAAACCCTAACCGATTAAGGTTGTTGAATTGGTTATGTTGGTTTATGATCTGATGTTGAGCAGTAATGATGGTGAAACGTAAGGTCATTGTATGAAGACAATTTCAAAGTTTTTTCACGTGATTGTTTGTCTAGGGAATGAGCAAAGTGTATTACATCTAATGCAAAACACGTGATGAGTTATTGAGCTTGATGAAGCTGTAATCAAGGAGTGGTTGAGGTTTTCTTGATTGATGTGTAGAGATTGCTATGAAATCCAATGGTAATGCTTGTACCGACTTGTTTGTAATCTCAATGAGAGGATTAGATTTTTTGTTGTGTTACCAACCTAATTGATTTGTATTTAAGGTTGATGAAGTTGTTTTGTTAAGAGTTGGCAAGAGTTGGTAGAAATCAGTTGAGTGTGTGGTTGCTGAATTGGAGAACGAGTCTGCAGTGAGTAAAAGAAGTAGAAGCTTAAATGGATCTGATCAAGCAAGTGTAGTGCTATTTAGACAGATCAAGAAACTCCTATTGTTTTCTAACAATTACAACAAAATTAAAATCCCCTAACCAGGTAAGCTCTAACAAGCTTGGTTACTTATTAAATCCTCTAACAAGGTGGTCCATTAGATTGGATTTTCAAATCCTCTACTAAGGTTACTCCTTATAGGGTATTTGCTTCTAACAAGGCATTTGTGGTCAATCCCTTAACTGGGTGATTCCTAACAGGATCAGCTCTTAACAAGACTTTTGTAAAATCTTTAATATGATTGGCTTCTAACAGGGCAAACTTCAGAAGAGTTCAGATATTATCTTGTGAATCTCATCTCACCGTGGTTTTTACCTATTTGGGTTTTCCATGTATAAATACTTGTGTCATGTGGTGAATGTTTTTATGGTTATGATCTTATGGTTGATTTGATTAACTGTTTCTAATAAGGCATGATAACCGAAAGCATTACGAAATGAAGCATTAGCATATGATAAAGCATTTGGATGTTTACAAGTTAAATATTGTTTACTGTTAAGTTGCTGTAACAGTCAACCGGTATTCTTATGAGTATTGATCTTGACAGTGGTATTTCATTGATAAGTTTAATTTGTATGTTTGAATTTGAGTTTGGGAAGTTTGTATCAGTTTTTCTATTTACTGATTCACCCCCTCTCAGTAATCAGATACTTATTCTTTCATCATACCATCAAGATCAGCTACCTCCATCCTCATGGTATGGAGGCTCTCTATCAAGTTTGCTATCTCCTGTCGAAACCGATCCACCTTTGCCTCTAGACTCTTCCTCCTATCCCTCTCTATCTGTAGCTCATCCTTGAGCGAGTGTAGTCTCACCCAAGTGGCATCTCTTTACTGATGGAGTTTGTCAAAATCAACCTGTGACACTCCTCCCCTAGCCTTTAACCCTGCACCCTGTACCTATGCCTCTGGAATGTCCATAGGTATGACCTCCTCTCCCCCACCATCCCCTCCGTCAGTTGCCTCCCCTGCTGCTAGTGCTCTTGCCTGTCCCTATCCTACCTCAAGATCTCTCCTCCATACCATCGTAACCCTCCTCTGCTATCTACCAGCACCCCTCCCTGTTGCAACCACAACCCTCTCACCAGGTCCATCATCCTCTCCACCGAATACCTCATCTACCACCGACTGCAACTCATCATCCTCCAGAATGCCATGATCGTTAGGCGCACTGGAAAATGTCCCTCCCACCAACTCCTGTATCCTCCTGTGGTCCCTGGATCCTCTCTTGCCCTGAGCCACTCATCCCAAACCAAATATGGTGCCATCTGGAAACTGGTCCTGCCCTCCAATGGACTCATTGTTGGGCCCCAAAACCTCTCCTCTCGTGTCATCTGAGGATACAACAGTAATGTTTCACACTATGTCCTGGAACAGGCCGAACTTTCTCACTACTCTATAAGGGGTGTAATACTCTATAATATATACATACCTCCCAAAGAGCCACATCTCCACTCTGGCCCAGTGCAGCTGCCAGTCTGCCCTCCACATCTCACAATCCAAAAATGGATGCCATGTAAACTGCATAAGCTCATAAAAAATGCGGTGCCAAAACCATATCGATCCTATTTGTGTATAATGTAATAGGCCACTGTACCTGACTATATATGGTCATCGAGCCCGCCTATCCTATACACCTAGTGGACGGGTAACTACAATATGCTCCCAAGCCCAGATATGGAGAAGTGTAACTCCTGTAGATAAGCTAGCATACTTCATATACACCATGAGATGCATATCATGGTACAACTGAGCCAACATCATGGCTCCCCAGGCATACTCTGCGCAATCATGAACCATGTAATAAGCACACCTTCTCCATCCAACCAGAAACCCATATCCTCCAAGATCAGGTATAATCTGTCCGCTAAAAAATACACAAATCAAAAGTAATAGATGAGGTATATGTCGGATACCCCTCTCCCTACCGAAATGCATCCTGCTCCTATCCTGCATTGGCAGGGCCTCATACTCGCAAACCTCCTGCAGGTAAAAATCTGTCGTATATAATCGGTACTCCGGGATGACGCCGTGAATGGGGATCTTCAAGATCCTCCATATATCTAGTAGAGTCACCACCACCTAACCGGTAGGTAGGTGGAAGGTGTTATATCTACTATCTATCCCACCTCTCCACTAAGTCCATCATCACCACAATGTGGGCTCGAATCCTCGACCACCTACCCATAAAATGTAACCCCACAACAGCTAGGATCTCTAACTCATCCAACCACAACCGTCGATATAATCGCATGGTCGTTGGCTAGTGCTCCCTTTACCCCAATGGTCCCAAATCTGCCTACATCCAACAATCTAGTTCATCATCTCATATTCGTAAGCCCTATCCTAGCCCCTCATGCACCTATACCTTACCCCAAGCAAAAAATTCTAAGCCTTTTTTCCATTTGTTTCTTCCCTAGCACACACATTGATTTAATCAGTCCTCATGCCAAACTCGTGGTGGTCATGCCATTCTACAAGCACACGCACTGACAGACCCCCAGTTCGGACCCTAGACTGGACTAGTACGAGCTCACGCATCAGGCTACCTTTTCCTCCCTCCCGACCTTATCCTAATCTACCCTAGCGTGAGCGCCCGCGTTGCGATATCCATTTTCCCTCCCCGACCTAAGCCTAACCTGCCAATGCATGACTGCCCGTGCCGTGCTACCCTTTCCTAACCCTAAACCTAACCCTAAGTATCCCAGATGCGAGTGCCCACACCAAGCATGACTACCCATGCCAAACGTGAGTGCTCACCCCAAAACCCCAAGTTATCCCCTTCTAGTCGCGAGCACTCATACTATTCTCTAGCACTCATGCTATTCTCCAGGGGTCGAGCTACAATAGAGGCACGCACACTGAAACAACGATCAATGCATCCGCCTCGCTAAAGTTTAACCCTAATCTACGCCCTAATTCTAGCCCAAATCTACAAAATCATAGAGGAGGATAGTCGTACATACTGGTGGTCCATAGCTCTCAGGTCTCTCATACCATCGGATCCTCTCGGCACGGTGCTCACGGGTGGAAATGTGATCCATCTCTCCTTCTCTTCTTCTAGGCTCTAGGTTGCTCCAATGCTTGTGTGTAACAATGACCCTTCATTGGGCCCTTTGTGGCTTATATGGACCCCCTTGTGGGCCCATTCCCTTCGTGCTCTCCCTCTTTCTATCTCCTCTTCTATTTTTCTCAATCCACTCTATCTTTCTTTCTTGATCATTTCTCACCCCTTCTTCTTTCTTCTTCTTTTCGAGAATTTTTCGTCAATTTTCTATATAATTTTGAAAAAATTCTCAAGGGGGCATACACCACCCGTGTTTTATGTTGGGGCATCTTTTTTCTTCTATCTTTTACCCATTGCCAAATTTGCCGCTGCGTAAAAGAGGGTCAAAATGTAGACACTTACATTACTTATTTTAATTAATTTATTTAAATTCCTTGCATAATTAATTTATTAATTGTGCCAATTCCTATTCCTTCTCAATATTAATTAAATATAAATAATGTTGTCATTGTAGCCTATTGATTGATTGATTTAATAAATCAATCTACCTTTATTCTTCTAAAATCCCTAATATTAATTCTCTCCAAATTCCTCCTTTTAATTAATTAATTTCAATTAGTTAATTAATCTAGGTGATTCCTACAAATCACCTTTTTTCTAATCCATCATTAACCTAATATATTCTTCTAGAAACCTCCTAATCTCACTTATCATTATTTTTCTAATTTTTAATTCCCTCCACTCATTCTCTCTCCTAGTCAAATTCTCCTACAAATTTCATTTGCCCTAATCCCACCTAATCATTCTTCTAATCCCTCTCCTAATGAATTGCTAGTGGCTAATCCTCATGATTAGGTACAAAGTCAACTCCTTGTCTCTTCCATCCAACCACCTTCCTTAAATGCCCTTTTCCTAGGTGAATGTGAGATTTCTCACATTCCTCTAGACATCTCCTCCTCGAAGGACTTTTTAATTCTTCGTTATTCATCCAATCCCCATGACTATCCTTTTTTAGGAATTTTTAATTCCTCATCCCCATCTGTTAATGGATTTTTTATTCCTTTCTCTTCCCTATGAACATTGGGAAGTCTTCCCAATGAGCCTTGAGGAGTGTGGAGACAAGAAATGCTTTTAAGGCATATCTCTTGGTCTCCACACTTGTCTTGTCACCTCCTCTTGGGCCATGTGTGGGCTCACATAGAATCTTGACCCTTTATCTTGGATCAATCCTAGCCCTCCATTTCTTCTCCTCTCCTCCTATAAATTGAGAACTCCATCCCCTTATTTCACATCTCCAAATCAACTAAGTTTATGCTATCCAACCGAGTCTAATAAATCATCGATAGCATCCAAACTCTACTCAATTTTCCACTCATCCATCACTTAGTCAAAATCCCTCATCCATTCCATCTAATCATCTTGTGCACAATCTTGGAGAGCCATCCACATTCAACAAGGGAGCCAATCCAATCAGGTCAAGGAGGAGCACATCTTTGGCTTCATCAAAGGCTTAATATAAATTTATAAGGTATAAATAGTTGTTTTGTGTTTTATGTGGTTTGTTTGATGTTTTCATGTTTTTATGTGTTTGAATGCTCTATTTGCATACTAACCATCTAACTTCACCTTGCTGGTTTTTCCCCTCTTCAATACTCTAGCTCAAATCCCTATTGCTTCACATTTTGTTGATAATGAGCTCCCCTTGTTGACTCAATCTACTTAGTACAATATTGCTGATATAGAACCTCCTAGGTCAACTCAACCCAGTTAGCTAAGTGCTGACGATGTGCCATTAAAAGAGTAGGAGATTCAAAAAATTCTTGAGTAGTTTCCACCTAAAATAATTTTCTATTAATGATGACTTTTCTGATGACATTGGAGCACATCAGTCACCTCATTCTTCTACACCCTTAGAAGCTGATACTAAAATACTAGAAGCTTCTAAGGAATTTGAGGTTGCTCAAACACACTCATCTCCTACTCATGACTTTGAACCCCAATTACCCCCTTCTTCTCCACAATTTGTTAGAAGGGAGGGAAAATAGATTCTGGAGGAAGAAGAAATTTCACATGTTGTAGATAAAGGTAGAGAGGACGAAGATGCAAAATTGATCAAAGCTATGATATTGTCTTGAATGGAGACAAATTTTTCTAAACCTCAAAAGAAAATAAATTTTATGGATGAAATTTTGAGACAAAAAGATGATGAAATAAGAAAAGTCACTTTGAACGCTGATAAAACACAGAAAGTTGCTCATGAAAAAGAAGAAAATTAGAAATAACAAATAGAAGAAACAAAGGAAGAACTGAATCAGGCCACTGCTCAAGTCTTGCAAGGTAATGAGGAGATACGAAAGTTGAAAGAAGAGTTGGCAATAAAAGAACATCAAATAAGGAATCAAACCCTGCCAACTCCTACCCAAGGAACCTCACTTCCTTTGGAGTTTTCTCTATTCATTGGAAAACTTAAACAATAAAATTATGAAAGAAATCAAAAGTTGACAACTCCTGCTCAAGGAACTTCGACCGCTTTTGCAATTCCTTGGGAACTTTCTTTGCTCGTTGAAAAAATTAAGCGAGAAAATCCTGAATTGGTAAAACAACTTGAAGAAGAGAAGGAAAAAAATAATAAAGCAATTCAACAGATAGAGAAAGTAGCAGAACTTTCATCAACTATACTTGCAATGAGAAAACCTTCTGGGTTCTATTCTTTGTTTCTTATTGAAAGATTCCTTCATTGGAAAATCAATTAGTTGGTTTTAGACAGAAAGACAAAATATGAGGATGATGATGAATTTCTTGAGGACTTCTATAGAATTCATCCTCTGTATTAGAATGAAATCTGTGATTTTTTCTTGCATGGATTTTTATTGGGCCACTACTACCAATCTTTTCTGAATATCTATGTTGGGGATGTGCAAGTCAGAGAATTTGTGTCTTTATTGTAGAATCAGGTAGAATGGGAAAATGAACTAGACCAATATAAAGACCAACAAAATAGATTAGGCCTCCCAATTAGAGATGAGACTGAACTCCTCAGATTTCTGATCAAAGTTCATCTCAATTGCACAACTTAAGTAGGTGCAACCCACATACAACATGAATTTGGTCACCAGTATAAGTGCATTCAGAGATGTCCAGAACCAGTTACTCTACAAAGCATTGCAGGCAACAAGAACTAGGTACAATACCATTCCAATTCCATTGAGGAGAAGGGAACCTATTTCTCCCATGAATATTACCTAGAGTCTTAATAGGGTAAGGTCAGTCATACGAGTTATAGAAGAACTTGATATAAAATGGGTCGGAATGAAATTCAGACCACCATTGATCCTTATGCTTGTACCACATCTGGATGCACCAAATAAATTTGTAGGTGCATCTCTTAGAGAATGGATTGATGAAGTTGAGAGATGGAATGGATATGTACCTCCTCATAAGTATCAGGAGTACAAATTCAATAAGTTAGATTTGACTTTATGGATTGAAAGGCAAAATAGGAATGTACCAGATCAACCATGAGGGCATGGTTTGAATTAGGAGGGGGAGAAATGTTGAGTGGTTCATCCTTATAATTTTAATCATACTTTATAGTTTAAAATTTTAATGATATGTGAATTAATATGTCTGGCGGAATTTTTATAACATGCATATTTACTCATTTTTGCTATTATATTATGCTTATTAGATGTGATATGAGAAATGATATCTTTTGGTAAAATGTTTTACTTTTTTTTTGCTTGATTTACATGAATGAATGGCATAATAATCAGAATTATTTCACTATGTTATGTTTTATCTTCATAAATGTATTTTTGAATATGTTTTAAGAGAACAAGCAGACAAATCCAGTTCGGTTGCCACATGGATGATGTCAGTTCTCGAGCGTTCTAGGTAAAAAATCCTCTTGATCTTACCTGTGTTTATTCCATTGGTTGTCTCTATAACTTTAACTTCCTCTTGAAGTTTGTTAAGTGATATTAAGCTTTGTCTAGTTCAGTTTTGTAATCATTACTCTTCTTTAAACGGGTAATTATAGTTTGAATTTGAATAAAGGATATGTATAAATATCCCATTGAGTTCTATAGAATGTAATAGGAATTTAGTTAGTAAGTTAACTAGTAATAGAGTCTCGTACTTTGTAACTAGAAAGTTTGTTTCAATTCCTATTGGAAGTACATTTCAATGAAAATCATAAGTTGATCTAAGAGCTCTTGTGTTTCGGATCCCACCAAAGGAAGAGCAGTGCCCGCTCGACCAAAGTGAGGTGATCCTTGTGTTATTTATTTTACATGTTCAATTATGTGCATTGAAATTGATTTCATATTGTTCAGTTCACATGATGATGTGTTTTGATTAGATTAAGTATTTGATTCCAAAAGTTGCAGTTATTTATTTCTCATGTAGATATTGTTTCATTAGGTGAATGTTAAATAAGTTTCAATTTTCCATCTTCATTTAGTTTCTTTCCAGTAACCGCATTTTGTTTTCACAGTAGTTAGAAAGTTGGCAAATTTGGGATTAAGAAAAGAACAAAACATTGTTAGATTAACTCACGGAATTTAGTTGCTTTAATGTTTGTTAAAATAGATTTCAATTCTTGCAATTATAATAGGTTTTATTTCTTGAAAGCGTAAAATAGATTCATTTTCTAGCATCTAGTCATAGATTTGATTTCGTAGGAAATTAGATGTTATTCCAGTTTTGATTAGATAATTTCATGATTAAATCTTAATTCTGTTATGTTTGAACTCTTGATATCAAAACTGAACTTTTGTTAGGATAGTTTGGTTTTAGTAGTTTAAATTTGTGAAGTACCTTTTAGTTTTAAAACTTAGTCACAAAAGATATCTCTTGATAGCTCTAGACGGAGCATGATCCAACCCCAATCACTGTTTTACAGTGCAAAAACTCCCAAAATTGAAACTCTCCTGATCGCAGATAGCTTTTAGACACACCCCAAATTGATAATGAAAAGAATTTAAATGGTGCAAGTTGTGACATTAACGACCTTTCCCGCCAAGAGGGCTTAGGGTTTGCAAACCTGGCGAAGACCCTTCTATGCTAGCGAGGATACATGTCAACAATTAACGCACAAAAATATGCCCCTCATTGATAATCAACCAAGTGTTCATGTCAATGCTGACTTATGAGTGTTGCCCAATCAATGTATGAATTATCGCCGCAAATAAGAATCATAAATTGGCACATCTAGAATGGAAAATCTTTTGCTTTAGCACTTCCCACAACCCAGTGTAAAAGGGTAATGTCACTAGATACTTCATTATGAAAATGATCCCTTTTTAGCAATGGAGTTTTGATTTAACCTTCTTCTTAACCTTCAACGAACTAGTTGCAATTCGGTTCAAGCACCATTCCCTTTTATCTAAAAAATAATCCAACCCGAATGCCACAAATACATTCACAAATTGCTCCCTTTTGGGAAGCTTGAGTACTTGAGACATAATTTTAGAATTAATTCTAAAAAGCATTGAACTATTGAAAGTTTGAAATTCGTGGGATTCAGGATGATAGTGATTAACACAAGAAACAATTAACTCGGGACAAGGGATGACATGTGGGAAATTGTCGTCTTCAAGGAGTCCACTTTTAACAACTTTCTTTACAATAGGAGAGAGAATCTTCTCTCATTCTTATTCAAATGCCATGCAGACTCATGTCACCTTTCTCTATGTCTACTACAACATCTAAGCCATTTTATATATGGGAGGCATGGAGAAACAAGGGCTTGGAGCTGGTGATATAAAATGCAATTTAAGAAAAACTCTGCAACACTGGTTGGCATGGGGTGACCATATACTAGAGTCTCACTAAGTATACTCGTGAGGGGATTCTCAATTTACCACAACAGCTAGGCTCCCGAGGAGGCTTCACTTTTAAATTCAAGAGAAAAAGAAAATAAATATTTTAACTTGACTTGTTTGTGTGCATCTGTAATCTCCTTTTTCCAAGAAACTCGAAGTTTCTTTTTGCTAGCTCTTGAGATGAAATAAATTTTTGAAAACAATATAATCCTTTTAAGAAGGAGCATTAAATTCATTTAATTCTAGTTGCAAGTGCACCTTCATTATCTTTCAAAAATCGTGCAAACATGCAGCTTGCATTACTTTTTCCACCTAACCAACCATTAGTGCCTCATACTTGTAAGTACTTTGGAATGACCACTCCTTGGGGGTTGAAAAACCTTTTAAGTTAGGGCATTGATGAATTTTTGAACTTTCAAACTATCATTGACAAGGGGTGCTAGAGTTTGGGAAATTGTCGACCTATTGACTAGAGAGACAAGACCAACATAGAATATCAACACTTAGGTATCCTAAAGAGTGGTTAGACTGTCGATGGACTTAGGAACTCAAGAAAAACATAAATAAAAGGAATTAAAGGTTTGAATCACACCCAATTGACCAACATAGAGACTTCTTTGCATAAATGACCGACAACAAGGACTTAAAGTGAGGAGTGGTCGAGTAGTCGATGATTTTGTGAACTTTAGTACCATGAGCGTTGGGTTCAAAAATTTGAAAGTTTGTTGACTTGGTGAAACATTTGTACAAGGGGGGACCAAGAGACATGACTTATCGGCATATGAAGGCGAGAACATGCTAAAGGACAATTTTAAATGAGAATTTGCATTCTAAAGAGGGGGACCAAAAATTTCAAAAACTGTTGGTTGAAAATTTTGTAAATTGGAAAGGTTTATAAAATGTGTGTTTTAACTACAATGTGTGAGATTAAATCTCTCCTCACAAAGGGGAGGCTTCCTTCTTACTACCTTTCCACTTAGGGAACTAGTATCTATTCTAAAATCAACTATCTATTCTATCTAAGTGTGTTACAATCATTCAATTCTCTTTCTAGAGAATGAATGTTTGCTTATTCTCTTTCTTTAGAATAAATGATTGTACTTCTCTAAAAATTTGGAACTTTCAAAACACTAGAATGATCAATAATAACCAATAAAGAGTTAAGCTGAGCTAAAGAACAACTTAAAAATGTACTAGTTAAATTTATACAATTTTAGAAACTTGTGTAGCACAAAGAATTCCACAACTTATCTAATTCTAACAACAAAGATAATCCTATATTGAAGCACAAAGACTTTTGGATATTATATCACCTAAAACATGCGAGAGAGAAAATTTGTAGCTCAAAGACTTGTAAGAATTTCCTATCTGTTGACTCTTACTTCTAATTTCCAAACATGATATTGTAGCTCAAAGACTTGCAGATATCAAATTCAAATCTATTTTAAAACTCGAAATAATAACTATTTTCTTCAAATTAACTTAAGGTCATATAATTGCATTGACATAAGAACACTGGACTCACATAAAAAATGCTTCAACGCAAAGTTTGAAGGAAAAACTGCTCCTTTATTCATTTGAAATATGTTTCACAAAATAAGCACAAAGTCTCAAAATGCTACACAATTCAATAGAGTTTTGTTGCAATGTTAAAATATCCCTATTTACAATGAGCACCCTCATATTTATAGGTGAGGGGGCTATGAGAAAAAATAGGAAAAGTATAACTAACTATGACATTTTAAAAAGCAAAGTCCTATTTGACTTAGGACTTGTGCAATACTACATACAAAAATGTATATACAAAATGACACCTAAAGTGTTGATTGCCAACTATAAAAATGCACCTAAACTAGAAAGCATGAAAATTTACTAAGTTTCCTATGACACTTCTTGTTCATTTTGATCTTGTTTCAGGAAATCTTCAAATTTCTGTAGAGAAACTTTTATCTGGGACTCATTGGGGCCTTGAGTATGGCTAGTGATAACCTCAACCTGAGTAATGGAATCTCTCAAGACAATATAACATTTCGTGTTTTTTTTAGGAGAGATCCTAAATTATCCTGAATGACTTGTAGCTCTACTAGTTTATCAATTGAGAATATGGAAAAATCCTTCTTATCAACTTCTGCACTGACAAGTAAAATGAATTCCTTGATGATTGCATCTACATGAAGAATCCCTTGTTTTTCATCTAGGAGTGTACATGGAAACTCTGATGTTTTCCCTACAATTTCCTTCTTCTTATCTATACACTCCTTCTGTGCCTTCTGCATACCTTTGATGAGTAACTCCAGGGTATTAATTTGATTTTCTAGTGCCTCCTATTTGTCAATGTACATATTGTGGTTGGGAAGCACTCCATTGTCAACCAGGTCCCGTAAATCAAACTTTTCTAGCTTCAACCAAGCATCAAATTTATTTTTGCAAATATTGTGAGAGAAGATCTAGTGTTTTATCCACTTCAGACTTTACACTTTCCAGATTATTAATCAGTGTGACTGCAAATCTCAAGAGATGTGTTCCTTGACAACATCCTATCCATCCATTCACTAATTTCCCTTCTTCATGAAGTGACCCATTCTTCTTGTTTTATCATTTGTTCATTAATTGATGAATTTACTGGCTCAATTATTTCTCAAGACTTTGTTATTTTTGTCAACACCATAGTGAGTTTTTTTTCTTGCGCCTTAAGTTTGTCTTTATTTCTCTTGTCTTCATTATATCTGGCTACAAGTGTACCTTCATGAGTTTATTTTCCTAGTTCAATCCTATTGATGACATAATATATAGGTTGGATTTTATCAATGTATGTGTTTGGAGGATGCAAAGCAATCTCAACATACTTTTTATTGAACTTATCCACCTTGACTCGAAAAAGAGTCTTAGCCTTCTTTGTATTTTTAGGCTTTACTAGAACCAACTGGTTGAAGTCGAATCCATATGGGGAGATGGCTTGTTTCTTCCTCTTAGGAGAATTTGAGAGCAACCAAGGTGGTAAGGAAAAATCATATTTATCCCCTGCAACCATTGTTTGGGATGGAGTTTCTTGTCCTTGTATGGTAGTGGTTACAATAGGTGGAGTAAAAGTTAGAATAAAGGGTGAAATTTGTGTAATATATAAGCATTCGTATTATGTGTTGTTTCTGACATGAACTTGTCAAAGTCATCAAGCATAGTGGTCGATACTTCAGACAAATTTGGAAAGGATGAACATACATTTTCAAAGTTGTCATGTGGAGTATCTAAGGCCAACTCACTAGAGGTAGAAGATGAAATAGTATGGACAACCACACTAGTTGCTACAGGTATAAACTCAGAATTAGAAATCTGTGGGGGTACAGCAACTGAAACAATATTTGTTACCTAAGGAGTAGATCCTTGTGTATCCTCATGTTGAGGAGCTTCAAAATTTCCTTGTAATCTTTCTTCATCATATTCTTCTTCTTGTTCCTCATCTGGTAGTTCTTTCTCAAATTGTTCTTCATCAATAGGTTCATCTTCTAATTATCCTTCTGATTCTTTTTCCTATTTATTAACTTGAGTAGAAGATTGACCTCGATCTTTGCTTTTACTCTTTCCCACAATGAATTTGTATTGAGGAGTCTTTTGCGGAGTTGTATGATCTTTCTTATTTTTAGTTCTAAGCCCCAATCTCTTACTAATAGGTCCAGTTGTATCATCCTTATACCCAATATTGAATGGCTTCAGTTGAATCCCATTTTGTGACAACCAAACATTGGTGTTTGTGAGGATTCTTGAGAATTTGGCTCTTATGAAAGTCACTTCCTTCTCGGACCATTGGATGAGTCACAATGGCGTCTCTACAATCTTTTTATCCACATACACTACATCCAAAATATTTCCATCATCCTTCATTCCTTTAGGGATATCTACAAGATTAATATTTTCAATTTTCTCTAGAGTAAGACAACAAAAGTTAAGTCTTCTGATATCTTCTTCAGTTCTACAATCTATCTAGATATCCTCTATGCAGTGCACATGAGTGTACTTATTTTTCAGCTTATTCTTCATTCCCCTATAATAAAAATATTTCTTGGCTTTGAAAATCTTATTGTGACTCTTCTCATTTCTTCATCCATTGCCTTGGATTTCTGAATACCTCCCAATGGTCAAGGTGAATTTGAAACCAAGCTTGTTAGAACATAATTGTTGTTCATGAACCACAACCATTTGTCGAGCTAACTCCATGAGAATGATTTTATCGAAAGGATATATCAGAAGCAGGAAGGGTTGATCATCAAATTATCCTACTCCAAGGTAGGTGAGAGTAGGAAACTATAGGAGCATGCATCCATACTGGTTGAGTACATCCTAAGCCTCATCTGATACTCTCTTCTTCTAAAGGTATTTGTAAAGCATACATAATCATCATTAACTCTCTTGAAATGATGCAAGCCATCCTTTAGAACTAAATGAGAGTAGTATTCATGGATTGGAACCTGTATTCTATCTCCTTCTATGGACAAACCTAGAAAATTCCTCATTGATGTTGCAACATATACCATGTAGAAATCCATATACAACTTCAGAGTGGTAGGTACCTCAGTTAGCTAATCACATAATGCATCACTTATTTATTTTCCCAATATATATTTTCTTTGTTTTGCTCGATGACATGAATATAATGATACATCTGCTCATGGTATGTATCAGAGACAAGAAGACTAACCAAATAATTTACCTCCTCAATGAAGTCATTGTGATGAAAAGTCTTAGACCATCTAGCAATGGTAGGCCTTGGAGTCTTCAACCAATTATCATACATATTTCTTTGACACTTGTCTGAGTGTTTCTCATAATAGACTTGAGTTGTCCACATGTCTATATTAGTATATCTATCAATGGTCAGACATTTGATGATAGTGTCAAAGAAATCTTCATCCAAGTTGATGATCTTCTTAACATCTGCACCTTTGATACTTCTTCTTTGAGGATCAAAACGGTTGGTCAATGCAACCACAAACTCTAGATTTTGTGCAAACACAGGAAAGGCTAAAACCAAGTGAATACCACTATTTATGGTGGACTCCATCTTATAGTATTGAGGTGGCTCTTTGAACCTTTTGAGAAAATCTTCCAAGTCCACATGACCTATTTCAGTATCTATAATATTGTCAATGTTAGATGATACTAAAGAAGGTGTAAAAGTAGGATGTGGATCTTGCTTTTTAAAATTTATGGCTCTCTTTCCATGAGATGGCTCTGTCATTTGATAAGGAACCGAAACTGCAATACTAGGTAGAATGAGCCTTCCAAAGGTAGAAGAAATTACCATCACATCTTGGAAAGAAAATTTATGATAAACATTTCTCATTTAAAAAAAGTCATCTTAAAGAAAACCATTCATGAATATGCTCCGGATGCACAAAAATTGGGTCTAAAAATCCCCAATTTCTCTTGGAAGTACAGTAGTGTAAATTGGGTTTACAACCCCAATTCATACTTAGCTCTTTTTTGGAATCTCAATGTGCAAATGTGTAATTCGGGTTTATAAACCCGATTTACACTTGGGACTAAATAAAAAACATGATGTCAGGTCTATAAACCTGAATTACACTTATTATAAGTGGAAAAGAGACAGTGTAGTTCGTGGTTGTAAACCCAAGCTACACCTTATATTTTTTGTTATTGTCGAGTGGTTCCGGGTTACAACATCGAACTACACTTTGGTGCAAAACTTAGTTTGTAAAATCGGCGTATTTCGGATTAATAACTCTGAACTACACTTTGTATAAGTTCATGTTTTGGTGTGGTTCGGAGTTGTAATTCCGACCTACACCATTTTGGGCAATGTAGTTTGGAGTTGCCACTCCAAACTTACACCGAAGTATAATGTTTTGGAAGTATTCCAATGTAGTGGTGTAGTTCGAAGTGGTGAATCTGAACAACAATAAATTATGATATTTTGATTGAGTGGTGTCGTTCAGAGTTACCACTTTGAACTACACCGAGTTTGGTAGTTCAAAAGAAAACAAAAACAATGAGCATGTAGTTTGGTGTTATGTATTTTGGTGTTATGTATTTTGGTGTTTGTGTTGACTCACAATTTTTCTATTATCTGCAATACTTCATTATATTCACAATAATAGTATGCTTAATTTTTTTGAGTATTTTTTCACGAAATATTAGTGAAGGTCATTGAATCCCCTAAAAATCATAGTTTTAAAGTTTATTATTTTATTGTAGTTGATAAAGAGACCAAACTATACTATGTGATTTGTTGTCTCTTGTAGAATTAACATTATGACAATAATGAGATTTCTATTGCTATTGATAAAGTGATTTCAATACAATTTTGTTTGGTTTCAAATCTTTTGAGCCACAAAATCATGTTGTCGAATCCCTTATTGATCTACCTCTTGATTGAATGCCATCTAAAATGACATATATTTTTAAGTTTTGAGAAACTAAAAAATCTCATTTTGAACCATCTCATTTGCAAGGTGATTGAATTCCATTCAAAGTGACATATAATTTTTTAAGTTTTAAATAATTGAGAATGCCCATTTTAATCTATTTCATGCATAGAGTGATTGAATATCATCTTAGGTAATATGAATTTATTAAGTTTTGAATAATCAAATTTTTGTCACGTCCTTCAATATTGAATAATATTTGAATCTTTAAAATTTATAAACCTTTACACATTTATTGTAAAATATTTTATTACTTATTTCTTTTCACATTAAACATAAGAACAAGATGATCTTATTCTCCAAATATTTATTTATATTTTACATCTCCACATTTTTCAAAGAATGAGATATTTCTTCTAGATTGCTTGAATTTAGCCTCCTACACATTTTCTTTTCCTTTGTGTCCCCACTCATTCCAAACAATGGAATCCTCCATCTAGACTGCTCGAAGTTGCATAAAAATTCATCCAAACACTTCCATCAACCTATTTGTGACAATAACTCCATTGGCAAGAGATGATATCTTACGAAATGGGTGGCCCCCACTAGAAAGAAACAACAATATGGCCCCAACATAACATGTTGAATTTTGCATGTACTAAACATCTCAAAATAGATTTACACAAAGGTGATAGATAAGTTCAAGTGAATTTTTTGGTGTGAAATTTTTAAACAAGCTTCAATTTTTATGTAAGACCTGAGCAACACTGAGCATAGTAGATAGAGCTATTGCAAGTTCTAAACAAGGACCATACCCTAATGGTGAGTCACTTTGTTTGTCACTAGAAGCTAGGGTTAATGCTTTTAAAATTGTGAAGATAGTTTATGTTTAATCTCAATAGCCTCATATACCCATTATAATCATTAGGATCAACATTGTTAGCATTAGCATCAAGACCAACATTTTGCATCCTTGGGGAGGAATTGATTTGGGAATCAAGTTCACATGCCTTGGCACAACATCTTCATCGACGTTCTCTTGCGCTACTATTTCTCTTAGTTTGACTCACAACTTGCAAAGCTTGAAGATTAATCAACACATGCTTCTTTTCTTCTCTTGTAAGAGGAGGAACACAAGAAACCCAAATAGGTTGAGAGATACAATATGTTGTGTGTTTTCCTTTATATGATGTATATGGGTGGGACCACAACATATAGAAGAGGAAGAGAAGGAATAGGAATAAGTCAATGTCTAGGATGAGGAGGGGGAATATCCATAGGTGAAGGATATTTAGTTTTACTCAAGGCCAATATCATATCATTTTCTCATTTTTGATAAAATAGGAAAATAACATCATTTTGAGGTTTCAAAGGTTTAAGTTGCTAAGGCCAAAAGTAATCAAGGGTGAAATTTCCATGTCTTGATGTTATTTGGAAAGTAAATGATTGATCGTGATAATTTTCCCATTATGAGGGAACTTCAAACACTTATGAATGGTAGAAGTTATAGCTTTCATGGAATAGGACCAAGGATTTCCCAACTTAACATGAAATTAATAAGAGGAACCTAGATGATAGCAAAGGTAACATCTAAGCACCTAGTACCAACCTCAACTAGAAGAGTGATAGAACCTATAGTAGGACAAGTGAAACCATCATGCACCTTAATCATAACATCATATTTTTCATATGTTTTTTGATTAAATTGTTGAGTAAAGAGGCGTCCTTTATTAATAACATTCACCATACATACTAGATCAATGAACACTCCTCATGAGAAATTTCCTTTAATCTTCATAGTAATGTGCAATGGTCCATCGATTGCTTCAATAGTTTACCTAGGATCAAAGGTAATGCATGGTTTAGGTTTAGGTTTCTCAATAAGGTTCCCAACATTGTTAGATGTTATGCCAGTGGCTTAGATTCGATGACATTAGTAGAATGAGAAGGAAAATGATTAGTAAAGATTTGCACATTTTGATTAGGAGTTGCCATAAATTTGTTTCCTTTATCATTCACACCTTCCACAACTATGGTATTGGAATTAATAAGGTCTTGGATCTTATGCCTCAGTTTGTGACACTTTTCAGTATCATACTTCGCTTGATGATGGTATTGGAAAAGGGATTTATGATTGAAAGAAGTTGGTAAAGGCTTAGAGGTAGGTATAGGTTTAATGGGGGGAAGTTACAAGACATTAGAATTCATCAATCTAAACATTATACTATGTAAAGATTTATAAAGTTGAGTTAATTATCTACTAAAGATTGATGATAAAGGGACCACACTTGGTATTGTGGTTGTCACTTGCATATTAGTATGAGTGGAAGAGTTATAATTGATATTGATATTAAAGCCTTTGTTTTTCTTTTAGAACTTTTGGTATGATTGTTGAGAACTCTCATTCTTATCAACTGGGTTCCTTGAAGAAGAGGATTTAAACTAGCTCACTTGAAGATGATAGTTATGAAGCACTACACACAATTGTGTGAAAAATAAAAATTCAAAGAAAATAAGTTTATCTCTAATATCCTTTTGCAAATTAGTAATGAAAATTCTTTGAACATCACCATTAGGCACAAGATAAGAAATTTGTGAATGCAAATGTTTATACATGCCAACAAAATCAATTACTTTTTCTTTAATTCCTTGCTTACAATTTGAATCAAATTAGTCAATGTAATTTTAGAACCAATGTTATTTTTAAATTGTTAAATAAATGCATTACCCGATTGTTGAAAAGAAGTGATAGAATAAGGATGAAAAATGCAAAGAGAAATACCATTACAAAGATTTATCTCTAAAAGTGTGATTAAATATTTTTGCCATGAGTGCATGATCATGGGATAAATAAGTACACATGGTTTGAAATGTTTTCACATTAGTCAAGGGGCCAAAGTTTCTATTATATAACTCCAATCGAGGAATTTCCACATTCTTGAGAGCAACCACATGAATCACATTATTGGATAGTGGGCTAGCTACATCATATGTGAGGGACATTGAACTTAGATTGGGTTAAAGAAGCCAATTATTGTTCTAAAGATGACACACTTTGAGATAGGTTATTGATAGTTGTTTTAGTGGATGAGTTGGAATTTGATATGTTGGATTGAGATGAATGTGTAATATTGTGAAAGGTAGGTGGAGATTGAGAATAAGGAGGTGGAACATTATGGTATGTTGGTAAAGGAGATGGTTGGGAAATAAATGTAAGGCTAATAGAAGGAGGTATGTATTAGTAATGATTAATAGGATTGCCCCCATGACTAACATGTGTAGGATTAGCATTTTGTGTAGATGTAGTCATGATATAAGATGTATATGTAGACACATTAGGCAAGGATATAGGCATAGCAATGGAATGATCAACTTGATTTGTAGGATTGGAGTAACCGCACAACTTTATATTGGCATAACATTGGTATCAATAATATGATTAATGCCACACAACACTTCCACACCAATTTCCTCTTAAGTATTCAATCAAGGGTATTGCCTCACTATTCGAGCGTTATTGACTCATCCACTGTTGAAGCTTATCCAATTCATGGTCAAGCTTCCCTAATTGGTCAATAGTTACTCTAGATAACAAGTCACCCTCATCATGAGAAGTGTGAGGGCAACTGTTCTCCATAATGTTAGGTATGTCTTGTGTAGGAATTGAGGATTCATCCAAGTTCACATATAATAGGTTATTCAACACATTCTCACACCCCTTAGTATTTGAACTTTGGGAAGCCATAAGTCTATAACTTCTTATTGGGATGTTCAATGTAGGTGAAAGGGTAGTAAAACTCATGCACAAAGAAGAAAAAATTGGATGGATGGATTAAAATTGATGGAATTTATTTATAAAATGATTGATCAACCAATGGATGTTTCTAAATCTGAAAATAACATGTACGTAAATCAGATTTGAGCAAGCAATCCATAAATTATGCAACCCACAAGTCAATTTTTTAACAAAATATCTAGGGTTTTTATGTGCTGAACCTCTAAATATGTATAATTGTGAATGTGAATTAATTAAATACATATAAATCAGATCTAAAAATGAAAATCAAAAGTAAATCAAGAACTATGTTGGGTTTACCAAATTGTAATGGTGGAAAATAGGGTTTCACAAATTTAGCTATGTAAATAAGAAATCCTCTATTTCACATAAAACATTACATTGAGGGGTGAAATGCATTTGATTAGTCCAATCTCCCCTCTAAGTTCTAAAATGAAAATCAGATTTACCACCCCTTTTTGGAAATTAAGGTTGAATGTGTATTATTGAATTTAAACTAGGGTAAATGATGGAATTGGCATAAAATAACATGAACAATAGGTTTCAGATGTAGTATGTAGACATAAAGTTAGATTTGAGAAGAAGGAACAAAGAGGTACATGTGTGAGAAAACTCAACCCAAAAGTACAGGACCGAGATGCTTGGTGTGATCTAATCTTCTTGCTATCAGATGTGAACAAATATGAAACTTTCAAAATCAAAGTGTCACTTCTTCTCGCAGAAGTTAGTAAGAAATCTGCTTGATCCAGATGCCCGGGGCAACCCGATCCTTCACTTTTCACTCCTGCAAAAGTCAAATTTGATTGTTGTCATATTCTCTACTAGATTCTTCATTCGTATCTTTTGGATCTATTACCTGCACATAGAAATAAGGAAAATGGTGTTATTGATAAGGGTTTGCCTAGGTCAAACTCTAGGTTTGGAATTAACCCTTGAATTGAAATTGAAAATGAACTCGTAATGGAATTGACTGAATTGAAAAAGCTTACCTTTTGAGGGTATGAATAGTTCTAAATTGAAATGCTTGAATTAGAACTTGATACCTTGATGAATCTTGCCTTGAAGTATTCATGCAAAGGTTAATGATATCATGTAGAATGTTTTCATAATGTGTTGATCATGGATGCCATCACGAATGTTTAATATCTAAACTTGATCTCTCCTTTATTGCCTTGACTATGCTTGATTGCTTGCTCACTTGAATTTTCTTGATAAGGATTGAATTTCAAAATTGAGAAATATATGAGAGATGTATCAGATGAGGAGATTAGGTTTGCTTTTATACCTAACTACACCAAACTTGTTTGAAATTTCAAAGCAGGTTCACACAGAGAAAGTTCTTCCACCTCCAAAATATGACCATTACAGGGACCATGGCACCCAAGATGTCCTAGTCCAAGGACCAGGGCAATTAGGGCATCTTGGTCATGTCAATTAGGACTGAAATTTGGAAAGAGTCCCATAAAGGTGCTGAAAGTGCTAATTTTGGGTTTGTGTGAGTAAAATCAAAGCAGAGTCCAAGAATGAAAGGCTGAAACACAGAAGTGAGGCCTAGGTGAGGATGAAATTGCACAAAGATACAATTTACGATGCTATAGTAAGAAGAATATATTCATTAATGGTGATGAAAATATGATTTATTTTAGCAACTTTTTTCATGTTTGTATGAATCCTCTTTCTTAGGCATAATGTAGACCCACTCCAAGTTATTTAAATTTTGTAGCTCTTGTTAATATCTGCACATAACACTTTATTGTTTTATGCTATACTTTTGGATTTTGGTGTTTGTGTTGACTCACAATTTTGTTAGTAAGTGCACTACTTCCATATATTCATAATAATAACATGCTTAAACATTTTTAGTATTTTTTACAAAACATTAATGAAGGCCATCAAATTCACATAACTTTTAAGTTTAATTTTTTATTGTAGTTGATGAAGAGATTGAATTCTACTATGTGATTTGTTGTCTTTGGTAGAATTAACATTATGACAAGAATGGGATTTCTATTACTATCGATAAGGTGATTTCAATATAATGTGATTTGGTTTAGAATCTTGTGAGCCAAACAATCATGTTGTCGAATCTCATATTGATCCATCTCATGATTGAATGCCATTTAGAATAAAATGGAGTTTAAAGTTTTTGAGAAATTTAAAAAATCTCATTTTGATCGATCTCATGTGCAAGGTGATTAAATATCATTCAAGATGACAACGAATTTTTTAATTTTTAAGTAATTTAGAGTACCCATTTAATCCATTTCATGTGTAGGATGATTGAATATCATCTTAGGTAATATGAATTTATAAAGTTTTGAATAATCATATCTTTGTTATGTCCTTCAATATTGAATAACATGTGAATCTTCAAAATTTACAAATCTTTCCACTTTATTGTAAAAGATTGTATTACTTATTCCTTTCAGATTAATCATAAGAACTAGGGGAGAAGACCTAGAAGTTGAGCACCCTAACTTTGTGCTTCTCAAAATCCTACGTGGAAAAATCACTCTCAATTTTTTACAACAGCTTACTTGGCAAGTCTTCTACTTATAACTAAGGTTTTAGGGCCACATCATCAAATATGATGCCACATCATCATGCTTTTCACCAAGGTGTCCAATTCAGCCCCCAAAAAAGTGAGATTGATACTTGTGCACTAAGTCGTGTTTTATTGGTGCGCTGATTTGACATCACATGATTCGTTTCTTTTTTAATTTAAGTGATACATTTCATTCAATTTACGGGTAGTCGTCATTACCAATAACAACTCATAACTATTGGTGCAATATTACCAAAAATATTAGACATTAAATCAGCAAATGTAGATATTAAATCAACCAATACTATCACAACCATTAAAATGCGCTCAACTACTAGATTGCTTGAATTTAACCTCCTCGATATTTGTTTTTCCTTTATGTACTCACTAATTCTAGAGAATGGACTCCTCCCATCTAGATTGCTTGAAATTGCATAGAAATTCATCCAAAAGCTTTCATCAACCTATATGTGACATCCCTACTTTTCATATAACTCCATTGGCAAGAGATGATCTATATGACAGGGGTGGCCCCCATTAGAAAAAAACAACGATATGGGCCCAACGCAACATGCTGAGTTTTTCATACTAAACATCTCAAAAATAGATTAACACAAAGTTGATAGATAAGTTCAAGTCAATTTCTTGGTATGAAATTTCTAAACAAGCTTCAAACTTGGATCCTTGCATGGAGTCGGCAAGCTGATACGAATAAAGAATAACGAATAAAATCGTCAGAATGTTGTTAGTAACGTGTAGAGCAAGCATCTTATTACAGACCACCTTTCTTGGCAGTGTTTTTCAGCCCTCGATTTCACCTCGCCGTCAATTACGACGGCTTTTCTTGCAAGCAAACAAAAGGAATATAACCAATTCCATGAAATTGCCGACGCCCCACAATCGGAGAAACTCAGGTTGCGTACGCAACACAACATTGGACTCAAGACCGATAATTATGTATCATTATGAATGCAATTTGAAAAAATCATTTGAATTGCTTGTGTGGTGATATATGGTACTAAAAGAATGATATCCAACACACGTGTCAAAATCTACAATCTTTGGATTGAGATCGACATAAGGGGACATAAGGGGAAGATTAATGTAGATGATGTAATCAATCAACATTCTCGCGATAAAAATTAGTATCTTAAAATTTGCAAAAGTCAAGAAAGTTAGCTAAACAATCTAGACATTTCCTTTTATTTTGAGTGCCACCAAAGTGGAAATGACTATCTAGCCCCTAGGATACATCGATGCCCGTTAACTTCATACACCATAACTTATGCATTGGTGCATCCTAGGTGCTAGATAGCCATTTCCCACCAAAGTCACCATAACTTATGCATTGGTGCATTCTAAGTGCTAGATAGCCATTTCCCACCAAAGTTAGGTTTATAGAATGCTTGCTAAAAAGGATAATGAGCTCGTTGAGAAACTATTACCATCATATTCACAATAAGAACTCTCATTTTCACTGGCTTGATTAGCATGAGCATCCCAAAGAGTTTGCTTACTTGAAGCAATGAACACACTCAAAGTATTCTTAAAGTTATTTGATTGGTTTGATCTCAACCACAAACCATTTTCCAATTAGCAAGACTTTTTTGTTTTATAATATTAATAATTATTTTTGAATCCCTTTCAATTATAATTTTAGAGAAGTTTTTTTGTGAGGGCAAGTTTTAGCTCCAATAAAAGCGTTTCAATTTTCAGTTCATTATTTCTACCTATTTTCAACTTTTAGATGTTGCAACAAGAATTTGTTTTGAATGATTTCTTATCATTGTCTTTACATCAAAGAGTCGAAGGTTGTCACAAGAGGTACCATCAAATTTAAAATTAATTAGTGAACCAAGAGGGGACTTCCATTAATTGATTTTCTATCAATTTTAATGTTATCCTTTGAAAAGATACCATCCACTGTTTGACGTTGGAGGTTTAAAAAACTACCAATTCTTAAGAACCTTATCATTCCAATTTGCAATTTTTTTTAATGAATATTTTTTTAATGACATTAGGCATTTTTGTTTTTGATATTGCTCTCTCCATTTTGTAGATAAGTTTTTCAAGATTGGGAGTTGTTTTTCTAAAAATTCTATTATTTTGTTCTAACCAAAGGCACCACATTATTAGAGTTAAATTGATTTCTCAAATGCAAACATAGTTGGAATCTTTTTCTAGTTTTGGACAACATTCAAAATGTAGTAGTAAAATATCATGCAAGGGACCAATCTAGCTAACTTTTTCTTGTAATCACTTCCAATTGTTATAGTTACAATTTAGCAAACGATGATTAGTATCTACATAAATATGATCACAAAGCACATATTAGAGGAAAGAGATACCAACCTTATCCATCATACTGGTTAGGTTTTTATTATTGAGTAAAAGACAAGAGAATTTTAACCCTAGGCAAATAAGAGGAACTCCAACACCAATATGTAGGCCACAAATTCTAAAACGTATTATAGATTAGGGCCTTATAACCTTATGTTGCCAAATACTTACTTGCATTCAAAAGCCATCTACAAGATGCCATCCTCCTTTGATAAACACAATCTTGTCTTTCTAATTCATTTATAAAATATTTTCTTTTTATTGCTTGAAAATGCACAAGAATCGATAAATTTCCATTGTACTTTTAGAGGAAATATTTTTAATCCACAATAATGTAGTCATTCACTCTAAGCCCTCAATGTTGTTTAAGATTTTTTTTTTATGTGAGATTCTAATTTTTGCATAATGATTTATAACCATTCAATGATTCTTCCTAGAAAAGAGCCCTTTCTTAGCAAGACCTCATGACACTGTTAAAAAATTTCACATTTATGAACTTAAAAGAGGATTAGAATTTCTAAGATCCTTTCCTTCTAAATATTTTACCCTCATAATTCCACAACACTTAGATTCAACATTAGATTAAGTTTGTCCCTAAAGCTCTAAGTTATAAATATTCACTCCACCTAATGAATTTGCACCACAAACCTTATCCCGATAAATTAATGCAATTTTACTTCTATTACCCAAATCACTAGTCCAAAATTTGCTTTTCATTGTTATAAATGATTTCCTTAAGGATCTACAAAAATGACATAATGTAGATAGGAATAGTGGAAATAAGCATTTTTTTTCATTGTTACTTGACTAGCCAATGTAAGTCATCATCTTTTCTAAGAGGATATATTCTTTTTAAGACATTACTACATGATTTTTTCAGTAACCCTTGATAAATAATGAAATTTTAAAATATTCATTTATAAAGTGGTGCTTGGTGAATTGAGGTTTATCGTGATGGTCAAGTAACACAAGTCAATGTAAGGTTCTATCATAGATGAGTAGTAGTTGTTTAGTCTACTATTACTAGACCAATCAAGTGACACTTGATACCTAAGTACTTTAATTTCATGAAGTCATTGAAACTTGATAAACGTAATATTCTAGAGGTAGTGTGTTTCTCGATTGAACTTATACTATGCTACTTAACTAAACCCTTAGACTCAAGGACATGTTGAGATTCACATGTTAATTAATAGGTTCATTTTTTTTCTCTTGAAACTTATATTTGTAGTTTTTAGGGATGAACTTGGTTTATAAGGCTTGTATATGTGCTCTATCCATAAGTTTCATCACCTTAAAACGATAGGGGTCTAGTCTTATAGTTCAATTTAGTTGAAGTAAAGAATGTAATCAATATTTAAAGTAATATATTTTAGAAACTCATAAATGATATAGATAAAAATATCTCTCTAATATATTCTTGTTGTAATTAATTCTTTATCTTTAGACATAAAAATTAAAAGGAATCGAATGTGTACCATCTAATAATCATTCATAACAAATATAGGTAATATCGATAAACAAATTGTATTGGCTAAAAATCTATACAATATTATATATTGATAAAACTACACACACGTGTATATATACATGTGTGTGTATATACATACATGTATATATATGTATATATACATACATGTATATGTATATGTACATACATATACATGTATATATATATATATATATACACACACACACACATATATGCATACATGTATATATATGTATATACGTATATACACATGTATATATATATATATACATATACATGTATATGTGTATATATACACGTGTATATGTGTGTGTGTATGTACATGTATATGTATATGTGTATATATACACGTGTATATATGTGTGTGTATGTACATGTATATGTGTATGTGTATGTGTATGTATATGTGTATGTGTATGTGTATGTGTATGTGTATGTGTATGTGTATGTGTATGTGTATGTGTATGTGTATGTGTATATATGTATATATGTATATGTATATGTATATGTATGTACATATATATACATACATATATATACATATATATATACATATATATATATATATGTACACACACACACACAAGAAAGCTATATAAGCATATAGTATTAAGTGTTAGCCATATAAAATACATGTACACAAAATTTATATAGGCATAGAATAAATTCATAATACAATCAATCCTCTCCACTAGGATGTAAGAATTAGGGACCCTTTCACTATTTATAGATGGAGAGGCAAGAAGCAAGAGATGATTATTGCTTCAAAACCCATTTACTTGATGTTCTCTTTAGATGTTTTTGGAGGTTCACCTAATATAATAAAGAATATACAAATTAATATAGAAAAATGAATTATACAATAGAATATAAGGGAATAATCTCTTATCAGTTATCACTAGTTGATAATCGATCTCAATCAATTGCCTCTCTTCATCTATTTGATGATTAGGTGCATGTTTTGGAGTTGTGACCACATATGACAATCATCAAGAAATATATTAGACTACATATTAATTTCATTTAAATTTACTCTAATAGATGCAGGTCAAAACAAGAAATAGAATATGAAATGTACTAATGTATCTCATACCTCTGTCAAAGGCATTGAAGAAAAAACTACCACATCAGTACCTGCTTCCATTTTGTCATGACTATCGACAATGTAAATTAATGTCATCAACTAGAAATAGAACATATATAATATTATTTATATAAATACAATGATTAAAAATAGCCAATCTTACCTTAATAATGAAATTTGTATGACCACTCATATTGACAAGTCCAAATGTTGAAGGTCCAACATCCACATGTTCATTATCCAATATGAAATTTAATATTGCCATTAATATAAGGAAAAAATATTTACATGTATTATAATTATAACTATTTTACTAATTACATATCTATGGAATCAACATGGCTGCACAATTGGGAGTTGAAGGGCCAATAGATGTAGCATGAACACTTCAAACTTATAATTTTATTTCTATGAATTTAAATTGACTTTTAATCATAATAGATGAATCTAGTTAATCTTGTATTTCAATATGAAAATAGTAAATTGCATTTAACCTTATACAAAATTATATATTTATCAATGTCAAATGTCCTATCAAATAAGCTATCCATGAACATCATATCATCCAATATGGATGTATCACATAAATGCTTCTATCCCTATGCTTCTTAAGCATCCTTGGACCCATAATCACAACATACCCAAATTTTTTGAAAAGGTGAGGTGATCGTTGAGACCTAGGATCCCCATATTTGTCACCCTATGTTAAAGGCATACTACGTTATAACAAAATTTGTGTGATTTGAATCAGCCTTTAGAGTCTACACCTCAACACTCTCCTTTACAATGAAAAGGATCATGACATGCTCAATATTTAGCTTATCAAGGGAACTCCACGCATAACTCTAGGCATGATGTGCCCACTTTGTCTCATGTAGATCACCCACCTCAACTTTGGAAGTCACACATCTCAAATAAGTTCGAGATCTCATTGAGGATAAACTCACAATAGAGTTTCCTCAAAAAATATTATGAGAACTCATTGTTGTTGCATGGATGATGGTCAAAAACTGTCCATCACCTCTTTGGAAAATTGTTCTCCCCATTCTTTAGTGTTGGCACCAATGGATAGATAACATCTTGTAATTTCTTTTTATTATTTTCAATTTGACCTATTAAGTTTTCTTACGTTTGAGGAGGGTACCAAGGAATTGATCTAGATGAGTTTTTTGAGTGTTTTAATGTTCATGTTCATCAAAATAGTTTCATTAGTTGATGAACTATTGTTTTCATTAATTGATGAGGCATTTTTCAATTTTCCTAAAAATTAAAAAAATATTGAATAAAAAAATCACTCAATTGCTATCCTATTCAATTTTTTCACCTAAAAAAAAAATCTATCTCCTCAACCTCGCGAATTTCATGAATTTTTTTTTATGGTAGCTCAATTAACTCTAAAATGCATACACATTATTCCTTTCTCATGGTTTCTGTTGTAGAGATAAAAGGTCGTGCAAATAAATAAGCTCAAGCTCTTTGAATTTTTGTTTTCAACATAGATAAAATACAAGTGCATTGTAAGACACTTGTGTTATAATGTAAGCATAATATAACATGCTTGTTTTATAATACAAACACTTTATGGCTTAGAAATGATCAAACTAGGCTCAATACTACCAAGCCATAACACACATTATGTTCTAGATGGACCAAAAAGTGGTTTCTTTTTGCACTTGTGCCCAAATATCAAGTAGGATCATTTGATCAACCACATTCATTAGCACAAGCAATTCTTCTTTTCAAAAGATAATATACTTAAATACATAATTGTATAACCTATAAAATAAGAATCATTATTTATTATTATTTCTCTTTATTATTTTAAACTTTGATGCTTATAATGGGAACACGATATAAGAATAATGATGTAAGAATAATGATGAATGATAGTATAGGGGAGAAAAAGATCATAGGTATTGCAAAGGTTTGTTGTAGAAAGAACATTAATAAATAGAGAGGGCATTGGTTTTATGAGTGATAACATCTTGTAAGAAGAATATATTCAATAATGGTGATAAAAATAGGATTTTTTGTTTTAAAGTTATTCATGTTTGCATGATTCCTTATTCTTAGGCATAATGTAGACTCACTTCAAGTTATTTAATTTGTGTAGCTCTTGTAATATCGACACATAACACTTAATTGTTTTATGCGCATACTTGTGGATTTTGGTGTTTGTGTTGACTCACAATTTTTCTAATTAATTGCACTACTTCATTATATTCACAATAATAGTATGCTTAATTTTTGCAAGTATTTTTTTACAAAACATTAGTGAAGGCCATCGAATCTCCTAAAAACCATAGTTTTAAAGTTTATTATTTCATTGCAATTGATGAAGAGACTAAATTCTACTATATGATTTGTTGTCTTTGGTAGCATTAAGATTATGACAAGAATGAGATTTCTATTGCTATAAGTGATTTTAATACAATATGGTTTGGTTTCAAACCTTGTGAGCGACACAATCATGTTGTCAAATCCCTTGTTGATCTATCTCATGATTGAATGCTATCTAAAATGACATGAAGTTTTAAGTTTTGAGAAACTAAAAAATCTCTTTTTGATCTATCTCATCTGAAAGGTGATTGAATGTCATTGAAGGTGATTAAATATCATTCAAGGTGACATAGAATTTTTAAATAATTGACAATACCTATTTTAATCTATTTGATGACTAGAGTGATTGAATATCATCTTAGATGATACAAATTTATAAAGTTTTGAATAATCATATTTTTGTTATGTCCTTCAATATTAAATAAGATATGAATCTTGATAATTTATAAATCCTTGCACCTCTATTATAAAAGACTATATTACTTATTTCTTCCAAATTGATCATTTAACCTCCACAACACGTATTATCCTTTGAATCTCCACTCATTTCAAAGAAAAAAATATTTCATCTAGGTTACTTGAATTTGTCCTCCACAACATTTGTCTGTCTTTGGTGTCCCCACTCATTCCAAACAATGGACTCCTCCCCATCTAGATTGCTTGAAGTTGCATAGAAATTCATCCAAAGCTTCTAGTTACATCCATAACTTTCCAAATGTTTCCATTGCTAAGAGATGATCCAGGGTTGGCCCCCAGTAGAAAGAAACAAACAATATGGGCCCAACATAACATGCTGACATCTTCATACTAAACATCTCAAAAATAGATTAACACAAGTTCAAGTCAATTTCTTGGTATGAAATTTCTAAATAAGCTTCAAAGTTTGGATCCTTCCATGGAGTCGGCAAGCTGATACGAACAACGAATAAAATCGTCAGAATGAATGTTGTTTCCAGTAACGTGTAAAGCAAGCATCTTATGCGATTCATCTTACAAACTTTAGAACAGTTATTTTCAGCCGTCGATTTCACCCTACCGTCAATTCCGACGGCTTTTCTTGCAAGCAAACAAAAGGAACATAACCAATTCCACGAAGTTGCCGACGCCCCACAATCGGACAAACTCAGGTTACGTGCACAATAAGAATCCCAACACCAATTCGTCGTCAACAAACGTGCATTCCTTCATCACTACGTATACGCACCTCAAAGATCCAATCTTTGAAGCAAGTTTCCTTTCCTGAGGCAAACAGAATAATCGATGGCGAAAGAGAAGCAGCCCCAGAAGAAGGATACAGAGAAGCCGTCAATTGACAGAAAGCTCAGGGCTAAAACGAATACGAACCCTTACAGAGGGGTTCGAATGAGGAAATGGGGAAAATGGGTGTGTGAGATAAGAGAGCCGAATAAGAGAACGCGCCTCTGGTTGGGATCATATGCTACTCCTGAGGCCGCCGCCAAAGCTTATGATACCGCCGCCTTTTATCTCAGGGGAAAATCTGCTGCTCTTAATTTTCCGCTTGATGTTTTCGGAGGTCTCGAGTTCGAGTCTTCTCGGCCCCAAATGACGAGGCAGGATATTCAGAAGAAGGCCGCTAGTATTGGTGCAGCCGTCGACGCCATAATCGGTAGGAGCGGTGTGCCCGCAGGTCAAGGGTTCGAATCCCTGCGACAGCAATCGGAAGATTTTATGCAGAGAGTGGTTTCACCTATCAAAGAGACGAAGCCCGCCATTATTGTTGAGTAGTTTGTTTACAGGGTGTTTTTGTGGTAGTAATTTGTTTTGGTTTGTAATCAATGGTGTCGGACGTGGAAGAAGGTTTTTGAAGATCGTTCAGGAGAAGCACGTATATTTTGTAATATTATAATTTCATTTAGTTGCTTCTGAATAGGACAGGATTCAGAAGTAATTAAATGATATTAATATAGATTATGGAAATCTGAAATATTAGTTTTATAATTTATTAAATATAAATAAAATGTTATTTATATAATTTAAATATTTTTATATCATAATTAATTTAGATATATATATATATAATCACATTATTGAATCGTTAGAAGTTATGTTATGAATTGAAATATAAATTTATTTTATATATATATTTGAAATGAAATGAATAAAATTCATAAATTTAATTTTTTTAATTTTTAAATTTATGTAAAATTCAATTATAATTTTATTCGATTATATTTTATCATATGTATGATATGAAATGAAATGAATAGCATAGAATTTGTATGTTCTTTTTAATTTTTATTAATTTTAAAATTTATGTGAATCCAAATATAATTTTATTTGATTATATATATGAAATGAATAACATAGAATGCGTAAGTTCTTTTTTATTTTTAAAATTTATGTGAATTTAATTTTAATTTTATTCGATTATATTTTATCATACATATGATATAACATGAAATGAATATAATAGAACTTGTAAGTTCTTTTTAATTTTTATAATTTTTAGAATATTGTGAACATAATGATATAGAAGCTATATATTTTGAAACATTTGATATTATGGATGAATAATAGGATTAGTATAGATATCTTAAAAGATCTATCTAGAAAGTTGACAGATATTATTTTGGAACTATTTTATTTTAGATCAATGTTGTTTATGGATTAAAGTTGTAGCTCTTTGTTATAGTACCCCTAAAAATCCTTCTTTTAAGTTCCAGCGAATGTGGCTTAGAGATTCCTCGCTTCATGATTTGGTGGGTGAGTGGTGGCATCGGGGGTGTCCAACTTATGGGACAACAATGTATTCCTTTGTTAAAAGATTATAGTTTGTCAAATATAAACTTAAGCAGTGGAATCACCAATGTTTTGGCAATCTTCATGCTACGAAGAATCTTCTTCAGGGGAGGCTAGATCAACTTACCTGTTAGAATTGTGACCAAGGACTTACAAATGATCTCAATAGCTCGATGAGGCTCGAGTTTTGAAAGATTTGGAGGAGTGGGAGCTTAGGGAGGAGATTTTTTGTAAGTAGAAAGTGAGAGTGGATCGACTTCTGGAAGGTGACAAGAATACAACTTTCTTTCATAATTCTGTTAAAGCTAGGAGGCAAGGGAGTTTTATTTCCTCTCTAGTGACCCTGAATGGAGTTTCTTTGTCCTCCTTGAGAGAGATTTATGGGGAGGCTACTTGCTTCTATTCAACTTTGTTTACTGAGGATTCCCTTCTTGCAGATACTGAGGTTAATAAGCTTTTGAGTTGTATACCCTCTCTAGTTTCCAGGGAGATGAATGCAACTTTACTTCAGCCTATCTCTCTACCAGAACTTGAAAAGGTTGTTTTTGGGATGAAGAAAGGAAAGACGAGCCTAGTCCTAATGGATTTCCTATTGAGTTTTTTTAGGAATTTTGGGATGTTATTAAGGCTGATTTGTTCGACATGGTCCAGGAGTCTCAACGAAATAAGCAAATGCTTCGA
Organism: Cryptomeria japonica; assembly: GCF_030272615.1. NCBI lineage: Eukaryota > Viridiplantae > Streptophyta > Pinopsida > Cupressales > Cupressaceae > Cryptomeria > Cryptomeria japonica. Next base: position 104,535,115 of record NC_081410.1, read on the forward strand.
GCCTTGAATGCTACTTTTCTGGTTCTTATTCCTAAACAGGATGGGGCTAATAGTTTGGACCAGTTTTGACCCATTGCCCTTTATGATGTGGTGTACAAAATTATTACTAAGCTAATTGCTGAAAGGCTAAAGCCTTGGTTAAATCTTTTGATCTTTGAGGAGTAGGGAGGGTTTGTTGTTGGTAGACAGATTCTTGATGAGGTGACGATTGCTACTAAGGCTATTCACTCTATAACTATGTATAAGGAAAAGGTCATGTTTGTTAAACTTGATATGGCTAAAGCATATGATAGGGTTAAGTGGTGATTCTTGCAACAAATTCTGTTAGCTTTTGGGTTTGATCAAGATTAGGTGTGTTGGGTCATGAGTTGCATTACTTCTTCCTCCTTTTCAATTATCATTAATAGTGAACCTTTTTTTTTTTATTCAGGGCATCTATGAGACTTCCTCAGGGGTATCCTTTGTCTCCTTATTTATTTATTCTCATGGCTAAAGATTTAGGAACATCCCTTCAGGATCGGGTCTCTTAACGAGCGATTCAAGGTTGGAGTTGGGGAAATGGGTTGCCTCCTATCTCTCATTTGCAATTTGTTGATGATATAATTTTAATGGGGTTTGTCCTCATTCAAGAAGTTGAGAATTTCAGAAAAAATTTAGACATTTATCTGGCTGTTTCTGGTCAGAAAATTAATGATCATAAATATTGAATCTACTTTTTTAACACCCCTATTTGTATTCAGACATGGATTGCTGAGATTTTGAGGTTTCAAATTGCTTCCTTTCCTATGATTTATCTTGCACTAGTACATTTGGAGCTGATTTTCGACGGCCATTTGTCGGATTTTCGATGAATTTTCATTGGAGTGTTGACAAAATCCACCATCGAAAACTCGGCGTCGGATTGGTCGACGATGCCATGCCCGTCGAAAATTTGACAATCCAATGGACTATGCCGATGGTCAAAGAAGTCGTCGGTCGAAAGCTTGGTATTCGTCGTAATTCCGACGATGATCATTTTTATAAAAAAATAATAATTATCATTGATATAAAAGAGCCATCGAAGGAAGGAAATGCTGAAAGGACTCACCGAAGATAATAACTTCATTGACAAAAGATATCGAAGAAAGCAGAGAGGGTCTTCATCGACGGGAAAAGTTCTCAAGGAAATAATACTATCAGTGCAACATAAAAAGGACCCACTGAAAGGAGTGTTTTCATCGAAAGAATAATATCGATCAGACAAAAAGAAGCTACATTGATAAAAGATATCGATGAGGATATAGGTTTCGAGGAGGTTAAACTTCATCGACAAAAGATATCGAAGAAATTAGAGAGGGTCTTCATTGACGGGAAATGTTCTCGAGGAAATAATACTATCGGTGCAACATAAAAATGACCCACCGAAAGGAGCGTTTTCATCGAAAGAATAATATCGATCAGACAAAAGGAAGCTACATCGATAAAAGATATTGATGAGGATATAGGTTTCGAGGAGGTTAAAAGGCATGTTCTCGATATGCGTGGTTTTGCCAATGTAACTTATCGGTGAAGAACGATAAGGGAAAATAAAGAAAAGCTTCGGTGAGATAATAGACTCATTCATCGACGGGGCATAGTGGTATTGATGAAAGAAGTATTTCGATGGAAAAATAAAGGAGGACACCGAAGCCCAAGGTTTCTTCGACATAAGACCCGATGGATATCAGATATGTTTCGATGAGGAGACAACCATACTGACCAAATATAGTATTTCGATGAAGGGAAAAAATACTTGATCGAAGTAATATTCGAAACAAAAGTATTATCGATAGAAACAAAGAGATCGATGGACTAAAGAAACAAATGATCGAAAGACATATCCTCATCGAAATGATTATTGATTGCCGTGAAAATCATAAACAAATCACATCACCACTAAATTCAAACGTGTCCCCGAGTGACCGTTGTCCAAAGCGCCATTACTAACTGATTAAATACGCCATAAGTAGTGGATCAACCATCAAAGGGCACAACATTAAGGAATTCATAGGCGACGAACTGAAAGCAGAAATTGGGTGAATTCACAGATAAAGCTCAGTAATTCCAAGTAAGTTGTTTGCACATAGACCTCTTTTACAAAATTCAAATGGAATCATCATCTAAAACTAATAAGACCAGAAAGGGAAAAGAACCTATTGCTGCAGAAGAAAAACCTAAAAGACAGAAAAGGGAAGGGCGTTCTTTGGCCCACGACCTGATTGACTAGTGCCCATCATCCAGTTTGAGGTCCAAGAAGATTAGAGCTAATGAGGAAGGCCTGGAGGACCGGTTTAAGGATTTTGGAGACATATGGACAGAGTTGAGAGGGTATGAATTATTCATATATGAGTACAACATAAGAGTTGCCCCTCAACCTATCAATAATTTATGGCAATTGAACTTAGGAAGGTTAGTTGTGGCTAATGTATTCATGAATGTGGAGCTCATGAAGGTATTGGCAAACAATTATGACCCTAAAACCAGGACCATATATAACTACATGTGTGAGCCAATTCTTGAAATCACAAAAGAGGTTATTGACACCGTGTTCGAGTTGGATTGGGGATTTGAAGAATTGATTGACCTCAAGAAGTTAACAGGTGAATATTTTAACCTAGAGCACATTTACAAAACGTGGAGACTCCCTATACATAGACCTAGGAATGTAGGGTCCTTAGTGCCACTAGGTCAGGATGACAAAGCTCCCTATGATGTCAACTCTTTCCATCCATATTTCAAGTATACCTATTATTGTGTTGCCCAAGTGCTAGGGATAAAAGCCCATCCTTTGATGGATATTGCAGCCATGGTCATTTGTGCCGATTTGCAGTCTAAGGACCCCCACTTCTTTGATTTTTTTGCTTATTTGGTTGAGGTTTTGAATCATGGGTTAGAAAAGTTAAAGGGGGATGTCATCAATGTTCATTTCAAGCATTATTCCTTACTTATGCATATGCTATTGTATGTGGGACAAGATGAAGGGTTATGGCTAGAAGAGTTATGTGTCAGGACATGTGACAATGCTGGAATGAGGAAACCAATGCAACTATGGGTTTCTTCATGGGACCAGAGGTATGTGAATAATCAATATTGGCATTTTGAGGAGTTCTTTGTCAAGCCATTATATAGACTATTGGGATGCCCGTGCGATCATGCCCTTGCACCAGAGGTTCAAAGATTCCTAAGACCAAAAGATTTCACTAAAGATCCCTCAATTGAACACAATTGGGGAGATTGGTATTATTTTTTAGACTGCACACAAGTTAGGGTATATGGGTTCAAAGGGAGACCATACTTACTACCACTTACAGTCCCTAACAGAGTGGCTTGTCTGGAAATTGTGAGGCAACTATCAATAGTGAGTACAAAACATCTAACAAGCCATGGAAAACAATCAATTGTACCTGGGTTGTTAGTATTTTCAGATTTTATTGTGAAAAGTTCAAAGACTTATGGCCTGCTGCAGATACAATTGGATTATTATGGCATGGCTATGGGGGATCCAAGGCCCAATTTTAATCCTGAAGGATACATAAGGATAGCTCGGTTATCACAAAAGCTGAAGGCTGGAGAGCAAAAAACTTACCTATTGGATGACCTCATTAAGAACATTGGCAGAGAAGAGGCCAGAGTGAAGTGAATAAAGTTTGAGAAAGCAATGTAGGCTAATAAATGGAAGCTTTATAGAAGGAAAATGGATGAGAACGTGCTAAAAAAGATTGAAGATCCTTTGGAGTTGGCCAAGAAACTTGTGGAGCATGAATTGGAAATACTTGAGGGAGTCCCGCCTCATGTTTTTAGGGATTACATTGATACTATTAGGAATACAGAGCCTTTGGCTCATATGTCTCCTTCTTCCACGTCTGGCATCGTTCCATTCACTCCTCAAGAGGATTACCCCCCTGGTTATGCAGAGGATACACCGATAGACTTGGCAACAGGACAACTGAATGTCCGAGAAGTGGCTAACATCAGATTCCTAGAGCATGAGAATTTTATTGCTGATAGTGACTTCATTGCTTTCAAGGAGTTCACCGCATTCCTTTATCAACATAAAGGATCTCAAATTAGGAATAACATGAGAAATAGTGAAGAAGAGCAGCAGCTTCAAAAGTTACAAGAGGAGATGGATCTTGTGATGAGAGAAATGACACCTGAGAAGGGAAGACAGTTGCTTAAGGAAGCTGGTGTGCTATTATACTCTGGATGGGACATGAACTCTGCCTTGTTGTTTGATGGATTCCTCAAGAAACAGGACCCAAGTAGGCAAATGATGCCAAAAGAGATTGATAAACTCTTTAGAGGATCAAGATATGATCCAGATCAAAAGGCTCTTCTACAGTGGGCTATCTATCCCAAAGATAAAAGACCTATATTGGTTGATATAGAAGAAGCTTTTGGACATTTGATGGTGCAGCAGGTTGGAAAGACTGACCCTAGAACAACTGCCAAACTAAATTTGGATGTCACTAAATTGAACCAAGATCAGATAGAGTTTCTGGTCCGAGAAAATTGTACATACAAAAGCCTATATGAGAAAACCGATGAAGAAAAATAGAGGCTGCAAGCAAGATTGCTTCAAATTGATACAGGTACTAGTCAAACAGGGATGACATACGATGTTGAAAGAGATGCCATGGATGCCTTGACAGACGCTATGTATTGGAGGAACAGGGCCGAAAAGACATCTCGACAACTAAAAAAGGAACAACAAAAGATGGATAAGTTAGTTCTTGAGGTCGTTGACCATAGATTCAAAAGTATGATGCAATTTGCAAAAATCTATTGGAAGACATACACTGGAATAGTCAAAGCTGTGAAAGAGCATGAAAGGCTTAGCTCTCAGTTGGAAGGCTTGATGAATGACAACAGTCTGATGAATCCAGGTGAGAAAATTGAAGTCGAGGCTCACTTGAAGTCCCATGATGAATTGACAAATCAATTAAGGAAAGAGCATCAGAGGCTGGACGATGGGAATACCCCCAGGGTGCCCTCTTTTTACAGTAATGGTGAGTTAGTATCGTTGGAACAGTGGAAACAAGAGTTCAGTGATGAGAAGAATCGAGTAGTAGCAGAGTTGGATCGAGACAAAGATTTGTCACTTTGTGTTAACAATATTATATCCAATCATTTCCAGACAGAAAGTGACATGAGGACACTAAACAATGACATTCTAATGTATAAAGATGATAAGTACATTGAACACATAGGAATGTTGAACTTGTTCATCTTCCAATTTGTTAACAAAAGTGCTAATTAATAGTTATGTGCTGAAAAGCCACGATGCTTGGTGACAATGTATACCCTCATATAAATGAGGGAATTTTTGTAACAATAAGGATCATTAGAGAAGAAGTAGAATATAGCCTCAGGCTTACTATTGTACCATTTTGCGAACATACATAATATAATCAGTTGTCTTTCCTTTGTGTATATGCAGTGGATTACTGCATCTTTCTGTAGGCAGTTGCTTGTGATATTATCTAAAGGAGATAAGGTTACTTGTGTTCTTCCAGTAAAACTTTGTGTTTCATATTGTGGATTTGAATAAAAGATTTACTTACGAATATAGTTTTGTATATAGTGCGCATGCATATTATCTCAACCATGGTGCGCCTGCATATGTATATAGTTTTGTTTATAGGTGGAAAGCCTGAGGTTCAATGTCGAACTTGGTTGCTCTGATACCATATGTAATATTCCATTAATTCTATACTTAAAGAAAATAAATTGTGATCTATATTAAGATAAAAAATTGAGCATTTCAAAATAAAACATAACTACTTCAGTTGAAGGAGAAAACTAACTAAATGTTCTTCAACATAATAAGAATCTAACTAATTTATCTAAAAGGAAGGTAATCTTCTAATGATAAAAAACATTGAACAAATATTATTAAGCTAATCAATATGAGAAAGGAATTCAAATGGCAAGTTTCATTTTTGAGGGAAGAGATAAAGGTTCAGAGGTTACTGTTATCACTATTTAAAAAATGGGTATTCTTTTCCATAATTGGCTAAGTCTATGAAATTCTTGGGTTTGGTATGGCCTTGTGACTTCTATTGCTTTGGGTCCTAAAGAGGGTTTAGGGTTTAGGTTTAATCACTTTCAAAATGTCTGAGAAAAAACCCTTATAATTCTATTTCCGTGTTACTTTATTCACTTAAGTAATGGGTCCTTTTGTCATGCAAAGTGTTCCCCCCATTGTTTTTTACCTAGGCGGTCCTTTTAAATGTTTTAATTTTTATTCGCCTTTAAATTGCCTTTTCTAATGACCATCGGGCCTTGTAATTGTCGCGCAACTCTCAGTCAATTGGATGGCCCACGTGGATTCGTGAAGTCAACATGCCCGAAAGTTACCTATTGTGTAGTAGCGAAAAGGTTTGGCGGGACCTAGCGATAAGGACTTCTTTCTTGGCTAAAAGCATTCTATCGAAGTATCTAAGATTCAAATAGTATCGATGAGACCTAGCGATGTCTCATCGATATAAAAGGGGCATCGAAGAAAGAAAACGTCGATGAACTTTAGAAAGGACTCATCGAAGACAGTAACTCCATCGATAAAAGATATCGAGGAAAGTGGAGATGGTTCTCATCGACAAGAAAAGGTCTTCGAGGATATAACACTATCGGTGCAAAAAGACTCACCGAAAGGGATGGTCCCACCAACAAAAGGTATTGAAGAAAGAAGAGGTGGACCCCACCAATGAGAAAAGGCTTTCGAAGAAACAATATCATCGATGCAAGATAAAGAAGATTCACTGAAAGAAGCATTCTCATCGAAAAAGTGATATCGATAAAACAGAAGAAAACTAAATCGATGAATGATATCGATAAGGATATGAGTTTCGATTGGAGGACAAAAGAAGTCACCAAATTCCAAAGTCTCTTCGACATGAAACCCAACGGACAACAAAAAGATTTCGATGAGAATGAGTTTCGAGGAGACTAAAAGGCATGTCTCCGATACACATGGTTTCATCGATAGAAGCCATCTCTCTTTGGACGAAATCATAATTTTCATTGATATCGTAATAACCCATAAGTTATCGAACAAGTCTAAAAGCATTCTATCGAAGTATCTAAGATTCGAACAGTATCGATGGGACCCAGCGATGTCTCATCGATATAAAAAGGGCATCAAAGAAAGCAAATGCTGATTAACTTTAGAAAGGACTCATCGAAGACAATAACTCCATCGATTAAAGATATTGAGGAAAGTGGAGATGGTTCTCATCGACAAGAAAAGGTCTTCGATGATATAACACTATCGGTGCAAAAAGACTCACCGAAAGGGATGGTCCTATTATCACTGTTTTAAAAATGGATGTTCTCAGTCCATAAATGGCTAGGTTTTTTAAAATTTTTGTGTCTGGTACGCCTGTGTTCTTTCAATTTGTTTTAAATCCTAAGGGGTTCAGGGTTTAGGTTTTAAGTCTCTTCAATACCTGAGAAAAGCCCTTTTGGTTTCTAATTTGGTGTTACTTTATTCACTTAAGTGATGGGTTCATTTATCATAAAAGTGTTCTCCCCTTGTCATTTACCTAGGCAGTCCCTTTAAATATTTTATTCTTGTTCGCTTTTAATCTGCCTTTTCTAATGTCCATCGAGCCTTATAAGTATCATGCGATTTTTTGTTGATCTAACGGCCCGCATTGATTCGCGACCAAAAAGTGCTCAAAACTTAGTTTCCACGAAGTAGCGAAAGGTGAAGGTGGACCCGACATATAGGTTTGGACCAAAGCTAAACATCGATCAAGTTTCATTTGATCGGACGGACAGCGTGGTTTCGTGAGATCAAGTTGAACGTGTTTTAACCTTCGCGAAGTGGCGAAAGGGTTTGGCGGGTCCCAGAAATAAGCAGTCTTCTTTGGTTAAAGAATGATCGGGTTGGAAAAAGATCAATGGCTTCTCATTGTTTCGTGGCTGGGAGATGCACGAGCTATACCTTCAGCGAAATAGCGAAAAGGTGGAGGGTCCTGCTAAGAGTGGTAGTAAATGTGGTAACCCCAGTTGGCAAGGACATGGCGGTGACAAGGCACTCAGTTGGCGGTATGCAGTGGGTCCGGGAAAGGTTGTCACGAGCTATATCTTCAGCGAAATAGCGAAAAGGTGGAGGGTCCTGCTAAGAGTGGTAGTAAATGTGGTAACCCCAATTGGCGATGACATGGCGGTGACAAGGCACTCAGTTGGCGGTATGTAGTGGGTCCGGGCAAGGTTGTCATAAAAAGAGTAAACAACGAGCAAGTTCTTGAGATCTAACGGCTCGCGTGAATTCGTGAAGATAAGATGCTAGCAAGTTAGTCATTGCAAAGTAGTGAAAAGGCCGATGGGCCCAAGGGACAGGCATGGCATGAAATTAAAAGCAGATCAGGTATGTTTTGATCTAATGGTTCTCGTGGTTTCGTGGCTGCAAGCCAAACGAAGAATAATGTTCGCGAAGTCGTGAAAGATAGGTGGAAATCACATGGAGGAGTGAGGTGGCATAACAACTGCCACTTTTGTAGAGCTTGATAGTAATGTGTCGAGTGACACATTGTTTAAAAAAGTGGTTGAGGGCCCACCTATGTGTAACCAGCAGTTATGTGGGAATAGTAAAAGGGAACACGTGGCGGATTAAGGGTGGAACCAAAAGGAGTTTCCAGGGCTAATGGCCGACTGCCATGTGTCGTTTATTAACCGGAGAACAAGTGGGGTAAGTAATTCCTGGATAAAGGGCCCACTTAAAAGGTATTCATCTCAAGATTGATCCAACTCTTCTCGTTGTTTCGTGACCCGAAGATGCCCGCAACTTAACCTCAGCGAAATGGTGAAAACTGTTATCCGTCAAGATGAGGCACGGTTAGTTAAAAGGATTGACGGTCCTGGTTGGAGTTAAAGGCCGGATGATTTGAGTTTGATCTAACGCTTGGTGCGGCCTCGTGAAGGAAAAGTGTACGACTGTTAATTTCCGCGAAGTGGCGAAAAGGAGGTAGGGCCCGACACTAAATCAAAGAGCTTAAACAGAGATAAAGGCGATGTAAGTTCTCGAGATCCAACGGCCAACATTGTTTCACAAAAGAAAAGAGCATGAGTTTTATATTCTGCAGAGTAGCGAAAGAGAGAAACAGAGGAAAGACTTAGAGAAATTATGAGCTGTTGGAGCCAGTTTTGAATTCGATTTGGCAAATTCAATTCTGAAAAGAAAGTCGAAGCATGCAGAGTTAATTTCTAAAAACTTAAATGCCAACTTGCCCTTTTGAGTCTGCATCAACTTAATTGCTAAGTATTGTTTCATCGAAGTTTGTTGCAGAGCAAATTGTTGTAGAGCGATTTTCTTCAGGCGAATAATTAGGTTTCTTGTGCTTTTCTTGATAACTCTTGGTTTGTTCTCAAATACTGCTGTGTGAATTACTTCATTAGAGGTCTGTGCTAGCTTCTAGTGGTATAATTGTTTAACCATAATGGCACCCAGAAGAGAATTTATAGGGAAAGTGAATTACCAGGACCGAAATATTTGTGATGATTTTTTAGAGCAATTAACCATATCCACCAATGCTGGGGCTAAGGCCAAAGAGCTAGTACCTAAGAACCCTCGTCTAAAAATTGGAGATGGCCTTTGTGATAAGGGTAATTGGTTGAGGGACCCTGAAATAGGATTGTCAAGCTTAGGACTCTTCAAAGTCGGTTTTGGGCAGAGGAATTCCCCAGCTCCTTTGAATGGCATATGGGAGCAGGATGTAGGAAAGCTTGTGGTCGTCGGTGTTTTTATGGATGTAGATCTGTTAGCTCTAATTGCACAAAATTATGACTCTGTGGCAAGATGCATCAGGAACATAAAGCGATCAGTCTTGATTGAGATAAATGAAGATGAATTCAGGAAAGTGTTTAAACTCAGTGAGTCCTCCAATTTGTTAGAACCTATTGACTTTGAGCTGTTAGCCCAAGTTTACAACACACAAAGGGATCATCTTAGAAGTGGCCCATTGAAAGAATTCTTTGTAAAGATAGGGGGGTTAACAGTTGTAGACCCTAGCACAATGGAACCATTCTCTCTCAACCTATTCACTCTGAGAGCTAAGGGTATGTATTGGGCATTATGCTAGATTTTTGGAGAGGATGCTGAAAACAATATGCCAACCCATTATATGTTAATGATTGCACAAATTCTAAACCCCTCCCTAGCAATAACATTTGATTATGCCTCATACCTTGCTGATGCAATTCATAAAGGGCTAGTAGGAATAAAAAATAGTAAGGTGGATAGGCCATTTGGATGGTACTCCATGTTAATGCATATGTTTCTGTTCAAAGGGGCTGATTATTTTGGAAAGGAGATGGACCCGATTAAGGTCAAGGATAAAGAGGAGATGCCAGTGCAATTGTGGAGTACTGTTCTATCTTGGGATAGAGAAGATGCAAGTTATTTAAAGTTTGATAGATGCTTTGCATCTAAAATTAGGATTCTTCTATGCAGAGAAAACCCTAGAATTCCTAAGGCTCTTTTGGAGTTTCTCAGACCAAAGGAGTTTGCAGAGGATATCAATATTGTTCACAATTGGGGAGACATTTATTTGTACCTTGTGTCTACTATTTTTAGAGTGTTTGGATTTAGAGGCACCCCCTTTTTACTACCCTATCAGGTCCCATTGAAGATAGGGATTGCAGAAGTCCTGAGACAAATTGGGGGAGTACAAGAAGCAGAGTTAACCAATAGAGGTAAAGGGACTATTTTCCCAACTATTACCATGGCTCACCATTTTGTGATCACTAAGGGTGGATGGAGATTTTTTGAAGAATTCTTTAAGCCATATAGGCTGTCTACTGCAGTGTCAAGATGTGCAGACCCTAAGGATTTTTTCAATGGCATGTTCAAAAAAAGAGCAGTGTGCAGAGGTAGGCCACATCAATTTCAGTTCCCAGAAGATCTAATTAGAAATGAATTTAGCTTAGATGAGAAAGAACTGAGGAAGGAGAAGTGGGTGGCATATAAGAAAGCCCTTAATTTTATCCACCAATTTAACACTGACTATGACCCCCTTTCTAGCTTCAATCCATTTGAGGAGAAAATAAATTTCTTGATTCTTTATTTTGAAGATCTCATGCAGACCTTAAAAGAAAAGAGGGAGGCCATAATGCAAAATGAGCCTGATAAGGCTGAGATGGTATTGGCTAAGCCTGCCTTTGCTAGAGATATCCCACGTGGTGACTATGTAATGCACAAAAGTTCAAAGTACATTGTGATAATGCCAGTGACAGGTGAGCCTTCCACTTCAAAAGGGAAGAGGAAAATTGAAGATGCCACTGACATCCAGGATTCCCCTATGAAGCAGAGAGTGGGAAAGGAAATTGAAACTGATGAGCTTCAATATTCTCCATCTCAGTCTCCTATCCACATTGGAGATGAACAAGCTGTGGTTGAACAATTATTGTAGTTAGGGAGTCTCGGTGAGATTGCCTATACCTATGAGGAGACCCAAGAGGGGATGCCCGAAGAGCCACCTAATGCTGAAATGGATTTGGCTGATGGTGAGTTAAAGGGCCAAGAAATGGACCTTACTGTTAAGCAAGCTAGTGAAGAATTCCTAGCTGACAATAATTTTGTCACATCAGGAGCTTTTATACAATTTCTATGGAAGCAAAATATTGATCAATTCAAGACTAGATGTGAACAGAGGAAAAGTGAACAACCTCTTAAAAATACAACTCAGGTAGAAGAAGAGGTTAAGCAAGAAATGATGTAGGAGTTCAAAGCAATCACCCTTGAGAAAGGAAGAGAAATGGTAGCAAAGGTTGATGTGTTGATTCTCCCTGAATGGGATATACCTGATGCCTTAGTGCTTGATGTAGTGAGGAAAGAAACAAAGCCTATGGAAGGAGTGACATTCAACAAAGATAATGTTGCTCTTGTCATGTGGTCTTTAAAGAAGGATGAAAACAAAAGAAGGAAGGATGCATCAGATTCTAGCCTCTTAGGAGGCATGAGAGTTAAAAGAGTCCAAGACACAGGGGTAGTGGAAGCTACAAGCATAGTCCTAGAGATTGCAAAATTCAATGTTGTGGTGGTAGAGAAAGAGGCACAAGAAAAGGCTAATCTCCAATTGAAGTTGGAGACTATTTTAAAAGCTTACAATGATGCTAAAGAAGGAATAGCCAATAGAGACAACATAATTGCTAGACTCCAGAGTCAACTGGTAGGTCAATATCATCCCGGTGAATCTTCTACACTCATGATAGCCTCCTCTCCAGCAAGACCCCCTCCTACTAGTCCCATCATTGAATATCCCCCTTCTCCTATGCCTTCTAGTTCCCAATTACCTAAAAATGTCCAACATGAGTTGGAAAAATTGAAACAAGCTCAGACATTGTATGCAAACAAATATGAGGAGAAGGTGAAAGCCACCATCTTGAAGTTTGCTGACTCAGTCAAAACCTCCAATGTATACATAAATATGAAGATGATTCTTGAGATTTTGATCAAATTGAGAGAAGAAGAAGCCACTTTGGAACCAATCTTGAATAAGTGGGTGCCTAGAGGTAAAGAGTTAGAGCTCATGTGTTCTTCCCATGCAGATGCAGAAGAGAATGACAATCTAAGGTCCACATGTGAGTTTATAAAAGAGATGAATATTCTTTTAGTGGAAGGAGCAGGTATAAAAAGAAAAGCCCAACTTTATAGGAAAGAATATTCAAATCATAAATTTGAAATGTTTCCAGGAGGTTTCATTGGTCCTGTCCAGCTAAAGGAAGAGAAGACTTGGTTAAAGGAGGTGGACCACAATTTGTCCCTAAGGATCAATCAGATTATTAGTACTGATGACACATCCTTATTTGTCCAAACAATTGAGGAAATTGAAAAAGTGAAATCTCATTATGGTTTCATAGAAACAGAGATTGGGCATGTACGAGTCACTTGGAAGCGGCTAGAAGATATGAAACAAAAGATTGCTAGTTTTACTTGGCCTAGTGATGATGTGTATTAGAAGTGGAAAGATAAGTATATGGGATAGAAAGAAGATGCTCGGGAGCAATTACAGGAGGTTGCAACAAAACAACAAGCAGAGGAAGCCACAGATGCTGAAAAGGACTTATAACTGCTTCTTGAAAATGACCGGTTGTTTGTAACAAACTTTCTTTTGAAGGGTCCAAAGCTTGTATGCATCCATACTATTATAAATGGATACCAGGAATCCTAAAAAAATGATCGCAAGTAATTGTAAGAAAATGGTGCAGAAATTTATCTGAGCTTTTTTCTAGTCTTATGGAGAATACTCTGAGTTTTGTAATATTTTCTCAAAATTAATATCAATATACAGACTAGAAATAGTGTATATACATAAATGTGCATAGCAGTCATAGGGCAACTCATGTCAAATATGTAACTCAATACAATAAATAATCTTAGTTTGTAGCCCTATAGCATCATAATGTAGTCCTTGACCAAGTATGCATACAAGAAACATCTAGTTCTATTAAGGCACAAGCATCAAAATCAGAGGTTATGACAACTAGTGAAAAACATCAAGAACAAAAATTTTAGTCTCAAGAATTAGGAGTTGTAATAAAAAACTTACAAGGATGAGGTATATTCATAACTTTTGCAGTCCCAACTTGGATATCAACACTAGAAGCAACTCATATTGTTCATGTACAGACAAGACAATATGGGAGTTCATTATTCCCAGCAACTCATGGTGTTGTTGTTTGTGTTGGCTCTGTTGGACCCTGCAATTAAAATTCAATATACATTATTCAATAAGATTAATTGTGCAACATAATGAAATATTGAAAAGTGTGTTACCTTGTTGAGCTTCGCTTGGTTTCGAGAATAGTTTAATATTCTCTACTTAACAGGGCCAACCACGTGAAGGTGGAAGCTCATTTGGCCCCTCCCCCCCACCCTAACATCACTCTAAATTCCCCGTTAACATCTTATAACATTCATTCATTAATTCTTTCTACCATTAATAAAATATAGCATCCATTCATTAATATCACACAACGTTCATTAACACATAACATTGATTAACATTAATTAACATGCAACATTCATCAATATTAATTAACACATGTCATCCATAACCATTAATTAGCACATAATTACATTCACTAACACATAAAAATTAGTCATTATCAAAAAAGTTAGATTACAATCATTTCTTTCTTTCTTTTTTCTTTGAAGCTATGAAAATACTAAGTGGAACATCGGTGTCTTCATCATTTCCCCCCTCTGTAGATGTTCTACCAACTGCTCGTGATCTCAATGTATGCCTAGTCCTATACTAAGGAAGAGGACACTGAAGTGAAGGGGGGTCCTCTGCAATAACAAAGAAATGGGTTAAATTCAAAAAAATAAAAATTATTGTTACAAGTATTTCATTAATTTAGATAACATAATTGTTGTGCTCTTTACCTGATGGGGCCACATCATTTTGTGTAGCCTCAACCTCAACATGCTAAACACCACGGTCCGCTTTACCTGAGTGGGGAACATCACGTTCTTGAGGTTGTGTACCCAGATCATGCTCCGCTTGCTCACCACCGACTACATGCTCTAAAATATTAACAAGAAAGGTTACATTAATTACTACTCTAATTACAAATTAAGATGTTTAATTGTATTAATAGCTAAATAAATAAATTTGAATAGAAAATGAATACCTCCACTACTGGGATGCACATCCAGACCTTCATGTGCAGGTGGTGTTTCACAATTAGCAAGCTGCATTCCAATGACATGCACAATGTTATCATAGCTTGCTTATTTAAATCAAATATAGTCACTTTATGTTGGAACTCAACATCAATTAGATTATTGGTAAAGTATTCAATTTGAAACAACTTCCATTTAGCATATTTACCTGTGTGACAGATGCACTCGAATGTTGTGTATGCCCACTCAATTCTCATAGCCGATCAGCCATGGCTGAATAGCCTTGCTAGTAGGCAATTCTCTTGTCATCTTCTGTGGGCACTCTATTGAATTCAGAGCCCTACATTTTTGCTTGGTACTGTGAATTTTGCTTGCATTGTTTGATAAAAAAAAACGTTTGCAATTTATTAATATTTTGAGACAATATGGGAGTTTACATGAGATACTTACAATTCGTGCAGCAAGTTTCATGTAACCACCAGAGCCGAGTTTGTGTTGCCCGTGCTTTTCTTGCCTTGCCTTGGTTGCCTTTGACGTGTCACTCAGTCTATAAAAAGTTTGAAATAGATTATATAAATATAAAGAGTAATTAATTAGTACATAATTACATTCTTAATAGTATCCCGTACCTTCTTCTGGCGTCTACTGGTGTATTTCCTTTTTTCCTTTCTATTCTCTCCTTGGCATCCAAAATCAAGTCCTTCCACTCCTTCTTTGGAATCATGGGGGGACACTCATACTTTAGGTTCCTCTCCAAATGGGTCCTGTATTGGTCCCTCACATACTTTAGATACGTGCCAACTTTTTCAAGGAGCTTGGTTTTGTCAAAGGTGTCATTTCCAAACCACTCAACCATTTGGTTTGTCAATTCATCTTTTAACCTTTTTTCTTGGTCATTCCACCTTTTAAAGCAAAAACAAACCTGTTAGATTCAGAAATGAACTGAAGCTACATTTATTACACTTCAAGAAATAGATCAAAGGAAAAGTATTCTAGCAATGATATGAAATCAAAAGTGGACAAGGGTTAGTTCACATATGATGTACCACCTTTTACGTATGGTGGGCCCAAATATCTGCAATGTAATGTCACTAAGATGTTTATAGAAAATATCATTGCCTGCAAAAAATTCATGGGATCAATATTAGTCCAAAATGAGTGATCATAAAGTAAATTACAATTAGAGTATATATAATAATAATTTTAAAGTACCTGGAACCTTTTGTATCTTTAAGGGAAGCATTTCTTCGTCGCTCACCATGAATGTGGTCTGCAATGTTCCCGTACTAGCAATACGAGAAGATCTAGGAAGTGATGCTATGTTATCAGTAGTAGTAACCTGTGGCACAATCTCATGTGCATCTCCTCCTGCAAAAAATGAATCCACTATGAAATGGCATTAGAATTCAAGAAAGAACGCTTGAAGGGAAATAAACACATGACAAAAGATAGAGCAAAAGAGGGATCTACCAAAAGTGGGCGGGCCAATATGACTTGCACTAGAGGATGTCTGCATGCTACGTGTTGTCGACATTGCAGTCAACAATACAGGTGAGGGTGACCTCTGATGAGGCGGCGTCGACATTTGCATAGTAACATTGACAACACCTAAAGAATAATACATTAAATATATCAAACATTAAATATATGAAAAGTGCAAGAATTGTAAACAAGGATGAACCTTTATTTTGAAAATTGACAGTATCAAGTATGATGTGTTTTGGGTACTCAGAATGATAAGCCAAGCAAGTGATAATACAAGAAAATCGTCATCACCTGATCCTGCAACACCCTGATCGTAGGAGTGACTTTCATGAGGGCGGATAAATTGCTTGAAAAACAATACGTACATATTTTAGTTAATGACATAAAAAGAGAATAAAATATAAACCATTATTGAACTTTTGTTATAATTAAAGCTTTCATTACTGCTTACTTGCAAGTTTTCTGCTGTCTTATACAATAATTCCACCCTCTGTCGTATCTCTTAAACCATATGCTAAATCAATTTCCCTTTGCATAACATTGGAATCTCCATTACGATGTGCTTCTTTAACCAATGAAGCCACACCTTCCCATGTAACGTGCATCCAAAATGTTGACAACATTCAATCCATACCATCATCCAATCAAGATTGTTTGCAATATACAAATGTAGTGCATCCCACTCTTGACCAACTGTACAAAAATAAATAGACGTCTTACAATCGATTTATTTTGAAGATTAAGAATTAATTAACTACAATAACATCTTATAATTACCTCTCACTTTCCTCAATCTACCTTTCCCCGTCAAGTACTCCCCCTCAAATTTGTTAATGGTGTTGGGATCCCAAATGTGATCCACGTGGATCTTTGCTACAAACTTAGGAAGATATTCAGAAATATACACCATAGTCTGGTATACCATATATCCCTCCACCATAGAACCCTCAGGATGTGCTCTTTGTCGAACCAAAGCCTTCAAAAATTTCAAGTGCCTCTTAACCATCCACATTGACCTAGTGTGTACAGGTCCACACAATTCAATCTCCTCAACTTGGTGTATGAGGTAGTGTTCTTGTGCATTGAAAAAAGATGGAGGTAGACACTTGTGCATTTCACACATTAAATGAGGAATTTTTCTCTTCCAATATTTTATATCGTCTTTATGGATTTCTTTACATGACAACAACCTACAAGGTATTCAAGACGCAAAAAAATATATTACATAAGAAGTAAAACAAATCGCAAATATAATATCTATACAACGAACTAAACAAATATCACTACTTATCTCATGTATTTTCCAAGATCATATATGACTTGCTTGACATTATTGTCGAAGTCGTCTTGGAGAGATAGAGGTAGAACGTACTGCAACAATTATAAAATTATCTTTTCATTTTTTGGTAACATAATGAAAAGTACACATACACGTAGTACTTAAATACATACTAAAAACACAAGAACATGAATTACCTTAATGAAGGTATGCCAATCATGCGTTTTCATCCCTAGCCCAAATTCACGTTTCTTTGATATGAGATTGTTTATGTTCGCAGCAAATCCTGTGGAAAATTGAATTTTTCGTATGACTTCTTTCATAGCATTGCTTTGCTGGTTCGTTAATAACCAAGGAAGCTCACTTATATTAATCTGGTCTACATGGCTATTTGATTGAATGACATTTATCATTGCATGATTGGAATCCTGAATGTCACTACATATTTTGACAATTTTTTCTTTGTCACGCCTTCCATCCAATATTTTCCATAATGTCTCTATTATATTCTTTCCAATATGCATACTATCAAACAAATGAATAATTTGTAATTGCTCATGGTAGGGCAACCTACTAAATTGTCGGGGATAACTTTTTATTCCCTTAGGAAGTGGTCATTTATGCCTTCACGACCTTCATGATCATCAATCACATCATCAGTAAACAAAACAAAATAGAAAAGATGTTTTATGACAAACCAATAGATGGAATGGCATTACCTTGATGATTAATTCTATTATATTCCAACTTCCACAGGTGAGGTGTCATTCTTCATGGCTTTGATGTATTCTCTTCTTTCCCATTGAAAATATGTTTTTCAGTATTTCGATACTTTTGATTTTTGTGGAGAAAGTGCCTATACTCATCAAACACTTGCTTTCCTAAACTTTTTGAATGACGAGATTTCATCTTTGGACCACAAACAGGATATGCAAATTTTCCCTTTGTTTGAAGACCTACAAGATAATGTATAATTGGATTAAATATGATAATTTTTTGAATTTATAATGTTCATGCACAACTTAAACACTATAACATACCACAAAAAATGTGTTAGCCCCAGGGCATCATGTATTGTCCATAGAAGCATCGCATGGAATTGAAATTGTCTTTGTCCTGTTGGTCTAGAGATGTCATACATGGTGAGACCATTCCATAACTCCAACAACTCATCGATAAGAGGCTCGATATATACATTCATATCTTTAACTTGGTACTTACCTAATCGAATGAACAAAAACATTACATAATTATTATGACCATTTTACTACAATATTTATAATTAAATTTAGACGACTATATTTAAATGATAAAATACCTGGAACAATCATTGCCAACATTATGTGCTCCCTCTTTATTGACATCCATGGAGGAATGTTATTGTTGATAACAAAAATAGGCCACACTGAGTAAACAGATCTCATCTCTCCAAATGGATTGACACCATACGCTGCCAATGAAAGCCTGAGATTATGAGGTTCTTCTTTAAAGTGTGGCCACTTTTCCTCTATGTCCATAAATGTTGAACCATCTGCAGGCATTCGAATAATGTCATCTTGACTTATATTGCATGCATGGTAATCCATAAATTGTGCCAAGCTAGTGCACTTGAATAATTGTTGCATACGTGGAATAATGGGAATATAGCGAAGAACCTTGCGAGGAACCCTTTTTGTTGTTTGATCTGTTCGATATCTACTGATATGACATTCAGGGCATTCAGTTCAAATTTCATGTTGTTTGTGATATATAATATGATTATTGGGACAAGCATCTATTGCTTGATACTCCATTCCAATATCTCTCATAACGACAGATAATTCTCGGTATGAGCGAGGTAGAATATTTGATGGTGGTAACAAAAACTCACCTATCAATCTACATCAACAAAATATAATTTGTTATAATAAAGAATATTAATGGTACAACATAATTCATAGTTTATTATGATATATATGACATGCCTTAACATACGTGACATTGTTATGTTGGATAAACCATTCATAACCTTCAAGTTCACCAACAACAATACAACGGAGAGAAGAGTTGCCTGCGAGCCTTCATAAAGGGCCTCAGATGCCTTCTCAAGTAGAGGGACATCATGAACAACATCAAGGTCATCTTCATCATCATGATCAGCTGCGCGAGTACTAAATGAGTCATGGATCAATGTATTTGTACCATCATCTTCAATTGTGTTTTTTGGCTCATGATCGTTGTCTTCCATGTGATCATTATCTTCAACTTCGATATTCACACCTCCATGTTTGTCCACTTCAAAAACCATATTCTCAGGGTTGTGTTGATCCATACCATGTGCTCCAGGGTGCTCGACCTATATAAAATTGATATACATAAATAAACTGTGATCATGATCTCATCATCACGTGATTTATTATGTATATAAATTGTCAAAACGATATAATGAAAAACTTACCAATGGATGATAATCATGTCCACCTTCAATGTGACCATGCAGCCTACAATGTTTCTTCACTGTTTTGATTAGAAGTATTCTATTCTTTAACCACTTACAAATTTTGCAAGGACAATAACATTTTCCATCACCTTTTCTTTTCAAGTTAGACCACAATCTAGCAATTGTCTCCTTATTTTGTTGTTCGTTGATATTGTCTGACATGGTCTTTCTTCACAGGCAAGAAAATAGAAATTATTAAAATACATAAGATAACATGCCCTTTTCTTCTTGTTTTTTCATACTCATTGTCATGCTTTGAATTATTTTTCTTTCTTGGTGACTCCTTACTGCTCTCACTGTCAGTTTCACTCTGAGAATCTGAGTCTGATGTATCAGAATCTAATGAACCTGATGAACTAGATGAATCATCATTAGAGGTAGATTCATCTGACTTAGGAATAGACTTTTGTTGCTGCATTACAAGCCTTGGCATATTCTTCAAATACTCACATAAACTCTCAGTGATACCACCAAGACCAATAGAAGTAAAGAAATTGATAGCAAACCGTGAATTTTTGGGATTGTCCTTAGGAGAAATTGAATCAAAAGACTCCTGCATTGTTGGATCGTTCAACCTTTCATTAAGCAACAATATACCAAGCTGCTCTGCCAGCTCCTGCAAGAGAATATTTATAAAAATACGGGAAGAGGAAGTAGTATCTTCCTTTGTCTCACGTATATAAGCAAGACAATTCCATGGAAGAGCATCTGTGCCAAGTAAGTGGGCAAAAAACTTTGCAACATTACGCAGTTTATTTGTTTCCAATCTGTGTATCATAGAATACTGTTGTACAAAACACTTATCAAAAAATTCCTCATATATTTTATTGATCATACAGAATCTTTGCTAAAGAATACCATAATAACGAAGGTATGTTCTTTCTTGACCAGGTTCAAGCTTGATCTTTAGTAGCTTATGACCAACTTCCTCAAAATCAACACTTGACATGATTGTCAAATAAATTGTATGTCTTAAATTGACCAAGTTTGTCTCTGTCTCATCCTATATTCTCAGTGCTTCCTCACCTTCCTCTTCATCATCATCTGAATCATCACCTGAATCATTCTCCCCTTTTGCTTCATCTCAAGAAGCATCTCCAAGGATATCTTTCTTCAGGTTTTCATAGGTTGCCTCATGCTCTAAGAAATCAGGACCTGGCTTGAAAACATCCAGACCAGCCTCTTGATCAAGTTCATCTTCTAGGAAAACTTCATGTGTTAACTGATCTGGACCCACAGCTGGATGACCCTCAAACTTAGCTTTGCGAAATGCAAAAAGGCCTTCGATTAAAAACTGTACTCATTTTTCAATTTCCCCCTCATGGAGAATACCTCTAAATCTTTCAAAAATCCCATAGAGACCTTTGGGTGAAAGGTCTTGCAACAAAGAACCACATTCTTTCACGAACCCAATAGCAACCTCTACACTATCATCTGTGGGGTTCTCTAGTAAAAGGGTGAGAAGTTCCAAAGCAATGATCTCATGTGCAACTTGTTGATTCACTAAATGAGCTATGAATTTGGCTGCTGCTATCAACATGTGCTTGTCATTGCGTTTGTATGCCCTCTTAAGCTGCAAAATAATTCTTCGCAAAAGTAGATTGCCAACTTCAAGAAATTTTGTATTTACCACAGCAACCAATGCAACAAAAACATCTGTAAATCTAGGGGATGCCATTTGGGATTTCATACAATACCTACAAAATAGACCCCTCCCATGGATGAAATTCTTTGCAAACAACTCTGGAATGATGTTCTTGATGTTAGATGCATTTACCTTGTTTACTAACCCATTGATACTCTTCTGAAGGGCATCCCATGTCATGCACTGGTATTCCACACTACTCTTGTCTTCCACATCTTTCATCATTTGAGCCAGCTTAAATGGGGGAATGTAAACACCCCCACTTCTTCCAACACCCTTCTCCGCTCCTCTTACAACACCTTCGCCATTCCCATTCTAAGATGGAGCAGACACAACACCAGAAGTTTTCACTTCCACTGCCTCTCTGTCCCTCTTGTTTCCAGAAGCCCCTTTACCACTTAATTCATGCTTATTTTTGTACATAAACCCATTAGGAAGCATGAGTTTTTGCATATAAGCTCGCCCAAATATTTTACAGTTATTTTTCATCAAGATTCCCTCAGGAGCTGGCAGATCCTGCTTCCATACTTTAATTTTGTTTTCTCAAAGGACAATCCTAAAAATCCATGCATTGCAGACAACTTTTTACACCTTTGTTGGTTGTGGTGGCATCACAGAGAGTTTACATCAATAAATGAAGAACATGCCAATGCTTTTAATGCAGAAGTAGAAGTCTATCTCTTATTCAATATCTCTAGTGAAACCCCCATGATCTTTTGTTGGAGTAGAATTTGTTATATTCTAGAAAGGGTCTTGTCCTTTGTTGATGGGATATTCATCTACCTCAAGAAATAACTGTTCTTTTCTCCAACAAGAAGTGGAACTAAATGAAGATCTAGCACCATGAAATGAATCCTCAAAAGGATTACTATAGTTAGTTTTGGTAGATAATGATCTGGGTAAAATACTAATGTGGCTTTAGGAAACATTATGTACTAGCTTAGCATACTCTAACAACTTTGGTGTGACATGCTACATCCAATTAAGTCTCCATCGGTATCTCTATTGTGTTTATGGATTGGGATTCAATGTACTCTTTTTATACACAGATTTTACTTTCAACTGAGGAGGTTTGTATGTACTTACTTGTCTTTCGATTGTATCCCTATTTCAAGAATTTCTTCTATCAACAAATCATTTGTTGTAAGTTGTACAAGTGGAAGCTTGAACATGCCTTCCATGCTAGCCTTGTTGATATGTTCAACACCATCTTGTGCAACAAATCTTTAGAACTCCACTATTTCATTGAAGAGTGAGTAGTAGGGACAATCTAGGACACTTATAGAGGTTTTGCAAGAGAGATAAGTAGACCTAAATATTATGGCTTAATAATGATCAATAGGTAAACAGATAAGAAACTCTCAATATCAAAATAACTTTCTCAATTGTCTTTACTAGAAATGGATAGATCGGCTAATAATGGCTTTATGACTGTATGTCCATTGTCAACTTTAGACTCAATCCAAGAAGAGATAGAACTAATATGCGATATCTAGATTTATGATCTCTATAATATAACAATCCCATAATTATGTTTCCACGCATCTATACCACAACACAAACATCATGCTAGTGTTTAGCCATAGCAATTGATATCCTAATTATAGAATGTGAAATATGCACATAACTATGAATAAAGATTAAGAAAAACAAAGAAAGATGCTTATTGCAAACATAAATGACTAATGGACAAGAATTGAATTCATTGTAGATAGTTTTGAATATCAAATTCACTTATTTGTATGCCTCAAAGAAATGTGGTTTCCTGGACTGCAATGATTGCCAGATATGCACAAAATGGATTTGTTGAGAAGGCCTTAGAAACTTTCAAGCAAATGCAATCAACAAGTGTAAAGACAAATTCCACGACCTTTGCTACTATCCTCCCTGCCTGTGCCAAAGTGGGAGATTTGGAATAGGGTTTGGACATTCATCGAAGCATAAAGGATAGAGGAATTTTGTCAGATGTTGTAGTTGCAATTGCCCTGGTAGACATGCATGCAAAATGTGGAAGCATAGACAAGGCACGTGAACTATTTGATAGAATGCCTAAAAGAAATGTTGTCTCATGGACTGCAATGATTGCTGGATATGCACAAAATGGTTTTGTCGAAAAGGCTTTAGAAACTTTCAAGCAAATGAAATTGGAAGGCATAAAGCCAAATTCCACAACCTTTTCCATCATCCTCCCTGCATGTGCAAAAATGGGAGCTTTGGAACAGGGTATGAACATCCATCAAAGCATAATGGATAGAAGAATTTTGTTAGGTGTTGTACTTGCAAATGCCCTGCTTGACATGAATGCAAAATGTGCAAACATGGACAAGGCTCGTGAATTGTTTGATACGATGCCGCAAAGAGATGCTATCTCATGTGAACAATCAACACGCACATATATGGGAGGAAGGAATTGCTGCTACAAAATTGAACGCTCACTCCTCAATCACAGTTCTATGATTTTATGAGATTAAACTAGGACAATTAACCACCACATGTATATTTTTTGCAACATGAAATTAAAAAATTGGGCAATTTGAATCGACCTCCTATGCGGGATTGCAAGCAATGCCACAAATGCCTTCGACGCGGGTTTGATGTTCTTGGGGGTTGAAGTCACCATGGACGCCTACGTGGGAAATTTGCAATACAAATGAATTCCCCTCCTCTTTTTTTTTTTTTAACTTATAATGGTCGTTGTCGTCGGAATTACGACGAACTCGAGCACTTTTTGGAAAAAAGAAAATTCTCATTGCTAATGCCTTCTTTGTCAAAACCAAATGGGAAATTTTCGTCGGAATAACGACGAATGCGGGCATTTTTTCAAAAAAAAATCAAATTTGGCCACAATATACCTTCTTCGTCGGAAACCTCAGTCGAAAATCTAGTCCAAATGTATTAGTGTTGGCATTCCTCTTGGTGTGGGTTGTCAGCTTAGGGATTGTTGGAAGGGGTTTCTCAATAATTTTCAACGAAGGGTTCATCATTAGATAAATAGATCGTTGTCAATGACTGCTCGGGTGACTCTTTTGCACTATGTGATCTAGGCCCTGCCTATCTATAGATGTTTTATTCATGTGGTTTCCTCGAAGTTTCTTAAAGAATTTGATTATATCTCTTGCAAATTTCTTTGGAGTGGTAACCTACTTACTTCTAAGTGGAAACTAGTGAAGTAAGAATCTATTTGCAAACCTTTTTATAAGGGTGGGCTTGGTCTTCGCTCAACTATTGTGAATGGACAGGTGATTGCCATCAAAGTTTATTAGCGTAGGTGTACGAGTCCAGTTAAAGTTTGGGCTTGAATTATTACTCATAAGTACCTTGGGGGGTTGATGATGTTGATGTACCTAGATGTAGTCTAGAAGGGAAAGGGTTTGTGATCTGGAAAACTCCAAAAATTGGAGCTCATCTTATTAAGCAGGGGTTGTTTTGGATCTATTATAGGGGCTTAAATGCTTTGTTTTGGGTTGATTCTTGAGATGGGCATCCTCTTCTTCACTCTGAGTATCCTTAGTTGCACTCCCTTAGTGCACGTCTTATGTTAGAATCCAATAAGACTGAGAGGGGGGGGGGGGGGTGAATCACTGTTATACCAGGAAGTCCAATTTTAACCTTATTAAAATATGCATATACCAAATGGTATACTGATACATACATAATTTAAATAAGTAAAGCAAACAATAAGACAATCACATAAATGAGAATCATAACACACATAATTATATGTGGAAAACCTCAAAGAGGAAAAACCACGGTGGGATTTGTGACCCACAATATCAATCCATTGGTCATATGAAGAGATATTACAAAATATAAGGGGCCTGCACTTGCAGGAAGGCTTACAGCCTAGAGCACACTGCTCAATCACAAAAGGAGCCTCATTGACTACATATAAATCTAGACTACAATCCAGAGAAGTGATGAACTGCTAAGATAGCATCTTCTATGCCATAATATAGTTCCAGTCTGAAACCCTAAACTCTTTGCCGGAATAACCCTTACATAAATATCCTTACATACATAATCTCTCTGATATATTTCCCATTATATCACATCCACATATCCATCACTATATCTATTTCAAAATGATCTAATCCAACTGACCTATATACCCTATACAACTTATCATGCCTTATGTTGGCTTACAAGGATTATTACAATATCAAATTACATGTTGGCTAGATAACATAAATACATGAATATCAAAAACAATTGCTGATGCCGTATCCAAGAGATGTCGACCTCCAATACCGATAACCATATTATAAACCATGTCGGCCTGCATTGCCGGTAACCAAAGAAATCCTTTTGTCTTGCTGGTGCCAGCGCCGGTTCCAATGTAGTGTCTCTGAAGTGCCTGCTGGTACATAACTAAACAAAAAATGAAGCCAAAAAAATATACCATGTTGCCATCAATGACAACATAGTGAAACCAAACAATTGAGTGTCAATTGCTAACAATCTCCCCCTTTGGCAATGATGGCAACACTCATGTGAAAAATGGTCAAGATTTCATTTGTCGGTTTCATCCTGCTTGCTCTCCCTGAGCTTAATATTCATCAATGAAAAATAATCCACACTCCATGTCTCCCCCTAATGTATACAACTCCTCTTTTATTTTTCACATCTATATCACTCCCCCTTTGACATCAATGCCATTAAAAAATTAAAAAATGTCAAATATCCAAAACTGTACAATGAGTATCCCAAAAATATCTTACCTGAGCTTAACAAATTTCAAAGTTTCTCAAAAAGCCTTCTCCAATAGCTCAAGATAAGTATCTCAACTAGTTTTGGAAGTGTCAGAAATAGATACAAGCCCATTTAGTATATGTGCAAATGACTCTTTCTCACTTACCTCTGCCGGTGTGGGCTTTCCAACCATATCCATACATTCCTTCTTATGTACACTAAGTGAATCCAACCGGGGACTCACCAAGCCTCTAAGACTTTTGGTTGTTCTTATGATTTTGTCTTTTTCCTTCTCAAGAACAAAAATTTGGGCTTCCAAAATCAAAATTTGACCATGACGGGGAGGTATACTCAAAGAGAGTCAATCCTTTGTAAAAGGTAGTCGAGTGTTGTCCTAGTGGGGTCCCTTCATTGTTCATATGGTCTATGAATCAATTTAGACATCTCAACTCTCTAGGAGTGCTCCTAATCAAGATGTGCTCACTGGTTGCTTAGGCATGGTTGAGATTCACAAGGGTAAATCCAACCTCACACTCTCAAACTCCTAACAAATGCTTGCAGAGGTTGTAGTAGGTGTTTATGATGTTTTTCAAGGGTGATCAACTAGTTTTGAGTATGGGTTTGATTCATTTCCTCATCGCTCCTTCCTTTCCCTATTTTCTAGGCCTAGTAACCCTAGAGCCTCAATTAGCCCTACCTAACCGATTTTTGTGGATTTTCTCAAAATTTCCCCAAAGACCCACACAAACTCTTTGATGATCAGATACCCTTTTGGGAGTACTTTCCAATTTTTGACATGATAAATCTCAGTATGACCGTACAGATATGGAACTTGAGAAATGCTTGTTTTAGGTGGTTTTAGGCTTGTTTTGGTTTTTTTCTAATGGTTTGGTGTGTTCCTTGATCTGCCACACCTCCAAACTCTCACATATGCTCTATTACACCCCGCTTGCTTATGCCAAACACTCTTCACTTCCAACCCTGCTCATCCCTGCAAGCACTTGCATAATTTCATACATTTTCTAACCGGGCTATGACTGAGCTCGCCTAGGAAAAGATGCTCATTGGCCTTTCAATTAACTCCAAAGGAAAATAAAGAATATTTACATTTTACAAAGGTTCCATGGCTTGATTCCCAAGGGTTATTGAGAAGAACTCAAAGGACTTCAAGCTAGAACCATGTTTGGGCCTCTCAAACCCTTACTCAAGCCGAGAGCTTGCAAAATTGAAAACTCAATTCAAACCTGAAATAAAACTAACCAAAATGATTCCTGAGCACTAAAAGAACATGTAAAAAACAAAAATAAAAGAACAACAATGCAATCAATCCATTAAGTACGGACTCCTGCTCTAATTCTTGAAAAATGCAAGGTAAAACTCAAAAGTGGTCTCCAATTTGTATTCCAATATACTCCAGGTGTTCAACAACCTCATTACATTCATTCTCAAGGCATTTATATGCCATTTTTGGCCTAATTAACTCTCCTAACCAACCCTTTGCTAAAAAATGCTATAAGTTGCTCAACATTGCCAAAAGTTGTCAAGCAACTTTGACAACTTTGCCAAAAGATGCATTTTTGCCTTACATGCTTTTTTTTCTCCTCCAAACCATCTAGGATGACTAAAGACCATTACATTAACATGTCCCAATTCCAAACAAGGCTATTCAAGGCATTTTACATCAAAATGCAAGATTATGCCATTTTAGGCTTACAAGCCAAAATTGAGAAAATGCATTGTCCTAAGGACATTCAACCTACCAAAACATTTCAAAAACATATGAGGACCTAAGAGAAGACTCTTATTCACCATCTCAAACAAAACTATGCAAAAACACATGAAAAAGAAGAAGTTGTACTCAAAACCAGGTGCTCTTGCACCAGACCATCAATGGATGTAGTTAATGAAGTCAATCCATCAAAAGAATTAGCTATATTTGCAATTTTCTCTTGTAATTCCTTTATAGTCTTATCCACATTAACTGTAAGTATATCAATGTTATAACATACCCTATAAATATTTGTACACTGTTTCAAAGAATTGTCTATCAGTTTCAACTTTTCACCAATCTTCTTCTTCTTAGATTCAATCCCCTGATCAAATGCAGCTCTTTTAGCTTGTGTGAATCTCTCCAGTGCTTGCATGTTTGAGATCTGCTCCAAAGATTGAAAATCCTTTAAAATGTGCTTAGTAATTATCTTAAGCTTGTCGGATAGGCTTTCTTCATTGTCAATCTTGCACTCTGGGACTAGTCTGTGTAAAACAGTGATTGACTGATCAATAATCCCTTTATTTGTAGATCCCTCCTTCATTAATTTCTGTGCAGCCATCATCATGAGCTCAGTAAGACTCATCTCGGTTATGTTCTTCTTTACAACTTGCGAGGTGTCAATTGACAACAATGATGGACCTACTATTGGTTCCCTACTGGATTCCCCTTTCTTCTCCTTTGATGATTTTTCGTTTATAGGTTCCTCACTTGCACTGGTGGCTTTGCCACTTGGTGGAGTCTCTGTAACTGTTGGTTCCTCTGTAGGAACTGTAACCTCAACCTGTACATTTGTATTTAGAAGACTATTATCCTCAACATTAGTATCCTATACAATATCAATCTTTTCACTCACAATATTTGCCAGTGTCTCAACATTTGTCTGTACACTTGTATCTACTGGGGGATTGATTTCCACTATCTTAATGTTCTTCAAAATTGAGGGTGAAGTACCCAT
Organism: Cryptomeria japonica; assembly: GCF_030272615.1. Lineage (NCBI taxonomy): Eukaryota > Viridiplantae > Streptophyta > Pinopsida > Cupressales > Cupressaceae > Cryptomeria > Cryptomeria japonica. The sequence goes on from NC_081410.1 coordinate 104,564,068, forward strand.
AATACCCTTTCCTTTTCCTTCAACTGGGGTGTCTGCGGTGTCTTTCTTTGATTTCGGTGAAGTAAAGAAACCTTAGTTCTCTCCAAAGAACTTAACCCATTCCTTTTGAGTCTCCTTTATTGTCTCATTTACCCTTCCTAGCATCAGACTGGTTATTCTATGTTTTCTATTAAAGACTTTTCTATCTGCCACCTCAAGTGTTCTTTCCATTTCCTCTGGAGCAATAGTAACACAAACAGATAACAACTCTTGAAATTTAATATGCTTATCTTCTTGCATTGCTGACAGTCTTCTAGCATCTAACATATTATATAATTCTACCGGTATTTGGTTTTCAATTTCTATTAAGGCTTTTTTATAAATATCCTAAATTAATAATATTGCTTCCTCTACCTCTCTTTGTTCATCATCCTCTAAATGTTCATAATAAAACTGTACATTCTTTAACATGTCATCCTTAGTTATTTCATCTACTAACTTTGCACAAGTTTTTGGTGGTATGATAGTTACATTACCAGATTGAATATCTACATCAATGTCATTCTTCTTCTTCCTTCTTGCAGTATCAGATGGAGCTGAAGTGGTTACTTTTGGTACTTGCTTCTGTGTCGGTATTTTGAATGTAACCTTCCTAACTGGTTTCTTTTTAGCTTCTACCTTTGTTTCCTCTATTTTCTTCCTTACAACCCTCTTGAAAGCCAAGGGTGTCTCATCCTTAGATTAGGACTCTGCTGTAATAGGATCAATGTGTACTTCTAGATTCTTCCTCTTCCTACCTTTCTTCGGGACAACATCAATTAGTGCTTTAATGTCCTATGAAACCTTGTCAACAAATTTTCTTGCTTTTCCTTCCCGCTTCTCTCTCTTCTTCTGATTGAGCTTTGTTTCAACCTCTTGTGTTTTTTGTTTTGCAATACCACAGGGCTTCTCTGCCTCATCAATAGGTGCATTAATCAACATTTTTGCATAAGCATCAAGGATCTGTGCATCAACTTCATATCCCATTTCCTCGATCCAAATCTTCTGGGGCTTAACCGCTTCCATAAGTGTTTCATCCTTCTTCACCGTGAAGCATATGTCGGTTGAGTATTTTTCAACAATATGCTTAGGAATCCTTTCCCTAGATTTCATAGACTTCTAGAATCCCTTAAAATAACCCCATACTTTATCATCTCTCTGACTGCCTAAAGTAGCGATTGACTATTTCAATTGTCTCCCTACCAGGATATCAAATGCCCATTGCCTCTTCCCAAAACCATGAGTGTCATTCATGAAAAATAGCATTAAGTAGACAATTAAGTTGCCATACTGGAAATCCCCTTTCTTTTCACCTTTAATCTTTCCTAGGTTTATTAACAATTCATCTAACATCCAACCGCATAGATACAATTTCTCATTTTCTCTCATCATTTTGTAAGCTGCAAAAAATGCAAGAACTAGAAACATAATTGAGTCGGTTTGATTGAGTTACCTTATACTCGATGATCATGCTACCGAATCCGATGTCTATGTCGGTAATAGTGCTTATTCTCATAGATCTTCTATCAGATGTCGCGCTGGTGATTTTGTTGACATAGTCATTCAAAACCTTCTTGTCTGGACATTGCCCAACCTGTGGTAAACCAGTGATTGCCCTGATGGCTTCCTTGGTGATCTTGTAAGGTCTATCTAACTAGATAAATTCTCCATGTACTCTGCTCAAAACATACCAAATTATTTCATCTTCAAATTCTGGAATGTCCAGAATGTCGATAAACCCTAAGTCTTCGATGTGCTTGTATGTCGGTTTGATCTTTCCAGATTCTCCCATCAGCTCACTCATGTACATGCCCTTTATTTCAGATGTCCCCAAGTCCTCAATGTGACAATGTATGTATGCCCTAACATATTTGACATAAACAACTCCCTCTGGAACATGGAAAAATGCTCCAACCGAATCTTCTAGGGTAGCCACATGTGGATACGGCTTGAAGATTGGCCTGGGGTGGTCCTTGACCTCTATAATAGTCGAATTTGCAACAAAGATTGGAATAGATGATGATCTCGCTTCCATGTTTAAAGATAAATACCTGGTGATCGCTTCTGGTGAAAACCCTAACAAATTCTTCCAGTCATTGGTGAAATCGCTCAAGAAGATATTTGATTGCACTGAATAGCCTTTGATCACTCTTAATCGCTCTTAATCACACTGAAATTGATTTGAATGCAAGGTGATCAATAATGAAGTGAATTAGACCTTTTATCCTCCGAGGAAAAACCTAATCTTCCATTGACATCAATGACTACCGGTGAAAGATATCGGATCTCGAACAGAACATCTCCATGCCGGATAAGCATCTAAAATGTCTGAAACATCTTCCAGAACCTCTTCCTAGGGCATATGCAACATCTTCATGAATTTTTCCTACCCCTAAGGCATCTGCCTCAGTTACCAGATGAGCTACCTGTCGGTGCAAGAGCAACTTCCTCTACCGGATAAGTAACCGCTACATTCCCATCTAATGATTGTTCTTCAATCTTCCTAACCCATCTCTGAGTATGATCTTGCTGGATTTCACTAACCTTTTCTTTCCATTTCTCATTTGATCCTCCATTACCAACCGGTGGATTTCTACTTCTACAAAATTTAGCAATATGTCCAACCTCATTACATGCATAACATGTAACATTGTTCCTTTGAATTGCTTTGCTAAAACCGGTGAAATTGGTTGACTTGCACTGATTAGCCATATGTCCAAAATTTCCACATGCATAGCATTTAACATTCATTCTACAATCTTCTGTCTTATGACCATACTTATTGCATTTAGAACATTTACTAGGAGCAGAATTAGGGTTCTGATTTGATCTGTTTCTACATTTCCTAGACATGTGACCAAATTTATTGCAAACAAAACATCTACCATTAAATTTATAAGCATTAAATTGCCTTACCGGTGCCTTATGGTTTTGATCTTCATTAGCAGTACCAGAACTCTGTCCTTGCTCAAATCCAAGTCCATTGGAATCTCCAATCTGCCTTTGTATCTTCAATAATGCATTTAGTTGTGCTAAACTAATCTTGAATTTTTATTTGTATTCACTTGCAGTAGTTAGATCTTCTCTCAAAATTATCAATTTTCTCTCAAGCTCTTGTTCATTAGTCTGGGATTGTATTAAATTAGTTCTTAACATATCATTCTCATGAACCAACCTACCACATTCTTCAAATTTTTTCTTTAGGGATACAACTAGATTTTCTTCCTTTTCCTTCTGATCCTCAATCTCCTTAGACATTCTCATAGTTATAGCTTGCATTTCATTTCTCATAACCATATTCTCTTGACTCAACTTCTGACATTGTTCCTTAAGTGCAACTTTTTCTTCATCATCCTGACTTTGCAAAAGTTCCTTCCTCCTAGCTTGAACAAATGATAGCCTATCCTGTAGCACAAGAATGAATTCCTTAGAAAAATTCAATTCATCTTGTAGCTTTAAGTTCTTCAACCTTTTAGCATCATAATCTTCAAGTGCCATCTCAAGTTGCTTCTCCAACCCATGTCCATGGATTCCGGATTCAAGATCTTCCTCAAGCTGTTAGACTTCCTCCGAGGCGCAAAGCTCTGATACCAATTGTTGGAATCCAATAACACTGAGAGGGGGGGTGAATCAATGTTATACCAAGAAGTCCAATTTTAACCTTATTAAAACATGCATACACCAACCGGTATATCGGTACATACAAAATTGAAAGAAGTAAAGAAACCAATAAGCCAATCACATAAATGAGAATCATAACACACATAATTATACGTGGAAAAACTAAAAGAGGAAAAACCACGATGGGATTTGTGACCCACAATATCAATCCATTGGCCATATAGAGAGATATTACAAAATATAAGGGGATTGCACTTGCAGGAAGGCTTACAGCCTAGAGCACATTGCTCAATCACAAAAGGAGCCTCACTGACTACATATAAATCCAGACTACAATTTGAAGAAGTGATGAATTGCTAAGATAGCATCTTCTATGCGAGAATACAGTTCTGGTTTAAGCTTTGTCTGTTCCGATTTGAAACCCTAAACCCTTTACCGGAATAACGCTTACATAAATATCCTCACATACATAATCTCTCTGATATATTTTGCATTATATCACATCCACATATCAATCATCATATCTATTTCAAAATGATCGAATCCAACTGACCTATATACCTTATACAACTTATCATGCCTTATGTCAGCTTACAAGGATTATTACAATATCAAATTACATGTCAGCTAGATAATATAAATACATGAATATCAAAAACAATTGTCGATGCCGGATCCAAGAGATGTCGGCCTCCAATACCGATAACCATATTCTAAACCATGTCGACCTGCATTGTCAGTAATCAAAGAAATCCTTTTATCCCGCCGGTGCTCGTGCTGGTGCTAGTGTAGTGTCTGTGAAGTGCCTTCCGGTACACAACTGAACCAAAACATGAAGCCAAAACAAGATACCATGTTTCCATCAATGACAACATAGTGAAACCAACCAATTGAGTGTCAATTGCCAACATCTTATTGAAGCTGGCTAGTGTAGGGTGGTTGATTGCAAGTTGGTTTAGCAAGTGGGTCAGGGGATTGTATGCAGGTGGAAATATCCTCAAGACTATCCTCCTGGTGGAATAGAGGGGAAGTGACGTCCAAGAGTTAGCTAGGATCCTTGTGCATAGAGAGTGCATGTCTCTTTTGGAGAGGGATTTGTTAGCTTGGGGTAATGATCTGTCTGGTCAGTTCTCAGTAGCATTTGGATATTTACCATTGGATAAACAACTCTTTAGGAGGGTTGGTGTTCCTTGGTGAAAACGAGTGTGACATAAGTTTTCTTGGCCCAAATGCAACTTTTTTCTTTGGCTGGAAATTCAGAATAGGTGCCTCACTTGGGATAATTTATAGAAATGAGGTTTCCATGGGCCCTCGATTTGTGTTATGTGTGATAATAGTGAGGAGTGTTCTTCTCACCTATTTTTTCAATGGTCTTTTGCTCGACAAGTGTGACATCTTTTGTGGGGGGTTTGGAATCAACCTTGTTTACATGTTGCATCTTTGATTGAGTTATGGGATTGTCTTGGATTGCCTCCAGTTTTAACTTCTTTCTTCAAGTTGCTTGGGAGATTGGGCTTTCTTTAATTTTATGGCATCTTTGGCAGGAGTGGAATTGATGGATATTTTAAGGCACAAATCGATTGCTATGCAATTGTGGTAGCAAATTCTTTATGTTCTTTGAGAGACAGTTTAGGCTACGTGTGATCTTTCTAGTCTTGTGGACCCTACTAACTCAGATGTTTATAGGAGATTGAGTTTGTTTTCTCATGGGGTTCGAACTCCTAGTATGAGGAAGCCTAGGCAGGTCAAGGCTAAAACAATTATTAGAGATGGTTGATGGTGCCCTCCTCCTGGAGTTCTCAAGATTAATACTGATGATTATTCTAGAGGGAATCCTAGTCGTATAGGGATAGGTGGTATTGGTAGAGATAGCTCTGGATCTGTCCATTTTCTCTTTTCTATGTATAAAGGGCCTCACACTAAAAACTTTATGGAAGCCCTTTCTACTTGGTATGTAGCTCAACACGCTTATGCTTTGGGTTGGCAGATAATTATTTGTGAATATGATTCATAGGTGTTGGTTTCTATGTTGAATGAGAGGTGGCTGGATGGGGTTAACTAGTGACTAGCTCAAGTTCTTCGACAGATTCTTAGTTTGACTAGATTTTTTGATTCTATATATTTTTCTCATATTCATTGAGAATGGAATGGTGTAGCAGATTATTTGGCTAAGTGGGCATTTGCTCGCTTGGAGGGATGGCATATTGTTGACAAGAGTCTTTTGTTTTCAGAGCTTTCTACTGTGTTAGATCAAATATTAGATAAGGATAGGATAGTTTAATGGTTGGATTTTTCTGAGGCTTCCTGCCTTGCTGCTTTGTATCTACTCTTTGTGATTAATAAATTTTTACCCCTTTTTGGCATTTTTTTTTACTCTTAATTACAATACAATATATAGACAATAATATTAACATTCTAAAGAAAAACTGCTTGTATACAATATTAAGTAAATACTTGAGGCATCAAATAGTCTAGGTATGATGTGTCTCACATGCCTAAGCTCTAAGTTTCCATCCCAATTTAGATTATTGAAATGGTTGAGCCAAAAGTAATATGTAATGTTTGACCTGATAATGGGCCTTGCACTATGGTGTCTTGTTGATTTGGGGAGGGGGTTCCCTTGATGTAACCTCACTTGGCTTGGGCCAAGATTAAATCTCGATACTTTAATACTAATTAGCCACAAAATGGAGAAGAATCTTAGCAACAAAACAACCTAGGTGATGAAATGCAACTTCCTACACTTATCTATACAAGAGAGTGAATGAATTTTTTTCTTTAAACCCTTTAATAATTACATATTTAGATGCACATTCAAATAAACTCATAACACAACATATATGTGGAACCTTTTGAGGAAAAAAAATCCACACTCCAAACACTCAATTCGATTGTATTAATCAACAACAATAATCATTACTACTCAGAGCTATGCTCTTCATGAGTCTTCACACTATTAAATAATTCTAGATTAATTCTGACAACATAATGAAGTTTTTAATTTTTTTTACCATGTCATGCAAAATGAGCTAAGGAGCCACATAATTATAACCACTCCAATGGATGCTAAACATGACCGAAACCAACTCTAACATCTAGAAGTGAACAAGATTCCAATATGGCATGTTGTTAAATAGTAGGACTCGATGTGTCGCCGACCAATTTTAGGCTGATAAGTTTTAGATTAACTTATTTTGTTAGACATTGATATTATTGCTGACATTTGACATTATGATGTTAATAAATGTGTTTGACGACATTATGTGATGTTAATTATGATGATATTTGATACTATGAATGACATTTTTAATACAATTATGTGATGATGTTTCGTTGAGTAGGAGGTGGATGCAGGGTCGACCATCGAAGGCAGACATATGACCGAAGAGGGTTCCCCTAGCTCATCGATGACAACCCAATGAATGTAAACTTGTGCATACACACAATTAAATAAATTTAAATATTAAAACCAATTTAAAAGTTATAAATAAATGAAGAGATAATAAATAATTAAACAAATTATAATTCATATTTAATGATTTTCAAAAAATAAAAAATATTAAAATTTTAATTTAAGCATGTTTTAAAAAATTAACACTTGAATTATGAAATCTGAATGAATAGTTAAACTTCATGTCAAACTCTTGATTGCATGAGTTTTGTATTCTTTTCTCTCATAACTGGTTAATCTAATTTATTTTTCTTCACTTCAACTCCCTATTCTCCTTGATTTTCATCAATCTACATCCATGCATTTTGGATCAAATCTTAGCCAAAAATAATTATTAAAAAAATTCTAGCTACCATTTGATACATCCAAGTCTGATAGGAAATTTTCAGGAAGGAAACCACCGCCCTCCTTTACCCTCTCCACAAATTTGCAAGACAAAGTTGACATGGGCAGGGTCGGTTTTTGATAGAGTCAATTTCAAGTAGGTTGCAAGGCATCCATGTTTGGCTGGCGGCTTGACAACAGGGAGGCCACACCACTTCCTCTCCTCCCCTCTCCCTCCCCTCTCCCTCCCACGTAGTTTGCTGATCAAACTGTTTGGATTGCTGGAAGGTGATAGGAGAGGGATTTGGGGAAATCAAATTTTATTGGGGCTTCTTCATATCGTACCCCTCTTCCATTCATTCCCTGTGTTTTGGGTTTGCAAGAGTGAGCTAGGGGGAGATCGAACTGCCTGGGGAAGGTTAGGAAAATGGAGCCAGACAATCTGAGAGAGACCACGCCTCCCTCCTCTATTTTGTTTTCCTCACCATGATTTTTTCCCAGGGTGACTTGGGGAATATTGGTCTTCTGCAGGGATACCATGCCATTCCTCCTTCTCTCCTTTCCGCGGTTTGCTTGCAGGGTAAATTTCTTTGGTATCGCGCCCCCCATACTCCTCTCTTTCCCTTTGTGCTTGTTTTTTGAAGGAGTCGATCTACTGTATATATTTATTTTGGATTTTATTTTGATGACATTGGTCAAATTATGATTTGCTTGATAGCCATCGAGCTGGTTTTAAATCGCTGAACCAGGCAGAGCCAAGTCGACTTATAACATATCACCTTTCATTAGAATTTATCTTAACTAGGTTGATTGTAAGAAAAGCTTAGTTTGGCAAGCAAATTCGACCCCTATTTCTCTCTCACTCTTCCTCTGTTTTTGCTAAGTCAAATGGAAATGTTTGGGGAGGTAAAAATTTTAATTGTTTTTGACTGCCATAGATTACATCTTTTTTTGTATGAATTTCTCATGATTTGATCCGTTTGATTTGTCTTTGTTGGCTTAGTCAACTTCTTGGTGTGTTTAACACATCCATTTCTCTCTTTGTGATTTCTAGTTGCCTGTAAATTTGGTTAAAATTTTGAAAACCCCATATATATATGTTTCAGACCTTGTAGATTTTTATCTCTAAATATAGAGTTCATTGGTTAATAAGAATAAAAATAACAAGCAGTAGCCACAAGATTTACTTGGTTGAATATATTTATGTATTTGTTTATTTCAATTTGGAACTTAAAAGATAATGAAATTCTAAAATTGGGTAGAATTAAGAATGAAAGTTAATAATAAATAAAATTTAACCAAGAGGGGGTAATTCTATATTATTTGTCTATGATGGATGTAAATGTGAGGATGTGCTTGTTTATGGGATAAACCGGGCATGAGGGCTTCACTTAGTGAACCTGGGTTATAGCACGTGCGTTCATGGCATACTAAAAAATCCTCCTATTTTAAAAAAATATTGCCCTAAACACCTTTTTTGTCACCCCCTCCCAATACACAGGTTGAATTAAAAGCCCCCCTATTTTTGCCAAATATTGCATTTTTTCATAGCCCGAATTAAAAAACCCCCTATTTTCACTGATAGGCAATATATTGTACCCTCATTTTTTGGATATTAAACCCCCCAATATGAATGCATGTGATATAATATTGCCTAGCCAGTGAAGCCCCTGTGAAATCGGGGAAGGGTGATTTCTTCTTATGTACCCCAAAAGGGTTAATCTGGTCAAATAACTTAATTCTCTCTGCCATAACACAAGTAGCTAAGTTCAACTGTTTGGTTGTCAGATACTATATGCATGCACAAGTTCCATTCCCGACAATTGATACAGGTTTGCTAGGAAACTCCGTCGTGAGGGATGGGAGCTCTTCATGAGCATCGGGAAGTGTGAGCTTCGTATTGGTTGGGCAGATAAAATTCTTGGGTCATATGTTCGTCTCCTAGATTGCAGATGGAGGTGAGTTCGATGGAAATGGAGACAAAGATTTACACATTGCTTTGTAAAATCCTATGGACTATCATATCATAGTATTATTGTATAATTGTACTTATGATGTAATTAAGAAATTACTTATGTGGTCTCATGATTATAGGCTAAGTAAGCCATGTAAATGATCTTTGAGGTCTAATGATGTAAATGTGACAGGAAGTCATCATGTAAGATGTAACTAACAAAAGAAAGGAAACACTAACCCACTAACCTACTAACATGTGTCTATCATGTGCATGACTCAGTGCTTATGTGTTTCTGTAGCGTCGCAAATTGTACGCACTTGCTAGGGTAGTACAATTTCACACCTAGTTTAGCACCCGCCTTAGTGCATTTTACATTCTGCATTGCATTTCTCCTTAAGCACTTAATTAATCAAATTAATTAGGTCTAAGGTCCTATTTCATCATTCTCTACATCATAAAATTGGGCCCTTTTCACTAAAGCGCGCCCTTCGCATTTTATTCCTCCAATACACCACTTAAATCAAAAACCCTAATTAAGTCCTATTTCGAGCTTGGGGGCTTAATTTCGGGGGTCAAAACATCTCGAAACTAGCTGTAACTTCAGGATTCTCTCTAAAATCATCATATCCGACGACCCTGAAAATTTGGTGAAAAGTTGTCGGGACCGTGGCGCCCGGAGTGCAACATGGTCCCGGACATTTTTCTCAAAATTTTAGGAGCGCGATCCAATCATAAAATAAAGCTTAACCCCAAGAAATTGGCGGGATATTCAATCTCTAGGTCGGCCAAAATACGAATTTACGACCTAGGGTTTCATACATAAAAGCTCTCTTTCCTCATTTGAAGGGATCCAATTTTGGTTTCCAGGAACTTCATATGCAGCGAAAGAGCAGATCTTTGAAGACTTCAACATCTTACAACATCCTTCTATCAAGCATCTATCAAATTCATTCATCCACTTAGGGCTTGGAAGACATTGAAGAACAATAGGAGATTACCGACTGAAGATTGGCTTGTACTCCTCCCTTGAGGGTTGGGTATGATTTCATGTTGTTTACATGTCTTTACATAAGCTTCAATACATCATTTATTCATGCTTTAGATCACTTTGCATCTTGATTTAGAGCATTTACGTTATCATTTACAAGCAATTAGGGTTTACTTTCTAGGTTGCTCTAGTTTGCTTTCTTGCATTTTAGGACCTTGCACACACACTAGGTCTGCACACACAATACATTTTACAAAACAACTTGGCTATTCGTGGAGGTGGAAATCACCGAAGCGGGGGTTTGACTAAGGCAAAACCCTATATAGCCGCCCCTCCCCCTTTTCAGATATTATTGCAGGTTTCGGGATTCGGACGACGCCGTGGGATACAGATCCGGAGAGAGAAGGTTGGAACAGCACTCTGTGTGAAATTGCAGAGCAGGAGACTGGGACAGGGGCGCTGGGCGCCCTGGTCCCTGGGACAGAGGCGCTGGGCGCCCTGGTCCTCTGGACAGGCAGTTTGCAGACAGCTTTCCGACAGTGTTCCAGAGTGCAGAACAGCAGTTTCCGGTGCAGTTTTCAGGACAATGGCGCCCACGCCCCCGTCCCGAACATTTTCAGTCCGATTTTGACTCCGGGTACACATCTGCATTCTTATTTCATCCTTGTATTTACAGCTGTTCATTGTTTAATCTCAATTCTGCAATCTTGTTATTAGTTCATACTTGCATTTTGAGATTAGGGTTTGAACTTGCATTACTTGATCTTACAATTTCAACAAGGGAATAGAAATCCTAATAGATATCCCGTGGCTCTCTCTTTCACAAAAAGAAGTAGCCAATTGTGTGATATCTCTAGGCTCTTTCGTATTCCGTAATGTGTGTCAAAAGGTAGGATTAGGGCATGATAATCTAGTCTCGCTTTTTCCCCCACACATTTTGGTGAACCCGACGTGAATCTATCATTGCTTCCTCTTGCATTACATTTGTTAGATCTAGATCTAGATTTAGTGTGTTTTCATTTCATTTTCATTAAAGAGAAAAAAAAAAAAAAAAGTGTTTCTTTGCATTGGGTGTTTAAGTTTTGTGTAATCTTTTCAAAATGTCAGATTTTTATTTGCAAAATGTTCATGCTTTTGATGATTATTATGAGTATAGCCAAGATGAATTAGATGAAGCTTTAGATGAGTTTTTAAACCCTAAAGATGCCAAACCTTCATTTTACCAAAAACTCATAAACCTTGTTACTATGCCATTTAGGTGTGATGAGAAAGATAAGTCGAATGATTCCTCTCAAGGATACATTCCTATCAACTCTTCCCCTGAATCTAGTAACATGGTTGTTTTCAATAATCCCCTCTATGAGGAGATGTCTCCTTTTGAATCAAAAGACAAACCTTTTAACCGATATGATCATGCTTTGTTGGATGATGCTCTTGATGACTTTGTGGCTTTATCGAAATCTTTAAACAAGAACAAGGCCTCTAAATTGGTTAACATGATAAACTTGAATGAACATAATAAGCCTCTCTTTGAAGTCCAAGGTGCTTATCCTTCTCCCACCTTTCAAGTTCTTAAATCACCTCTCCTTACTGTCCAAGGAAGGTATGATCATGATTCCTTTCGTACTCCGAATAAACCAATCATCACCGTGCAAGGAAGAAAACCTGTAAGTCCTTACAGTTATGCTAAACAAATAACTAGAGAGAGTTATCATGCGGTTGCCCATACTTATCATACTAGAAATAATAGGCAACCTAATCCTCCTCCTGTTATTCCAGTTTCCCTTCCTAATCCTCAACCAATTCTTCCTCAAGCTCCCCATATTTCGCAAGTTATGGGTAAGGAATATGATCTCATAGAACAACTTAAAGCTACCCCTGCTAAGATATCCCTTTGGGATTTGATTCAAACTTCTTCCACCTATCATGGAATGTTACAAGATGCCTTGAAAGATTTGAATGTTCCTCCACCGAATACATCTAGTAATATAGCATCTTTTGTTAACTCTGTGATGAATCCTAAAGCTCAAATTGTGTTTACCCAAGATGAGTTGCCTACTAGTGAAATCCAACATCAATATGATCCCTTGATGATTGTGGTTATCATGAAAGACACTGCTATAAGACGAACACTAGTAGATAATGGCTCTGGCCTTAATGTGTGTAGCATTAATTTATTGCATAAGATGAATGTGGATACGTCTCTTATTGAGCTTGACTCTCGTCCCATTCGTGGCTTTGACAATGTGGCTAAGGCCTCATTAGGTATCATCACCTTACCTCTCACAGTAGGACCTGTTACTTTGCCTACTCCTATCCATGTTATGCCGGGAAATTTAACATATAACTTGTTATTAGGGAGGCCTTGGATTCACAGCATGCAAGCTGTCCCCTCTACATTGCATAGACAAGTTAAATTCGTTTATAACAATAAGACATACACTTTGATGGGTGATACTAATTTTCAAGCTTGTCTACAAACATCTACTTCCAAAGGGAGTTCTTCTAAGCCATCCTCGTCTAGTGATGACTCTTTAAACAAGAAACCTATCGATGAATCCTCGCTCTCCGATGATCGAAATTCTTTGGATAAGTCTGGAGCTCCTGAAGAGGATCCTTCTCGACTCGAAACTACACATAAAAAGGATTTTGATCCTGAGAAGGTTCTTGCAGAGGATGATTGGGGATCTCTTGATTTTAACCCTACCTTTGTAGGTGAATATAAGGTTCCTTCTAGAGAAATTAAAATTGAAAAGAAGGAAGAAGCTAAAAATCATAAAGTTGAAAAGAAAGAAGAAGCTAAAAATCAATCAACCTTACCTGAATCTATGAGTAATAATTTTGTGGCCGCTTCTCAAGCTTCTTCTCCTCACATCTCTAATTATGAAGAGTTTGATTCTTTGTCTTATGAAAAACCACCTTCTCTTCCTGAAATGGCTGATCGTTATGGTCGTGGTTTTTGCATTTTTGCTAAGCATGGGTATCATGGAAAAGGTTGTGGTGCTCATGAACAAGGGATAAGAGTTCCTCTAGAGACTAATTTTCACAATTATGCCTTTGGACTTGGCTATAATCCCTGCAGACGTACTAAAGCTTCTAAAAGACCATGCATTAGTGTTAATGCTATTTCTACATCTCTATCAATACAACATCCTGAGTATATTTATGGGGATCCTTCGTGTGCCTGTGCTTTGGATATCTTCCCTACCGATGATGCTTTAGCTGAGTTCTTAGGAGCTTATGACACTCTTCCTCGTTATCATCACAATAGGGGACTCCCTTATTGTTTGAACACCGAAGCCTATTTTGGAAAAGAGATTGATAATGATGAGATTGTGAAAGAATTCCCTCAGTTAAAGGATACTCCTCAACAAAGTAATCTTCTCATAAGTGACACCACTGATGTTAAGATGGATCCTTGCAATAAAGAAAAAGTCATTAAAATTGGGAAATGTTTGGATGAAGAGGAACAGAAACAATATGAAGAACTATTGCATGAGTTCCCTGAGATCTTTGCTTGGGCATATTCTGACATGCCTGGTATAGATCCTAAGATCGTTACTCATAATATTGTCTTAGTTCCTGATGCTAAGCCCGTGAAACAAAAGATTCGAAAAATGAATCCTAAGGTGGCTCTGCTTGTTAAGGCTGAGATTGAAAAATTATTGGAGGAGGATGGAAATGTTTGGGGAGGTAAAATTTTTAATTGTTTTTGACTGCCATAGATTACATCTTTTTTTGTATGAATTTCTCATGATTTGATCCGTTTGAGTTGTCTTTGTTGGCTTAGTCAACTTCTTGGTGTGTTTAACACATCCATTTCTCTCTTTGTGATTTCTAGTTGCCTGTAAATTTGGTTAAAATTTTGAAAACCCCATATATATATGTTTCAGACCTTGTAGATTTTTATCTCTAAATATAGAGTTCATTGGTTAATAAGAATAAAAATAACAAGCAGTAGCCACAAGATTTACTTGGTTGAATATATTTATGTATTTGTTTATTTCAATTTGGAACTTAAAAGATAATGAAATTCTAAAATTGGGTAGAATTAAGAATGAAAGTCAATAATAAATAAAATTTAACCAAGAGAGGGTAATTCTATATTATTTGTCTATGATGGATGTAAATGTGAGGATGTGCTTGTTTATGGGATAAATCGGGCATGAGGGCTTCACTTAGTGAACCTGGGTTATAGCACGTGCGTTCATGGCATACTAAAAAATCCTCCTATTTTAAAAAAATATTGTCCTAAACACCTTTTTTGTCACCCCCTCCCAATACATAGGTTGAATTAAAAGCCCCCCTATTTTTGCCAAATATTGCATTTTTTCATAGCCCGAATTAAAAAACCCCCTATTTTCACTGATAGGCAATATATTGTACCCTCATTTTTTGGATATTAAACCCCCCAATATGAATGCATGTGATATAATATTGCCTAGCCAGTGAAGCCCCTGTGAAATCGAGGAAGGGTGATTTCTTCTTACGTACCCCAAAAGGGTTAATTTGGTCAAATAACTTAATTCTCTCTGCCATAACACAAGTAGCTAAGTTCAACTGTTTGGTTGTCAAATACTATATGCATGCACAAGTTCCATTCCCGACAATTGATACAGGTTTGCTAGGAAACTCCGTCGTGAGGGATGGGAGCTCTTCATGAGCATCGGGAAGTGTGAGCTTCGTATTGGTTGGGCAGATAAAATTCTTGGGTCATATGTTCGTCTCCTAGATTGCAGATGGAGGTGAGTTCGATGGAAATGGAGACAAAGATTTACACATTGCTTTGTAAAATCCTATGGACTATCATATCATAGTATTATTGTATAATTGTACTTATGATGTAATTAAGGAATTACTTATGTGGTCTCATGATTATAGGCTAAGTAAGCCATGTAAATGATCTTTTAGGTCTAATGATGTAAATGTGACAGGAAGTCATCATGTAAGATGTAACTAACAAAAGAAAGGAAACACTAACCCACTAACCTACTAACATGTGTCTATCATGTGCATGACTCAGTGCTTATGTGTTTCTTTGATTAGTTTTCTATCTTTTCATTTGTGAATGCTTAATGCTTGGGATGGATAGTGTTAATTTAAGTTTGATAGTTATCCTTACTCGTATGCACATTAATTTTTGTTTGTAATAGTTGTTAGATTGATATAACATTTCATAGTTCTTCATGCACGTTAATATTTAGTTACCTTTAGTTTATCTTATTCTTATGCATACTAACTTTAGGTTGCAATATTTATCTATTTTGACATGATACTTGTTAACATATGGTTCCTACTTTACTTAACACCATTCCTTATGTATGAATGTTAAATCTTGCAATGGTAATTTATATTTATTTGTATACATGTATGTAGACTTAAATAGTATGTGATTATGTTAGTTATTCTAAGGTTAGGACTAGTGGTCCTTACATTTTGGTATTAGAGCTCTAGGTTCTGCACTAAGGCCTTGATTTCGCTACGTTAGGTTGCGATAATTGATCACATGGACCTCCAATTAGGTGGTGCTTAGTGTATGTGTGTGTAAGTACCTAGAGGTTGAGTTTATGGTTGAGCTAATGAGGATCAAATTTGAGTAGTGAGGGAGGTGGCCTCCAAAAAGTTTATATACGTGACAGGAAGGGAAGGTATTCCTTGCCTATAACCTTATATAAAATTAAAAATAATCTCTTTCAGGGTGAAAATAAGTTCTAGAATTTATGCCCATGTGTATTATGTGTGAATATTTGTTTTTGCCTTGTTTGATTTTGATTTAGAACCTTGAAATGTTTCATTTTCTAGAATAACTATCCATAGATGATGATTAGAAAATACAAATTGTGTTGAGTGAGTGATGCATTTGAACGATGATTTCACTTTGCACGATACATGAAATAAGATGTTTGATTTATACTTGTATTAAAATTAATGTGAATGCATTTTGCATGTGTGATGCAAGAGAGAGTATGACCCCTTTTAGTGATACATCATTTTAGAAAAGACCCTAAAGTCCATCCACATTAGTTTCTTTGGAAAAAAATTAGCATATCATAGATAGGAAATGAAAACACATTGATAAAATTATAAACTAATTGCATGTTTCATTTTGCATGATGCTTGAAAAGGTATATATTGGAAATTGATAGGCATTGATCAATGATGGTTGCTTCTTACATATTAATATGCACTAGAGAGTCTATGAATTGAGCTCTAAGTTTAATACTAGGACTTTGTGGTCTACCTTGCTAAAAGATGTAAATTTTGGTGTAGGACAACCTTATTCAACTAAAATGGTCACTAAAAATTCCAATTGCGATGAGAGAATGGATGCAATAAACCACACTCAGGATGAGAGGTTGGACCAGATTATTAGCTCCTTGATTCAATTAACGGATATATTACAACTCTTGGAGCAAGAGATCCAAAGAAAGCAAGACCAGAATAGGAACCAAAACTAGGAAGAAAGCATGATATATGTCCCATTGGCTATATTTTTGGCTATGGGAGAAGTTTTCAAAATGATTATTCAACAATATGGAAATAATAATAAACAATCTAGGAGCATGAATAGAGACAACAATATTGGAGATGGAGCTAGAAGGAAATGGTATGAAAGCAATAAGAGGACCCATTATGGCAACAACAATAACAACAAGAACAAACCTAAGTGGAATAAGTCTTAAAAATCAAAGGGACCTCGAGACGTGTGTTATGTTTATGTTGGGGACCACTATGATAAATCTTGTCCCCAACGATCATTTGGGAGAAACAAGAAGAACTCTTCACGTAAATAAAGAAGATAAGGGATTAGTTAGACTATTATTGTTGAGGAGTGCCTCTGAGAAGATGGACTCCTAGATGACTGAGCCTTGGTTAGTATAGATGATAATATAATTTTGAGTGCACTTGTGTGCTCTCATATGCTTATTGATTAGATGATTGAGTTGTATGTCGGATTTGAGCATTATAAATTGCAAATTACATAAAAAGATGCACTAGAATGAGAATTAAATCAAAAGGGGGTACCATGCTTTAGATTTTTGAGATTATTATATTATTGTATTTGTTGGATGGGTGTTGCACATTGTTTTCCTATAAGAATGAAATATCATTTGCATGAATGAAAGTATTCATATGCAATGTATGCATAAGGCTATCATATTATAACAATAGGGTTGACAACTTATGTCCCTAAATTATTTTGTCCTTGTAATATGGTTTCTTGTGAGATTTATTACCTTGGAACATTATGGAGAACTTTATTCTTCATGTCTAACTTACATTCATAAATTGTGGTCGTGTTACTTCATATTACAAATATTTTATCATAGGGTATTATGTGACGTGGCCTACTATTGTCATTATGTTGTTCTCATAAGAATGTGAATGCCCCTATAATATAGTTTATAAATTATGATATAAGATCTATTAAGGTCCCTTGTGTTGAAAACTTAGCTAAAAGGTAACCATTCCTTAGGAGTCAAAGTATTTAAGGCCCTTGTATCATGGCCTACTTGCTTGAACTTATTATGTGATCATTTTATAGAACTAATCATGTGTATATCATACCTTATGATCACAATAGTCTCTGTGCATGTAATATTTTAAGAGGGTCTAACCAATGCACACATCACATGTCATGTAGATGTGGTAAATTTTTTCCCTCACATATATTTTTGTGTGTAATTAAATGGGAATACATTTGCAAGATGAGTGAGTGCATAGTTGCATGTAATGATACTTAAATTGTCATATTTTGTGTTGATCTTATTCAAGAAAGTAGATTGTATACTGATCCTAAAAAAATATAGTAATGATAGGATTGAAAATAAGCCTTATAACTTAAGAAGTCCTTGGTATAGCTTGGCATGGTCGATGTTGTCAATGTGTGGAAGCATGCATATTGTTGTGAATGTTGTGATGCATAAATAGTTGTATATAGATATGATTGCCTACGCAAATGATATTGGATAAAGTAGACTCGTGTCTTGGTTTAGTGTGATGACATTTTTGGGATATGATAGAAACTTAATATGGACATGAAATTAACAATTAATAATTAAATGTGATGGGATGGGCATAATGCCTAGGTCACATAATTAAATGTGATGGGATGGGTGTAATGCCTAGGTCGCATAATTATAGGGTGACAAGATGGGCATGATGCCAACTAGGTCACATGCGTTAGCTAAATGGGTGAAATCACTAACTTAGATTATTTCATGTATGCATAGATTGATTGCAACTTGTTCTATTTCTTTATTATTATTATTACCAATATTTGGGTATTGAGCTATGTTTCTTGTGAGTAGGCAATCATAGCCATAGACTATCATTTTGTGATTACTTCAACATTTTTAAGGCTTTCCATCCAGCTTGTGCATATACTCCTATAGTTGGCAAATGTGAATCCATTAAATTGTAAATAAGGATATCCCCTTAAGACATATGTCTATTAGTATTTCCATATACATATCAAATACTTAAATCAATAAATGAAATCTAATTGGACATAGGAATGTTATGGATATGTGGATAGAAGTATTGCATGACATTGGTTCTTTGTCAATTATTTTCTAAGGTTAATATGATTTATTTTTCATAAATGTCTATTTGACTCAAATTATTAGTGCATAGATGTCTATTGGATGCACATTATGATTTTTTATGATTTAATAAGAGGAATACACTATTATTTCAGTGTGTGTACCAAGACATCGGGACAATGTCTCTTCCTATTGGGGAAGGATGTCATGAACAAATTTTAGGCTGATAAGTTTTAGATTAATTTATTTTGTTAGACGTTGATATTATTGATGACATTTGGTATTTTGATGTTAATAAATGTGTGTGATGACATTATAAGATGTTAATTATGATGATATTTGATACTATGAATGACATTTTTAATATAATTATGTGATGATGTTAATGAATTTTTCATGATACGTTTCGTTGAGTATGAGGTGGATGTAGGATCGATTGTTGAAGGTGGACATATGACCGAGGAGGGGTCTCCTAGCTCATCAATGGCAACCCAAGGAATGTAAACTTGTGCATAGACACAATTAAATAAATTTAAATATTAAAACCATTTAAAGGTTATAAATAAATGAAGAGATAATAAATAATTAAACAAATTATAATTCAAATTTAATGATTTTCCAAAAATAAAAAATATTAAAATATAAATTTAAGCATGTTTTAAAAAATTAGCACTTAAGTTATGAAATTTGAATGAAGAGTTAAACTTCCTGTCAAACTCTTGATTGCATAAGTTTAGCATTCTTTTCTCCCATCATTGGTTAATCTAATTTCTTTTTCTTCACTTCAAATCCCTATTCTCTTGGATTTTCATCAATCTAGATCCATACATTTTGGATCAAATCTTAGCCAAAAATAATTATAAAATAAATTCTAGCTACCATTCGATACGTCCAAGTCTGAAAGGAAATTTGCATGTAGGAAAACCACTGCCCTCCTTTACGCTCTCCACGAATTTGCAATACAAAGTAGATATGGGCATGGTCACTTTTTGATAGAGTCAATTTCAAGTAGCTTGCAAGGCGTCCAAGTTTGGCTGGTGGCTTGACAATAGGGAGGCCATGTTGGACATTGATTCTGCTAGGATATGTTGTTGTCATTGATGTCAACATATTCCCGATCTGGTGATTGTTGATTGGTTTATTGGAATCATAGTTTGGTGTATGGAGTATTTCTAATATCATTGTATTATTTTGTATTGGTTTTGGTGATCCAGAAAGCCTAATTGATTATATCATATGATTCATTTTGTAGTTGTTTTTCTGATTAGTGATTTGTAGAGTTCAGTATTTCCTCCAGTATATTCTGGTGTGATCAAATTTTGAGCTGTGATTTTGGGAGATTATTTCGGATGGTCTTGTGTATCTTATTTTCAGATGGTTTGTGATTTGGTGCTCCGCAAGTTATCTTTATTCATGATAGTTGTTGTTGATTGAGTGTTCTTGAGTTTCAGATGTTGATCGACGAAGATTTGATAAGTGGTGTTGGTGCAGCTATTGTTGATGAATCTAACGTACTTGTTGGTGTTTTCTAATTGTGTCTTATTTGTTTTGACGATCTGTATTGATCATGGTGTGTTTTTGGTGATTTTGTTGATCCGGTGATGTTCTTTGTGTTATGCAGTTTTCTTGATGGTGTAGTGTGTTGTAGTTGATCTTGGCGTGATTATCAGTCGTGATGAGCATTTGGGAATTTGATTAAGGTCCATGTTATATTGAATGTATATCATTATATTGGTCTGGTGATCGATCTTTGTATCATGTAATGTAATTTTGTAATTGTGAGTTGAGGGTTTAGCCGACCTTGTTGTCAAGGTTGATGAATTGTATAAATAGGTGATATTGTCATGTAATTTGGATATTGAGGTTGTTTCTGCATTATCAATGAGTGGTATATGTGCGAACAAGGATTCATCTTTCGATGTTGTGTATTGAATAGAGATTGGTGTTGCAGAGCAGACAAATGTGCTTAACCAGAACTGTCACCAGGCATTAGCAGATGCTAATATTACAATTCATTTCTTCTAGATTGTAGTTTGAATCTTGTTCTAAGTAAGTGAGACTTCCCTGAGGGTTGTAGCCTTTTGGGTTATTATATCTTGAGCAGTGAACTCTAGGCAGTGTGCCTGAATGTATGTCCATTCCCCATTGTAATATTTTTACATATTATTGCAGAGTATCATCTTATTGTGGGTAGGTTCTCACAGTGATTTTTCCCTTAACCGAGTTTTCCACATCAAAATATTGGTGTTGTGTGTTGCGCTATCACTTTGCTTATCTTTGTTGTTGTTGCAGTTTATTAGATATGTATTTGTGGTTAAGTTTTTAGATCCAGTAGAAAACTGATTCACCCCCCTCTCAATTTTCCTTTATTGTTGTTGTCGACAATTGGTATAAGAGCTAGATCCTCCGGAATAAGCTTAACCGCTTGAGGAGATCCGAGATGGCAATTGGAGGTGTTATCTGTAAGAAGGATTTGATGAAAGTAATTATACTATATGGAAGAACCGGATGGAGGTGCACTTGAGATGTCTTGGAGAAGATTATTGGAAGATCACAAAAAATGCCTATTCTATTCCTCAGAATGGACTGGTTACTGCTGATTAGATCAAGGAATTCAAACATAATATTAGAGAGAAGGAAGCATTGTTGAGTGCCCTGACTAATTCCAAAATGACTAATGTGATAGGATTTTAGACTACACATGAAATCTAAGAGAAGCTTGAGACCTTGTATGAAGGAGATAAACAAGTAAAAGTTTCTAAGTTGCAGAGTTTGAAAGGGAAATATGAGATGTTGAAGATGGGAGAAGATGAGAACATAAACACCTTTATGGCTAAGGTGAATAACCTTGTTCTTGGTATCAGATGTGCCGATGGAACTCTTGAAGAAGATGAAATTATTGCTAAGGTAATGAGATCATTGCCTCCTACTTACAAAAATAAGGTAGTTGCTATTGATGAGATCCAGAGTGTAACTACAGTGACAAGAGATATGTTGGTTGGAAAGATTGCTACATTTGAAAACGAATTTGGTGAATCACATGGAAAGTCTGAGACAAAATTTAGAGCTTATGTATCCAGAAAGTAGAAATATGATCCTGATGAATGCAAGATATCCAGATATGAAAGAGAGAGAAGAGAAATGGAAGAGAAAGAAATAGAATTGGATGAGCTTGAAGCATTGATTTCTTGAAGATTGCCTAAGGGAGCCAGTAAGTATGATGAAAAATTACATTTGAAATGTTTCTCTACAATAAGATAGGACATTTTTCTTCTAGGTGCCCAAAGAGAATGGCTAAATATGATAGGCATGACAAATTTGATAAGCATGATAGGAATGATAGATATGAGAAGCATGAGAGGTATGATAAGACTTAGAAGTCCAACCAGAAGTATAAGCATCAGAAGAACTCTTACTATGGTGCTGATGAAGGTGTTACAAATGAAGAATTAGAAGGAGATGAAGTAGTGCTTATTGCTATCAAAGAAGATGGACCAGTACCTGTTGATTCCACAAGTTGCACTATTGAGGAGAAATCTTTAGTTGCTATAGTAGAAGAGAAAGATGAATGGGTGATTGACAACAGTTGTTCACATCATATGACCGGTGATAAAAGAAAAATTGTGAGCATGGAAAGCTATGATAGTGGAATAGTAAGATTTGGAGATGACAAAGCCTGTGTGATCTATGGTAGAGGTTCTATTTCCTTTGATGGTAAGCATAATACTGATTATGTCTTGTATGTTGAAGGTTTTAAGCATAATCTTTTAAGTGTTGGACAAATGGTTGACAAAGGTTATGATTTCCAATTCAAGAATGGTAATTGCAAGATCCTAAATGCCTCTGGCATAGAGATTGCATCTAGAACTAAGACTGAAGGTAATATCTTTCATTTGAATGCTGGTGAGAAAAGTTGTTTGATTGCTCAGATTGATGAAATCTAGTTGTGGCATAGGAGAATGTGTCATGTTAATTTTGACTCAATGATTAAGATCAGTTCTACACAATCTGTTAGAGATTTGCCTAAAATTGTTAAGCCTGCTAATCCGGTATGTAAGGAATGTCAAATGGGTAAACAAATAAGAATTTATTTCAAGAGTAAGAAGTATACATCTAACGGATTGCTAGATCTTGTGCATGCTGATCTATGTGGACCTACAAACGTTAGAAGTGTGCAGGGTGACAAATATTTAATGTTACTAATTGATGATTATTCCAAGATGATGTGGGTTGTCTTTTTGAAGGAAAAATCAAAAGCATTGGACAAATTCAAGATATTCAAAGCAAAGGTTGAGATTGAGAGAGGATTGAAGGTGAAATGTTTGAGATCTGACATGGAGGATAATTTTGTTCTGGTGAGTTTGATTCATTCTCTGAGAAGCATGGGATTAGAAGACAAATATATGCTCCTGGAACCCCACAACAAAATGAAGTTGTTGAAAGGAAGAACATAACTATCTTGGATGATGCAAGGACTATGTTGATTGAAGGGAATGTTCCGAAGATCTACTAGAGAGATGTTGTTAGCACTACTGTTTACACATTCAACCGATTAAATATAAAAGGTGATATCAGTAAGACTTCTTATGAGATATGGTTTGGTCATATTCCTACTGTGAGATATTTCAGAATTTTTGGTAGCAAGTGTTATATCAAAAGAGACGAGGATATAGGAAAGTTTGATGCAAGAAGTGTTGAAGGAATTTTCTTGGGATATTCAACAAAGAGAAAATCCCGTCGGTACTACAATAAGAGACTGAGAAAGATAGTGCAAAGTGCAAATGTGAAGGTTGATGAGAACTATGAAAAATATATTAGAGCATGTTGGTATGATGATGGCCAACATGTTGTTCTAACGCCTATTCAGATTGAAGAACTGAAGTAGAATGATCTGGTAGAGACAGTTAATCCAGATGTTGCTGTTGTCAGTGGAGAAGTACATGACCCTGCAAAATCAAAGTAATCATAAGACTCTGAGGTATGTAAGATTGAATCATTCTAAAAATCAGATTAGTGGTGATAAAAATAAAGGTGTGATGACTAGAAGAAGTCTAGTTGTTGAAGAGGTATGTTTGATTTCTAAAATTGAACCTAAAGATGTTGCTAAAGCTTGCAAAGATGACAATTGGATAAGGGCTATGGAAGAATAATTGAATCAGATTGAAAAGAATAACACATGGGAACTTGTGCCTAGACCTAAAGATAAGAATGTGATTGGTATTAAATGGGTATTCATGAACAAATTGAATGAAGTCGGTGAAGTTGTTAGAAATAAAGAAAGAATGGTATGTAAAGGATATTCACATAAAGAAGGGATTGGTTATGAGGAGACTTCTTCTCCGGTAGCTATACTTGAAGCCGTTAGAGTGTTGCTTGCATATGCTGCCTATAAGGATTTCAAGTTATCTCAGATGGATGTCAAGTAAACTTTTTTGAATGGTGATCTTGAGGATGAAGTCTACATTGAGCAACCTGATGGATCTTCATTATTAGATGATGGAGCCATGGTATGCAAATTGAAGAAAACTATTTATGCATTGAAACAAGCCCCTATAGAAGGGCATGCTAGATTGGATAAGTATTTGCTGAAATTGGGATTTAATAAAGGTATTGTTGATAGTAATTTGTATTTCAAGGTTGAGAATGATAATATTTTGATTGTTGAAGTCCTTGTTTATGATATTATCATTGGAGGAGATGATGACTTGAGCATGAATTTTTTTTGTGATATGCAAAAAGAATTTGAGATGCCTATGATAGGTGAAATGAATTTTTTCTTAGGTTTGCAGATTTCACAGATTGGGAAAGGTATTTTTATATATCAAACTATGTGAAGGAATTTTTGAAGAAGTTTGGGTTAGAAGACTCTAAATCTGTTGGAATTCCTATTTTGACTGGCTTCAAATTATCCAAAAATGATGAATCTCTGAAAGCCAATCAGTCTTTATATAGATCTATGGTTGGTGGAATGCTATACTTGAATCATACTAGACTTGACATTATGCATGTTGTGTGCATGGTTGCTAGATATCGAGCTGATCCGAAAGAGAGTCATGCCATTGCTATAAAAAGGATATTTAGATACTTGAAATGAATTATGAATTGTGGTCTGTGGTATCCAAGGAAAGATGATTTCATGTTATGTGACTATATTGATGCTGATTGGGATGGTGATGTTGATGACCGGAAGAGTACCTTCACTGGTGCATTCTTTTTGGGTAATAAATTGGTTTCATGGGCTAGTAAGAAACATGATTCAGTGTCCCTGTCTACTGTTGAAGTTGAGTACATTGTTGCTACTAGTAACTGCACTCAAGTAGTTTGGATGAAACAAATTGATGCAGGATCATCCCAGATCGATGAGCAATCTTGCATCAACCAAAAATGTTTCCTTTTAGTTTTGTTTTTGTTTAGTTCATTGTGCAGTTGTTGTGTTCTTACCGATTGGTACCGGTAGTTGGTTGTTTTTTGTGGCAAATCTTATTTTCGGTTTCTAGGATGGTTCGTGTGTTTAATTACAGATTTTCAGTTCATTTGGGTTCTTTTCTGGTTAGTTATCGCTTTTGGTTGACTGTTTCTGGGTTTCAGGACAGTTCTTGTGCTTACTGGTTCGTTTTCCTTCATTACAGGAGTGATTCTTGGCATGTGGACCTATTTAGGATCTTGTTCAATGTTCTTTAGAGTTTGCCCAACCTTCCTGCTAAACCACACTTCTTGGTTGTTATTTTTCGAAAAGATTTTTTTAATTCTTAGGGCCAACCTAGTTACACATTTTTATTTTCCTGCATTGGTAAATGTAATCTTATGAGGTCGACCCAGATATGTTCCGGTGGGTATATATATTATATTATGTAATAATTTATAGGGGCAAAGGAAGTAGAATTGAGAATAAGGATCGAGATTCACATTTAGTGATCTGGTTGATTCTTAGAGTCTCAATTGGATTGTATCCAACTTGAAGCCTGCATGTAACCAGTTAACTACCAGATGTTCTTTGATTATTACAAGATGATAAACAGACGGTTGATGAAAGTTCTAAGGCAATAATATGATCTGTTTATGTAATCTTTCTATGTTTTCTTGTTGCTTTCTATGTGTTACTCTTGCTGCATATGTCGATCGGCTCTTGTTTTAGGGTTTCACTGGTTATGGTTGCATCACAAATATTGAAGGATATCAGAGTTATCTATGATGAGCTTATTGTCATATATTGTGATAATTCTAGTGCTATCAATATGTCAGAAAACCCAGTGCAACATTCAAAGACTATATTTTGGTGTGATCAAGTTTTGAGCTGTGATTTTGGGAGATTGTTTTGGATGGTCTTGTGTATCTTCATTTCATATGATTCATGATTTGGTGCTCTGCAAGTTATCTTTCTTCGTGATAGTTGTTGTTGATTGAGTGTTCTTGAGTTTCAGATGTTGATTGATGAAGATTTGATAAACTTGGTGTTGGTGCAGCTATTGTTGATGACTCTAACGTGCTTGTTGTTGTTTCCTAATTGTGTCCTATTTGTTTTGATGATCCGCATTGATCGTGGTGCGAGTTTTTGATTATTTTGCTAATCTGATGGTGTTCTTCGTGTTATGCGGTTTTCTTGATGGTGTAGTGTGTTGCAGTTGATCTTGGCATGATTATCGGTGGTGATGAGCATTTGAGAATTTGATTTAGGTGCATGTTATTTCATGTATATCATTATATTGGTCCGGTGGTCGATCTTTGTATCGTGTAATGCAATTTTGTAATTGTGAGTTGAGGGTTTAGCTGACCTTGTTGTCAAGGTTGATGAATTGTATAAATAGGTGATATTGTCATGTAATTTGGATATTGAGGTTGTGTTTGCATTATTAGTGAGTGGTATATGTGTGAACAAGGATTAATCTTTTTGTGTTGTGTATTGAATAGAGATTGGTGTTGCAGAGCAAACAAATGTGCTTAATCAAAACTATCATTAGGCATTAGCAGATGCTATTATTGCAGTTCATTTCTTCTAGATTGTAATCTGAATCTTGTTGTAAGTCAGTGAGACTTCCTGAGGGTTGTAGCCTTCGGGGTTATTATATCTTGAGCAGTGAGCTCTAGGCAGTGTGCTTGAATGCATGTGCATTCCCCATTGTAATATTTTCACATACCACTATAGAGTATCATTTTATTGTGGGTAGGTTCCGACCGTGGTTTTTCTCTTAACCGGGTTTTTCACGTCAAAATATTGGTGTTGTGTGTTGTGCTATCAGTTTGCTCATCTTTGTTGTTGCTGCAGTTTATTAGATCTTTATTTGTGGTTAAGTTTGTAGATCCAGCAGAAAACTAATTCACCCCCTCTCAGTTTTCCTTCATTGTTGTTTCCAACAGGCCACTTCCTCTCCTCCCCTCTCCCTCCCACATAGTTTGCTAATTGAACTGTTTGGAGTGCTGGAAGGTGATAGGAGAGGAATTTGGGGAAATCAAATTTTATTGGGGTTTCTTCATATCGTACCCCTCTCCATTCATTCCCTGTGTTTTGGGTCTGCAAGAGTGATCTAGGGGCAAATCAAACTACCTAGGGAAGGTTAAAAAAATTGAGTCAGACAATCTGAGAAAGAGCACGCCTTCCTCATCCATTTTTTACCTCACCACGATTTTTTCTAGGGGCGACTTGGGGACTATTGGTCTTCTGAAGGGATACCACGACATTCCTCCTCCTCTCCTTTCCACAGTTCTCTTGGAGGGTGAATTTATCTGGTATCAGCCTCTTATACTCCTCTCTTTCCCTTTGCGTTTGTTTTTTTAAGGAGTGGATCTGTAGTATATATTTGTTTTGGAGTTTATTTTGATGGCATTGGTCAAATTATGATTTGCTTGATAGACACGAGCTGGTTTTAAATCGTTGAACCAGGCAGAGTCAAGTCGACTTAGAACATATTGCCTTTCGTTAAAATTTGTCTTAACTAGGTTGATTGCAGAAAAAGATGAGTTTGGTAGGCAAATTCGGCCCCTATATGGTTAAATCGCACCCCTTTTTCTCTTTCACTCTTCCTCTGTTTTTGCTAAGTCGAATGGAAATGTTTGGGAAGGTAAATTTTTAATTGTTTTTTACTACCATACCATACATCTTTTTCTTATGCGAATTTCCCATGTTTTGATTTGTTTGATTTGTCTCTACTGGATTAGTCGACTTCCTGGTGTGTTTAACACATCCATTTGTCTCTTTATGATTTCTAGTTGCCTGTAAATTTGGTTAAAATTCTGAGAACCCCATGTATATATGTTTCAGACCTTGCAGATTTTTATCTCTAAATATTGAGCTCATTAGTTTATAAGAATAAAGATAATGAATTTCTAAAATTGGGTAGAATTAAGAATAAAAATTAATAATAAATAAAATTTAACTAGGAGGGGGTAATTCTATATTATTTGTCTATGATGGATGTAAATGGAAGGATGTGTTTGTTTATGGGATAAACTAGGGAAGGGTGATTTATTCTCACCTACCCCAAGAGGGTTAATTTGACCAAATAACTTAATTCTCCCTACTATAACACATACATAGCTAAGTTCAATAGTTTGGTTGTTAGATACTACATGCATGCACTTATTCCATTCATGATAGTTGATATCAGTTTGGTAAAAAAATTCATCGTGAGGGACAAGAACTCTTCATGAGCACCGAGAAGCGAAAGCTTCGTATTGGTTGGGTGGATAAAACACCTAGGTCATATGTCCATCTCCCAGATTGCATATGGAGGTGAGTCTGATGGCAATGAAGACGCTACATCCGGAGACAGAGATTTACATATTTCTTTCTAAAATCCTATGGACTATCATATCATAGTATTATTGTATAATTGTACTTATGATGTAATTGTGAAATGACTTATGTGGTCTCATGATTATAGGCTATATAAGCCATGTAAATGATCTTTGATGTCTAATGATGTAAATGCGACAGGAAGTCGCCATGTAAGATGTAACTAAACAAAGAAGGGAAACACTAACCCACTAACCTACTAACATGTGTCTATCATGTGCATGACTTAGTGCTTATGTGTTTCTTTGATTAGTTTTCTATCTTTTCATTTGTGAATGCTCAATGCTTGGGATGGACAGTGTTAATTTAAGTTTTTTAGTTATCCTTATTTGTATGTACATTAATTTTTGTTTGTAATAGTTGTTAGATTGCATATCATTTCACAGTTCTTCATGCATGTTAATCTTTAGTTACCTTTAGTTTATCTTATTCTTATGCATACTAACTTTAGGTTGCAATATTTATCTATTTTGGCATGATACTTGTTAACATATAGTTCCTACTTTCCTTTACACCATTCCTTGTGTATGAATGTTAAATCTTGCAATGGTAATTTATATTCATTTGTATACATGTATGTAGACTTTAATAGTATGTGATTACATTAGTTATTCTAAGGTTAGGACTAGCGGGTCCTTACACGATGAAAATGACAATCTACCAAATCATCACTTGTTGACTCAACCAAAAAATTAACTCGTCGTGTCAACTCTACATGTTGCATGCCTAACATGTGTGAGAAATGACAATTGTTAAAATACGACTCCGATCGATAATAAAAATTCCAAAACAAGACTCTTTAATCAACATAGAAAATTGCCAAATCAGTTTCCAGCCCAAAATTGAAATATATGATAACATATTCCAAAAAAATATAACATCTTTCAAGTGGGAACCATCTTCCTTAAGAATCGGGATTATGCCATCTTTTCACATTAATGGAGGAAGTTAATACCTTAGCATGTAAACAATTATGTACACCAAATAATTAATTAAAATCAAATAAACAATGTTAGGACTCCAAGGTTGAGACACTTTAATCCCAACATTCTCCCACTTGTCAAAGATCTATTAAGAGTATACAACATCGACTACTTAAGGCCCCAAGGCCCATGGAATTGGCACACCATATGGACTTCTCAATACTCCGGACTATGGTTTTTGGTACAAAAGGGATGATAGCTTTTCTTTGAAGGCTTATACAGATTCTATTGGGCTAATTGTGTGGATGATAGAATAAGTACCAGTGGTAGTGCATTTTTCTTAGGAGACAGATTGGTTTCTTGGTTTAGTAAGAAGTAAGACTCGGTGTCTTTACCAAGAGAAAAAGTTGAGTACATTGCTACATCTTGTTGCACCTAAGTGTTGTGGGTGAAGAAAAATGTGAAGGATACCGAGGTAGTTATGATAAGCCTATCCCTATCATACATGATAATACAAGAGCTATAAATATTTCAAATTATTTGATGACGCATTCAAGGGCTAAGCATAATTCTAGTCGGTATCACTTTCTAAGAGATAAGGTTGTAGAGCAAGAAGTCAGATTGTAGTATGTTCCTTCAAAGGATTAGATTGTAGACATTTCCATAAAGGCACATTGAAATGATACATTTGGGTACCTTAGACAAAAGCTAGGGGTTATTGGCCCTCCCAATTAGATGCATAAGATGGTGCATCTTTCCGAGGGGAGAAATTAATGATACATATTTTTTTTCTCTTGAATTGATGTGGGTTACTTCTCAAGGGGAGTAGGTAGTTGATTGGTTGTTGTTTCTCTTGGGGGGGCATATAGTATGTGGGTTGTTGTTAACAAGGGGACGAGACAATATGGTAAAAAAAGAATGTAGATGAGTATTGTGGAGGGAGTATAGATAAATGCTAAGAAAGAAGAAAATAAAGTGCAAATGAGTTAATTTAGGTCCTATTTAAGACCCTTTTCCCTTTGTCCTTGATGTTAAAGGCGGAGATTAAGTGTAGAAAGGGAAGAATGTGCAAATGATCAGTGTTGTATTGTTAGAGTTGCCATCAATGACAAAGGGGGAGATTGTTGGTAATTTTTGTCATTGATGGCCAGGTGTTGTCATTGTTGTCAACCCTCAACTTGTGATATATTCAATGTTGAGTTGAGATTGTTGTCATTGATATAGAGTGTTGATGGATGATGGATGTAGATGTTCTTTGTTGTGGATGTTCACTTTTGGGTGTTTGATGTCTACACTCAGTATGTTGTAATGGTGCTTATGATGAAGAAAACATATATGGTTAAATATCATGTCTTGTTGGTAATGAAAAGAGATGGTGTCATAATGATATTATATTAAGGAAAGGATTAGAAGCATTGAGATGAGGATTAAAAGCATTGAGATGAGGATTAGAAGTATTACGATGATAATTAGAAGCATCGTGATGTGATGGTGATGATCTTGTGTATGCTAGAAAATGTTGTGTCATCCCCTTATGCTCCTATGTGAGAAAATAATGTAACGAGAATGTTTTGATTGTTCCAAGTTGTTGAAGTGTGAAGATGCAGGGAAGTGTGTTGAAGATTGTTTGGGAAAATGCTTTGCATTTCTCCACATTTGAAGATATGGTCTTGCAGTTTTGGATTTAATATGTGTTGACTCACTGTTTTTTTAGTAAGTGCACTACTTCCTTTTATTCATAGTAATAGTATGCTTAATTTGTTTTCTTTTTACGAAACATTAATGAAGGCCAATGAATCCCCTAAAAAACATAGTTTTAAAGTTTAATATTTTATTGTTGTTGATGAAGAGATTAAATTTTACTATGTGATTTGTTGACTTTGGTAGCATTAACATTATGACAAGAGTGTGATTTCTATTGCTATAGATAAAGTGATTTCAATACAATGTGGTTTGGTTTCAAATCTTGTGAACCACACAATCATGTTGTTGAATCCCTTATTGATCATTCTCATGACTAAATGCCATCTAAAATGACACGTAGTTTTAAGTTTTGAGTAACTAAAAAATCTCATTTTGATCCATCTCATGTGCAAGGTGATTTTAATATCATTCAAGGTGACATGGAATAATTATGTTTTAAGTAATTGACAATACCCATTTTAATCAATTTCATGTGTAGAATGATTGAATATCATCGTCGGTAATATGAATTTATAAAGTTTTGAATAATCATATTTTTGTTATGTCCTTCAATATTGAATAAGATGTGAATCTTCATAATTTATAAATCTTTCCACTTTTATTGTAAAACATTGTATTACTTATTTCCTTTGAGATTAATCATAAGAACTAAATGATCTTATTCCCGAAACATTTGATTATCTTTTACATCTCAACACTTTTCAAAAAGTGAACTATTTCATCTAGATTGCTTGAATTTTTGTCCTCCCCAACATACAACATTTGTTAGTCCTTTGTATCCCACTCATTCCAAAAAAAATGGACTCCTCCCATCTAGATTGCTTGAATTTGTCCTCCACAACATAGTCCTTTATATCCCCACTCATTCCAAATCTAGATTGGTTGAAATTACATAGAAATTCATCCAAAAGTTTCCATCAACCTACATATGACATCCCTGCTTTTCATATAACTCCATTGGCAAGAGATGATCTTTGTGACAGGGGTGGCCCCTAGTAGAAAGAAACAACAATGTGGCCCCAACATAACATGCTGACTTTTTCATACCAACATCTCAAAACAGATTAACACAAAGGTGGCAGAGAAGTTCGGCCGATAAGTTCAAGTCAATTTGTTGGTGTGAAATTTCTAAACAAGCTTCAAACTTGGATCCTTCCATGGAGTCGGCAAGCTGATACGAATAACGAATAACGAATAAAATCGTCAGAATGAATGTTGTTTCCAGTAACGTGTAAAGCAAGCATCTTATGCGATTCATCTTACAAACTTTAGACCAGTGTTTTTCAGCCCTCGGTTTCACCCCACCGTCAATTCCGACGGCTTTTCTTGCAAGCAAGCAAAAGGAACGTAACCAATTCCATGAAGTTGCCGACGCCCCACAATCGGAGAAACTCTGGTTGCGTGCACAATAAGAATCCCAACACCAATTCGTCGTCAACAAACGTGTATTCCTTCATCACTACGTATACGCGCCTCAAAGATCCAATCTTTGAAGCAAGTTTCCTTTCCTGAGGCAAACATAATCGACGATGGCGAAAGAGAAGCAGCCGCAGAAGAAGGATACAGAGAAGCCGTCAATTGACAGAAAGTTCAGGGCTAAGACGAACACGAATCCTTACAGAGGGGTTCGAATGAGGAAATGGGGAAAATGGGTGTGTGAAATAAGAGAGCCGAATAAGAGAACGCGCCTCTGGTTGGGATCATATGCTACTCCTGAGGCCGCCGCCAAAGCTTATGATACAGCCGCCTTTTATCTCAGGGGAAAGTCTGCTGCTCTTAATTTTCCGCTTGATGTGTTCGGAGGTCTCGAGTTCGAATCCCCGCGGCCCGAAATGAGTAGCCAGGATATTCAGAAGAAGGCCGCTAGAATTGGCGCAGCCGTCGATGCCATTCTCGGTAGGAGTGGCGTGCCCGGAGGTCAAGGGTTCGAATCCCAGCGGCAGCAATCAGAGGGCGGGAAATTTTGTGAAGATTTTCTGCAAAGAATGGTTTCGCCTGTTACAGAGACGAAGCCCGCCATATTTGTTGAGTAGTTTGTTGCAGGCTGTTTTGTTTGGTGGTAATTTGGAAAAGTAGGTATATTTTGTAATATCATAATTTCATTTATTTGTTTCTGAATTTGATTGGGTTTATTTGTAGGACAGAATTCGGATATGAGTATATATTATGAAAAATAATATTAATGTTATAATTTTTTATATATAAATAAAGTGTTATTTATATAATTTAACTATTTTTATATTATAATAAATTTAGATATATATAATTACATTATTGAATCGTTAGAAGTTATGTTATGTATTGAAATATAATTACATTATTGAATTGTTAGAAGTTATGTTATGAATTGAAATATAGTTACATTATTGAATCATTAGAAGTTCTGTTATGAATTGAAATATAATTACATTATTGAATCGTTAGAAGTTATGTTATGAATTGAAATATACATTTTTATTCTATATATGATTTGAAATGAAATGAATAAAATTTATGTTTTTTATTTTAATTTTTAAATTTATGTGAAATTCAATTATAATTTTATTCAATTATATTATATCATATGTGTGATATAAAATGAATAGCGTAGAATTTGTAAGTTCTTTTTTTTTAATTTTTAAATTTATGTGAAATTCAATTATATTTTTTATTTGATTATATTCTATCGTATGATATCAAATGAAATGGATAGCATATAATTTGTAAGTTCTTTTTAATTTTTTATAATCTTAAAATTTATATGAATTCCATTATGAAGTGAATAGCATAGAATTCGAAAGTTCTTTTTAATTTTTATAATTTTAAAATCTATGTGAATTTAACTATAATTTTATTTGATTATATTTTATCATATATATGATGTGACATGAAATGAATAGAATAGAACTTGTAAGTTCTTTATAATTTTTTTTTATATTATGAACATGGTGATATAGAAGCTATATATTTTGAAACATTTGATATTATTGAGATGAATAATAGGATTAGCATCTAGATATCTTAAAAATTGAAAGATATCAATTTTTAGATCAATGTTGTTT
Organism: Cryptomeria japonica; assembly: GCF_030272615.1. Taxonomy (NCBI): domain Eukaryota; kingdom Viridiplantae; phylum Streptophyta; class Pinopsida; order Cupressales; family Cupressaceae; genus Cryptomeria; species Cryptomeria japonica. The sequence goes on from NC_081410.1 coordinate 104,598,431, forward strand.
ATGGATTAAAATTGTATAATTTTTTGAATCAACGTTTTGGATCACACTCCGTGATCCATCATCGAGATAGTAGAGACCTACGGGAATAAAAAAAATAATGATGGATCATGAAGTGTGATATGAGTCATTGATTCAAAACATTGTACATAATTTTATCCAAAGCAAAATTAATCTTGGATTGTGGAAATCTTGCCTTATTAACCCATTTTATTTACTTAATAATTATTTTATTTTATTTTAGTTTAAAGCAATTTAATTACTTTGGAATTATATTATCCATACCACATAAATAGACACATAAATGTTTTTGATAAAAAAACAACCAAACTAGGGGGTTGACCCAGAGTACAAGCAAGTCTCAAAGAGAGCATTATCAGCACATTAACATCAACCAAACAACAGAGTATTAGCTAATCACTATCTTAACTATCAAAAACATATTCCACATACTATTATAGAATATCACAAGATTGATGGAAATCATGTCCATGTAAAATATGAAAATGTAGATATCCACAAAGAAACCAACACTAAACCAACTAACCCTTGTAATAAGCATATTGTTCTTACAGAAGTACCTAGAAATAAAAAGTCTTAAAAAGCCACACAGGGCTGATGAGGAAATTAAACAAAACTAGAATCCAGTAGATCCAGCAACGAAACCATAAGCAAAAATGGAGAAAGGCACCCATTATTCATTTTTTTTTGTTTCCATGTGCTGGGAAAGCAACAGTCCAGTCCAATCATTCGCAAGGAACTCAAACAGGTCCTTTGTGGTGTCACCTCCCAAACCTCCTTGGTTCTCTTTTTCTTGATGCAGAAGACACATAGTAGTGGTCGAGGAATGCATGACCTTCAGGGAAAATTTCATAATTCTATTGAAATGCTTGTCCAGAGTTTCAAGCTTCTTTTTAACCTTGTTCAGATCCTCAGAAATGGCTTTACAGCCCGCACATTGGATAGCCTCCGCCTTTTCACCTCCATCAACAACACTCTGAACACCCTCAGACTTCCTCCCATCTTCCTCACATATTTGTTTACCTTTAGCATTGGGGGGGGGGGGGGGGGGGGAAAGTAGCAGATAAAGGGGAGGTGTTATTACTATCTCCCTGCAAAGTCCTAGAGTCAGGAGCATTGGTGTCCAACTTAGAAGACTTTGAAAAATTTGTGGCCTCCATGTCATCCTCAATCTTATCACTGTCCTCCTTCTCCAATGTGCCTCCATGTCATCCATAGACACATAAATGTTATTGTATTGACATTGTTTCTTTTTTAAATATACTTATTTTATTTCTTATAATTGACTTTTAGTTTTATTTTTTGGAACCACCATTCATTATCTTCATAATTATAATTTAAATAATTATTTACATGCATCTATTTTTTATATTTATATTTTGGCATATAAATGACTATCAAATTTAAGATAGAAGAAAACATTTTTTGTTAAGGACTCGAGTCATCACACTCCACCTCTTATTATTATAATATCATACCTTTTGTCATAAAAAAATATAATTTATTTATATGAATTTATTCTAATTATAATAAAACATATAGAAAATAATATTAACATTTTAAAGAAAAAATTATTCTATATAATATTAAGTAAATAAGAGGCATCAAATAGTCTAGGTATGATGTGTCTCACATGCCTAAGCTCCTTTGTACCCATTTAGATTATTGAAATGGTTGTAATAAAGTATGTGATTAGTTGATAGGTTTTTTTAGGCGGCGAACCCCCCACAAGGAGTGTCTCATACTGGGATTTCTTACTAGAATTTCTCATGTTATCGCTTTTAGTTTTCTATCCACTGGATCGTTTTCCTAACAACTTGACATACACAAACCACATTCAAGGTTTCTTCTTCCCAACATAGGTATATTGCTAGTAAACACCATTTCTCAGCATTCGATCACAACTTGGAAGATCTCTAGGACCCTTAATATTATCATTATGTTTTGATTGAGCTCTTGTGCAAGCTTTAACAACTTTTAGACTGTAAGTTTGTGTCATGAATGGGCATATGCGAAATAGACAGAGTTAGGTAAATTTGTTGTCATTTTAGATCTTTTGGAGAATAATAAGAGGGCTACATATGTAATTGGAACTGTATAGAAAGTTGTACTATTGTGAAGGAGACAAAGAGTGAAACCTTACCAAATGTGTGAGCTTTATAAATAGATGTTGTAGGAGAAGAGGAAGATAAAGACATCATACCCAACAAAGAAGAAATCTATTAACATTAAGAGAAAGCCATGCTCAAGAAGTTGATTAGAAGCAATGAAATACACAATATTTAAAAATGTTGTCCTAAAAATAGGTGATGTTACTAATGAATGATGTATATGGTTGTATGTCATGATTTAATGTCATTGAAATTATATGATGGAATTTAGAAAGCAACAAGAAATACTAGATTGCCAAATACTTGGGAGTTTATTCGATAATTAATTGTTGTACATATGTCATTTGTGTTAAGTTTTTTGTACTTCAGAAGGTGTGGTTGTGGCAGTTGCTTAAGTGCAACTCGTGTTGGATGTTCAACATTAGCATATTTTCTATTCTGTAATTAGAATATTTCTTAGAGTTGTGAGGATATCACCAAGAGCAATTTTGTGTGTGAGATAGTCTTGAGTTGTGTGAGACAAGTTTCCTTTCTGTCACTTCATGTAAGGAAAATTCCAGTTTGTGTCATGCAAGGAATGTTTCTCTTAGGTTGTGTTGTGTGAGGAAAGTTTGACTTCTCTTGCATAATCGATGTTTTCATCAAGAAGGCTATATATGTAAAATTGTTGTAGCAACTAAGATTGTATTCGAAAGGAAAGTTTTCTCTTGAAACTGAATAGAATATTCAACATTTGCAGGTTTTTCCCCACATTGGGGTTTCCTAGGTATATTGGTGTTATCTGTGTTATAGTGATTGGCTTGTTGTTTTTCGCTTCCGTTGTTCATTCTTTTAATTAACCCAGTGTATTAATTGTTACAAATCAGATAGATAAACGTTGTTGTTGTTTCTTTTCCGCAATATATGTTGAACAATTAATTTTATGCTGGGTTATAGAAATTAACATGGTATCAGAGCTCTAAACTTTGAATATGAAGCCAAGTTTTGTATCACAGATTTCTTCAGATTTCAGTTTTCAATTTCTTTGAGTGTCTTATTTTCCAGTGGCAACCAACGTTGGTATGAGGACCATCTTGAGGGCATGTCTAACTTCTTATAGCGGAAGGTTCGAATTACATTCGTTCTCAAGGAGAATTTAGGTTGTGGACCTATGCTAATATAGAAGTGACTCCACCAGTAAACGGTCCTATTGCCCTAGATTCGCATGAAATCAAGGAGGCCAAGGCTCAAAGGATTATCCTTGATGGGGTAAAATGTCGTTTGATTCCTCATCTATCCAGGAAAAATACTGCCAAGGAAATATGGGATATGCTCACAAAACTTTATCAGAGCAACTATCAAAGTCGTAAGATGATACTTAAGGACAAGCTGCATAGCACCAAGATGTCCAAGGGTGAGAGTGTGACCTCTTGCTTGTCTAGATCGACACAGGTTAGAGACGAGTTGGTTGTTGCTGGAGAGATTGTTGTTGATGATGAGCTAGTATGGATAGCCTTGAATGGTTTCTTGAAGAATTGGGAAGTGTTTTTCAAGTGTGTTGTTGGTAGAGATCGCCTACCCAATTGGGTGAGGCTGTGGGATGATTTTATCTAGGAAAATATTCGTGAAAATGCTCATCGGGGAGGTCAAACCAAGAAGGTTGAAGACGAAGAAAATCTTTCTCTTGCAAGCAAGGGTAAGAAGAAATTCAATAAAGGGAAAATTGAAGGGTCTTCTTCTAAGGATGGGAAGAAGAAATATTCGAGTAAGATAAAGTGTTTTTGTTTCCATCAGATGGGTCACTACGCTAGTCAATGCTCGAATAAGAAAAACAAGGGCATGCAAAAGAAACAAGTTGCTACTATAGCAGAAGTGGATGAGTTTGCAACATAATTTGAGAATGATTTTTCACTCATTGTCTGTCTCTCAAGTTCAATTGCCAAAAGTGATGGTATTTTGAAGGTTTATATTGATGTGTGTGGATGATAGAAGAAGTACCAATATTACTGCATTTTTTCTTGGGAGAGAGATTGGTTTCTTGGTTTAGTAAGAAGCAAGATTCAATGTCTTTACCAAGAGAAAAAACTAAGTATATTGCTACAACATCTTGTTACACCTAAGTGTTGTGGATGAAGAAAAAATTGAAGGATATCAAGGTGGTTATGATGAGCCTATTCCCATCAAACGTAATAATACAAGTCTTATAAACAATTTAAAGAATTTGGTGGTGCATTCAAGGGATAAACATAATTCTATCTGGTATCACTTTCTAAGAGAGTGGGTTGTAGAGCAAGAAGTCAGATTGAAGTATGTACCTACAAAGGATTAGATTGTAGAAATTTTCATAAAGGTACTTTAAAAGGATACATTTGGGTATCTTAGACATAAGCTAGGGGTTATTTCCCATCCTAATTAGATGCATAAGATGGTGCATCTTTCCAGGGGGAGAAATTAATGATACATCCCTTTTATCTTGGATTGATGTGAGCTATTCCTCAAGGGTAGTATGTAGTTTATTATTTGTTTCTTCTCTTAGGGGGAGTTGATAGTATGTGGGTTGTTGCTAACAGGGTGAGCATGTGTAAGGCGGAGAAAGAATGCATATGATTATTGTGGAGAGAGTGTAGATAAATGTTAAGAAAGAAGAAAAGAAAGTGCAAATGAGTTAATGTAGGTCCTATTGAAGACCCTTTTCCCTTTGTCCTTGATGTCATATGGGGAGAGTAAGTGTAGAAAGGGAAGAATGTGCAGATGATCAGTGTTGTGTTGTAAGTGTTGCCATCAATGACAAAGGTGGACATTGTTGGCAATTTTTGTCACTGATGGCTAGGTGTTGTCATTGATGTCAAACCTCAACTTGTTATACACTTAGTGTTGAGTTGAGATTGTTTTCATTGATATAGAGCACTAATGTATGATAGTTGTAGATGTTCTTTGTTGTGGATGTTCACCTTCTTGGTGTTTGATGTCTACATTCAGTATGTTGTAATGGTGCTTATGATGATGTGGTGTATGAAGAATAATGATCTGGTTAAATGTCATGTCTTGTTGGTTATCAAAATAGATGGTATCATGATGATATTATATTAAGTTGGGGATTAGAAGCATTGACATGAGGATTAAAAGAAATTTAAGATGAGAATTAGAAGCATGGTAATATGATGGTGATGATCTTATGTATGCTACAAAATGTTGGGTCATCCCCTTATGCTCCTAAGTGAGAAAATGATGTCACAGGGATGTTATGATTGTTGTAGGTTGTTGAAGTGTGAAGATGCAGGAAAGTGTGTTGAAGATTGTCTAGGAGAATGCCTCACATTTCGCCATGTTTGAAGATATGGTCTTGTATTTTTGGATTTAATATGTGTGTTTTGTGGACATTGGACCCCTATCTTCTCATGTCCCTGGTGTTGTTGTAGTTGGTCTCTAATGAATACAATATGTTGGTAGTATGGTTGTGTGTCAGGACTGGTTTGAAAAATGCTTCACATTTCTCCACATTTATGTTTCTACTATTGCAGCTTGGTGGACGTGCATATAATGTATGTGTAGTGTCTAAATACATATTTGAGGTGATGAAATGTTCAACAAGTGTGTTTTTCAATATTATATCCCATGCTTGTATTGTTTGAGCATCCAGGTATGGAGAACTCTATATTAGTTTGGTTGTGCCAACTTGCTTTGGTATGACAATGTAAAATGAATATTTGAGAATGGTATTGGATGTTCATGGAATGTTCATATATGGTCTGCATAACATTGGTTTATCCTTTTGGTACTGCAGATTGTTTGTTGTTATTTTTCAAGGTGATTTGTGGTTATTTAGCCAAGAGGGTTTATTCTCTTACTTGCAATATGCATTTAGGGATTTGTGCTATTATTGGAGGTTGTGACGAGTTATTATTTGACCCTATTATGTCTCATGGTGATTCCAATTGATTAGATTCATTGGGAAAATTTTACATTTTTTTTAGGCCAAGTGGTTATGTACTACATGTTTCATCTACACATTACCCTATTGCTAACTTTGGAGGATGTGTGTCATTGTGTTTGATGATTGGGGCTACATTGAATGATGTATTAAGTTATTTTATGTCCTCTTTATCTCTTGTATTGGACCAAATTCACCGCAATTATAATTTTGGGCCAACTTGTCGGGGTTGCAATTTTGTCTCCTATTCTGGCTAACCTAATTGAAGTTTTGAGATGACACAAATTGTATATATAGAAGATCAAATAAATTGCAAGAGATGTGAATGTGTGTGGATTGTAAAATATGTGAATTTGAGGCACTAAAGTGTGTGGTGAAAGTTTTGGAGTTGAATTGCCAAATGGTTTCTTGAGGCAATGTGTCAAGACAACTACATTCTAAGGATATTGTTTGTTGCAATAATGTTGAAGGCTCATTCATTGTAATTCAAATATTCATGTATCTTGTTTTGAGATAGTGAATGTAGATCCCATTGTTAACCTATGAGTATGAAAGCTAGAAATAAAAGTTACATATTTGGGTAAGTGCACCAAGATGGTGAACAAAAAGGGGGTATAAGTGGACACCTTTTTTTTTAAGTCAGCTAAACCTGAACTTGGAGGAGCAATTTGTGACTCGTCCACTCAAAATTTGAAGATACCCAAAGAACAATGATTGTAGTAATTTGAAAATAGTTTCCAAACTACTATAGTTTTTTAAAATTGGATAAGATTAAGTGGGTCAAATATTCCGCGGACACAAAAGTATTCTTGTTTTTTCAGCAAAACATAACATAGCGTCTGATGTGCGCATCAAAAAAATTATAGTTGCATTTAGTATTTTGAGAAACCCTTTGGTAGAAAGATAGTTAAGAGAGAGCATTGGAAGTTGTGTATTTTTATGTAATTTTTTGTTGAGCTTTTTTAAAATATTTTTTTTATGATTTTTCAAAGTGAACACATCTTGAAAATTAGGTACTTGTTCATGCATGTCACATAACTTGCATCAAAATAATTAAAAAATGATTTTTTTTAAAGTGTAAAGAATGAAGTGTAGAACAATAATATATTTTTTTTTTTCAAATTTTGACAAGTACTTCAAAAGTTATTAAAAAAATGGTACACGTCTGTCTCTGAGAAATTTGGAGACACTGGTAAAAGAAATTCAAGAATAATATGTTAATTATTTTTTAAATTTTTAAAAAATTATATGGCTAGAAAGCTTAGAAGATGGGTGAAATTATGGTGGCAATTTGACAAATACCCACTTGATAACGTGTAAACCTAATGGCGATGAAGTTGAGAAATCAAATTGGAAGAAGAAAACACATAAAAAGGAGGTAAATAAGGCTCCCTAGCCTCAAGATTGTTATCCAATGCTAAGTACAAGGCAAAACACGTATGGGTTATTATTGTGTGTAATAGTGTGTGTGTGTGTGTGTGTGTGTGTGTGTGAGAGAGAGAGAGAGAGAGAGAGAGAGAGAGAGAGAGAGAGAGAGAGAGAGAGAGAGAGAGAGAGAGAGAGAGAGAGGGTTCAGAAGAGAAATAGGATTAGAAATAGAGTAAGAGGTAGAGAGGGAGAGAGAGGGAGAGAGATAGAGAAAGAGGGATGGAGGGGGAGAGAGAGATAGATCTCAGAATAGAGGGAGAGAGATAGAGAAAGAGGGAGAGAGGCAGAGAGAGACAAAGAGAGAGGGGTTGAGAAGAGAAAGGGGATTAGAGATAGAGAAAGAGGGAGAGTGGAACAAGGAGAGGGAGATATAGAGTGAGAGAGTGTGTGTGAGAGATAGGGAGATGGAGAGTTCCCTCACTCCCTCATTCTCTATCTCCTTCTCTTATTCTTTCTCTATTTGTCTTCCTCGCTCTCCCTCTTTCTCTATCTCTCTCCCTCTCTCTCTCTCTCTCTCTCTCTCTCTCTCTCTCTCTCAACCTCCCTTCCCCCTCTTTCTCTATCCCTCTCCCTCTCTCCCTCTTTCTCTCTTTCTCTCTCTCTTAACCTCCCTTCCCTCTCTTTCTCCATCTCTCTCCCTCATTCTCTATATGTCTCCCTCTCTCTCTCAACCCCCCTTTCCACTCGCTCACTCTCTCTCTCTCTCTCTCTCTCTCTCTCTCTCCTTGTCTCCCTCTTTCTCTATTTCCTCCTCTCCCTCTTTCTCCATCTCTCTTCCTCGCTCTCTCTCCCCCTCTTTCTCTATCTCTCTCCCTCTCTCCCTCTTTCTCTATCTGCTCCTCTCCCTCTTTCTCTATCTCTCTTGCTCACTTTCCCACTCTCCCTCTTTTTCTCCCTCTCTCTCCTTCTCTATCTCCTCCTCTCCCTCTTTCTCTATCACTCTTCCTCTCTCTCCCTCTTTCTCTATCTCTCTTCCTCTCTCCCTATTTTTCTATCTCTCTCTCAACCTCCCTCCCTCCCTCTCTCTCTCTCTCTCTCTCTCTCTCTCTCTCTCTCTCTCTCTCTCTCTCTCTCTCTCTCTCTCTCTCTCTCTCTCTCTCTCTCTCTCTCTCACTCTCTCTCTCACTCTCACTCTCCTTCCCTCCACCCCCCCTCATTCTCTCTTTTTGTATAGGGTCAGTAACCCGTACGAGTTTTGTGACTAAAGATGTTGCACTACTCTCCTTTCTTCTATAGTGTCAATACCTCGTATGGGTTTCTTTTACTATAGAATCATGTCTGTAGTGTCAAAATTGCATATGGGTTATTTCCACTATAGGCATTGCAACATTCCCCCTCCCTTCGTCTATAGTGTCAATACCTCGTATAGGTTTCTTTCACTATACACTCAGGTATAGTATCAAAATTGTGTACAAGTTATTGCCACTATATCCTCTACAACACTCCCCCTCCATTTGTCTATATTATTAATAACCTGTATGAGTTTTTTAATAATAAAAATGCGAACAGGTTTTTGACACTAGAGGTGGTTTCATAATGGCCAAAAAAACACAATTTCTAGTGAAGGACCCACTAAAACCGTGTCTTCGCCCATGACGTTCTCAGATAGTGTATGATTTCTTTTTGTTTTATATTATTTAAAATGATTGAAATGCATTAGTAGTTCAATTTTTCAATGTTTTTTTGTTTCATTTATGCTTCTGATTGCCAAATTCAATGATTTCCATAGTTTAATGAAATGTTTTTTTTGTTTAATTTGTATATTATTTACTATATATGATGTTATTTAGAACAATTCATAATCATGATGGGAAGGAAGAAGCGAGGAGCCATTGAATCACAAGAGGTAGCAAAGGAAAGGTAGATGGAGCACATGCAAAGACTATGTGAAATGAGAAAATTGGGAGGAGAAGGTACACCATCTACACCAACTCAATTACATGGATCGAATGAATCAAATGCAAACCAAGAAGAAGTGTTAATCAATGATCAAATAAAAGTACTGAATGCAAGCCAAGAACATGCAAGAACATTAACACCTCCTAGAATTATTCATAGAAAACCAAAGTATATAATTGACATTGATCAAAATATTTTGAAGCCAATGCTCGATTAAATTTCCCAACACACTTGTTGAAGAATGGCTAATAAAATATGGAAAAATTATTTTGAGAGCTTAAATCAAACCACAAGATGCTTAATATCATCTAAAAATAATGGTGAAAAAACTATAGTAAGAAATCTATTTGATGTGTATCAAGTAATTGGTTCAACATCATGCTCTAAAGATGCAAATGTTACTTGATGTGTTCTTACGTCAACCATAATGAGCAACCAAACTAAAAAGTCTCGTTTAATAAGCAAAACAAGTAAGTCGTTAAAGATAATTAAAACAACACTACACCATGCCTTAGGGAGGCGTGACAAACTTGAGGATCCTAACAATAATTCTCTTTGGGCATTTTTGGGTAGACTTCCATGAAAAAAAAAGTTGTTGATGCATTAAGATAATTAATTGAAATTTTTTGGCATGGCAACACAAGAGTTTCACCCAATCAAAGAGATGTTGGTAGGAGAATTGGATCAAGAGATTATGAGCCACATCCAAAGCACTTTTTGGATATGACTCAAACACATTTTTTCGAGAAATTCATTCAAACATATCCTAAAATAAGAATTAGCCAAAAAAATTTTGAAATGGCAAAACCCTTTTATGTTAAGATAAATCATGCATGCACTATGTGTTCTTGTAGAATACATATTGAATTTTTCATGCATTATGATATATATCGTCATTTATGTTGTATTTTGCACACTAATGATGTTTTGCAAGAATATGGTATACAAGCACCTCCAAAGTCATCAAGACAATTTATTCCAAGTGTATCATGTCAAAGAGATGATGACTGCACCTTTTATAAGATTATGTGTTTGAAAGGTTTGTGTTCTACATGTGGTGGTTTGCACAAGTTACAAAAATGTATACATTTAGAGAGTACACATGAAATTGGAAAGACACTAGTCTCTTATGGAAAATACAAGTCGATCACATATGGGGTTAAAGATGGAAAAGAGTTGAAGAGATGTAAGTTGGTGAGTCAAGATATACTCGTAGCACAATTTATGAGTATTATTTAGGAGAAACTAGTTTATTACTACATAATACATACACATAGAGCGCAGTGGTTGGATGATCAATTCAAGATATGTAAGGATATATTTCCTCTTGGTACCATCATCTCTATTGTAGATTTTGCAAAGAATTATATGCTACAACCTCAAAATGAAGTGCAATCCCAATATTACCACTTTCAACAGGCAACTTTTTTGTACACATAGCATTCATGCATGCACATGATATCATGAAGCAAGATAGACAGATAGTAAGAGAATATCACCTCTACATTAGCGATAATCGTAGTCATTCGACAAAGTTTGTGTAAGGATTATTTCAACTCTACTATGAGAATTTAAGGGAAAGGAATATCAAATACAACCAATAGATTATATGGTCAGATAACCGCACATCACAATTCAAGAATTCAAGGATGTTCTATTGGTTGAGTAGGATGCATATGAGGACTGGTGTACAACATTTTTGGAATTTTACTGAGTCTGGACATGGAAAGGGAGAGCATGATAGTGTGGGTGCATGTGTAAAAAGAGCCCTTGCTAGAGAAGAACTAAAGTATGAAGGTGGTGCTAATTTAACAAATGCAACAACCATTCATGAGCTTATTTGTATGTAATTAGAGCCCAAATTTTGTATATAGACAACGGGCATGACCTGATTTGTATGTAATTAGAGACCAAATTTTGTGTATAGATGACAGGTATGAGCCAATTTGTATGTAATTAGAGGCCAAATTTTGTGTATAGACGATGGTCATGAGTTGATTTGTATGTAATCAGAGGCCAAATTTTGTATATAGATGGCCATGAGCTGATTTGTATGTAATCAGAGGCCAAATTTTGTATATAGATGGCCATTCATGCACTATGATTCTATTTGACATTCATGCACTATGACGAGCCAAAATAATGGCTCCATTTTGTCAGATTTTGTCAAAAACTGTTGCTTTGGTCATATGTTTGGTCAATGTTTAGGTCATAGAATTCCCCTAGTTGATGTCTTTTTAGTATTATTGGATCTGATTTATCCTAGACCTAAGGTTGTTATTTGATGATCTTTATACAGTCAAACTATGCAAATTATCTGAATTAATCTTAAAATATGGTTTAATTTATGTTATGTTAGCATCAATGGATACACATTCTTTTGTGCAAATTAACACCATGATGTAGGGACAACCAAGATGAGAGGATAACTAAGCTTGCGGTTAAAGAGACACATCATCGTGTTAATGGATGCAGACCCAGTCAAAGTGAAACAACAATGAAGGAGCTCATAACCAATTGACCGCTTCTTCAGCAAAGCGATTAGTGGAGCATTCATGATTGTTCTTGATGAAGCATAAATCTAAGAAAGGAGGTTGTGCTATATTTTCTCAGCAGTAGGACAGTTGTTTGTTCTACATTTATGCGTTGAATTTTTCTTTTGATGTAATGAATTCTACTCACCTATTCCTTTGGGACGTGAGATGATCAATTGGAAGTTTGTTATAAGTTTTTATTATAAATAAAGGTCTTTATCTCCTCACGAGATTAGACAGTGTGACCATAGAGTTAGCAGGCAGAGTAGTCCTTGTCCACTGACCAGAACATTGTCATCAGTAGTAGTTGCTTAGGTTTCTTTCAATTGTGAGTTTTGATAGATTGTTAAGTCATTATGTTTCTGCATATTTCTTTCAAAAAAATTCCTTTTCCTACAATAGGATAGAATGGCTTCAACTTGAGCTTATTGCACATAAAGTGTCGACCCATTTCAACTTCACATCCCTGATCGATAAAGTAAATGAATCTTTGCCACAAGAAAGGTAGCTGCTCAATAAGGATGTCCAATCCCTTAGCTTAGGTTTCAGAATCTCGTTACTAATCCAATTGTGAGGATGGACATTTTTGGCATCGTTGCCAAGGATGGTGCCATTTTAAGAACCTTTTGTATCCATCATTTTTAAGTCTTCCAATTTGTTTTAGGTTTAAAGTTAGTTGTTAGGATTCATTCATAAAATATGCATGCATAGAAGAAGAAGAGATGTATTAGGAAGATTTCTTCCCTCACAATCTGCTCTTGAAATAAGCTCAAGCTAGGCCCCAAGATATATATCCTTTTGCTGAAGTTTTTGTGGAAGCTAGAAACCAAGGCATTTTTTATTTAGTAGAAGGACACCTTGATTTCTTAAACGACCCCCCTGAACATAATATTTTACCTCTAGTTCCTTATCAACCACAAATGATAGCTCCTGGTGGAGGAGGTCCACCACCTAATCCCACCTTTGAATTCCCTATTTCTAACTAGCATGATAATGTAAATTTGAAGAATATACCAACCTCCTCTCTTCCAAAGTTCCATGGCTTGATCATAAAAGATCCAGCTACTTTTCTGTTTGAATATGATATTCCTTGTAGAAGCTATGATTATACTATTGATGCCTATAAACTCAAGCTATTCCCTGCTTCTCTAAAAGAAGTTTCTCTTAGGTGGTTTATGAGTTCAGGTAGAGATGCAATAAATACCTAGGATGAAATGAAGGAAAATTTCATGGAGAAGTATAAATATTACTGTAGAGAAATTGATCAACATGGTGATGATATCTTCCACATGACACAAAAAGAAGATGAAAGTCTGGAAGATTATCTTGAGAGCTTTTTGTTCAGTGTCAGAAAGTCTAAGCATAGCACCTTGAGTGAAGAATCTTTGAAATTGATTTTTCTAAGGGGAATCAATGAGGACTATATTGAATCACTAAACCTCATAGGAGGAGGAGACATTACTCAAGCTCAATGGGATGACATCGGGAATATCTATCAAAAAGAATCCAGGGCTTCTACCAAGAAAGGCAGATACTATAGGCCTAAATCTTTAGCAGCCAAGGCATATTCAATAGTTTCAAGGATTGATATTGTCATTTGTGTGAAGTAGGATACCTGCAGCTGCAACACAAACACTCAATAGATCATTACAAGAATGGTTAGAAAATTAAAAGCAAATGAAAGATAAACCATGACAAAGCAACCTATCAACCCCTAAGAGATGCGAGTGTGGATTTGCTCGCAGATTTGGATAAGCAATCCCAGTGACTTGACTACACCTAGATAGAGGATTTGAAATGATAATGATATGCAAGATAGATGAGATTGATTATGATAGATTGATCCAAGATTCTAATTAGGCTAATGGTATTCATGATTAAGCTATGATGATGATGCAATTAAGCTAGAAAAGAGATTGATTAAGCTACATGATTCAACAATTATGCTAGAAAAGATCAAATTAAACTAGATCTAAGATGCAATTGCCTATAATAGCAATGCTCAAATGGTATGCCTAAATTGATATGAGATGGGATCCTTTGTGCTCCAAAATGGGGGATATTTATAGTATTTCCAAGGCCAAGGGTGAGGGGGTAGGAATCAATGGTCAAGATTGAGTTTGAAGATATCAAGGATGAAATTGGAGGAGGTTGGAGGGAGGGACACTTGTCCTCTCTATGGTGAGAAGTGTCAAGGAGCCTTTCTCATAAGAGGACAAGTGTCCAAGAGAGGAGACATGTGGCCAAAGTGTCATGTATCTCAAGGGGAGAATATCCACACCATAGGAGGTTAGAATAAGGAGGTTAGGATGTGCAAGATAGGATAGGGTTAGTTAAACCCAAGGTTAGGTGGAATGGGTTAGGATAGAGGGAGATTAGATTAGGTGGTTAGAAGTTAGGAGGCATGTGGGTAATTTGAATTTAAAAATTCAAATAATAGGAAAAGGATAATTAACTTTCAACAACTTATAAATTGATTTGTTTTAATTAATTAGGGGATTAGAAGAAATGAATTAAATGGGGGGAGGATTAATTAATTTGAATTAATTAATCAAAGGGGACTATTGAAATGAACCTATTAAATAAATCCTTAGATTTATTAATAAGTAGATGAATGGGAGAATTTAATCATATTGATAATGAATTCAATTAAATTAGGAAGGGGGATTAATTAAATAATTGCTTATTCAATTAATTATCTCCAGACCATTTTTAGGTGTATACATTTTTCCTCTCTTTGAAGCAAGGTGTGATGACGCGTTGATTCAAAGAATAATTTCATTTTGATGATGACATTGGTTCGATAGGATGCCCTAGACATTGATTGATAAATTGTAGTGCGATGATGCCCCCTCGGGAGATCAATTGAGATAATTGACTTTTGGAGAGTTTGGATCGTTGTGAAATTGATGTCTCGATTAGAAATGATTTCATGTCTACAACATTGATTAATGAAAGTGTGAGTTCTTGGATCACGATGATGCGATTTTCGATGATTGATAGAGCTTGATAGAATTCAACAAGATTGATTAGATTGATAAGATCACGATTTGGTCTGGTTTTAGGAATGACACCTCTTGTATAAGACAAAGATGATCAAAGCGTCTCATTTCAGGAATGATATATCCTATACAAGACGATTAGAACGTCTGGTTCCAGGAAAGATACATCCTGTGTAAGACATGATAGAATAGATTATATGCGATCGATTGATAGAATTGATAAGGTTTATTGGATAAAGAACTAATATTTTGTTGATAGAAGGTTGCAGGAAGATTCAAATATGCTGATGTTGGTTCTATTGAGGGGATAACATAAGATTTGCGTTGGGTCAACAATATTTGGAGAGAGATGAGTCATCAGTCTGATTGTGTATACACTTATGATGAGGCTTTGATGATTCATGTGATAGATTTAACCTTGGATAAGATGAGCTTGTGGGATCCCATGCAAGAATGAAATGCAAGCTAAATGCAAATGTGAATGCAAAGCTACGATTGGACCAGTCACCGGGTTATTGCATTTTGTCATCATAGAGCTTTTGTAAAATGTGGGAAGTAGGTGCAAGCATTGATTGTATAATTAAACCGTGATAACTTGAGCATAACTTTTTTGGATTTTGATATTGCAAGTTAGCACAAACATCGAGGTATAATTGAACCAAGATGACCTGAGTGTTGCTTGTATAAAATAGGTAGTATTAACCATTTCTATATGTAAATCGGAAATGTCTTCGATGATACTCTGATGATCATGTCTTGAGACAAATTTGCACATATTAATGATTAATTTACAGACAACAAATAAGAAAATTGTCATGTTCCTTCCTTGTTCCTCTAGTTAGAGACATCATGGAGTCACTTAGAAATCATGATAGTGAAAATCAAGATAAAAAAGTTGAACCAAAGTGTTAAAAGCATTATCCAAAAGATATCATCCATTGAAAAGTGTGTGATGTGCTTAGACTGGCATGTGATAGTTTGATGGTTGACAATTTGATCTCGTGTTCAACGTTGGATGTGTCTCAGTTTTTCACTTGCTAAGTTTTGTCTAACTGTTGTTCTTCCTATTTGATTAAGCTCAAAATGATAAAAAATATTTGCCCCCAGTCAAGTGCAGGATTTTGCACCAAGCCTAGAAACAAAGTCATTATGATATACCCAATGATCCAAACCATGGTGAGAAATCAGCCGCGATGCCCGCGTATGTACAAAGGCTTATTATGGATATGAATAGCGCTAATGGAAAATGAATGCAAGCGAAAGGATGCAGGAACTAATAGATGGAAGAGATAGCCGACAGATAGCTCTTGTTTGCCAGGTTTTCACCATCTATTTTTATTGCACTTTTTCTCATATTTGATTTTTTAAATTTTTTTTCTTTTCCCTGTTTTCATTGTTTTTGTATTTTTTGATTTTCCATTGTTTTTTATTTTTCTGCTTTTTCACTGTTTTTGGATTTTTCTGCTTTTTCACTGTTTTTGGATTTTTCTTCTTTTTCACTGTTTTTGAATTTTTCTTCTTTTTCACTGTTTTTGAATTTTTTTGCTTTTTCAGACATAAAACTTCTTTAGATGCATGTTATTGATGGGTTCCTCAAGCTGATTCTCGTCTTGTGTTGATAGTTGATATGCTCTAGACCCAAATATTGTTGTGACCACAAACAGACCTAACCAGTTTGGTTCAAACTTCCCTTTCTTTTCTCGATCTGACTGGTTTCATGAATTTTATTTTAGTACTAGTTCTCCAACTTGAAATGCTCTCGGTTTGACCTTGTGATTATAACTTCAGCACATTCTTTGCTAATATACCTTCAAATAATCAAAGCTATTTTATCTTCATTCATGAATCAATTCTAACTCTTGCAACCTAGATACTCGTTCTTCTTCATCTAGGATAAGGCCTTTTAATGATACTCGTAGAGAAGGTATCTCTACTTCTATTGGCAGTATTGCTTCTAATCCATAGACAAGAGAGAAAGGTGTGGCACCTGTTGGTGTGCAGATACTGGTATGGTAGGCCCATAGAGTAGGGTTCAATTGAATATGCCAATCTCTGCCATCATCATTTACTGTCTTTTTGAGGATTTTCAAAATGGTTTTGTTTGATGCTTCTGCTTGCCCATTCCCTTGTGGATAGTAGGGTGTGGAAAATCTGTGTTGGATCTTGAATTTTTCACATAGTTCTTGTACATCTTGATTCTTGAACGGTCACCCATTATTAGTGATAATGGTCATGGGCATGTCATAGCAACAAATGATGTAGTTCAAGATAAATGCAACAATTTGTTTTCCTATGATATTGATGGGAGGTACTGCCTCAATCCATTTTGTGAAATATTATGTAGCTACAAGGATGAATTTGTGACCATTGGATGAAGAAGGATTTATCTTTCCTACTAGATCAAGACCCCATTGGCATAAAGGCCAAGATGTTGCCAAAGCATGAAGTTCTTGTGCTAGTGCATGAATCAAATTTCCATGGATTTGACATTGTTTGCATGTTTAGCTATCTGAAAAGAATCTTGTTCCATAGTTGGCCAATAATAGCCCAAGTGTATGAGTTTTTTTGAAAGGGTAAGACCACTTGAATGAGTGCCACAAATGTCACTATGGACTTCATTTAAGGCCTTCTCAGATTCTTCTTCTTCAAGACATCTTAAAAGAGTATCGTCCAGACCTCGTTTAAAATGGGTATCCATGATGAGAGTATAATGGGAGGATTGGTGAATAAGGTTTCTCTTTTGGTTCTTTGATAGGTCAAGAGGGAGGATATTATCTTTCAGGTATGTTAAAGTTTGGCCATAGCGGGAGGAATCATGCCCAGCAATGTGACAGATAGTTTGGGAATCAGGACAATTATGTGCAGGATAAAACAACTCTTCCACCAAGAATTCGTAATGCTCTTAATTTTCTCGTGTCTAAAGGAGAGAAGCAAGTGTTGCCATGACATCTGCTACTTTGTTGTCATTCCTTGAAATTTGCTGAAAAGTTATTTCTAAAAAATATTTCTTGACATCATCAACCATCTTTTTATAAGGCATTAGCTTTTCATCCTTTGTTTGATAATCGTCATTGATTTGACTGATGATGAGTTGAGAGTCTCCAAAGACTTGAAGTTGTATATTGTTCCATTCTATAGGCATGTTGATACCTGTAACCAAAATTTCATATTCTATTGTGTTATTGGTGCATGGAAAGCTTAATTTGTAAGCTTTTGGAATTGTATGACCTTGTGGTGTGATGAATATAATGCCTGCTCCTGATCCATGTTGTGTTTCATTATTGATGCCTACTCCTAGACTGATATTTGGGTGATGTATTATAACATCTGTATTAAACCCTGGAATGTTTGCATATGACCATCTTTTGATTTGCCTTCTTTTGAAGAGTTCCAAATATTTTTGTACTTCATGTTTTGATAGAGAGATTGTTGGATGTAGATTAGTTGTGCCCATGGTAACTATCTCTATTGGTTCTATCAGGATAGATGACCTCTCTTGATATTATTCAGGTAAGGTGTCAAATCTCCCATCTTTTGGCGCCTCAAGGAGGTTTTCACCGTTAGATGCATCCTTTCTTTTTACTTTTTCTAGGTCTATTGTTACCAATAAATGGTTTTCAGCAGTAGACCTGATATTTTTTTCTTTATTTTCACTTTTGCGGCTAGGAGATTTGGCACCCACGTGACTCGAAGATACATTAGCGAAATCCCTAGTGGAATTTGTTGTGGGTTTGATTGCATTAAGATATAAGGATATGGCATGGTCATTAGGAAAGGTATCAATGGTGGTATGTCTTTCATTTTCCTAGTCCATAAGTTCAGGATGGATTAAGGGTAAAGGATCCTTAGGGTGAATTGTTTCAAAGATATTAGGGGTCATGGTAGAGATGTCAAAGCTTTCAATATGCATTTCAATGTCTAGAATGATACTCTCGTTAGAATGACCTCACACAAGTAGCTCTTGATTGTCCTCGATTAAGTCCAAGTCAACCAAATGTGATTCGGATTCAAGTGGGCTAGTTCCTAATGTTTGTCCTACATACGTGTGAACTACATCGACACCCACATCTTCTTCTTCCCTTTCAATTTCAAGTTGCTCTTGTTTATTTTTCTATGATAGAAAATATTCTTACTTCCATCGAGCTCTTAGCTACATTTGTTTTTCTATGCTTGACAAATTGATGCAAATGATTGTTCCTTGGATTGTGTGCTTGAAGACTTTGCCTCTCTATTATGTGGAACAATGACCTTTTGAGCTGGTTTTATATTACTACAACACTGCAATGGATTTGAGTCTGCTGAGATCGTGATTTCCTAACCATTGTATGGAAATTTCAGGCACCAATGACATGTTGATGGAATAGCTTGTATGTCATGTATCAATGGTCTTCCCAAGAGTATGTTATATGGTAATTCCAATTCTATAACTTGGCATGTTGTGTCTTTCTGCAAAGGTCCCACTCTGATGGGTAATATCACAATATGCTCTTCTTCATCATGTGCTTTGAATGTGAACTTTTTCTAGGGATCAACTGCATCTTCAAAATAACCTAGAGCACGGACAAGACTCAATGAGAAAATGTTTAAGATAGCTCCCCCATTTATTAGGACATGTTTAATGAGCATTCTATGAATGAGGACTTCAATTTGTAAGGAAGCATTATGGGGATATTGCAAGGAATCAATGCTTAGATATGAAGGAGATGGGCTTTGAATAGGATCATCTAAAATAGGTTTGATGGCCATTATAGATATCCCTTGGGGAACTTCATCTTTGGGTGTATTGTTTGGTGAGGATGTTATGGAAGGTTCTTGCAAGCTTTCAAGAGGTGTAGGAATACATGCCTTTGGAGAGTCAATTTTCTTATTGGGGGATGAGCCATTGCTAGACATAGGTGTGCGATTTTGATCTCCCTCAGCAAAATCCTTTAGGGATCTCTTTAAGAGTTGCATAAAAGAGCCACCTTTCTTTGGAGATGCATTTGAATCATTGTGAGGGTTTGACATAGTTGGATTTTGATTTTGGGATTGTTTGATTTCTTTGATATGTTGACTTGTTATGTCTTCTTCTTGTATTTTTCTTTGGTATGCCATGTTGCTATGATCTTCACCTATTTCAAATGTTTCAAATTCCGTTTCAGGGATCCGATTGTCTAAAAGGTGTTTTGATAAGTGACCAACTGCCAATGTAGATATAATAGAGTGATATGACATGAAAAGATAATTCAAGTGTTTAAAAGTTTGCAAGTTTTTTGATCTTCAGTTTTGGAGTGCAATGATGATGATTTTGATAAAACCAAGTCCAATAGGAACAATATATCCTACGATGTGGGACAAGGTTATCCTGACCAAATGTTGTACTTTCGTGATAGAGGATGATAGATCTTGACGAGAAACTATGTTTTGGGTGATCATTTTATCAAAGAGGGTGATAATGCACTTTAAATGTTTAGATCTTGAACTTGTTTAAGGCGAATACTTGAAAATCTTGAGGTGTCTACTTCTAGAATCCGATTTGATAGATGATAACTTGACCAAGTAAACCAAGAAGACAATCTAAGCATAGAATGACAAATATCAGGTGTTTATGCTCACTGTAAATTGACCAAGCAAACATGATAGGTCTAAAAAAGGCATGCAAGAAGACAGCTCTGGACTGACAGAGACAGAAATTCATACGATAGTTTAGACAACCCCAGATGACAATTTAGACAGGCCCATACTGTTAGGACCCGGAGGTAACTGAGAGGGGGTGGGGGGGGGGGGGTTAATTAGTTGTCTAATAATTTCAAACCAAATATAACTTAATCAAACTTGATGCATAATACTAGTAAACCAAACTTAATGTCGATGGACAGTTTAATAGTTAATAACAATACTGGTAAAGTTTAATGCATGAAACAGAAAGACAAATAACATCCACAACACATAATACAGATATGTGTACATAGAAACCTTGTCAGGGGAAAAACCAGGGTGGGAAACCTTACCCACAATCAGATGATACTACTACAGATAGTATGTGTGTACAAATGGGCTTTGCACATGTAGAAAGGCCAACTGCCTAGAGCTCACTGCTCAATCACAAAGTGAGAGTCACATTGACTACAATTGGATGGTTAAATCCAATGATAATTTATTGGTCATAGTAGCATCTTTGTATGCTGGATTCGGTACCGGTTAATCTCTGATTGTCTTCTTCAAAACCTTCCTTTAATCTTCAAATGATGTCTCCATGAGTAGCTCTGCTTATATTCACATATATCTTATTACATTCCTCTTCTGCTACCATATTAATCTCACAAATGAGATCTTACATATATACCAAAACCTAAGACCAAATGTGTAGGTCGGCTCACTAAGAATATTACAATTAAATCAATTACAAATGAATCAATATGCGATGCATCATGTCGGCTTAATGCATTTACAATAATAACCAATCAATAAATCATCTCCATAATGTGTTGTGCTGATCTGGAATAGATAACGCATGTCGATCCATAACCTAGATCAATTTGCTGGTAACAACAAATATGCAAACTCGATTAGACCAATAACCAAATCACCAAAACCAGGTGTCCAAACCATATCTTTGACATAACCAAGTGATCTCCAGATGATAACAAGTCATCCTCAGTGTCGGTGAACAATATAACTTACCGGTGAACCAAATACCAGTGAACATAACCAAAGATCTCTAGTGCTGATAAGTGTTGACAAGTGTTGACATCAATGAAAAAATTAATACAACACATCCATAATACCAACACATATGACAAACTAGAAGTATCGTAGGACAAAGGCATAAACTCGTACGAGCTTTCTAATAGAACCAGACAACAAAAGATAACACAAAATTATCTGTTAAACTGACTCATATGACAATTCTCACTGGGTCAGACGATAAACTAGATTTCTTGTATGACAAACTAGAAAGCTCGTACGACTTAGGATAGAACAAAGACAAAATTTTTGTTTGGATAGATTTTTGGTCAATGAAGTTTGATGTTTTGCTTATGTTTTCCAATTTTTTAGATGTCTGATTTTTTATTTTAGGGATGAAGACACAGCAAACACGTGATATGATAAGTGACCTCAAGCACAACACGCTAAATCCTAAGGAAGTTGGCTGAGAGAGAAAATATTTGCTTGCAAACTTAGGTACACACCTAATAGCTAATCAGAATACGGTCGATGAGTCTCACACAATGGATTCTCAATGCTGTTTATCTGACTCCAAATGCTAATGGGGGCATGATATGGAAAGTGTCTTGGGAGAGTTACTATCTCTCTTGCACAAAGATTATCCCCCTTTCAGAGGTGAATTGGGTAGCTTCTATCTTAGGGTTCTTAGTAAGGGTTTTTGTTTGAAATTACCCCTTGCAGTCGTGCAAGTACAATTGAGGCCTATAGTCCAACAAGGTACCGAAACAAGAAGTAGTCACGCAAGCATGATTGAGACTGTGAGGACCTACTAAATGTACGATATGAGAGATCTCAAAAGAGAAAACTCAAATAATCCCATCCTTCGAGATTTTAATCCCGAGAGGCCTATTTTTTAGAGTGAGTCGAAAATCTTAGGTCTAGATGTACTCACTTGGTTCGTTCTCATAGGGTGATTACTTTTTACCACTGTGATAGGCCCACTAAAGGTAATCAAATCTCAAACATAGAAGCGCTTCAAGGGTCAGGATTTCTGATTGTCCAAATGGACAAGAGCATACTCTCCTACCTTTTAGACAACTTCTCAAACATAGAAAACAAGATGTTCATTTACCATTAGCAAAGTAAGTGTGCCTAGAAAACTTAAAGAAGACACAAAGTTTGGTTGAGTTCTCCTTTAGGAAACCTTTAAAATAGATACTTGAGTAGTCATGTTGTTTTGATGAAATGAAGCTTTGACAAGCATAATCTTCGACAATCGTCCTACAAAAACCAGTTAGGTTGCTAGAAAATTTCACAAACAGACCAGGGTTAGCATTGGAAACAGTCAAATTGAAGCATGAAAACCCTAAAATGTAATCTATTTTGAAAACACATAAGCATAATTTTGTACGAGTATTCTCACATACTCGTACGAGTGCACAAACAAACTTGTACGATACTGCAAAGGTACTCGTACGAGATTCTGAATCAGACCCGGCCAAAAACCTGCGAGATTGAAAATTTGATGATGCTAAGAGGCCAAAAATGAAATTTCCAGCCCCACGGTGGGTGCCAAAATGTCGTGTGTGTGAAGTAGGATATATGTATTTGCAACACAAACACTTAATAGATCATTACAAACATGGTTATCAAATTAAAAGCAAATGAAAGATAAACCATGACAAAGTGACCTATCACCTCCTAAGATATGCGAGTGTGGATTTGCTCTCAAATTTGGATAAGCAATCCCAGTGACTTGACTACACCTAGACGGATGATTTGAAATGATAATGATATGCAAGCTCGATGAAATTGATTATGCTAGATTGATCCAAGAGTCTAATTAGGCTAATGATATGCATGATTAATCTATGATGATGATGATGCAATTAAGCAAGAAAAGAGATTGATTAAGCTACATGATTAAAAAATTATGCTAGAAAAGATCAAATTAAACTAGATCTAAGATGCAATTGCCTATAATAACAATGATCAAATTATATGCTAGAATGGATATGCCTATAGTAACAATGCCTAAATTGATATGAGATGTTGTCCTTTGTGCTCCAAAATGGGGGATATTTATAGGATTTTCAAGGCCAAGGGTGAGGTGGCAGGAATCAATGGTCAAGATTGAGTTTGAAGATATCAAGGGTGAAATTGGAGGAGGTTGGAGAAGAGGTTGGAGGGAGGGACACTTGTCCTCTCTGTGGTGACAAGTGTCAAGGATCCTTGCTCATAAGAGGGCAAGTGTCCAAGAGAGGAGACATGTGGCCAAAGTGCCATGTGTCTCAAGGGGAAAATATCCACATGAGGAGGTTAGGATAAGGAGGTTAGGATGTGCAAGATAGGATAGGGTTAATTAAACCCAAGGTTAGGTGGAATGGCTTAGGCTAGAGGGAGGTTAGGTTAGGTGGTTAGAAGTTAGGAGGCATGTGGGTAATTTGAATTTAAAAATTCAAATAATAGGAAAAGGCTAATTAACTTTCAACAACTCATAAATTAATTTATTTTAATTAATTAGGGGATTAGAAGAAATGAATTAAATGGGGGGAGGATTAATTAATTTGAATTAATTAATCAAAGGGGACTAATTAAATGAACCTATTAAATAAATCCTTAAATTTATTAATAAGTAGATGAATGGGAGAATTTAATCAAATTGATAATGAATTCAATTAAATTAGGAAGGGGGATTAATTAAATAATTGCTTATTCAATTAATTATCTTCAGACCATTTTTAGGTGTATACAGAGATAACTCATATGCTAAAGGGTTTCAAGGAAGACATTATTAATAACATGGCTACTCAGCTCGACACACTTGAGAAAAATAAGAAGAATGAAGAAGCAGAGGCAATTCTTGTTGAATTTTGTCCTCATTGTAGGCAGAAGAAAAATGATTGCAAATGTAAGCTTCTTGCTAAAATTGATAGGCACCAAACTCCTCCATATTTCAAGCTAGTTTATGGAGATGATAAGAAATTCTTCTATGTTGCACAATGAAGTTCATGACCCCCAAGACAAGGTATGCCACAAGATCCATTGTCTTTTTTCTAGTCCTTATATGAATTCTTATGCAAAAAATAATCAATGGCAACCTACAAGTTCCAAAAACTTTGGGAACTATATACCTCAGTCTTCGAATAATTCCCAAAATCCTTGGTCTAATTATCAAAATCCTTCTTTTCAATGGCAACAACCATAAGGGAATTGTTCACAACCTCAGGGTCCATGGCATCCATCCCCGAGTAACTGGAAGCAGACACCTCAATGGAGTGGAGGTCAACAATGGTCAAATCAATCCTTTGATTTCATGCAACCGCCACAACTATCCCAACAACCAACTTTAATGCCACCAGCTGATAATGCTACTCCACCCAAGTCCACTCAATTTCCAACTCAGCCTATGCCAAATCCTAATAATAAACCTCAGCAATAGTAGCAAGTTTACTCAGTTGATCCTAATCAATACCCCGCATACTCTCTCAGTGTAAGTGGCATTCACTTGCGGTCAGGAATAACTTTACCTACCCCATCTCCTCCAATTATAACTAAATTACCATCAGAGGAAATTGAAGAAGATACTATACTTGACCAACTTGCAGACCCTAAACAGGTACCTCAATTTGAAACTTCAGGCACACCTGTTAGAACACCTCCATTTCCTCAACACTTGTAGCTAGAAGTGACTAGGTAGCAATTAGACATAGCTTTTGATCTTATTGATCAGTTATAACATAGATGTGTAACGATTCCATTGTTTCAATATATTAAGGAGGCATGTTTAAAGAAACCTGGATGGAAGAAAAAGGACCCACAAATAGTCCATATAATGGGACAATTGGTTGATATTGTGTTAGGTAAAGTTATTGTCCCTAAGTATATTGACCCTGGCAGTCCTGTTGTGAGAGTAGTCATCAATGGAACTCATTAAGAATTCCCTGATAGATTTAGGAGCAACTATAAATGTTATGTTATGTAGGGAACAATCGTCAATGGGTGCGGAGTGACAAGGAGAGCGGCGAGCAAGAATCCCAAATTTCAAATCTGGGAATGGCGGATTTCCTGGGGAAGGTAGTCTTTCTGGGTGTGGAACTAGAAATCAAGCAGGTTTCCAGGTGTCCCAAGGTATAGAAGAGGACAAGGAGATAGTCAAATCAGTGGAAGACAAAGATTCCAAAAATGGGGACCCACACGATAGAGGTAAGGAAAAAAAATGGTCTTCGCTTTTTGGAGTGAAGTCACTGGTAAAATCAGGACTTCCAAAAGTTACAAACATCTCTGATCCAGTTTCAGGGTTGGTTACTATTTCTATTCCGAATAAGTTGGTTGATCTTACTGTCGCTAGTTTAGCCATGACATTAGTTAGATGATTTGCTAGTTTTAGGCCTAACATTGATGTTGTTAGGAATTTTATAAGGAGGAAATGGGTTCTCAAGGGTCAAGTGGATGTGGCGGCATTGCCTAGGGGATTTTTTTTCCTTTGCTTTTAACTCTGAAGAAGATATGAATAAGGCTCTATGTGAAGGCCCACGGATGTTTGGCAAGTCAACTTTGGTTCTACAGAAATGGGCTCCTAACCTCTCTCTTGACGAGTCTTTTTTTGTATCGGCACCTATGTGGACATGCCTCCTGGGCCTTCCACTGGAATTCTAGAATGAGGAAGTCTTTAAGGGGATAGCGAGCTCTTTTGGAGAACTTCTCTCGATCGACCCAATGACTACAACTAAATCAAGGTTAGTCTTTGCTCGCATCTGTGTAAATGTTAATCAAATAACGGGTATGCCCCAATCTATTGAGATTATTTCTAAATTAGGGAAATGGACCCAAGCGATTGAATATGAATCACTCCCGTTTGCTTACTTCCATTGCAAAAAATCGGGCCATTGGGCAAAGTCTTGTCCGCTTAAGAAGGGTAAGGACAGTAAGACTGATAGCAGTGTGAAGAAGAAGCAGAAATGGCAAACTAAAGAGAAAAAAGGAGACCCATCAGTAGGGTGTGATCCAGATAAGGAAGTGATGGAGCTAGAAAAGGAGGTGAAGAAGGATGTGAATAGTAATAATGAAAAACCTACTTGTGTCTGTTCTAATAATCAGATAGAAAGTATTAAAGAAGATGAGCAAAGAAGAGAGTTAAATAATAAAAATGATCCAGAGGACCAGGAGGTTGGATCAGTCAGTCAAGAGAAAGTAGAGGAAAGTCCCAATGATGATGTGTCTGCATCATCTTACTCAAAAGCAATTGAGGAAGACTTTAATGAAACATGGGATTTTAACCTTTCTGATTTTGAGCCTTTGTTTCTTCTAACCAATGGAAGCCCAAAGCTGTCCAAATGCAAAACCCCATCACATAGTGTGGAAATGGAAATCCTGGAAGGAAATCTTAGGATTCCTAGCACGAAAGAGGGAAAATTGAATAAGGAGGGACCCAATGGAGGTATTGCAACTAGAAGCAAGAAAAAGAAAAAGGAAGATGTTGGAGGCCAAAACAAAAATTAGGGGAGACCATCTCTAAAACATCAGAGGGAACAGGAAAGTTTGAAGAACCATGCTGATGGAACACAGTGTTCCATTGAGTCAGCCCTATCTCTGGTTAAAGTATGAAGATAATTTCCTGGAATATAAGAGGGTTGAATGCCCCTCACAAGAAGGATGTGTTACATAACATTATAAGAGATCATAAATTGGATGTGGTCCTTGTTGAGGAAACCAATATGTTTAAGGATAAAGTTGAAAAGATTAGAATATATAAAAATAATGGAGTTATAGGATCTAGCTTGGAGGGAGCCTCTAGAGGAATTGCGATTTTTTGGAACCAAAAAACTATTAAAGGTAAGGAAATCATCTCTGAATTTAATAGGAACTCTGTGCAGCTTGAGCATATCAAGGATAACTTTGTCTGGGTTTTATCCAATGTCTATGCGCCTAATACCAAAACTAGGAGAGCTAAATATTGGAGAAGCCTTGTTGAAGATAGACTTAATTTTGCTAATCGAAGTTGGATTATAATGGGATACTTCAATACTTTGCTAAAAGAGGAAGAGAAGATGGGAGGCCTTCCCTTGCAGCTTGATGGTAAACAGATCTTATGGATTTCATTAATGATCAAGCTCTTATGGATGTGGATCTCCAAGCGATTAACTATACCTGGACTAATAGAAGAACTGGAGTTGATCTAATTCAAGTTAAGTTAGACAGAACCTTAATTTCTCCCGAGTGGTTATCTAAGTATAGTTGTTCTTTAGCATTTGTTATCAAGATTGGTTCTGATCATTACCCTATTCCTTTCATTGCCAATTCTTTTTCTGCTAAGAGAAATTTCCCTTTTAGATTTGAAAAAGTGTGGTTATCCCATCCTTCCCTGGAAGCTTGTGTTGCTGATTGGTGGAGTTCTGAGGTTGAGGGAACAACTCTTTTCAGAATAGCTAAAAAGCTCAATATTATAAAGGCTAAAATCAAAATCTAGAACAAAGAATTTTTGGGGATATCTTCAAGAGTAAAATTCAAATAAAATCTGAAGTAAAAGAAGTTCAAGATAAAATCCAAGAGGATGGGCTTTTTGAAGAGTTGAGATCTGTGTAAGATGGTTTGTTGTCTAAATATCACACTATTATTTCCAATGAAGAGACGTTCTGGAGACAAATATCAAGAGCCTTGTACTTGAAGGAAGGTGATAAAAATACCCGATTTTTCCACTTAACTGCTCTTAAGCACAGGGCGGCTAACAGGTTATCCTGTAATAAAGGGATTTTAATGGAGGATAATGATATAAGAAAGGAAGCTCTAGATTATTTTAGTACCCTTCTGGGAGAAGTGGATAACCTTGACGCCTGTAACCAAAATCTCTTGTTGCAAGCTATTCCTCCCACCTTGACTGAGGAAGACAATAAACATCTGTCCAGAATTCCTTCTAATCAGGAAATCAAAAAGGCGGTGTTCTCTTTTCAAGGAGATAAGTCTCCTGGACCGGATAGTTTTCCTATTTTCTTTTTCCAATCTTTTTGGCATATTGTGGAGACTGACATTTGTAAAGGTGTTAAAGAATTCTTTAGTTCTCGAAGGCTTCTTAAAGAACTTAATGCTACCTTCATTGTCCTTATTATGAAGATCCCTGGAGCTGATTCTCTTAATAAGTTTAGACCTATTAGTCTTTGCAACTCTGTTTACAAGATTTTGTCTAAGGTTCTTACCTCTAGACTGTTGGATATTCTTCCAAGAATTATCTCTACCCAACATAATGGTTTTGTCCCCAGTAGACAGATTCTAGATTCTATTATTTCAGTTCATGAAAATATTCATTCTCTAAAGGCAGCTAATACTCAGGGTTTCTTTTTGAAGTTAGATATGGAAAAAGCTTATGATAGAGTGAATTGGCAGTTTCTCTTAAGGATTATGAAAGCATTTGGATTTGGAGAAAAAGTTATTCAACTTTGCTCTCAATTGATGGAAACTTCCTCTTCTGCTGTTATTGTCAATGGCTCCCCATCAAGTTTCTTCAAAAGTACAAGAGGTCTTAGATAGGGGGATCCCATTTCCCCTATCCTTTTTACTATTTTAGCTAAAATTTTGGGTAGATTCATTTTTTTAAATGTGGAAGAAGGCAATCTCAGAGGACTGAAACCTTCTTCCTCCAATTTTGTAAGGAAGTTAAGTAGCGGAAATAACTTCCTACACTAACCTTGAGAGGAGGGTAATGCAAAAATTTTTCAGATCATTACAACAGTTACAGAAAATAGAAATAGATATAATAACATTCATACCACAACACAGTGATTTACGTGGGGAAAACCCTTTTGGGAGAAAAACCCCACACTCCAAAAGCAACTCAATATTTTATTCAGCAATCAAAAACAGATTACAACATACTTGCAGAGCAAGCTCTTCGCAGGAGTACCACTAATCAGAGATTCAGAGGCAACTCAATAGCGATAAGACTCTTACACACAACCTCTATCTCACACACCTCATAAATAGGAGATACAATACAAGAAACCATCAAACGGTATTACAAAACCATGGGCTAAAACCACCCAATAAGGTGTAGCCGACCTTATCTCCCTTCTAAATGCCCTATGACATGTTAAAGCACACATCAACACGTTTCGCTCCCTTTTACAACTCATTTATGTATCCGACACAAATTATTTTTCCTATTTCAGGAGTACAAACTTCCGGAGGCCATAACTTGAGAACCGGGTGTCCGATTGACGAACCGTTTGAAGCGCCGGAAAGCTCGCGAAGTGCTCTATCACCTCGTAACCCGTTGTGCCGGTTACAGCAACTTTTCAGGGCGTTTCGGAGCCTCTAAAGCCCCCAAAATTAAGTTTAAACATTTTATCGCACCCCTCCAAGACGAAAACTTTAATATCTTCAAAACTAGCTGTGACCTTGCGACGCAACTTTACCGGAATGCTTATCTAGCCAACCAGAAGCTTCAGGGAGAGTTTCGCACCATTTCGTGCTCAAATGAAAACTTACTATAAATAGTAACCTCGCATAAATGCAAGGTTGAGACACCATTTTTCCCAACAAATCTCCCACTTGTCGAACACCTTGCAGGAGCGGAAGGGAATGCCAACACAATGAATCAATTGCTAGGGGCCATAAGGCCCATAGACTCTGAACACCATCTGAACTTCTCTGTGCTCACAGCCTTAGTTAAAGCATCTGCAACATTCATCAAAGTTTCCACCTTAACCAGCTTCACCCTACCATCTTTGACCATATCTCTAACAAAATGATACTGAACATCAATATGTTTGGTCCGGGCATGAAATGTCGGGTTCTTAGCTAGGCTAATTGCATTCTGACTGTCACAGTAAACTGTCACTGTACCTTGTTTTATTCCAATATCCGAACACAATCTCTTAAGCCAAATGGCCTCTTTACAAGCATGAGTAGCTGCCATATACTCTGCTTCAGTAGTGGATAAAGGAACCACAGCCTGTCGCTTACTCATCCAACTAATTGCACCACCAAACAAAGTAAACACATAAGCACTGGTGGATCTTCTGCTATCAATATCACCTGTCCAATCTGAATCCACATAACCATGGATATCAAGGGAAGTCATGTCTCCAACTGAATTACCATGATAACACAAAGAATACTCTGAAGTACCCTTCAAATATCTGAAGACTCTTTTGACTGCATCCTAATGAACTCTACCAGGATTAGACATATATCTAGAAAGTACTCCCACTGCTTGGGCAATGTCTGGTCTAGTACAGACCATAGCATACATCAAGCTTCCAACCGCACTCTGGTAAGGCACTCTGCTCATGTCTTCCATCTCCAATGGGGATGTAGGACAATCTAAAATAGATAGTTTCGTTCCAACTGTAAAAGGAACACTCAATAGTCTACAATTCTGCATGTTGAATCTCTGTAACACTGAATTCACATACTTACTCTGGCCTAGCCATAGCTTTCTGTTCACCCTATCTCTTCTAATTTCCATCCCAAGAATGTGCTTTGCTGCACCAAGATCTTTCATTTCAAATTTAGCAGCGAGTTGAGACTTCAGTTCTGAAATCATACCTTTCCCTTTACCAATGAATAACATATCATCAACATACAATGCAATCAATAAGAAATGATCACCATAAGATTTATAATAAACACAATGATCTGATTTAGAACATTCAAATCCCAAACTCAACACATATGTATCAAATTTTTGGTACCACATCCTAGGACTTTGTTTGAGGCCATACAAAGATTTCTTCAATTTACAGACCAAATTACTTTTGCCTTTCACCACATAGTGCTCCAGTTGTGTCATATAAATATCTTCCTCCAAATCACCATGAAGGAAAGCAGTTTTCACATCCATTTGCTCAACCTCTAAATCATAAGCAGTAGCAATAGAAAGCAAAAATCTAATGGACGTCATTTTTGCAACAGGAGAAAATATCTCACCGTAATCAACACCCTCAACCTGAGAGTAGCCTTTTGCAACCAACCTTGCTTTATACTTCTCAATGCTTCCATCTGAACCAATCTTTTTCTTGAACACCCATTTACAACCAACAGGTTTTCGTCCTTCAGGCAATGGTACAAGATCCCATGTATCATTCTTTTTCAAAGCTGCCATTTCTTCCTCCATAGAAATCTTCCAGGATTCTGCATCATTCATACCTAATGCCTCTTCTACAGATTTCGGTTCATCCACACTAGTATTCAAAGCAAAAATACATCTCCAATCATCAGGTGAATACCTTTCAGATGGTTGTCTATGTCTTGTAGACCTTTGAACAAGCTGAGTTGGAGGTTCTTCCTCCTCTTCTGAAGATTCAGAGCTAGACGAGCTCTCCTCAACTTCTTGCCTATCTAGGGGTCTCGATTCAACTCTTTTAGGTGTAGAAGGAAGTTGAATCACATCTTCTTTTTTAGTCTGTTCTGGCTGCAATGTAATAGAAGGAGACTTAATTTCTCTAAAAATAACACTTCTACTGTGAATTACCTTTTGTGCAACAGGGTCCCAAAGCTTGTATCCTTTCACACCATAACTATACCCGATGAAGATACATTTCACAGCCTTGTTCTCCAACTTTGTTCACTTCTCCTTTGACACATGTGCATATGCCTCGCAACCAAAAACTCTAAGATGTCTCAATGAAGGCTTGTGACCTGACCATGCTTCCATAGGCATTTTATCAACAAGAGCTGATGTAGGAGACCTGTTAATCAGGTAGCAAGCAGTGGCAACAGCTTCAGCCCAAAACTTTTGTTCGAGACCAGCACCACTCAACATACTCCTAGCCTTCTCCATCAGTGTCCTGTTCATTCTTTCTGCAACTCCATTCTGCTGTGGAGAATACGGAGTTGTCTTCTGCCTGTTAATTCCACAGTCTTTACAAAATCTATCAAAATCATTAGAGCAAAACTCACCGCCATTATCAGTTCTCAAACATTTTATTTTCTTTCCAGTTTGCAACTCAACCATTGCTTTAAATTCTTTAAAATGACTAAAAACTTCAGATTTACTCTTTAGAAAATAAACCCATGTCCTTCTACTAAAATCATCAATAAATGAAACATAATATGTGGATTTTCCAATCGAAGAGACATCTACTGGACCAAACACATCAGAATGGATAAGATCCAAAACACCACAAGTTTTATGAGAACTCGAGTAAAACTGAACGCGGTTTTGTTTTCCATAAATGCAATGCTCACAGAAATCAAAGTCAAGATTACAGTCATTCAAACCTTCAACAAGGTTTTTATTTTTCAAGGTCCTTAGACCCTTTTCTCCAATGTGACCAAGTCTTTGGTGCCATAACATAGTCTTCTCTGCAGGTAACTTTGCTTCAGACGAAAGAGCACCCTTAGGTACCCAAAAACCATTTCCATCTGCTGAAGGTGAAACCTTCAAATCTTCCAGTGAAGTATCTGCAGATTTACTTTTTACAAAAGTGCTATTACACTCAACAGTGTATGCTTCAAGCTTATACAAAGTGCCAAACCTAACACCTCTAGCAACTACCATAGCACCCTTAATCATCTTACATCCTGCTTCAGAAAAGACTACCTGCACATCTGCATCTATCAGTTTGCTCACAAATAACAGGTTTCGTTTTAATCCAGGGATATGCAGCACACCATTAATCCTTTTTATTCTACCATCAGAAAACCTGATTCTAACTTTACCTCAACCAACAATGTCTAGATGTGAATCATCACCCAAGTACACCTTACCTCCATTAAATCCTTCATATTCAGAAAACCAATCTCTATTGGAAGTCATATGAAAAGATGCACCTGAGTCAATTAGCCAGGCATCATTACCTGCATGAGTCGCCAAAGCCGCAATAAATGCATCGCCATCTTCCTTGTCGGACTCAGAATCAGAATCGAACTTTTTCTTTTTCTTCTTCTTCTTTTCTTCTTTGCAGTCCTTACGGATGTGACCCAGTTTACTGCAATTCCAACAAATGACTTTGGACTTTCCAGGAGATTTCGATCTCCCTTTGGATTTGGACTTGTCGCGCTTCTCATTCTTCTTGCCTTTCTCCTTAGGTCTTCCACGAATGGTTAGGGCTTCCTTTGAACTGATGGATACCTTCCTTCGCATCTCTTCACCGAGTAGGGCACCCACCACGTCTTCAGATTTCAAAACAACAGAAGTACTACCGATAGCCATAACAAGAGAATCCCACGAATCAGGCAAAGAACAAAGCAAGATCTGACATTTCTCCTCCTCGTCCATCTTAACACCGACGGATACTAATTGAGCCACCAACATATTGAATGCTTCCAGGTGGTCTGCAATTCGTCCACCCTCTTCCATCTTCAAGGAATACAATTTCTTTCTTAAGAAAATTTGATTTAATAAAGATTTCACTTGATACATCTCACCAAGCTTAGTCCATAGCTTCTTTGTAGAGTTTTCTTCATGGACATTGATTAGAACAGAGTCTGCCAGGCACAGTCTGATTAGACCCTTGGCTTTCTGGTCCATAACATCATACTGAGCTGCCGCAGTAGGATCTGAGGGCCTTTGGACATTCGCATCAACAACATCCCAAAGATCTCAATCTATTAGCAGATCTTCCATCTTCAGCTTCCACATCTCAAAATTACTTCCATTAAATTTCTCCACCTCTATTCTCCCTGACGAACTCGCCATCTGAATATTCCTACAACAAGATCAAAAAGTGTCTTCTGCACAAGTTCCCACTCAAATCTGGATTAGTTCAAAAAACCCAACTGCCCACAATTGAAACCAAAGGTGATCAGGCTCTGATACCACTTGTAAGGAAGTTAAGTAGCGGAAATAACTTCCTACACTAACCTTGAGAGGAGGGTAATGCAAAACTTTTTCAGATCATTACAACAGTTACAGAAAATAGAAATAGATATAATAACATTCATACCACAACACAGTGATTTATGTGGGGAAAACCCTTTCGGGAGAAAAACCCCACACTCCAAAAGCAACTCAATATTTTATTCAGCAATCAAAAACAGATTACAACATACTTGCAGAGCAAGCTCTTCGCAGGAGTACCACTAATCAGAGATTCAGAGGCAACTCAATAGCCATAAGACTCTTACACACAACCTCTATCTCACACACCTCATAAATAGGAGATACAATACAAGAAACCATCAAACGGTATTACAATACCATGGGCTAAAACCACCCAATAAGGTGTAGCCGACCTTATCTCCCTTCTAGATGCCCTATGACATGTTAAAGCACACATCAACACGTTTCACTCCCTTTTACAGCTCATTTATGTATCCGACACAAATTATTTTTCCTATTTCAGGAGTACAAACTTTCGGAGGCCATAACTTGAGAACCGGGTGTCCGATTGACGAACCGTTTTAAGCGCCGGAAAACTCGCGAAGTGCTCTATCACCTCGTAACCCACTGCACCGGTTATGGCAACTTTTTAGGGTGTTTCGGAGCCTCTAAAGCCCCCAAAATTAAGTTTAAATATTTTATCGCACCCCTCCAAGATGAAAACTTTAATATCTTCAAAACTAGTTGTGACCTTGCAACGCAACTTTACCGGAATGCTTATCTAGCCAACCAGAAGCTTCAGGGAGAGTTTCACACCATTTCATGCTCAAATGAAAACTTACTATAAATAGTAACCTCGCATAAATGCAAGGTTGAGACACCATTTTTCCCAACAAATTTTACCTATACTCATGAATAGTTTGTTGATGATTCAATCACTATGGGGGAAGCTACCATTAGGGAAGCTAAAAATATGAAGAACGTTTTGAATATTTATGAATCTACCTCTGGTCAAAAAATTAATTGGGATAAAAGCTCTTTGTTCTTCATCAAACCCCTGTTCAAAGACAATTAAGGATTGAAAGAATTCTTGGTTGTAAAATTGATGAGCTTCCCTCTACTTATCTGGGGCTTCCCCTTTGTATTAAGCATGTGGATAGTTTTTGGATTAAGTTGGTTGACAGATTCAACTCCAAATTGGCTAGTTGGAAAGGGGCAGTCCTTAGTCAAGTGGGCAAAGTTACTCTTCTCAAAGCTTCTCTCCAAAACTTGTCTGTTTATGCCCTCAGTTTGTTTTAAATTCCTAGAAAGTTTGCAGAAGCAATTGAAAGAATCCAAAAAAAAGTTTCTTTGGTTGGGAGTGGAAATCAAGAACAAAATTTCCGTTATTGCCTGGAATAAAATATGTTCTCCTAAGGCCTCTGAAGGGCTGGGTTTAAGGAATATTAGTTCTATGAACAATACCTTACTAGCTAAACAAATTTGGAGAATGAAAGGGGAGGAAAGAGAGTGGAATTTAATCTGGAGAAATAAATATCTTCACATGCAACCCTCTGAGGAAGAATTTTTAGATAAATCTTTTATTGTTGAAGGTTCTGCAATATGGAATGCAGTTCAATCAGCAAAAAGTTGGGCTGCAGCTGGTAGAATGTGGAATCTGGGAAATGGTAGAAGTATAAGATTTTGGGAACACAGATGGATAATGGATAAACCTCTGGAGGAAATTCCAATCCTTTATGATTGGAAAGATTGGTTCAAAAGCATGTTTGGGGGTTTGGTTAGAGATTACTGGAGAAATGGGAAATGGATTGATTTTAGCCAGCAGTGTCTGGGGTTAAAGTTTCTTGAGGTTGTGCTTTCTTCTAAAATTCTTAGAGACAACAAAGAGGATAGTTTGATATGGAGGGAAACCCCGGATGGGAAGTATTCTGTGTCCTCAGTCATGGCTATCCAAAATAAAGTTGTGGAAGAAACTCCTATTTGGGATAAAGTTTGGAACAAGAAGTTAGTTCCTAAAGTTAATATCTTTTTTTGGATCTTTATCCAAAACAAGGTATTAACTTTGGACAACCTTCAAAAGCGAGGATTTGTTTTTCCTAATAGGTGCTCTCTTTGTTGCAGGGAAGAAGAGTCTGCTTGCCATATTCTCCATCAGTGTACTTTCAACCAAGAAATTTGGAAAATTATTTTAAGTAGGTGGAAGCT
The DNA here is from genome assembly GCF_030272615.1 of Cryptomeria japonica. Lineage (NCBI taxonomy): Eukaryota > Viridiplantae > Streptophyta > Pinopsida > Cupressales > Cupressaceae > Cryptomeria > Cryptomeria japonica. Next base: position 104,634,946 of record NC_081410.1, read on the forward strand.
GAGTTGGGTCTTTCCGAACTCTCTAGGGGAATCCTGGTAGCAATGGCAATGCCCTAATTCCAACCCAAAGATTGTGGAGCTTTGGAAACTTACCTTTCTGAATGTTATTTGGAATATCTGGAAAGAGCGCAATAATAGGATCTTTAGGGATAAAAGTGCCATCCCTGAAGTGGTGGTGGATAAAATTTATAGGAGTATCTTCGAATGCATCAATGGTATTGATGATGGACTAGTTGCTAAAGAAGACTTCAATGACAGGTGGAACCTCTCCACTACCAAGCCTAGTAAGAAGTAGGGCAGAGAAGGTCTTGTTTGGTGTTTTCCACCTCAGGGATGGCTAAAGGACAACTTTGATGGGGCTTATAAGGGGAATCCAGGTAAAGCTAGTTATGGGGGCATTGTCAAGAATTTTGCTGGAAGTTGCTGGTCCTTTGGGGAGTCAAACCAGTCATTTTGTTGAAGCCTCAGCTGCACTAAACACTCTAATTATAGCTAAGAACCTAAATCATGATAAATTATGGCTTGAGGGAGACTCACTTAATATCATTAAGTGTTTGAAGGGGGAAACCGAGCCATCATGGTCCATTAAAAACATTATTTCCAAGGAGGAGGCTACCTCTAGGAAAAAAAGCAAGAGTTCCATTGGGATGAAAGCCCATGAAGATAAGAATGACATAGAGGAAACTAGAAAAGAGGGTAGTGAAATGGAAATGGATGAGTCAGAGGGTGAGGACAATTGGAAAGAGGATGTGGGTGCAGAGTATGAAGAAAGTGAGAACGAGTTCGACAATGATAGCCCAATTCATAGTGCTAGCCCTGGCAACGACATCAACTAACCTATGGTGGATGTGGATGACAAGGGTAATGAGGAAAAAGATTTTAATTCTAAGAGGGATAAGAACAAGGAACCTGAGAAGGACATGGAAAAGGATAGTTTGAGTGAGGATAAGGAAAGTGCTAGAGAAGGGTTATTCTTGGATAACCTTAAAAAATTCACTGAGGCTAGATTGGGTTATGACAGATGGACATATGAACTATTGAAGAACCTGGAAAAAAATGGGAAACAGATGGATGAGAAAAGGAAGGAAGATGACAAGGATCAAAAGAAATGGAAGATGGACATGGAGGAGAAAGTTAAAAAAATGGTTGCTCAGATTAACTTGCTAGAAGAAGGGAAAGTGGTGATGAAAAACCTGCTGGGTATTATCCCGAATTTCTTGTCTGCTATCACAAAAAACCTTGAGGATATTTTGAAGGTCCTCGATAATTCCAGCTCTCCCAAACTAGTGGTGGACCTTGACATGAATGAAGATGCTATCGAGATTGGAAGTGGTGAAGCTACATCGGGTGGAGTTGCAAAGAGAACGAGAGCGAGTGTTAAGAAAGTTGTTGCTGCGTCTGCTAAAGAGATCCCTAATCTTAGGGAAAATATCAAAGACCTGTATGGGATTAGGAATAACTTGGCTAATGCCCTGAAAAATATTAATTAGTTCCTTTTGTCGGGTCTGGCCGGATTTTGTTGTTTTTGGGGGTTTTAGCTAGTTTTCTCTAGTTATTTTGCTGGCTTTTCTTGGGTTTGTTCCTCCTAGTTGCTTAATGCTTTTAACTTGTAAGGTCCTTTTGTAAAGGGTTTTGGGGTCCCTTCAAAACTTGTTTTTTACCTTAATCAAAAACTATAATGTTATGACCAAGGATGTCATGCAACAACTCAGTATTACTAGTCTTAGGTCTACTCTAATAGTCCTGCAGCTTGTAGATAGTTCCATTGTCTGACTTGATGGGATGGTTGAGGATATTATTGTCACTTTAGATTCTTGGGAATATCTAGTTTACTTTATGATACTCTCTCCTAAAGAAACACTGGGGGGATATCCAATTATTCTGGGAAGGCCTTGGCTTGCTACAACTAATGCATACCTAGGGTGTGAATTAGGGGATATGACCATTTCAGATGGTATCACCATTAAAGCACTTGCACTTTATCCTCCTCCACAACCACAACTTGATCAAGAGCAAATAGTATGGCCAAATGTAGGAGAAGAAGTAGAGGAACTTAATTTTGTTCAACAACTTATGATGTTAGCCAGGGAACCGTTCATAGAACTCCAGGAAGATGATAAGATACTCTCTAACATCATAGAAAATCATTATGGTGCAACCCAATAGTTACCTGGCCTACTAGTGTGTCTTTTACATACTCTTCTTCCATCTACCAATTTTTTGGGTTCTCCTGCAACCACAAATATATTTCATACCTTGTTGTCACAGGAAATCCAAACCTCTTATTTAACTGAAGTGTCTAAGATTCAGTCAAGTACTCAAGTAGAGGTTTCTCCAGGAAGATACCTAAATATCAATAGTAAGCTTACGATAAATCAAAGATTGTCTTTGATAGAACTACTCAAGACTCATAAAAAGGCTTTTGCATGGGATTATCATGATATGAAGGGATTAGATCCTAAATTGTGCATTCATAGGATTTATATTAGAGAAGATTGTAAGCCAGTTAGACAACCTCAGTGAAGGATCAATCCTGAATTAAAGAAAATAGTCAAGGAAGAATTGCAGAAGTTACTTAATGCAGGGTCTATTTATCCTATTTCAGATGGTTTATGGGTATCTCCCTTGGTTATAGTTCCTAAGAAAGGAGGTAAATGGAGAGTTTGTGTGGATTATAGGGAGCTCAACACTGCTACTAAAAGGGATCATTTCCCACTTCCTTTTATTAATCAGGTACTGGATTCTTTAGCAAGAAAATAGCACTTCTCATTTTTGGATGGTTTTAGTGGTTATAATCGTATTATAATTGCTCCAGAAGACCAGGAAAAGACAACCTTCACGTGCCTTTGCCCTTGGGGAATGTATGCCTATTCAGTTCTCCATTTGGTTTTTGCACTGCACTTGCAACCTTTCAGAGGGTGGTCCTTAATATATTTTTAGATGTTACCCATGATTACATGGAAATCTATATGGATGACTTCACTGCTTATGGAGTTACTTTTGAGGAAGCATTGCACAATCTTAGTAAAGTGTTGCAGTGGTGTGAGGATCATAATTTGTCCCTAACAATGAAAAATGCTTCATGATGATGCAAGAAGGGATAGTGTTGGGACATCGTATTTCTCATGCAGGCATTCAAGCTAACCCTATCGAGATTGAGGTAACAATCAATCTCCCTACCCCTATAAAAAAAGGATGTCAGGAGTTTCTTAGGCCATGCGGGGTACTATAGAAGATTAATAAAATAATTTAGTAAGATGGTAGGTCCTTTGTATTCTCTTTTGACAAAGGATGTTGAGTTTGAATGGACACCATCATGTGAAGAGGCATTTTCCAAACTCAAGGGAGCTTTAACCCAAGCTCCAGTGCTCAAAGGACCTGATTGGTCTCTCCCTTTTTACATTCACATTGATGCATCACATTTTTCAATTGGAGTAGCCTTGCAACAGAAACAAGGAGTTTTAGAGAATGCAATTTATTATATCAGCAAAAAATTGCAAGGACCTTAGCTAAATTATACTGTTACAGAGAAGAAAATGTTAGTTGTTATCTATGCTCTCAAGAAGTTTTGACACTAAATCATTGGATATCAAATATTTGTGCACACTAATCATGCAGCCATCAAGTACCTTATGAATAAAAGTTCCATTTCTATCAAATTGGCACAGTGGTTGTTGCTTATGCAAGAGTTTGATATTACTATTATAGACAAGCCAGGTAAAGAAAATGTAGTGGCAAACTTTTTCGTCTAGACTACAGACAAATGATGATCCTACAACCATTGATGATCCCTTTCCGGATGAGCGTTTGTTTTCAATGAATGTACACACTCCATGGTATGCTGACATAGCTAACTACCTAGCAACTAACAAAATTCATCCTCATTTCTCACCCAAAGAAAGAAGGTTACCTGTAGAGAAAAATTTCATTTTTTCATGGATAGCAGATTGCTTATTCTATAGAAGACTAGATCAAGTTATGAGACGGTGTATTCAGGAGGATGCAAGTTATGACATTCTTCATGCCTGTCATGATGAACCTTGTGGGGGACACTTTGATGCCAAGAGAAAATCTATAAAGATCCTGAATATAGGTTATTATTGGAAAACTTTGCACAAAGATGCAGTCAAGTATACCAGAAAATGTGACAGATGTAAGAGGATGGGTAGACCCACTAGATCGAATGAGATGACTTTGTGTCCATGGGTGGTTGTTACACCATTTCATAAATGAGGATTAGATTTTGTAGGACCTATTGATCCACCCTCAAATGGTCAATCATACATCCTTGTGTGTATTGACTATGTCATAAAATTGGTTGAGGTCAAAGCAGTCAAACATGCTAGAGATAACAAGGTAGCAAAAATTTTGTATGAGAAAATCTTTACAAGATATGGAGTTCCACAGGAGATTGTGACTGACCAAGGGGCATAATTTGCTTCCATTCTGATTGCAACTTTGTTCAGTCAGTTTAAATAAGGCATAGGAAGTCAAGTCCCTACCATCCTTAGGCAAATGGACAAGTTGAAATCACCAACAAAGAGATTGAGTCTATACTGACCAAAATAGTCTCCCTCCATCGAAAGGATTGGTCTAGTATATTATCAGAAGCAGTTTGGGCATATAGGACTACATGGAAGACAACTACAGGCTTTACACCCTTTGAGATGATGTATGGGAAATTGGCTATGATGCCCGTGTAGATTGAGTATAAGACACTTTGAATAGTCAAAAAATTAGATATGACTCTCTCTACAACTCAATAGGATAAACTCTTACAGCTTAATGCCTTAGATGAAATCAGGAAGTCTACCCTGCAACACACATAAACAATTCAGAATTAGTGCATGAAATGACATGATAAATATACTAAGACAAAGCATTCAAACTAGGATACTGGGCCCTTCTGTATGACTCCAAGTACAAGGATAATTTAGGAAAACTGCAGACATGATGGTTAGGGCCCTATGAAGTGATTGAAACATTCCCAAATGGTGCAGTTCAATTGGCTATTATTGATCCTGTAAAATTAAATTTGTTGGTAAATGGTCATCGATTGCACCTCCATCATAAGCCTCTTTCCAAAGAAGAGTTCCTACAATAATTCATAACTCAAGAGGCTGTTGAGATTCCTACAACAAAAGTACGAGGACTTATAGTCCCACCTTCTTTGTAATTTCTTGTTGCATTCCCTCATAATAAATACTTCCATATCCCATGGAAGTACCCTTCTTCACTAATAAATGTTCCATTTTTGTACTCACCCATTACTCTTTCGTATCATTCCACTTTCGCCATTCATTTATTCACCTCACTTGTCGTACATAGCGGTTATACTTCATACCTGATGGATTTCTCCAACTGTTATCATTATGGCGCACTAATAGGTACACTTGTGTGTATTTATTTTTGTTGCATGCATTTATTAAACCATATTTCATATCATAATGATATTTGCATAGTTGTTCTTATAGTCAATGCTTGCATGTGTGGGCCCATGTTAAGCCTTAGGTTGGGGGGAAAGTACAGTGGTGAATTATTCTCATGTAATTATTCTTATGTCATCTCAAATAAAAGTTTAAATTTAAAATCATGATGGATTGATGTGACATTTTGTGCTCTTCTATACCTCCCGCCGCCGCCGTTTTCTTGCTTGCCTTGAGTTATTTTGAAAAATTGGAGTTGTAGCAGGGTTCTTTGCAAATAGGGTATATTTTATTTTGAGAATTTGCAGAGTTTTAGGTGAAATTGAGCATATTTCTATAGTGATGTGTTGTGAATAATAGCGTGGCAATGGGTGGTCCATCGGTTTGCCATGAATCTATAATGCATGATGTCCTTCTACAAGATCAGGTTTGTGAACCTGAATTCCGCAACAGTGATTGGGTAGATTATTTTCTTAAGTTAACTGAGTACAACAAGGATGTTGCAAGAGAATTCACTCATACATTTTCTGATGGGGAAGCTTGAGTAAAAGGGTTGAGACCTATCGCAACAAAGGAGCAGATTGTAGAGGTAATGGGGTTGCTAGCCGATGGAGAGAAATGTCCTGAAACAAAAGATGCACGAAGTGCGAGGGCATAATTCATGCAACTAGGTGATCCACCTTTGTTAATAGATAAGCAGGGGATTAGACAAGAATCCCTTCCTCCCAAATGGAAATAAGTAGCATTGTATATCATGAAGTATTTGACTTGTGAAGGGAGATACTCATGCCTAAATTTCCACCATTCTAAGCTCCAGAGTCATATGTGCCATAGAAGGAGAATGAATGTTTTAAATATATTGTATAATCTTCTTTCCATCAGTGCAGAAGAGACACAAAAAGGTAGGCCTCACTCCATTACTCACCATTGTTTGATTAAATTATTGGTAGAAAGGTCTTTGAGAGATGTTTCCTAGATGATCTGGGATGAATTTGTAAGGGTTGGAAGGTTTAGAGTGAACAATGTGGGCCCAACAAAGAAGCACCCATCTCAAGAGGGGGAAAATTTGGGAGGACCTAGCCCTACTGATGAGCCCACATCCTCTAGAATATCACCAGTTCAAGATCTTCCTGTAGTAGAGGAACCCCTGCCGAAAGAAACCTTGTCAGAATTAGCAGAAGCCTCAGTAGGGGTCCCATCGCAAACCCCACTAAGAACTAGGGTTTTTGTGCGAAGGGAGAAAGGTAAAGAGAAGCAAAGTGACATGGAGAAGAAGAAGGAAAAAGGAAAAAGTGTTGATCCAGCCCCTCTCGTCACAAAGAAAAGAAAAATTGATGAAGAAGGTTATCTTGCAGCCACTACAGGAGCCCTGAAGCTGTAGAAATGCCTAAAGAGTTGGATTAAGAAAAAGAAATGCCTTTAAGAAGAAGCCACAGGCTCCGAAGGAAGCCTAAAAATAAAAACCAGTTAGAGAAGCCAAGTGCCAGCATTCTTGTTGACTCCCCAGAGCTAGAATCAAGCAGTCCTCACCGGTATGTTATCCCACCTTTCTCACCTGTGAAGCCGCAGGAAGGTGCGAGCTTGGGTGGGCTTGACAACTTGGCCTCTGTCGTAGAAAAAATTGTTAAAACAAAAGGTGGATCTGAAAATTTGAAACCTAGAACAAGAGTTCATAATCCACCCTCTTTTCTTACTAGTCATGTTGCTACTCTTGCCTTCTATAGGGAATGAGAGTTAGAGAAAGCACAGATGCAGAAAATTATTGATCAACAAAAGAAAGTGATTGAAGAGAATTGTTAGGGATTTAAGTCCTTTAGAAACACCTCAGGAGCTTTACCATGTTTATCAAACGTCTCCTATAGCCATCAAAAATCTTCTTTGTGAGTTCTATCTACATAATTATGTTGTCCCTAATGATACTGATTGGATTCCCCTGCTCTACATTGGATATACTCAATTAAGGGCTCTCATGTAATGGATTCAGAACAAAATTACTAGGGGAGAGAAATCTAGGGTACACAGGAAGGAGGAACTTGACTTCCCACTTGCATTAAGAGCTGAATCCAAGAATCCAATGAGGCTTTATTATGACTGGTAGAAAATTATGTATCAATCAAATTATGGGGCTAACAGTCTACCTTGAGAGAAGAAACATTAAGAGATTATGAGCATATGGCTACGGTTGAGGGTCAGGCGGCAATTGGACATTTAGTGCAGCACTGGAATAGTCTACCTGATGAACTGAAACAGTTTGAGCCACATTCCTTACCAAATTATCATGCAGCATTAAGACGAGCACCCAAATATATACATTTAGGTAGAACAAAAGGAAGACATTGGTTTCCCCTTATCTTTCAGCCACCCATTCTTCTATGGCCATTGATGGGGTGCAGGGACAATGATCCACCTTATGATGAAGCAACAGAGCGCTCTAGGTGGACACAATTAGAAAAGATGAAGGGATTCTATTGGTGCTTGACTACAGGAGGCAATGGATAGGTTACCCCCAGGGATTTCAGAGTTAATGCTAGAATTAGGAACTTCCTTGTTGTTGGAGGACCAACAAGAAGCTAGGTTGGGGGACGAATGATGAGCCAAAATAATGGCTCTATTTTGTCAGATTTTATAATAAAAACTCTTGCTTTGGTCATATGTTTGGACAATGATTAGGTCATAGAATTCCACTAGTTGATGTCTTTTTAGTATTATTGGATCTGATTTATCCTAGTCCTAAGATTGTTATTTGATGATCTTTATATAGTCAAACTATGCAAATTATCTGAATTAATCTTAAAATATGGTTTAATTTATGTTATGTTAGCATTAATGGATACACATGATTTTGTGCACATTAACGCCATGATGCAGGGACAACCAAGATGAGAGGATGACTAAGCTTGCAGTTAAAGAGACGCATCATCATGTCAATGGATGCAGACCCAATCAAAGTGGAGCAACAATGAAGGAGCTAATAACTAGTTGACCACTTCTTCAGCAAAGCGATTAGTGGAGCATTCATGATTGTTCCTAATGAAGCATAAATCTAGGAAAGGAGGTTGTGCTATATTTTCTCAGCAGTAGGACAATTTTTTGTTCTACATTTATGCACTAACTTATTCTTTTGATGTAATTAATTCTACTCACCTATTCCTTTGGCACATGAGCTGATCAGTTGGAAGTCTGTTATAAGTTTTTATTATAAATAAAGGTCTCTATCTCCTCATGGGAGTAGACAGTGTGACCATAGAGTTAGTAGTATTTTGGTTTTCAGACTTATGCATACTAAAATCAATTTAAAATAAATAAGATGACGGTATTATGAGGTTATCAATTGTTAACTGAGTTTTGGATATACTCACTCAAGGGGGCCCACTTGGTGATTAGTTTTTGTGTTTGTTAGTTGATTTATATTTTGTTATAGTTGTTGTTTTGGTATTCAACTATTCCTACAACCACTGGAAATAGTTCTTGTGTCTATTCCTGCAGCCAAAGCAGGCAGAGTAGTCCCTGTCCACTGACTAGAACATTGTCATCAGTAGTAGTTGCTTAGGTTTCTTTCAATTGTGAGTTTTGATAGATTGTTAAGTCATTATGTTTTTGCATATTTCTTTCAGAAAATTTCCTTTTCCTACAGTAGGATAGAATGGCTTCAACTTGAGCTTAGTACACATACAGTGCCAACCCATTTCAAGTTCACGTCCTTGGTCGATAAAGTAAATGAATATTTGCCACACGAGAGGTAGTTGCTCAGTAAGGATGTCCAATCCCTGAGCTGAGGTTTAAGAACCTTGTTACTATTCCAATTGCAAGGACCAACACCCTATACTTTTTTTAATGTGTAATTCATGCATTATTATTGCACAAATGTGTAATTCATGCATTATTCTATCTTGCAACTTTGCATTGCACGCGACTGACAATATTTGCATCAATAGAAAAATCATTGCCTTATGAAAATGACTTTGTCTGTTCAAAATTCGAGATAGGTTATTGTAGAGGGGCCTAACATGACCTTGTGGGTTCAAACAGATCACTCATACATGTCCTGGATTCCAAGAAATATCTTGTCAAATCTCAATAATATTTTGAACTTAGGACACTCAAGAGATGGCACCGTGATGGTAGGGCGTTGAATGTTTGGGGAACCTAGGGACCCAACTAGGACCATGCCTAGCATTAAAATTCCCACTTGGACACGCTCACATCGATGGTACATGGATATGACAAATAAAATGAGATTCACCTTATCTTGCAACTTTTCATTGCATGCGATTGATGATTGTAGACACATAAATTTGTCTATTAATTAAATAAATATTTAATATTTATTTTAATGTACTAATATTCCTCTATTAATTAAATTTAAATTCACATTTAATTAATTCATTCAAACCCCATTCTGCTATTCTAATTAAATAAATTACATAAATTTATTTAAATTAAAAATCCCTATCTAATATGACAAATGAAAGGAAAATCCCCTTAACCTCTCTGGAAAATATGTCATGCCAAAAATCCCAAGGGGGAGTGGGACTTCACAATTTGAAGCACCGCAACAAGGCCTTTGGAGGGAAATTGATTTGGAAAATGTACACTAACCCGGTCTCCAAATGGTGTCAGATTATGCAAGCTAAATATTTGGACAACACTCAACCATCAAGAGTATTGACACTTTTAGACCCTCCAAAGGGATCTGTTATTTGGAACTTCATGATGGATTCAAGGAATCTAACATCCAAGTATGTTTCATGGGAAATCAACAGTGGTCTTAGTGCTAACTTCTGGATAGACTCATGGTGTGGGCATCCTCCTATTGCTCAATTGGCTAACATGGCAGACATTATGGATACAACCATAGCCCATTGGGGTATAAAATTCAGTGACTATGTGTCTGTTGTAGAAATATTGTCAGGAAAAAAAATCTGGAAAGATCCTACTCTTCTCCCAATACCCCTCCAACAAGCTTCCTTATTGGCCAACATTTTATTGAATAGAACAGTTACCATGTCTAACAGAGATGATGTGTTAATTTGGGTAGCTTCAAAATCAGAGCAATATTCAATCAAAGATCCTACTCTTCTCCCAATACCCCTCCAACAAGCTTCCTTATTGGCCAACATTTTATTGAATAGAACAGTTACCATGTCTAACAGAGATGATGTGTTAATTTGGGTAGCTTCAAAATCAGAGCAATATTCAATCAAAGAAGGTTACAATGCCTTGCAGTAGGGTTGCAGCAGTCGGGCATACTCCTTCTATTGGAATGATATTGTCTTACCAAAAGTAGGTTGTTTTGCGTGGCTAACACTAAATAAAAGAATCTTAACAACAGAGAGATTAGTAAAACTAGGCATAACACAACCTTTTAATTGTGTATTTTGTGACTTAGAGGAAGAATCAGTTGATCATTTATTTTTACACTGCTCTTTTGCCTCGCAATGTTGGTCCTTCATCATGAATAAACTCCAACTCATGTTGCCCTTTTCGAATTCACTGTGGGATATGTTTAACTCCTGGCCTCTTTTATTCTCTACATCAACCTTCTTAGGTATTTGGAAATGTGCTCTTGCTCACATTATTTGGGCAATCTGGTGGGAGAGGAACAAAAGAATCTGAAGAAAGACATCCTCTTCTCTGGATCAAGTTTTGATCAAATTGGAAAATTCATTTGCAGAAATCATTAACTCTTCTCTCACAAATTCCAAGGACAGCCAGTCATTTACTCGGTGGGACAAGGCAATTGCAAAATCCTGGCATGGTATTATTTTGCCAATAAGGATTCCCCCGAACTGGTCTTCAATCCATGTGAAAGACAGGTCATCCATAAAATGGACACCCCCAGCTCCAATTTTTTTTAAGATCAACTTTGACGGCTCTTCTCATGGAAATCCAGGGAAATCGGGAATTGGAGTTTGCATACGAGATCATTTTGGCAAAATGTGTGCTTTCCAAGCCTCACCCATCCTTTCGAGCATGAATAACTTGGCGGAAGCAAATTCTTTACTAACCGGTCTGGTGCTAGCAAGGAAGTGTGGCCTCTCCAATATACACATAGAAGGGGATTCTTTAGTCATTATCAACTCAATTACCTCGAAAAGATCTAAGACCTGGTAGCTATCTTATGTTATAAAGCATACCTCAGATCTTCTCGACACTTTTTCGGACTAATCTGTCAGTCACACACTAAGAGAGGGAAACTATGTTGCTGACTTGTTAGCAAACATGGGCTGCGATGGCATTTCTGTGGAGTCGATTGTAATTCCTTCTAAATTGTCTTCTTTTCCCAAATTGCTCAAATTAGTACAAAAGGAAAGTACAACACTTACCACAAGCTACTTCCTATTAAATACTCGTATGCAAGTACATAAATCATGTCGGTGAACAAGAAGGCTGACAGGACACTTTTATTTATGCTTTTAAATGCATTTTGTAGATGGTATGTGGGTGAACTCACAAAGCTGGTTCCCACTTTTTGGTACATCCTAATTTTTGCTGAAATCATACATTTTTTGGAAAATATAATTATTTAAGCTTTAAGAGGTCCCATTTGAAGTAATTAATTGAAGAGAGTTAGATCAAAGGCTCTTAGATCAAAATTTCTTGGATAGAACCTCTCTACTTCTAAATCATACTTGCAATGGAGTCTCCTTTGCATCTATCAAATGCTGATAAAAAACCAATTTTACATTAGCTTTTGAGGGGTCAAACGAATTCATTTAGAAGTTTTATTTTCTTGAGGATTTAGTCCTTATTAGAAGCTTTCCAAATAGTATAATTTTTAATATATTTAAGTTTATTAATATATTTTTATTTTATTTTTTATGAATGTAGGTTTTTCATTGAACATGAACTTCTTTGTTCAATGCATTGGGAAAAATAGCAAACTAATTCAAAAAAATTCTAAAAAATATCTATGCCCTAGGTATTGATGTCTTCTTTCTAACAAAAAAAATAAAACTTAATTTTGATATATATAGAGCAAGTTATGTGTTCAAATGTACACCTATATCTAAATTATAATTAGTCAGACTTTAAAACTTAATAAAATAAAAAATATTCAACATATCACTATCAAACCAACTGCATGCCCTGGGTATTGATGTTACAAACCAAAATTTAAAAGAGATAAGTTTTTATCATTTATAAAAAAAAAATTATACGTTTCGGGATGCACATCACTCTTAAAAAATGTTGTTTCCTGTAAAAAACTACTTTTGAGGGAGATGGAAAAATCAATAAAATTTTATTCAAAAAAATTTGAAAAAAATATATTTAGAATCTATAAAAAGGATGTTACAAATCACTAGTTTACATCATCTTAAAATTCTTAATGATTTAAAAGTTATAGGTGTCAGAAAGTGAAGGTTTTTCGCAAAATGTTCATCTAAGTGTCAAAGTTGGTCAAAAAGTGGGAACCAGTATTGTGAGTTCACCCATGTATGGACCTTTAGTGCGAAGTACCTGGGGATTCTCAATACGTCACTTCACATGGGGTAAAACAGACTTAGGCCTCTCACACATCCCCTCGACTATATTACGGTCACAAAATTAATGCAAGGATCACAAACATGATCCTAAAATCTGATCATTTATTGCACTTTGAGATGGTATTTTTGTTTATAAATGGAACCAGCCTGCTTTTACACACACAGTTCTTAGCCAAATTTTTTTTAAATTAAAATTTTTGAAGTATCACAGTGCTCTACAATATGGAAAACGGTTCTTGCAGAGGATGCAGGAAAATTCACTGGGACTATATGCCATGGAACGACCGGATTTGTTATTCTGGTTTTGTTTTTTGCTACCCAGAATATGCTCTTTTTTTGTCGGATAGAAAATCTAATGGCAACCAAACCGGTAGAGGAGTCATCTTCTTTGCTTGTCGACTAGCACCGGTATTGGAGGCTTCTCTTTTTATGAACTGGTCATAAGGACATCATACCGGTATCAAAGCACTGGTACAACATAATGGGAAACCGGTTGGCGCAGCTCATCAATGCTCAGACAATCAGATTCACGCTCCTTAGTCGCCACGGTAACTGGTTAAGGGGTTTGGTTATTTTTGGTTTCCTTTGGTCTCGTCCCAATTAGTTACTCTCTTTTTGGCCCCTAAGAGACTCATTCTATGGGCAGTCCCTATTTATCTCTTCGGATCAGGTGGCTTCTTCTCATAGCCTCCTTCCTTCTTCTTCATTGTATATGAGCAAGGATACAGGGTTTTCTTCCTGGTTCTTTCCCTATTGAGCTTATTAGTGGCTTGCCACTTTTATTCAAAAAAATAAATAAATCCCTATCTATAACCCAATTATTAAATAAATCTAATTTATTTAATTTCCCTCATTCCTCTCATTTAAACAAGTTTAACATTTATTTAAAAACACAAATCAAATTCCCCTTTTTAAATAAATCAATATTTATTTAAAATCCCACCCCACTTGCATATCTAACCCTTCTTCTAGACTCTTCTAACCCCTTCTAATTAGTCTAATCCCCCTCTCTAATCATTTGCACGTCCCTTAAGAAAGGTCACTTCTCAAAACAACTCAAAAGTCTTCAATAACCTTTAAAGGCTTTGTGTCTCCAACAAGATAACCTCTAAAGTCTTCTAAACCCATTAAAGGCTCTTACATGATCATAGATGGTTAACTCAAACTCAATCTTTGGTTAGAGACTTTTTCTCTAACTCAACCATCATTTAACTCATGGGTCTCTTCAAGCATTCATTGCTTTGACCATGGTTATCCTTTTTACTCTTGTACAAGAGTTTATCCCTTGGATAATAGATTTATCCAATAACCCAACCCATATGAGGTTACCCTCGTGTCTCCTCTGGCATTAAATGCTCCTTCCCTCTCCTCTCAAGCAATCTCATGTTGACACGTCATCATGGGATTGGATTGAAATCCATCACATGGATACTAAACCCATCAATCTTTACCCTTCACAAGCTCGCTCAATCTTAGCCATTCAATCAAAAAAAATTCCCTATAAAAGGACCTCATTCCTCAAGCAAAAAAAAAGGCATTAGAGAGCATTAGAGCAATGATATCATATTGGAATTTCCATAGACATTAGGAGATTTATCATAGAAATCCTTTTACACTTGCATAACATTTTTTTATCATCTACAACCATCTTGAATCTCCATATGGCATCCATGGATAGTGCTAAAAGCTGAGAGCTGCACTCATTTGGGACTTGGAGAGGGGAGAAACAAGGAAGAAGCGTCAAAAGGCATCATGGAAGCATCTTAGGGAGATCTCTCTTCCTTCTCCTCTTTTATCTTGCTTTACTTACATGCTTTTTAATCTTCCTTGATATGTTTGGAATGGTTTTAGTTCTTTGTCTTGGTTTTATGGTTGGAAACTAACATTTGAACTTTGTTTTTGCCTTGTCCCCATTTCCTCAACATCAATGATATTTGCATCGACAGAAAAATTGCTGCCCTAAGAGAATGGCTTTGTCTCTTCAAAATATGAGAGGTTATTGTAGAGGGGACTAACATGACCCTATGGGCTTAAATGGATCACTCGTATGTGGCCCAAATTTCAAGGAACAACTAGTCAAAGTTCGGCAATTTTTTGAGCTTAGGGCACTCAAGAGATGGCATTGTGACAGTAGGGCATTGAATGTTCTGGCAAGATGGGGACCCAACCAGAACCATGCCTAGAATACAAATTCTCACTCGAACACACTCATGTCGATGGTTCATGGATATAACAAGCATAATGAGATTTACCCTATTTTGCAACTTTGCATTGCACGCAACTGACGATATTTGCATCAACAGAAAAATTGTTTCCCTAAAAGAATGGCTTTGTCTCTTGAAAATATGAGATAGGTTATTGTAGGGGGGCCTAACATGATCTTGTGGGCTCAAATGGATCACTCGTACATGGCCCAGATTCCATGAAGCAGCCAGTTAAAGTTTGACAATTTTTTGAACTTAGGGCACTCAAGAGATGGCGCCACGATGATAGGGCGCCAAATGTTTGAATTAAATGGGGACCCAAACAAGACCATGACTAGCATAAAAATTCCCACTTGGACACGCTCATTTTGATGGTTCATGGATATGACAAACATAATGAGATTCACCCTATCTTGCAACTTTGCATTGCACACGACTGACGATATTTGCATCAACAGAAAAATCATTGCCCTAAGAGAATGGCTTTGTCTCTTCAAAATTTGAGATAGGTTATTGTAGAGAGGCCTAATGTCACCATGTGGGATCAAATTAATCACTCGTACGTGGCCCAACTTCTGATAAATAGCTCGTCAAAGTTTGACAATTTTTTGAACTTAGAGCACTCAAGAGATGGCGCTGCGACGGTAGGGTGTCGAATGTTCCCGCGAACTGGGGACCCAACCAGACCATGCCTAGCATAATAATTCCCACTCAGACATGCTCGCATCGATGGTTAATGGATAGGAAAAAATAGAACGAGATTCACCCTATCTTGCAACTTTGCTTTGCATGTTATTGACGATATTTGCATCAACAAAAAAATCGTTGCCCTAAGAGAATGGTTTTTTCTCTTCAAAATATGAGATAGGTTATTGTAGAGGGACCTAACGTGACCCTGTGGGCTCAAACAGATCATTCATATGTGGCCTAGATTCTGAGAAATAGCCCATCAAAGTTCAACAATTTTAGAACTTAAGGCACTCAAGAGATGGTGTCGTGACGATAGGGCATCGAATGTTCAAGCAACTTGGCGACCCAACCAGGACCATGCCTAGCATACAAATGCCCACTTGGACATGCTCGTGTTGATGGTTCGTGGATATGACAAACAAAATGAGATTCACCCTATCTCGCAACTTTGCATTACAACTATTGACATTTTTTCACAACTTTTGACAACTATTGCTGACTTTTCACAACTATTGACAACTTTTCACAACTTTTCACAACTATTAACAACTTGACAACTTTTGACAACTATTGACGAATTTTCACAACTATTGACGAATTTTCACAACTATTGACAATTTTTCACAACTATTGACAACCACTAACAACTATTGACAATTGTTGACAACTTTTGATAACCTAAGTACAACTTTTGATCTCAACAATCAAAAAATTTGGTTAAGTTGCCCAAGGAAACCAAATTCAACACTAGGAATTTAGATAATACCAATTATCTATGAAGTAACTGAGATAAAAAGTTAACAAACAAATAGTAAATGTGGAGGATGAAGGTAGAGCCATGCTCTAATAGTTGGATTTTTCCTAAGCGCATCACTTTGGACGTTCTTTTGGACATGCTTTTATGATGGTCTTTTACTAGCAATTGCATGAGTGGAAGCCATTTTGAAGTGATCCAAGAATTTCATTGTGATTGAAGCAAGGAGTTTTGTAGGCTTGATTCAATATTTTTAGAAAGTTTATTAAATCATATTCCACAATTGCAATGCTATATATCATAGAAAAAAAAATGTTTGGGGAAAAAATCAGCAAACCAAAAGTACAAGATTTTTTGAAAAATAGGTAAAATATCAGATTTAAAAAAATTGTAAAAAAACCTAGAAAAATAGACAAAAACTATTTTTTTAAAAACTTAAGTGCAGTTCCATAGCATAGATATATAGAGAGTAAATAAAATAGTTTAAGCCATGAATTATAGAAAATAGATTTTTGTTGTTTATATTCATATTGCTTATTACATAGGCAAATACCCATTTCACTTACTCAAAGAGCAGTCACCAAATACACCAAATGGTTATCTAAGTCTAAAGATCAAAGATTAGCTAAGTCTGTGAAATAGTTGAGATCAAAATCTATCAAATAGAGATCCAAGTATTGTTAGGAATTTAGTAAAAGTGGAAACCATTTTGAAGTGGTCTAAGACTTTCATTGTGATTGAGGCAAGGAGTTTTCAAGGGGTAGTTCAATATTTGAGAAAGCTTATCAAATCATATTCCACAATTGCAATGCTTTATATTCTCTAATGGTAATTGGTAGGTCTTTTATATGGGGTAGAATTCAACAAAAGGCATTTATTTAGATGAAGTAAAAGATTAGCTTCTTTTGTTTCTATGGTTCAAAACATAACCATTCTTATTGAAATCAATATACATTGTTCATTACTTAACAATTCTTAAAATGTTAATAAATTGTTCAAAGTATGAATATATGCACATAATGAACAAATTATATCGAATATCATCTTTTATATATATCCAACTTTAGAATAAAAGTTTTACAAAATTGTGGCATATGTGCCAACTCAACAAAATGTACAAAAAATGGCATATGTGCCAACTCAATAAAATGTACAAAAATGACATATGTGCCAAATCAATACAAGTTTTACAAAACTATGGAATATATTCCATCTAAAGATCAATATACAGTGGCCACAACTAATAGTATATAACTCTAAAAGTTTTATAGTTGTGGTGGATCATCAAAATTGAGCCTCTTTGAAGTAGTGTGTGACTATGTAGATGCCTACAGAACAACAATTCAAACAACAAATTATATTGCTTATGCCGATAATAATTTACAGTTGTCAAATTAACATCAAAATAACTATAGTGTACTATTATTCCTCTACAATTGAATTGTTGATTACCTCGTGTTGTGGTTTTTTTGTTGAAATTCGTTTAGCAAATGATGGTCCCCTTTGACACCTTTGACTAACAGGGGTCCTACCAAATCACTTAGGTAGAGGATTTGTGTTATGCTTAAATCGTGAAGGCGGCTACACTAGTTAAAATACAATTGATACCAGTCAAAGTAGGCTCTGATGGTTCTCCTAGTCCTAGGAGGGATCATCACTGATGAAATAGGCATCGATGTTCCTTGTATGTAAAATTATAAGATTGTAATACAATGAGTGTACACATGCATATAATCGTGAAATTGAGAAAATTTAAAAAACATATACCTCATGCATCTCTTCATCCACTACATCATCAGGTGCATTCATCATTGTTGTAAATGATCCCAACTGTCATTGTACATGTATAGGATAAAAGATGTTAGACTCGATCAATCTAGATGAACATGTATAATCATAATAATTTGAAAAAACAAAATCTAAATCATGCTACAATAACATGTGTAAGCTCTTAACACTATTGTATCCTGATTAAAATTATGCTCAATTACCTTTTTTCGAATAGGCATCCTCGAGAATGATCTTTCCAGAGGAGAAATCTCAGCCACATGTGACATATCCTTAAAGAGTAACATAATTAATATACACAAACATATAATGTTAGCAAAAAGTCAACTAATTAAAATTCCAATGAGATGCATGTTGAATACAAACTATAAACAAGATGTGTACATAGAAGAATATTGTACAACTCTCAAGGTCAAAAGAAATGGTTGTAGTTGTGGCATCATGAACCTGTGAAAGCTAGTCCACAGTCAACACTTGTCAAACCCCACACAAAGATACATTAGACAAATAATATGCATTATAAAATATTAATTTAAGTTCAAGGTGTATACACCTAAAAATAGTTTGAAGATAACTAATTAAATAATCAATTATTTAATTAATCCCCCTTTCCAATTTAATTGAATTCACTAGCAATTTGATTAATTCCCCTTTCATCTACTTATCAATAAATCTAAGGATTTATTCATTAAGTTCATTTAAATAGTCCCCTTTGATTAATTAATTTAAATTGAGTAATCCCCACCATTAAATTCATTTCATCTAATCTCCTAATTAATTAAAACAAATCAATTTATGAGTTTATTGAAAGTTAATTAGCCTTTTCCTATTATTTGAATTTTTTTAATTCAAATTCCCCACATGCCTCCTAACTTATAACCACCTAACATAACCACCCCATAACCTAACCCATTCCACCTGATCTTGGGTTTAACTAACCCTATCCAATCTTTCACATCCTAGCCTCCTTATCCTAACCTCCTATAGGTTGGATATTCTCCCCTTGAGACACATGCAAATTTTGCCACGTCTCCTCCCTAAGACACTTACCCTCTTGTGAGCAAGATTCCTTGACACTTGTCACCACATAGATGACATGTATCCCTACCTCTAACCTCTTCTCCAACCTCCTCCAATTTGACCCTTGATATCTTCATATTCAATCTTGACCGTTGATTCCTACCACCTCAGCTTTGGCCTTGGAATTCCTATAAATATCCCTCATTTTGGAGCACAAAGGATCCCATCTCAAGCATTGTTATTATAGGCATATCATTTCTAGGTTTCTAGTTTAGCATTGTTATCATTTATTGCATCTTAGATCTAGCTTAATTTGATCATCTTCTAGCATAATTGCTTAATCATATAGCATAAATACATCTCTCATCTAGCTTAATTACATCATTATTTAGCATAATCATGCATATCATTAGCATAATTAGCTTCTTCGATCAATCTAGCATAATCATACATTCATCTAGCTTGCACATCATATCATTTTAAATCCTCCATCTTGGTGTAGTCAAGTCACTGGGGTTGCTCATTTAGATCTGAGAGCATATCCACACTCACATCTCTTAGGAGGTGATAGGTCGCTTTGCCATGGTTTATCTTTCATTTGATTTTACTTTGCTAACCATGCTTGTAATGACAAACACATATCAATGGATGATATCTTTTGACTAATGATTTTAACACTTTGACAATAATGGTTTAACTATTTTATCTTGATTTTTTGCTATCATGATTTTTGAGTGACTCCAAGATGTCTTTGACTAGAGGAACAAGGAAGGAACATGATATTTTCTTGTATGTTGTCTGTAAATTAATCGTTAATATGTGCAAAGTTGTCTCAGGACATGATCATCAGAGTATCATCGAAGACATTTCAGATTTGCATATAGAAATGGTTAATCATGCATGTTTTAAGCAAGCAACATTCAGGTCATCTTGGTTCAATTATACCTCGATGCTTGAGGTAACTTGCAATACCAAAACCCAGGAAAGCAGTGCTCAAGTCATCATGGTTTAATTATACCATCGATGTTTGCACTCACTTCCCACATTTTAAAAGCTCAATGATGACAAAAAGAAGTAGCCCAGTGACTGGTCCGATCGCAACATTGCATTTCATTTGCATTTGCATTTGCATTTAGCTTGCATTTCATTCTTGCATAGGATCACAAAAGATCATCCTATCCAAGGCAAAATCTATTGCAAGAATCATCAATGTATCATCATAGGTGTATATACAATTAGAACGATGACTCATCTCTTTCCAGATTTTGTCGACCCAAAGCGAATCTTATGTTATTCCCCCAAATGCACCAACATTAGTGCATCTAAATCTTCCCGCAACAGGATATCAACAAAATGTCAGTTCTTTATCCAATCAATCTTATCAATTCTATCAATCCATCTCATCTGATCCATTCTATCGTGTCTTATACATGATGAATCCTTCCTGGAACCAGACGTTTTAATCAAGTCTTATACATGATATATCGTTCCTGAAACCAGACGCTTTGATCATCTTTGTCTTATATAGGAGGTGTCATTCCTGAAACTAGACTTGATCTCAATCTCATCAATCTTATCAATTCAATCAAACTCTATCAATCATCACATCAAGAACCACATCAAAGTGATCGAATAATCGCACTTTCATCAACCAAAATTGCAGGAATCATCCAATAATCTATTGGGAAATCAATTTTGCAAAGATCCAAAAACTCCAAAGGTCAATTATTTCAATCGATCTTCCAAGGGGGCATCATCGTATCATAATTTAGCAATCAATGGTTGGGGCATCCTATCAAATCAATATCACATCAACATCATCAAATTGATATTATTCTTTGAATCAACGCGTCACCACACCTTGCTTCAAAGAGGGG
Organism: Cryptomeria japonica; assembly: GCF_030272615.1. NCBI lineage: Eukaryota > Viridiplantae > Streptophyta > Pinopsida > Cupressales > Cupressaceae > Cryptomeria > Cryptomeria japonica. The sequence goes on from NC_081410.1 coordinate 104,656,192, forward strand.
CAAAATGTATACACCTAAAAATGGTCTGAAGATAACTAATTAAATAATCAATTATTTAATTAATCCCCCTTTCCAATTTAATTGAATTCACTAGAAATTTGATTAATTCCCCATTCGTCTACTTATCAATAAATCTAAGAATTTATTCATTAGGTTCATTTAAATAGTCATGTTTGATTAATTAATCTAAATTGATTAATCCCCCCATTAAAATCATTTTTTCTAGTCCCCTAATTAATTAAAACAAATCAATTTATGAGTTTGTTGAATGTTAATTAGCCTTTTCCTATTATTTAAATTTTTAAATTCCAATTCCTCGTATGTCTCCTAACTTCTAACCACCTAACCTAACCACCACCTAACCTAACCCATTCCACCTAATCCTGGGTTTAACTAACCCTATCCAATCTTGCACATCCTAACCTCCTTATCCTAACCTCCTATGGGTTGGATATTCTCCCCTTGAGACACATGGCACTTTTGCCACATGTCTCCTCCCTTAGACACTTGCCCTCTTGTGAGCAAGATTCCTTGACACTTGTCACCACAAAGATGAAAAGTGTCTCTCCCTCCAACCTCTTCTCCAACCTCCTCCAATTTGACCCTTGATATCTTCAAATTCAATCTTGACCTTTGATTCCTGCCACCTCAACTTTGGCCTTGGAATTCCTATAAATATCCCTCATTTTGTAGCACAAAGGATCTCATCTCAAGCATTGTTATTATAGGCATATCATTTATAGAATTCTAGTTTAGCATTGTTATCATTTATTGCATCTTAGATCTAGCTTAATTTGGTCATCTTCTATCATAATTGCTTAATCATATAGCATAAATCCATCTCTCATCTAGCTTAATTACATCATTATTTAGCATAATCATGCATATCATTAGCATAATTAGCTTCTTGGATCAATCTAGCATAATCATACATTCATCTAGCTTGTGCATCATATCATTTTAAATCCTCCGTCTTGTTGTAGTCAAGTCATTGGGGTTGCTCTTCTAGATTTGAGAGCAAATCCACACCTGCATCTCTTAGGAGGCGATAGGTCTCTTTGCCATGGTTTATCTTTCATTTGATTTTACTTTGCTAACCATGCTTGTAATGATATATTGAGTGTTTGTGTTGCAATTGAAGGTACCCTACTTCACACTCACGACACAAGGTATTATTTTATTTTGACATGAATTGTAATATTTTTACTTCTGATGAAGATATAGGTGCAAGAGTTGTGATACGTGTGGTGGATGACGTACCCAAATTTGCTACATCTTGAAATGCATTATGCTTGCATTAGTTTAATTTGAGCTATAATAAATATTATTTACACAAAAATTTAAAGTATCTAATAAATAAAACATTATAAGTTCAAATCAACATAACTGACTAGCAAAGACCTGTTGCATGAGGTCCTTTGTGAGGGCCGCGTCATCTGGTCCACCAACCTCACAGCTAGCCCCACAACGTGTGCACTGATGGTAGCTTGAACCATCTACACGTGTAGTGTCATCTACCTCATAGCATACCTTGAAGCAGGTGATGCATTGGTGATCATTGGGCATGCTGCTAGTAGGTGGTATAGCTGCAACACTGTCATCTGCTGCTACACCATCATGGGCTCATGTACCATCATCTAGGCCAAGAGGACGTGACAACTATGTCCCATGATAGATAATGGTGTTGGTCAATGATGCAACTACCTGAAGAGTCTCCATCTCCATAGACTCTTTCATGGCTACATGGACTGTCACATGCACCAAGGGTTTCAGAGCATGTGGAACGCGATTCTGAACATTTTGCATGCATTGAGCCCCTGGTCTATCTTGGGAAGAGCCTCCACCTCTAGCTTGGAACTCCCTCATGTCAAAATAATTAGGGATCTCATTCAAGATAAAATCGTAGTATAGTTTCCTCAAAAAATATAAAGGCACCTCAAAGTTATTGCAAGGAAGTTGGTCAAAGACCATCCACCACCTATCCCAAAATTGTGTTTTCGTGGCATTGTGATTACACCAATGTATAGGAAACCTATTTGAATTAAGAGGTAGGGTATCCTAGGTTCAAAGATTGGTGAAAAGAGCACATATTTGTGCTTTGCTTATTTCTTTTTTTTACAGCATCATATGAGAGACCTTCTGCGTAAAAGTTGTGACATGAGTTTCTATATGCACCCCATTCAGTGACTTGTTTTGAAACTTTGTCGACACTATCCAACATTGTTTCTAGGGCTCAGGCAAGGTCTGCATGGTGGTGGTGTTCTAATGCTTTCAATCTAGCCACAAGGTTGGAAACGGTAACCCTATTTTATGCTAAATGACCTAGTAAATCCTCCTATGTGGTTTGGGAAGGGGTTATCAGAGGATTGCAAGGCATATTTTGTTGATGGGGAATGTTTCCTTAAGGGGAATTGTTTTGTTGAGCATATGATATCAAATTTATAAAATAAAATAAAATAAATCAAAAACTACAAAACTATAGTGAAATTCGAGAGAGAAAACAAAAAAATGCATAAATAAATTGTAATCTTACCTCTCCGATGGTGTGGCATTTTTTCTGGCCTATAGGACTCAAATCGCGTTCGGGTTTTGGGAACTATTCTTTTATCGTCGTGGGTTTTTTGACTGGGCCGTGGGCAAAATGGACCCAATCAGGCCCCAAAAAATATTTATCATTAGAAAAACACATACGTAGTGTTTTTACTAATAAAACCTTGTACACGTTATAGTTCATATTTTCCTAACCGTAATGCGTACGAGTTTTTTTTTTCAAATAATTCATATGCGTTACGTTGATTTTTGGTTTTTTGGGGATGGTGTCTGATTTTTTGTTCACCATCTTGGTGCACTTACCCATTTAGGTCCATGTTTCTTGGGAGTACTATAAACAATTTGTTCATGTCTTTTTTCTCAGGGCCACAAGATTTAACTTGTTCTTTAATATCTTTGATCTTTGTTACATGGTCATAAATGTTGTTGAAAGACTTAGGATCAAGACTCATTAATTATCAATTTGACAACCCCTAATTTTATCAGTTGTACCATATAGAATTTTTAGTTTTCTCCATGCATGAAGTGAATTTGTATAGCCTTCAATTTGAAACATAATATTAGTGAAAACTAAACTCCTAAGACAATCAATTTTTCTTGTATGTTCAATCATCCATAGTAACTTTTCCTTATCATTTGGGGTTAGTTATCTTTTTTCAATATAAGGTGTGTATCCTAGTTGCATTAAGGAATTTAGAATGCTTTTGTATTCCATGTGGTGTACAGTGTATGTGATGTTAGTAATGAGAACTTAAATGGACCCATTTGCGAAGGAAAATAGAGCACAAGTGGAAAGAGATGAACAAAAGCGCACACACACACCAAGAGACTCCCTCATTTCAAATTCCCTATCTACATTAGCATGTTTTTCTATATAATATTATGTTAGGGTATGCCAATCATTGTTGGCTTGCGATATTTACTCATGTGCATGTCCTTCATCCTCACCGCATCTATTTGCTATGAAATTGATGTAAGTGTAAACAATGTTATTACCAACTTAGTTTACTTGTACCTAATACCTAGTTGGTCCTATTCACACTAATCTTAAGATCACTTAGAGAAACATCTCACTTTTTATCTTATCTCATGTGGACTCAACATGTGTCTCTCTACTTGTTCAACTCTACATGTATTTTAGTCTCGAAAAGGGGCAATCAAAATTTTAGTCCTATCTTCTCACCTCTTTATCCTTGCCTTTATATGTAAAGCTCTTTTGTATATTTTAAATTCTATGTATGATAATCTTTCATCTTGCAAATCTTATTTGTGGAATATATTTTAATATTGTAAACTAATATTGGGTATTCCAAAATGGTATCCAATCACACTTGCAAATCCTTACATTTTCATTCTTAAATTTGCAAGGGTCATTAGTACCTACTTCAAAAAGTGCATCCTAAAGTAATCAATCTCATGGTTGTGCTAAGAAGGTTTGTGAAATAAATTTTTATATCACTTAATATTTTGGTGAAAAAAATTGTTTTTTTGGGGGGAGAATTTTTTCCCACTAGATTTTTTCCTTTTCTTTATTTGTAAAAAATATCTATTGTACATACAAGTACCTCATCAATCCTTGTTATCTGGATTCATAATATCAATGTTTAACTTTCTAAGTATCACTTAAACAAGGTGTTAATGTGAGAAGTGTTATTACCAACTAGGTATTATGTAAAGGTAAATGACATTTTGGTGCTAGGATGGTAATTTGCATGGGACAGGGTTGGGTAGTACTCTCTTGGGGCCACTAGGTTACCACTAAGACCTATATACATTATTCTTCAATTTGGCATAATTAAATTTTTATTTTGGGCATAACTTGCACCTAGAAAGTCAAAATTTTAACTTCTTGTAGTTGACAAAGAGTTGGTTCCATCTACTTCATCATGTTATGATTTATTTTTTCCCAATATGTTATAATATTTTAGTATTTTTTTCCAAACCCATATTTTTTCTCTTTGTTTTGATAATTCTTTGACAAGGCATAGATTTTCCCATGATGTTGAAAATTAGCGATTCTTTTTTAAATTTATTAGAAAACACAAGGAATCTAACGATATAGGTAATTTTATGCCTTGGATAACATATATTTTTAATAAATTATAAAACCATTGTGTGTTATAAACAATTAATTTTGACTTCCAAATTGCACAAATGTACTCAAAACTTATTAATTTTTCTATAGGGCATATTTTATAGCATTTTTTTTTGTGGAAGGGTTAATTTTTTTAATTTTTGTCATTTTTTGATCTTTTATAAGGTATTTTAGAACTATGTCTGATGAATACTAAGAGGGGGGGGGTGAATTAGTATACCAAAAAATACTGAACTTAAACACTTAAACAATTTAGCAGTAAACCGGTATAACAGTTTTACTAACAAACCGGTTAACACAAATGTAAACCAAATAGCAAATAAGGCATTCACCCACAGAAGCACAATCACCATAACACAATAGATTTTGACGTGGAAACCCAAATGGGAAAAACCACAGTGAGATGAAACTCACAAGTAACTATCAGTAGAATAGTAACCAGACCAGTTAAGGTCATAAAATGTTCTTTACCAGAACAAATCCTGTTAGGAATGCCAATCTCTGTTAGGAGATAAGTCTGATTAAAGACTACCTTGTGAGAGGATTTCAGATCCAGATTTATGAACCACCTTGTTAGAGGATTTACAAAGGCTTTTATGGGCCTACCCAGTTAAGGGTTTCAGACTTGTCGAAGATGTGAGTAATCAACAAGTGAATGATCTAGCAAATAACACAGCCAGCTTGATTAGATCCATGATAGCTCATTGCTAATGCATTTCAGCATTACTTCAGTCTTCAATAAATCCACACTCTGTTACTGCACACAGACTTGATCTTCTCTTTTAAGATCGCACATACACAAACTTCATCAATCACACAAAACCCTAACTCTCCTAAAGCCCTAGACATGATGTCCTTATAAAGGAATCTGATTTCATGTCAGTCCAATAGGATTACATTGCAAGTTCCTAGGTTCAATGCATCTGGACACATTTGGTAACACGGTACAAAATCACTGCCAAAGTGTCGGTGGATGATAACTCATCACAAAAATAATACCGGTTGGTAACTCATCACAAAGTAATACCGGTTCATACATTAACCTATTACCGGTTCACATATTTTACCGATTACCGGTTCACACATTTTACCAATTGTCGGTTTGCCAAAATTAAGACTAGGAAAAATGATAACAACCACTTTGTTTCTTCATACCGCTTTGAGATCCTCAAACTGCTTAAGGTCTTCATACTGCTTGGGATCGGTAAACACTTTCTGCAAAACACCGATAGTCTAAAGACTATAATACATGATACCAGTTGGAACAAATATCGGTTGAGCATAACTCATACATTCAAAAAGTGATCTCAAAGCAAGTGTGTGTCCATCAATGACAATCACAACAATATCATCAAAAATGCCAACAATCTCCCCCTTTGGCATTGATGGCAACACTTAGGAAAAAAAAAATTGACATCTAAGTGTTTACAACAAAAAATATGCCATGATCAAAATTACTCTCCCTAAGCATATACACTATCCCTTTTGCATAAAATACAATGTATACTACTCCCTTACAGAGATAAACATGAAAGTATACATAGAACACATCAAAATTTTAAATACAGAATACTACTCCCCCTTTGCCAACAATGACAAAGTATAGTTGAATAACCCTTGTTTCCATTATCATTAAAATCATAAGTGTTTATGACAATAAAGGGTGAAACTTGTCAAAAACTAATTTAAAGTCCTGCATAAATGTCTTCATGGATAAAGACCATGACTTAATCGATGAGGTAGCAACCTCACTTTTTGTTTTCATCTGGAAAACCTGTTCCTCCATGGCATCTAAGGTACTCATCTCTTGAGTGATCGTTTAGGCATCCAGATTGAGATAGCATTTTTGAAGTATTTGCAGTCTTGGTAGTAGAACCAGTTGAAGTTCCTGCAAATCTCGTGTCTGGTTGTTGATCTCTAACTCTATTCTTGCAGTCTAGAGTTGAAACCGGTGAATGGTTTTCCCATATGTGGTGAAGGAATCATAGGGCGTCTTGAAGGTGCTTATGTATGTCTACAAATCAGATTGTAGTTTGTCTTTCTGAGCAAGCACATCATCACAGAATAGATGGGGTTGGCATATCTTACTGAGAAGTAGATTCCCCTCATCCATAGCATCTCTTATGTCCTTTTGTGCCTTCTCAAGTTCAGACCAGAGCTCATTTAACTTCTTCACTAAGGCAGTGTTCAGTGCCTTTTGATGCTTCTTTTGAGCATTGGCTTCAGCAACATCTTCCAAGCATTGCACCTGGTCCTCTACAACTGTGCATAAGAGTTTCCGTTGAGCTAGAGAGGAATCAGTACTTGGGAGGTTGGTACCGGGAATCAAACTGGTAAGAGTTTCCACCATAGTTTGAATAACATCTTGCTCCTTCTTCCTCCTTAGCACTTCCAGTCACTCTTGGGAAAGCTTAATGCTTTGCAGTAGCTCTATTTCATTTGCAGATTGGAGGTCAATGGGACTGGTAATATCAGCTGGTTTGGCTTGACTACCGGTTGCCTTTGGGGTCTCCACTTGTACGTTCTTTGTCGCTTCCTCCTTGTCCTTGGATTTTTTCTTTTCTTCTTCTACCTTCTTTTGCTCCTCTGCTTCTTTCTTTCTTTTCTCTTCTTCCTTCTTTCTTTCTTCTTCTTTCCGCTTCTCTTCTTCTTTCTTCTCCTCTTCCTTCTTCTTCTTCTCCTCTTCCTGTTTCTTCTTCTCCTCTTCCTGCTTCCTCTTCTCCTCTTCTTTTCTCTTCTCCTCTTCCTCTTTGCTCTTTTTCTCCTCTTCTATTTGTTTCCTCTTCTCCTCTTGTTTTCTCTTTTCCTCCTCCTGTTTCTTTCTTTCATTCTTCGCTTGCTCTGTGTCAACCTTTTCTTTGTCCTGTTTCTCCTTGCCACTTTCTCTTCATCAGCTTTGTCCTTTGTTGTATCTGAGGTGACATTTTCACCATCCAAAGCATCAATGTCAATAGGGTCCATTTGTTCAGTGACCGGTTCTCCTGCACTGTCATACACCTCATCCGGTTTTTCAATTTCCGGTTCTTGTTCAGCTTTCTTATTGGCTTCAGACACTTGGTGCAACCTCAGAGCGGCTTTGGCATGAGAGTGGGTATCTTTTACCACTTCAGGGACTTTCCCTTCTAGCAACAAGAGTCTCCTTCTTCTCATAAAGAAGAGGCCTTTATATTTTTCCATAACTTCATAAAGTTCTGAATTAGACACATCAGGAAAATATGGAGCAAATATTTCCTCTCTTATTTCTTGTTCCTTTTCTATGGCAATGCGCCATTTGTTATCTAAAGAATTGTATAAAGAATTCAGTGTCACAGATTTAATTTCCGATGGTGACCGGTTATTAATACATAAATATTGAATGACTTCCTGTTCTACTTCCTCTTTCTCATTGTCATTGAAATCATCAAAATAATCTACTAAATCACTCAACACTTTTCTCCTAATATTCTTGATAGTTCTTTGACAATGTGTCAAAGGTTTGTAAGAGGAAATATCAATATTTACTGGTGCTGATGATGTCGTTTCATTGCTAGTTGTCTTTGTCTTCTTCCTTGTTTGCCTAGTCTTCTTAGGTTGTTCTTCATATTTTGTGTCCTTTGAGTCCGGTGTGTTGCCTTTTGTCTTCCGCTTCCTCTTAAATACCTTGGCAGGTGCAACTTCTGGTTTCTTGTTTGTCGGTGACCACTTGGTCACTTTAGGACTTGTTGGAGTAACCGGTGCTGATACAAATGGCACTACCTTTCCCTTCTTTACAGAAGGCTCTTCAACCGGTGTAACCCTTTCCAAATAGGTGTCAGTTCTATTCTTCTTAGGATCAAGCAGTGAGGCAAGTAGGGTAGAAGCATACTCGTCTAGCATATCATACATTACCTCATATCCCATAGGTTCCACCTTTTCTTTTCTAGGCTCAACCGCCTCCATTATACACTCATCTACTCCGATGGTGAAGCAGATGTCCTCTTCATACTTCTTGACAATATCACCAGATATTCTCACCCTTTGGCTCATCTTGCGTCTGAACTCATCAAAGTATTTGTTCAACACTTCAAGATAACCGGTTCCAACCGCTTGAAGACTTTCTCTGATTTTCTTGGTAACCGGTTGGTCAGCAGACCATTGAATATCACCGACTCCTGGGAAATAGCCTTGGAAGTAGAAGAACAATCCTACCAATAGTTGTCCAAAATTAAATTTCAAGGCATTGTCTTGTTTAATTGACTTCAGATTCACCAGAAGTTGCCTTTGCATACAGGTGCATAAATCAAATGAGGCATCTTCCATGATCATCCTATAGGTAGCATTTACCGCTGCAGTAGAGACAGGGTTAATTTTGCTAGCATGGAATGTTCGGTAACCTATCACCATGCAGACATATTTGACCAGATCGTCCTTGATGGTATTTACGGTCATTCCCCGTTGGTCGCTCATAGAACTAGTGAGCTTGGTCATTTCCATCTTAATGACTTTCCTTAGGGCTGGCAAATCTCCAACGTTACAAAAACCGGTGACGACATGAATCGCTTCCGGTGTGATGTCATGTGTCTGCTCTAAGTAGATTTTGTCACCGTGCACTCTGCTTAGAATTATGTGGATGTGATCATCTGTAAATTCTTCAAGGAAATAGACCCCATTATGAAGCTTATTCTTTTCCAAGATGCTGTATTCCAGTTTGATCTTCTTGTCCTTCCCGTAGATTAAGCTTAACTGAGAATGGATCACTAGAGATCCTAGGTCTTCAATTTAGTCAATATAACTTGAAATACCTTCCTCAACTATAACACCAGCAGGTATTTGGGATAGGGCATTATATTTTGCCTTCCGTTGGATGAAATCTACTGAATCAACGGGTGCACTAGAACTAGAGTGCGATGCAGAAGCCATGATAAACAGAGAAGCTCGAAAAATACCTTCGCAAGTCGAGATTTAGGGCTTGCAAATTCCGCTTCGCCACACACTACTTCTGTTGCTGGATTACCACTTTGAGTTCTACACTTGACCGATTGATATTATCTTCTGATTCTTCTTCAAAGTTTTGAAATCTCTCTGAATCGCAAGACAAATCGCCTTTTGTCGCTCTGCACTTGAAAACTTCTTCGCTCACAAATTGATAAGTGAAAATGACTTAAAAATCCCTTTTAAACAAATTCTTCACCTACCATAATAAATGGTCCACCATTAGGGCGTAAACCCTCATTTGCCTTTTACCATTTCCGGTCTTCTGACAATTGACAGGTATCACATACCGGTTAAGGTCTTTTACCAATGTAAACCAGGGGTTTGAAACATTTCACCGATTTGTTTCCCCCTAAGCTTTTATGTAGCTTAGTTTGTCGGTTCAGAGATTTCCACACTAGGTGCAAAAACTGGTTCTTCTTGAGACACTTCTTCTGGCTTCTTTTTCCAGGTTTTCTTCATATCCGCTTGAATAGTTTCAACATCAATCTTTCCTTCCGGAGTGACCGATATATCATCCGATATACTCTTTATCGTTTTGCAGAATCTTGTTGTGTGACTCGATTTGTTGCAATGATAGCAAACCATTCCAGGTGCTCTCCAAGGTCCATTATTCATGTTTCCATTCTTCCTTCTGCATGTTGCAATAGTGTGACCATTACCATGACAGATCAAATAGGTTGCTCTCCATCTAGTTGTCGCTTGATAGCCACCGCTACCTGACTGATGATTATAGGTATTAAACCAGTTTGGATTTCGGTTCCCAAAGGGTTCAGGAAAAACTCCTTGACTCCTTTGAGGATACCTTCCGGTGTTGTGCATGACAGACCTACATTCAAATGCTCTATGCCCAAACTTGTTGCATGCATAATAATTTCCATTGAATCTATTGGATCTAGGTTTATTGTTTAGAAAGTAAGGAAAGTTATTGTAAGCCTTATTTCTACATACATTAGTAGTATGTCCTTCCTTGAGACAATTAAAGCAAACAGGTTTGAACTTTTTCTTACCTTTATCCTTTGATGTCGGTTGCTTCTTTGATGCTACATCTTTTTCTCCAGAGGTCTCACCTTCCTCATACCCAGAGAAACCAAGTCCATTAGTATTCTTTACCGGTTTAGCTGATTCAAGCTTTTGTTCTAACTTAGCAACACTCTGATTGAATTTGGCAAGTATCTCTTTTGATTCAGTGAGTTCCTTGGTAATAGCAGCATTGGACTCCTTCAAGGTTGCATTCTCAGAAATAGCCAAGTTTAGTTCACCTTGCATTTTTTCTTTTTCCACTTTACTCTCTTGGAGATGAGCAGTAAGTGCACTGATTTCTTGCTTTAGCTTGGAGATCTCATGATCTTTGTCTTTTACTAGATCTTCAACTTTTCTCTGGTTCTCAAGCTCTTGACACATCCTGATAGTCAGTCCTTCAAGTTCCCTTCTTAGATTGGCATTAGACTCATTTAGTTTTTCAATTTCTTCAACTAGGGCTTCCATGTCCGCTTCATCAGAGAAACTGTTTTTAGTTAGTTCCATCAGTTTCTTAGCATGCTCTCTTCTTTTTGCCAAAGAGGCCTTATACTTGACTTTGAGTTTATCATAGGCTTTCTCAGTCTAAGTGAGCTGATGAGTAAGTTCCCTCACAGTGTATTCCCCCATATCTCTTTCCAAGTGGTTAAACTTATAGAAAGGTTGGCTCTGATACCAATTGATGAATACTAAGAGGGGGGGGTGGGGTGAATTAGTATACCAAAAAATACTGAACTTAAACACTTAAACAGTTTAGTAGTAAACCGGTATAACAATTTTACTAACAAACCGGTTAACACAAATGCAAACCAAACAACAAATAAGGCATTCACCCACAGAAGCACAATCACCATAACACAATAGATTTTGACGTGGAAACCCAAATGGGAAAAACCACGGTGAGATGAAACTCACAAGTAACTATATGCGAAATAGTAACTAGACCGGTTAAGGTCATACAATGTTCTTTACCAAAACAGATCCTGTTAGGAATCTCAATCTTTGTTAGGAGATAAGTTCGATTAAAGACTACCTTGTGAGAGGATTTCAGATCCACATTTGTGAACCACCTTGTTAGAGGATTTACAAAGGCTTTTCTGGGCCTACCCAGTTAAGGGTTTTCGACTTATCGAAGATGTGAGTAATCAACAAGTGAATAATCTAGCAAATAGCACAGTCAGCTTGATTAGATCCATGATAGCTCATTGCTAATGCATTTCAGCATTACTTCAGTCTTCAGTAAATCCACACTCTGTTACTGCACACGGACTTGATCTTCTCTTTTAAGATCGCACATACAAAAACTTCATCAACCACACAAAACCCTAACTCCCCTAAAACCCTAGACATGATGTCCTTATAAAGGAATCTGATTTCATGTCGGTTCAATAGGATTACATTGCAAGTTCCTAGGTTTAGTGCATCTGGACACATTTGGTAACATGGTACAGAATCACCGCCAAAGTGTCGGTGGATGATAATTCATCACAAAAATAATACCAGATGGTAACACATCACAAAGTAATCGGTTCATACATTAACCTATTACCGGTTCACATATTTTACCGATTACTGGTTCACACATTTTACCAATTGCTGGTTTGCCAAAATGAAGATTGGAAAAAATGATAACAACCACTTTGTTTCTTCGAACCACTTTGGGATCCTCGAACCGCTTGGGATCGATAAACACTTTCTGCAAAACATCGATAGTCTAAAGATTATAATACATGATACCGGTTAGAACAAATACCGGTTGAGCATAACTCATACATACAAAAAGTGATTTCAAAGCAAGTGTGTGTCCATCAATGACAATCACAACAACATCATCAAAAATGCCAACAATGTCTTCCTATGGTCACCTCATGCCATAAATTAAACTTATCATTTTTTAGACATTTATAAGAGCTCTAAATAAACACACTAATATAAATTGCTAATTTAATTTATGTTCCTTTTAGAGCAATTTTACATTCATTTGCACACTTTTTGTGCCACATTTAAATTGTTTTCTATTCACCTTTACCTTCTCAGCATCAAGGGAGGTATCATCACATGGTTATGCTAATTCTTTCTAGGATTTATTGGAGTAATTGGGAGCAACCTTCTACATTTTCAATTGTTCAATATTCTTGAGACTTTGATACTTATGTAGAGCATCATTTACATTTCAATTATGTATCATAGGTCACTCGTACAATATTTTTGTGTTCCTTGATCATGGTACCATTTGTATTTTCAACTTCGCAAAGAGGATATTTGAATTGACAAATCTAAATATTTACTTATATTTATGAATAGTCATTAATTTCGAGGGGGGAAATGGCAATAGATCTTCTTATAGTCCACTAGCAATAGATTCTTTTATAGTCCATAATATTAGATAATTTGTTTTTTGACCTACATAAAACTTACAGTAATATGGGACTGCCCTATACTCCATTGCAAGAGGCACCTAATTATGCTACAAACTAATGGGACTACCCTTAACTCCACTCAAGAGGCACCTAATTATGCTACAAACTAACTGTACATACCCTACCCCTAAAGATCTAACTTGTGACCTCTCTTTGCAGATTACAAGTTTTTCATCATTAGATCTATTAAAAAAAAGATTTCGCTAAATCTTAAAAATAATTTCAAAAAATTTATAGAAGTTTAGTGCAATATAATCCCACGTTTCCTATTTAATTTCAAAATATATATTTTTTTAGTAGAAAAGGCCAATATGCCATCGAAGTACACGTGTGTAAATTGAATACACTTACCCTCACAGATAAGTTCCCCACATTAAACTCGACCTCCATAATATACTAATAAATTATAATTAGATTAATATTACTATGCGAAAATACTAATAAACTATCATTAAAATAATAACAGTATGCGAAATGTGTAAAACACTGGAAGAGAACAGAGAAACGTGTAAACCGTTACTCAAAAGAATTTGAAGTACAAAAAACATTTAAGTTTCGTTCCTTTCATAAATCTATTCAACCGACCTTACATTTACCGTCAATTCCGACGGTTTTTTTCCAACAAAAGACAATTAAGGCCGTCAAAATCGCCGTCAGTCGCACCGACAGAAAAAATTACAGATACCTCAGAACAGCCCCCCTTTGCAAATTTGACAAGTTCAGAGTTGCCTGAAGTTACAGTCATCAGAGACCCAGTCGCCGTCAACTCACGTGCATTCTTCTTTACTCTCTCAGAACACCATAAAAGCGATTCTGAGTCGAATTTTCTCTGGGAAGAAAAAGGAAATCGACAATGGTTAAAGAGCAGCATACAGAGAAGGCAGGGGATGCGTCAATTGACAGAAAATCCAGAGTGAAAACGAGCCCTTACAGAGGGGTTCGAATGAGAAAATGGGGAAAATGGGTGTGTGAGATAAGAGAGCCGAACAAAAGGACGCGCCTCTGGTTGGGATCATATGCCACTCCTGAAGCCGCCGCCAAAGCTTATGATACCGCCGCCTTTTATCTCAGGGGAAAATCTGCTGCTCTCAATTTTCCGCCTGATGTTTTCGGAGGTCTCGAGTTCGAATCTCCGCCGCCAGAAATGACGCGCCAGGATATTCAGAAGGAGGCCGCCAGGGCTGGTGCAGCTGTAGACGCTGCCATGGTTGCTGTTTCTCTTCATTGTGAGCGTGAAGGTTCTGGTTTCGAACATCAGCGGGGGAAATTTGAAGGGGAGAAATTGTGTGAAGATTTTAGAGCAGGAGAGATTTCTACCAGGAAGGAAATGAAGCCTGTTTTGTTTCAGTAGTTTATGGTTCTAGACAGGGTTACAAAATTAGTGTTAATTGATTTTTTCGAAAAATCAAAGCTACAATCTGTAATATTTGACAAATTTCGTGTTATTGGGCTGATTATGATCAATAATCTTTTGACAAATTTCGTGTTATTGACTTTTCATGCGGTTTAACTGCTGGTTTTTTTATATATAATGAGACCCTATTAGTACTTATGTTAAAGGGTATTTGGTTTAGTGGTAAAGTTAATGTCGTCGAGTTGTCGTAGACATTGAGATGGTATATTCAAATCTTGTACAATACAAAAATAAACAAAAATCTTCTTATTTAAAGTGTTAACTAATAATAGAATTTTTTGAAAATTTTAACAATTTTTGTTGAAAGATTTGATATTAGAAATCAATGGTCAAGATTTTTTTCCTTCTCTTTTATCTGTTGTAGCAAGTTTGTTTTATGTTGCAATGGTTGAGTTTGTGTTCAATCTATTCTAGAAATGTCATTATTTTGACCCACTTTTTATTATTATTATGTTAATAGGTTTAATAGTATTTAATAGAGAGAAATATTGACATTTATTCATAATAAAAAAATGTCTATTCAAATATGTATTCTAGATCATCTCATATATCATCATGTGATTGATTATTTCTTTTATATGTTTTGTGAAAATAGATATTTATTTCTATTTTTATGTTACAAACATAAAGATTATTAATATTTAATTTTTAAATTGATACATAGACATAAAAAATAATCTTTATTTGTGTAATATAATAACAACTTACAACAATGAATTGATAACAAAAAAAATTGATTATTTACAGAAAATTTATTATTTTCAAAATATATATATTTATTCTTTTAAAAATGAACTTTCATATAAAATTATTACGTTTAATTACACAAATACATGTTATTTATGTTGTACCTTATAAGTAGATCTAAGGTGTGAAATCTTGGTACACCTAGAAACATTAGACATAATAAATATCCTAAAATGGGATTATGGGTAGCCTAACAAAGTATTAAAGGTGAGTGCAAACATATAAATTGTGAATCTTACTCTAAAAAAATGTGGGTATAATGTGATTCAACCCTAATTACATAGAAGAGGAGGTTTTGTTAAAATAAAAGGAAGTGACATAAGTTATAAATCCTTCATCCACAAGGTCTCATTCAACATAAACATTACTAACTTTCATGGTGAGGACGAAGGGTGGATCGCTGTCTCTAAATAATATGCCATTAGTGATCATAGATTTTTTATGTAATTTAAGGGAGAAAATTTAGTATGTGGTTTTTATAATTTAAATAGATCATATTTGTGTAGTGGGAGACTTGACTAAAAGACATGGCGAAATAAATACTCACCTCAAGGATAATATTTATAATCTTGTAATGAGTATGTGTCAGTTCTAAGAGATTTCCACAATCCATCATATAATTATCAAGAGTGCCTTTCTGGATTCGATTGTGTGTAAGATAATGAGTATGTGTGTTTGTGTGTCTATACGAAAACAAGAGATAATTGTAAAAACCTCTAAACAAGATTTCCAACATTAGCCTATTCACCATCCTCTTAATAAAGTCCTCAACATCACCTTTCTTGTTAGACTCATATCCCCTCAAGTTTTATTATGTGGGGAATAGAGAAGATCATCAATAAGTTTAGTCACCTATGCCTATTGTTCTTGAGTTAGATTGACAATTTCTCTTTCATGATCTTCCTAAATCTTCCAAAATTATACTTTATATATCCAAGTTACCTAAGAAGTTGATAAACCTTCCTTATAACACTTTTTTCCTTGAGCACCTGAAGTGAGAAAACTCCTCCAAAAGTGCCTGCATAAATTGTAATGCCACAATCATCTATGGCATCTACAACCACACTTTTAAATTTTCATTGTACGTAGTGATATAAATACTAGATAAAACTCCATAATTAATGCTCTACCAACAAATATATTCAACATGTTCATCTAAGCATGTATGGATCCCTTAGGTGAGTGGAAATTTCCATTTATGATATAGAAAATATTCAAGTCTATTGGGGATGCGTTGTCTCCACTACTAAATTATAATTTTGTTAGATTCCATAAGAATACAAACACTAATTCAACAGTAATCTAAAGAGCTAGCAATTTAAACTTTGAAATGAATGACGATACTTCCATATCAAAATTACAATCATCTATGTGGATTGATGTTATTTATTCCACATTTTTTGGTTGCCACTATAATTATGTCCTCAGGATATTCAAAAGCATGATTGGCCATTATACTTACTACTTTATTCTCCTTTTCATAACAATGTTGTAATGAAAAATAGCCAATCTATCACAAAGCGGCCAAACATGCTCCAATATGTTAATTTTCAAATAGAGATGCTTCTACTTCAAACAATGTTGATGCATATCATCAAGTTAGGCCTTCTATGTCAATACAACCAATGTGTTTTGACTCACACATCTTAAGCCCAGTTAGAAGAGTTTGCAACTTCACTTAATTGTTCGTTTCAGGTTGACATCCACTAGGTTACCTTGTGAAACACCATAGAAGTAAATTTTACTATTTTTTTAGGAAAAATAAAGGAATGTTATGATGATTGGAGAAGTGTCTCAAATGTTTTACATGAGAATGGCTTATTTATTTTGTGCTTGGATTTCACCATAGAAATGTGTGGTAATGTTTGTTCATCACCAACCATTTTAGGCACCAATCACAAGTGGCAATTTAAAAAAAAATGCAATTAGAAAGGCTCTAATGATATTTTAGAAAATGTATTAGTTTTGGGAGCTGGATGAGAATGTTGTGGCTCATTTAGGTAGTTGGAGTTTATGCAATAATTAATGTAGTCTTTTAAGTCTAAACTATTGACTAATTTCTTATCATCGTATGTGTCTAATGGGTTTGAGGTTGATTCAACAACACCAGTTCATTGGTTTTAAGGATAAGGTGGGTTATTTAATAGGAACTTTTGTATATCCTTAAATGGGAAATAGAGTGACTAGAAATTTTATTTTATCTTTGCATTTCGTAGAACTCTTTCGTGTGAAGGAATTGTTTAGTATCTTTCACAAGTCATGACAACTTGGTCAAACTTGTAGCTAACATGGAGGAAAATGATTGTTTATGAAGGTCTTAATAAAGCTCATGAGAGTGTTTGTAAATATAACTTCACCATAAGAAATTGTTGAGGCTTAAGGATGATTGACATGTCTTAATCACTTTGCTCTCATTGTTAAGCCTAGTAAGGGTCTTTACTGCACTTATACCCCTCCGTTGATGAAGGTTCTCTATCTATAGCAAGAGATGTCAACTACCTCTAAATTGTGGGTAGTCTTATGGGTCCATATACATAGCATAGAGCACTCGTTCAATAGAAAGGTTTCCATCTAGAGTTCAATTGAAAGCATAAATAACCTTGACCAATTCAAAGAGAAATCAACGATTAACCATCACATAATGTCAAGTAAACGTTTCATTATTTTTGTGTTTCATGTTTCATGAGATCTTTCAATAAATATTTAGTATCTTTTTCAAAATAATAACATCATCATAATATCAAGTGAACGTTTCATTGTTTTTGTGTTTCATGTTTCATGAGATCTTTCAATATCTTTTTCAAAATAATAACATCATGGTATCAAGTCTTAAAAAGGGAAACGGTTATGGAGGGAGGAAATCTCAGAAATACATTGGCCAGGAGTAGATAAAATGAAAGCAGAAAGCAAAGGAAAGGGGCATTCCGAGAATCGAACTCGGGACCTCTCGCACCCAAAGCGAGAATCATACCACTAGACCAAATGCCCACTGTTGATTACCTCTTTCTAATCAACATCAAATTTAAAAAGTAGATTATATGGTCGATACGATAATATCGTCGTTGGGTTTGCTCTGCCTGTATGTAATGCAAAAATGGAAATACACAAAAAAGCTTATTTGGGGCATTCCGAGAATTGAACTCGGGACCTCTCGCACCCTAAGCGAGAATCATACCACTAGACCAAATGCCCATTTGTGCATTATTTATGAAAATTTTTATGGTAATTCAAAAACTAATGTTTCAAGGCAACGTTTCCTCCGACCTCTAGAGGTCCGGGATTTATAAACAATTTAAAAACCCATGAAACAGTAAATCGAAAACAAAAATACTTTCAAGTTCTGCTGTTGAGAGTGGGATTTGAACCCACGCCCTTTCGGACCAGAACCTTAATCTGGCGCCTTAGACCAACTCGGCCATCCCAACAGGTGCTTTTTATAGTTAAGAATATTTTTTATTAAATATGATCCATTTGTTCCAGATGTGCATTTCTGTCCCCCACAGCAATTATTTGAGCCTCTTTCCTCTTTTAGTCAGTTGTCTAAATCATACCGCATATACATCGTCTTTGTAATGCTCTTCTTTGCTGTTTCTCTTCTTTATGTTATAATTTAGTTTTTTCAATTTTTAAAAAAAATTAATTTATTTTAAGATTTGAGACGTAAATTAATTTTACTTGGAATAGTAACAACATTTAGGCAGGTGTCTTATGGAGGGGGCTTAAGCTTCATTTTTAAGAAAAAGGTGGTTGCAAGAATTTTTTTTTTTTTCTGCTATGGGATTATTTAGAATCTTTTCCCTAAAAATAGGAGCCCCTAACTTTTAGGCATGCAATTTTAAGCAGGTGAAAATGGGGTGGTGCTAGAAATTGCCCCACTAGCTTAGAAATATTTTATGCCACTTGTGAATCATTAGAATTTTTGAGACTAAACTAAATGTATTTACAACCAACTTGATTAATTTTAAGAGTTTAAACTTGAGATGACACTGTCAACATCCTTAAATTTAGGAGTTTAAATTTTAAACTGAAGTGTAAAATAAAATTCATGAGACCACAAACATTTAAATATTCCTAAAAAATCTTAAGCAGCTCCAGCTCTATTTTTTAGGAAGCCCCCCTCAATGGGACCCCATCCTTAGATAAACTAGCATACTTATATTTTAAAAAATCTAAGTAAAGTATGTGGAGAGATATCAAATTTGAAAACATTTAATATTCACAAATAACAACAAAGAGTTGATTATAACAAGATTGATGTGAAACGGTTCAATAAATCCTTTCGACTACATGAAGGAAATTTAAAATATTCTACACATTAACCCTATTTATTTACCCTAATATAACATTTATCAATATGCTAATTCATTCCTAACCCTAATCCTATCTTTAATTCTAATTCTAAATCTAACCTTAACCCTAATTGATTCCCAATGACAATCCTACTTAAACCCTAATCTAACATTAAACCTAAAATAATTAATCTTTAACCTGAATTGTATTTAAACTCTAAACATAAGTTAACCCTAATTCAAATATTTTCCTTATAACCATAACTTTAACCACTAATGTGTACTCAATAATTACTTGTTATTTGTCAATCATAGATGTATTTTTCCACAACTATAACTAAATTCCTCAACTAATGTTTCCTCTTCCAACCTAAATTCCTCTAGCTAAAAAAAATCACTTGTTATTTGTCAATCATAGATGCATTTTTCCACAACTATAATTACATAACCACTTGCAACACTTCATATATAATATTTTCTGTCACCTATCACTACCACATGAATAAGTCAACCAATTGGCTTAATCTAAGGGGGAAATGAATCAAAGACATAATTAGTGTACTTTGTTGCTTCTTATATTTGTTATAACTTGAATCCATAAATACAAACTTGTAATGGATGGGAAATTTTAGGGTTACACAAGTTAAGCCTTGTAAAACTAGGAAATAGCCTAACTTTCCAAATAAAACTTTGAAGGGAGAACTCAATTGATCTAATGGATGAAGATTGAATGTAGATCAAGTTCTTTTTTCTTCATTGATTTGAACATATTTTAATGCTATATCTAGGGTTAATGATGAAGAATTGACATGAAACAACAAAAACAACAAGCTATAGATATGGAATGCAAACAAGGGGCTAAGTCTAAGTACAAGCAATAGAGGAGCACTTGTGACAACAAGTTTGATCTGAAGTGCAAGAGCATGTGGCAATTTGTGTCTCGGTCCTTGATGTTAGATGTGGATAGACTAGAATCTTTTAGAATTAGGATGTCGTGCATAAACTGTTCCTAGAAGCTAGTTAGAAATCCTCGAGACCGTGGCTAATTTTTCATCTCGTTCCTCTAATTTTTACCTCTGCAAAAGTTAAAGATTTGATTGTCATCATCTTCTCTATTGAAATCTCCATCTATGGTTCCTGGATTTATCGTCTACACACAAAAAGAAGGAAATAATTATCGTTGATGGGGGTTTGCCTTAGGTCAAACCTCGTGTTTGGAATTAACCCTTGAATTGAATTGAAATGTAATGAAAATGTTGAAGTGAATTTTTTTCTTTTGAGGATAAGGCTCTAGATCTAAATTTGAAATGCTTGAAGTGGAACTTGATACCTCGATGAATCTTGCATTGAATTCATCATGCTAAAGTTGATAATGTCATGTAGGATGTCTTCATAAAGCCTTGATCATTGATGCCATCATGAATGCTTTAAATTTGAACTTTGACCTAGAGCTCCTTCAATGCCTTGATGATGCTTGATTGATTTCTCTCTTGAATTTGAAAAAGTTCAATTGAGAAACTTGTAGAGAGATCTTGTATATGAAAATGGCGGGGTTAGAATTTTTTATACCTAACTACACAAAATATGTTTAAGATTTCAGAACAGGCCAACACCAAGAATGTTTTCCTGCCTTCAAGATGTGACCGCATGGTGGGGTCCAAATTTGGGCCCTTTTGGGAGGACCATGGCACCCAGGGCATCCCTATTCTAGGACCATGGTGCCTAGGGAATCCCAAACCTGGGACCATGGCACCCAAGGTGTCCCAGTCCTGGGTATAGGGCGCTTAGGGAATCCTAGTTCTAGGACCAAGGCACCCAAGGTGTCCCAGTCCTAGGTATAGGGTGCCTAGGGTGTCTTGCTCCTACCAATCAAGATCTAGATTTGAGCAAAGTCCCACTTAGGCATAGAAGATTCTAAATCTAGTTGCGTGTGAGCATAATCAAAATAGTATTAGGGAATAAGAGACCAAAACATGAAAGTGAGGTCTAGGTGCGGATGAAATTGTGTGAGGCTACAATTTATAACACTACAAAACTATATATAAGTGACATGGATGACAAGGTAAACATATTGCAAATTATGGTCGGACAAGGATAGACCAAGTGATAAGAACTGATATTTCCTTCAACTTTAGGTTCTACTAGGCCTAGGAGGGATTCTTTCAGGTGTCTGAACTATTAAAGACATTTAAAAATAAATTATGGGATAATTGATTTGGAGATAAATCATACCCAACTCATAATAAACTGTAATTTTAACTATCAAAAAGTACACGTATAAGTTGTCTTATCACTAGCAAGGATTTTACACCTCTATTGAGTAGATATAGATCCATGTAAAAGACTTAAGATGTTTCCTTCTTAACCCCTAATACTATTCAACCTCATGAATTGGCTTCATACATTGATGGCAAAAATATAACATTACATATCTCACCTAAGGTGATTCTTAAGGAATCTTTTGAGTGATGTTTTTCTAAAGAAATGAGATTGTGTAATATTGTGAGGACTACTATCACTATGTTTATGAAATTTTAATATATTATTTTAAAAAGTGATGGTATGATAGAAAATTAAACATGTTGCAGGTGGGTTCCTTTATCTCATGCTAGCAACAAAGTCTATATTCCAAGGATAAAGAGTAAAATAAATATAAGAGAAGAGAAGACACCTTAATGAATACAACAACAAGGAATTCTCCATACAAACCCATAAATGAGCTAGAATATATGCATGTGAAGTAAAAAAAGAGGAAACGATGTCTTAGCTAATAGAATTGTAAAGTGGAAAATTGGGAACCTTAGCCAATTCACTACTTGAAAGAAGAGGTGGGAGATTTACTAGGGTTCAATTTTCACTTGGGGAGACTTTACATTCAAAAGAGGGGGATGAATCTACTAGATCCAATCCTAAATGATGCAAGAATTGAATACTAAGTAGATTGGTTGTGATTGAAATGCAATTAACCCTCTTTTGTAAGTTGTCAAGTTGAATTATGACTAAATGCTAGAAATGAAGACAATGTATGAGAAAACGAGCTACAAATTCAGGATTCAGTCATGCACTTGGATCTAAGAAGTTTGAGATGATTCCAAGCTTCTCTATGAAATTCAGCAAAAGTTGCAAGGACTGTGTGTTAGGACAGGGGGTGCCCTCCTATTGGTCCTCCAAACTTTCCGTGTGTCGAAAAGGGTTTTTTCATCTCTGCAAATAAAGCTTAATTCCAGAAGTACAGTTGCGCACCTATTTCCTACACACAGATTGAAAGAGAAATGTGTTGGGAATAAGGGTTTGTCTTTAGATCAAACCCTAGTTTTGGAATCAACCAAGTGGTTGAAGCAATGTAAATGAAATGACTAAAAGTAGAAATCCTCCTTTTTGAGGGGATGTTAAATTGATTGAAAATGAAATGCTTATACCTCCTTGTAAAGTTTTGCTTGCCTTCACATGGAATTAGGGTTTCATGAAGTAGAATGTTGATCTCCTCTTCAATGCTTGAAATCTTGTCTCTATTGTTGCTCCAAAGCTTGAAGGAAGACTGAAAATGCTTAATTGCTCTTGAATGCTTGAATGCTTGAATGCTTGAATGCTTGATCTCTTGAATGCCTAGATGCTTGATTGAATTTCTTGATATTTTCAAATGAGAGGGGAAATCCCTCTTATATACTTGCCAGTGGAATTAATTGATTGTGTATACACATAAAAATGGCTATGAGCAATTAAATAAATATTTTATATTTATTTAATAATTATTCTTCTATTAAATAGTTAATTTGAAAAGATTAATTTATTTAATTCATTTTCATGTCTTTCTATTAATTAATTCATCTATTCTATTCCTCTAAATAATTAAATATTAAATATTTAATTATTCCTCTAACCAAGTTAATTAAATATCTAATATTTAATTATCTTCTCCAAACAATTAAATATCCAATATTTAATAGTTATTCTCCTATCCTATAGTCTCAAATATTAAATAATTTCTTAAATGATTTAATCTTTCTTTTTCAACTCACCTTCCATCTCCACTTCATCTTCCCTTTGCCAACTCATCAAACATGTGGCTAAGAAAATTAATATTTCTTAAATATTAATTCATTTATCTTCAACCTCCAAATTCAATGAATATTGTGTACATACACATATTTCATAACCATTTTATATATTCTCTCCAACACTCCCTACATCTTAGGAAGGACTTGAGTCCACTTGTCCTATCATGCCTAAATCTTCTCCAACCATCCCTAGATTCCCTTAGTCAACAACCCAGTCAAGGTGAGATGAGTGACACTTGTCTTCTCCTTCCCCCTTTCTCTCAACCTTCACCTTTGCTCACAACCATCCAAATCTATAGATCTAATCATGACCGTTGATCTAAGCCACATCATCTCATCCTCTCAAGGTCTATAAAATCAAGAGCTTCAGTTGAGAGAGAGTTAGACTTCAAGAGACTTCAAGTGCATTTTCAAGCAAATCATTTGTAAAACTTATGCATCCATGAGTTTTAATCTTGAAGCAAAATAGCAATTATCATTTAGTATAATCATGTAGTATTGCATATCATAGTATTAGTTAACTATCAGTTATCAGTCCATTCTTCATATGCCATCTTGGAAGCTATCAGTGCATAGTCTGAGAGCACACCATCTGCAACCAGGAATAGTGGAGTTAGGACACAATGAGACATAAATCATGAAGGTAAAAATAATGTTTTATTTTAATATGTATTTCATGTAGTTTCATTGGTTGAGTTAGGATTTCCTATAGCATTTCCATTAGTATTTTGTGAAACTAACTTGTTGTAGGAAGCATTCTGAGGATGAAATTCAAGTCGACACATTTTGGCGCCCACCGTGGGGCTCATGGACCTTGCATATACCTTTAAAAATCTCGCAAAAAGTAAAATTAATGCATTTGTAATGCAGATTCATGCATGTGTGAATTCTGATAGCGTTTTTGCTCATAGGTTAGTGCATTTGCATCACAGGTTAGCGCATATGTCATGCAGGTTAGCACTTTTGTCTGAAAATCTGCGCATTAGCATCGTCAGTTAGCGCTTTTGTCTTCTAGGTTAGCGCTTTTGTCCTCTAGATTAGCGCATTTATTAAAGAAATCATGCTTTTGTATCTGCAGAGCAACGCTTTTGTAGTCTAGGTTAGCGCTTTTGCTCTAAAGATTAGCGCATATGTTAGAATAGCGCTTTTGTTTCCAACTAACAAAATTTTCTTGCAGGTCCGAATGTCCAAGAAATTAGATTTTTCAAACCACTAACATGCATGTGCAGGATGGTGTTTAAGGCAAATTTTATGCATTTCCTCATCTAGTTAATTAAAGGCCTTATTTTGGGAAGAAATGTATCATGTCTTGTTCATTTAGTCTAACTAAGAGGATAAATTGACAACATGCAACTTCTCTAAAATAGTTGCACATAGATTTTTAAAAAGGCTAAAATAAACACCATATTTGTTGGAGCAACATCTCCAAATAGGACTTAGCCAACAATTGCTTTGAAAAGGTTAAAAATAACACTTATATTCCGTGTCTCGAAAGTGGTAGGTATATGCTCTCCCCTTAATTGGGTGACCAAAAAGCCAAACCCACTCTTTTATGCTTTCTTTACTTTCAAGCAATTAAATCCTTTAGAGGGCCTACCTTCCCGAGCTGCCTTGAGGGGGCCAGTGAGAGGGGAACGACCTAAAGTGGAAACGGGCTAATACTGAGTCCTTCCAATCCACTATAAATAAAATGTGTTTGTGATGAAAGTCCCAAACAACATGTGCTGATAAGTTCATACCGACACTATGTTTCCCCATAAACCCTATGGAGCATAACCTTTATAGGTTGGGAACCTTCTGTATTTACAGAGCTGAAAGTGCCACATGTATGGCCACATGACCAGAAGCCTTTACTAAAAACCACTTGTACTAGTTGCCAAAATCCTTCTAGTTGTTGGCGCAGGAGGTTGGACCTTTGAAGCGACTCACACACATACGATTCCCAGTAGAGATATAAAGTTTTCCATGGGGAGTTTTCATGGAAACTGGTGCTTGGCTGCCCCGAAGAAGTGAGTGCCAAGGGTGGAGCCAGTGGGGTCAAGCATCTAAATATCCGCTTGGAATAGCGTAACCTCGGGGGAAACCCCATGTGAGATTCAACAACTATTGTCTTAGCCTTCCATGAGATTTGTACTTGCTTGTGCATTTTGTTTATTAAACATTGTGTCTTCTATGTCTGTTACATGTTCCAAATGGTAAAAAATTGAAGAAAATTATCATCTACGAGTGAGCAAAAATCCAACAAATTGCTGAAAAAGTTTGATCAAAAGGGTGATACAAAAGCTTTCCAACATTTGAAACACCAGATCAAAACTAAAGTGTCAAAACGTCGGTATCGAAATACTTCTTGAAGGAGATTTGTCTTTAAAACCATCACGTATTTTCAAACTAGCTCAACAACTAGGTCACTAATCCAACAGGTTATTCCCAAGAAGTTCTATAAACATCAACATTCAACAAGCTATTGATTCAAACTTCTTAAGTGCAAAAAAAAATCAACATCATTGTCAAGTCTCTCATCAGGACAATCAAATCCTCTATCACGAAGCTTGATCAATCTATACTAGGTTCATAATCTTGGATATATCTTTCCTATTTTGAACCTAGGTTATATCAAAATCAAAATTGCACCAACATTGGAATCAAACAAACTTGTAAATTGTCAAATGCTTATATGACTTTTAAGTATCACCTTAAGAAAAGAAAACTCAGTTATAAAGCTACTCAGAAAAGAATAAGATTCTTGTATATCAATCACAAGATCTTATTAAAACATAGGACATTCCTACACCATTTTCATCACTACTTACGTGGTTGCGATACAGACTTTGACGTAGAAATTTTACAAGGACATGCTTTTTAACAACGAACAAACAATAGTGGTAAAATCAACAAAGCATATCTTCCTAAACCAATAATCACCTATTGACTTTGTCCTTTGGAAATTTCAACAACTTTGAAATAATCACATGCTAGTTTGGACTAGAGCCCAATACGAACAACTTAGAAAACAACAACAAATGGAGGAAGAAGATAATCCTGTATTTCAAACTTTTGGGTTTACCATTGTTGATGAAGAAGCAATCAATAGCACCATTAGAGACCTCGAGAAAGATTTCATATTTGATAGGCTAATGGAAAAATTGTTGGCAAAACAAAAAGAGAAATATCTCTTAATGTTGGCAAAATTTGGGGCTAAACTACCACAAGACTTTAACATAGAAAGCTTGAAACAAGATGTAGAGGCAAGTAACACCCAAAACACAGATGATTCAAATAACGAAGATGTGAACAAAGAAAGTCATGAAGAAACAAGGAAAGAAAGGGATGACACAAGAAAAAAGCGTAGTGATAAAAGAACTCACGAAGAAACAAGGAGAAACTATGTGGATAATCCATTGTCAAACCTTACTCAACAAATGCAAAATTTACAACAACAGATACAAGACTTGAAAAATAGAACAAGCTCTAATAAGTATTCATTAGAAGATATATGCCCATATCCGTTCGATAAGAATCTGAATATGATACCATTTCCGCAACATTGCGAGATTCCTAAATATGATAAATATGATGGAAAATCCAATCCTCAAGATCACATTAGGGAGTTTTGTACTATGAGCATGGAATTTGCTCACGATGAAACTTACCTTATGTCTCTTTTTCCTAGAAGTTTAAATGGACAATCAATGGAGTGGTTTTCAAGATTACCATCCGGAATCAAATCTTTTGAAGAACTTGTGAATAGATTTATTTCACAATATGCCTATAATATAAGGAATGAGATAACGATGTTGGATTTGCACAATGTTAAACAAAATAATGGTGAATCTTTTATGATCTTCTTACAATGATGGAAAGGTATGTTTAATAGGTATCCTCGAGATGTACCTGATCAAGAAAAGATGGACATATTCATTGATAATCTTATCAGTGAAATGAGTTATCGACTAAGAATGCAATGTCCTCCCTCTTTTGCCAAAATGATCGAGAATGGTCTGAAAATAGAGAATGCAATGGTAAAGTAAGGAGAGCTAAAACTTTACAATAATTCATACAACAACAACAACAATGACATACCCAAGTTCTGGTCAAAGAATAGGAATGTCAGCAATGAAGGAAATGCCGATAATAGTACTACAAAACAACAACAACCAATTTTTAATCTATCAAGTCAAATACCAAGCAATAACAATCTAGAATACAATAAAGCCAAGTCTTTTTTCTCCAATCCTCGGAGGAAATTCACAAACATTGGAGAACCTTTGGAATCAGCTCTAAAAACTCTGCTTGCCAACAAATTGATTGTTTTACCAGAAGCAAGAAGTTATGAACC
The DNA here is from genome assembly GCF_030272615.1 of Cryptomeria japonica. Taxonomy (NCBI): domain Eukaryota; kingdom Viridiplantae; phylum Streptophyta; class Pinopsida; order Cupressales; family Cupressaceae; genus Cryptomeria; species Cryptomeria japonica. The sequence continues at coordinate 104,684,071 of NC_081410.1, forward strand.
ACCAGTCAAGCCAAATTGGTGTGATGACAATCATTTTTGTAATTACCATTAGAATAAAGAAAACCTAACAAATGATTGTCAGAGATTGAAGCACCTTATCCAAGATCTAATCGATAATGGAACCATCACAGTGGATAGCCATAAGACAAATGAATCACACTTGGCTTTCAAAAATCCACTTATGAATTATGACAAAGGTGAGCCATCCCAAATAAAAAATGAGAAGAAAAAGCCAAACTGAATTACACTTATACATATGATGATGTGGTAAATGTGATCATTGTTAAATATAATCCATCTTCAGAGCCAATCAATGTTATTACGAGAATGATCAGGATTAAATTGGGAAAATATTGAAATCTAATTTTCAAAATTTTCTATGTTTTAGTAAATTGCAATTTTGAGGGTCTTCGGTGCATTTTTGGACAAATGTTGGGCGCGGAAAAATGAAGAGACATCTTTGATGTTTCCGAAATTTGGTTCTAGATTATTTGAATACCTTTCCAACGCATCAAACGGTTTGTAATTCGGAGCTAGGATGAGAAAGTTATGCCTTCTCAAAGTGGACTAAATTTTATATTTAGTTTTTTTGATAATTTTGATAGTTTTAGTAGTTTAATTGTAATAAACATTATTGTGACTCTTCGTTTCAATTCCAAGGGATTTGTGTGACCCTTGGGATACATTCGACTTGTATAAACTCCAATTTTGAATAGAATGGAGACAGTTTTTGGCTTGCAATCTTCTTGTTGTCAATTTTTGTGTTGAAATCTACAATACCGCAGGTATCACACCAGGTATTGTAATCTGGTTTTCATAAATCAGATCAGAGAAGCAAAGAAAAGGTTACCTTTCCAGGTATAACAAAAGATCCACTTCACAACATTACAATTTAGTAGAGCAATTGCAAAGAATACCTGCTCAAATATCAAATCTGGAACTTCTCAAGGTTTCACCTATGCATAAGGAAATTTTGGAGAAAGCTTTAGTAGAAACAATAGTTTCAAAAGATTTGGATATAGATCAGTTCCAAAACATGGTAGGACACCTTATAGCTCCTCCTTGCTTATTGTTTTTTGAAAATGATGATGCATCCTTACAACATCCTCACAATGCTCCCTTACATGTTGAAGTCTCCATTAATAAAACTCATGTCAAACATGTACTCATAGATGGAGGAGCCGACTTAAACATTTGTGCATTAAGTTTGATAAAATCTTTGGGATATTCAGAAAATGCAGTGGACCCAAAAAAGAAAATAACAATCAAGGCTTATGATGAAGCAAAACGTTCTTCTAAAGGAACTGTTATGCTACCAATAAGAATAAGACCTGTGCAAAGGGATACATTGTGTCAGGTTTTATATTTGAACCTCTCTTACAACATTCTTCTAGGACGACCATGGATTCACAAGATGCAAGCAGTTCCTTCTACATATCATCAATGTGTGAAATTTCCTCATGAAGGACAAGAGATCACTATAATTGCAGATTCTAATCAATATTGCAATAATTTAAAGCCAACACAAGATACAAGAGTTCCACATAACAGAGAATCAATATATCCTACCAAATAAATTCAAGCAAAGTTATGGGAAACTTTTGAGGAAAAAATCAAATTAAATGATGAAGGAATGGGGAAATATTCTTTGCATAATTTTCCACTTTCCCCTAAGTCATATGGAAAGCCTACATATATTCAATCAAAGACATCAGAAAGATCAAAACATATATTTAAAGGAACATTTGTTAGTGTTGGAACTCTTGAAGAGGAAAATGATGACAAAGACATTCTTGGTTGGTTGTACAAGGATGAAGATAAAACTATAGCAATAGCAGCAGAAGTCAATATTCCCATAAAACAATATGGCAAAGGTTATGAAATCATGCAAAAAATGGGATATGAAGGAAAAGGACCAATTGGTAAGCGACATCAAGGTATTTCAAAACCTATTTGTCCACACTCACAATCCAAAGAAGATAAATCTGGGCTTGGATATCTAAAATCCAATCAAAGGCAACATAATCATCAACAACACAAATGGAAAAAGAAATCAATTTCTAAAGAAGAAAATTGGCAAGAAAAGCTACATCAAGCAGCCGGAATAGTAACCAATAAACAAAAGAAGCAAGAAGAACATGAAAAGAAAGAAGAGGAGATTACCATCCAAGGTAAAGAAAAATCTTGTCAACAAATAAATCCAAATTCTGAACAAGATATTCCAGAAGTAGCAAAAATAGAGATGGTAGAAATTAGAAAACTTTTTGCACCATACGACATTCCAGTATGGTATAGTGGAGTAATCCTAGACCAGGATTCAGAGACATATTAAAATGAATATGAATGGAGTCCAGATGTCTTATCTACTACATCAAGTAAGGAACACAATGAAGACCAAGCAACTATCACAAAAGAAGACTTGTCTATTGCAAAACAAAAGATGGAGTTAGAAAGAAGGAAAGAAAAACTCAGAATTCAGAGAAAAGAGGCATATGCAAAAAGGAAAGGGAATGACAAAGACAAAGAGGTAATGCCACAAGAAGTACAAACAAGGATAAATCAAGAAAATGGAAATACAAGATCTTCATCAAAAGAGCAACAAGATGTATCCCGATGTGGCAGAACCATAGAAGAATTAAGAGATAGTCAAGTTGGATTGACTATTATTCCAGAAGAAGTTGAGTTTGAAAGGAGACAAAATTTAGCAAAAGAATCCTCTTTAACATGTACACAAGTATGTCAACTCCAAAATGAAAATGAGGTCAATCAAGAAGGAATTTTCAGTATTAAAGATGTGTGTGTTGATATAATTCATTCATTTAAGGGACAAATGTCAATTGAAGAACCACTTGAGTGTGAACTACAAAATGCTAATATTGATTTTGTCAAGACTAATTCGGAGACATTTGGGAAAGACAAATCTAAAAAACATTTAATCTATGACAATACCTATTCTATGCCAAGTTATGATCATTATGGCATGAATGTTGAAACACCTAATGATGACATTGATTATGACTTACCCCTTCTCCATCCTGAACTGATTGATTGGGATAATTTAGATAACCCTGAACTGAATGTCTTTTCTAATGATCATGACTTAGCCGTGTACCTTAACGTTGTTGAACCCATCACACCTAAGATATATTCCATTGCAAAATCAAGTAATGTTTCTCGTAGTCAGGAGAATGCCAAACTTTCCAGTCGCAAAAGAAAAATAAAACAAGGAAAGAGACCTATTGTTGAAAACCATTTCATGGAAACACTAGATCAATCAAAAGGGAAAACAAAGGACGTATCTGATAGTAAAAACCTCTTTGAGGCATCAAAAGATGGAAAATTTGACATTCTTCCTGCATATTTTCAAGAGAGATCTACTATCTTGATAGAACCAACAGAAGCAGTAAACATTGATACATCAAAGGATCCTTAAATACTTCATTATGCTGCCTCATTATCAGAAACAGAGAGGAAAGAATACATGGAAATCTTTAAGAAAAGGCAAATAAATTTTGCTTGGTCCTATGCATATATGCCAGGATTTAATCCAAATCTTATCATGCATCATCTTAATATGGATTTAAAAGAAAAACCAGTTAACAAGAAGCTAAGAAAGATGCATCTGCACATTGCTCTTCTTGTAAAAATCGAGCTGAAGAAACTATTAGAAGTGGGTTTTATAAAACCTGTTGCTTATCCAGAATGGGTTTCGAGTATTGTACCAGTATCAAAACCAGATAAAAGCATAAGAGTCTATACAAATTTTAGAGATCCGAATAAAGCATATCCAAAAGATAATTTCCCGCTACCAAACATTGATATAATAGTGGACTTATCAGGAGGGCATGAGATGTTTTCATTAATGGATGGCTTCTCAGGATATAATCAAATAAGAATTGCACCTGAAGATCAAGAAAAGACAACTTTCACCTATGTGTGGGGAACATATTGCTGGAATGTTATGCCATTTGGGCTTAAGAATGCAGGAGCAACTTATCAAAGGGCTATGACAACAGTTTTCCATGATATGATGCATACATTTGTGGAAGATTATGTCGATGACATACTTGTAAAATATCATACAAGACAAGAACATTTGACCATTTTAAGCAAGATTTTTGACAGGTTGGAAAGATATCAATTGAGATTAAATCCAAAGAAATGTGCATTTGGGGTAACCTCTGGAAAGCTCCTTGGGTACATTATATCAGCTCGTGGAATTGAAGTAGATCCTAAAAAAGTCAAAGCTATCATGGAAATGGAGTCACCTAGGAACATAAGTCAATTGCGATCTTTATAAGGAAGATTGCAATCAATCAGGAGATTTGTTTCTCAGTTAGCAGATAGATGTCTTCCATTCACCCATCTTCTACATAAAAATATTCCATTCAAATGGGATCTAAAATGTGAAGATGCTTTTTTTCAAATAAAATAATATCTTATGAGTCCTCTAGTATGGATATCACCAATCAAAGGGAAACCATTGTTACTCTATGTATCATAAACAAATGTATCATTAGGTGCTCTCCTAGCTCAACATGATGATGAAGGAAAAGAAAGAGAAATTTATTATATCAGTAGAACGCTTGTTGGCTATGAAATAAATTATTCCTCAATAGAAAAGTCATGTCTAGTAGTTGTATTTGCAACTCAGAAGCTGCAACATTATATGTTGATTCATTCTGTGAAAATAATAGGAAAGATAGATCCTCTCAAATATTTGTTGAGGAAGTCAACATTGATAGGGAGAATAGGCAAATGGGTTATGATACTGAGTGAATTTGATATAGAGTATGTTGACTGGAAAGCTATCAAGGGACAAGTTATCATTGATCAATTGGCTGATGCACCTTTACAAAATGACATGCCTTTGCACATTGAATTTTCTGATGCAGATATCTTGATAGTAAGTACAATGTTTTGGGAGTTGTACTTTGATGGTTCTTATACACAATATGGATCAGGCACAGAAATCTTTTTCATCACACCTCAAGGACACACAATTCCCAAATCATATAGACTGCGGTTTCCATGCACTAATAATACTGCAGAGTATGAAGCATTGGCTATTGTGCTTAAAATGGCCATTGAATAGAACGTTAAAGAACTACATGTCTATGGTGATTCACAACTTATCATCAATCAAATAAATGATGAATATCAAACAAAGGATGATAAGCTTATGCCATACAAATAGCTGATAGAGGAATTTAAAGAACACTTTAAAGAAATGTCATTCACCCATATTCCAAGAAATGAGAATAAAGCAGAAGATGCAATGGCTACAATAGCATCTCTCTTGCAAAATAAGGAGAATCAACAGCGTTACAAATTTCTCATGGAAGATATCTTAACCCCTACCATTCAATCCCAGCATACCTACCGAATTTGCCATATATCAGGAACTAGTCAATCCTCATACAGTCAAACTTATCAATATTTAAAAGAACATATCCTTCCTCTTGACTTATCTCGCAATTAGAGAAGGAATTTTATCCATCGGTCCTCTCGCTATACTATAATTTTTGATATCCTATATAGGTGTGGTATAGATGATACTTTGTTCAGATATCTTGAACAAGAAGAATCTGAGAAAGTTCTTAACGAAGTTCATGCAAGTATTTGTGGCACACACTCAAGTGGTTTAACATTGGCTAAGAAATTTCTTTGTATGGGTTACTATTGGCCTACTATGAAGAGAGATTCATTCAGATATGCTAGAAAATACAAACAATGTAAGATCCATGGGAATCTCATTCATGCACTAGCACAAGAGTTATATCCTATGACAGGGTCATGGCCGTTTTCCCAATGGGGCCTTGATTTGGTAGGAAAGATAAATCCCTCATCTTCTAATGGACATAAGTTTATTCTGAGTGCTACTAAATATTTTGCTAAATGGATTGAAGCAGTGCCTTTAACAACAGTGACAAGAAAACAAATATAATCATTTATTTTGAATTATATAATCTGTCGCTATGGAGTTCCTATGACCATTATCACTAATAATGGAAGACCATTCAAAAATCAAGATGTGAAGGAGCCATGTGAACAATTTTATATCCAACATAGATTTTCTACTCCATATTATCCATAGGGAAATGGTCAAGTTGAGGCATCAAACAAAACTATCTTGAAAATCTTAAAGAAAACAATCAATGAAGCTGGAAAAGACTGGCACATTCAGCTAAATCCTGCTCTTTGGGAATACCGAACTAGCATCCGCACTCCAGCAGGGGCAACTCCATATTGTTTGGTCTATGGATCAGAAGCCATATTACCTATCGAAGTAGAGATACCTTCTCTACAAGTACCCTTTCAAGGTCTTATACTAGAAGAAGAACAACGAGTCTCTCAACTCCATGAACTAGAAACGATTCAAAAATGTCGCCAAAATGCAACAGATCATTTGAAAGTATATTAACAAAGAATGGAAAGAAGCTATAACCACAGAGTCAAGCCGCACATTTTTCAGATTGGAGATATAGTTCTAAGGGAGAATCCAAGAAATCAGCAAGACCGAGAAAAGAAGGGAAAATTTGGACCAAATTGGCTAGGACCTTTTGTCATAGTAGCAACATATGGATCAGGAGCATACAAGCTATCTACCCCTGAAGGTGATTGGTTTGATGAGCCTATCAATTCTATCCATCTCAAGAAATTCTATGCTTGAGATATAAAGTCCTAAAAATCAATCAATAAAAGCATATAATGTCCTGAAGAAATTAGTAAACATTAGAAAATCAGAAAATTCCTAAAAAGCATAAAACAAACATAAAAAAAAGAGAGAAAAATGCAATAAATTTAGATGATGACAACCTGGTAAACATGCGCTATCTACAAAGTGATTTCCTCCATCTATGAGATCACTTTGAGCACCTATTCACTCCATCCTATCGCATCTATCACTTCCATCTATCTTACCTTATCCATTCCATCTTCTATCTTTCGCATCCATTGCTCTAAACCATTTAGCAAGAAATATGTAGCTTACCAACAGTTATCAATCTTTGACATACTTGTCGTAGTCACTGTCCTAGATTTTATCAAAATCAATCATATCTGCATTTGTATCCCGCCATGGTTTGGATCTTGATCAATTGGTACATCCATAATAATGTTTTTTTTCCACTGGGGACAAAATCCTAATTCCTTTTGCAAAGGTGATCTTTTGAATCTTTCAAAATCCAAAACATTCATAAAACTTAGAAAAACCAAAAACACCTAGGGTTTTGAAACAAATAATGAGCAACAAAGCAATGAAGATCAAGGCATCTTATGACAACTGAATCGTGAAACTCAGAAAACAAAGAATCAACCAGCGAGTAATAAAAGATTATCAATGATCATTCATCAAGATGATTATATCAGCTAATGACCATGAGAACATGTGAATGACCTACAAGATTCAGTGTTTATATCTTGATTTTATTGCTAACCATGTACTCTATGTGACTCAAGGAAGTCCATGACTAGAGAAGCTATGATGGGGCATGATTATTTTCTTTGATTGATGTTTGTGGTTTATCTCTTATTAAGTTATGTACTTGTCTAAGGATATGATCGACAAAAGATCAAGGAGGACGTTCTGAGTCATGCATGAAAGGGGATAATCCTTGTCTATTCTGCAAGCAATAATTAGGTCAACTTGATCCATTATATCAAGTTGCTTGTATTAACTTGCTATATCAAAATCCATGTAAGGAATACTCAGGTCATCTTGAATCATTATGTCAAGTTGCTTGTATTATCTTACAACATTTTAAAGCTCAATGATGAAATCAAACACTGTTACAAGAGAGCATATGAAGAATGGCAGTACAATTTTTAGTTAGATGATTTTGGATTAGCTCATTATTCATCTACATTATAAGCATTCATGGTCAGTTGCATTATAAGCATATCATTTCATTAACATATCAACGGTCATAAATAAAGATTGAGTATACTTGGACAAACAAAAACAATTTGCATTTAATCATTGTAGGTGCATTCATTTTTTAAGAAATATTTTAATCATCATCCATTTCATTTAGTTGCATTTTATCATTGCATTAGCTTGCATTAAATTAAGTGCATTTCATTCATCATGTAGTGTATCATCATTATTATTTGCATTATCATTCCATTAATGATCATTTAATTGCATCTTTGCACTTAGATTCATAATCATTATAAACATTACATAAAAACTCAAAAACATTTCATGTAGATCATTTGCATTTAAATCATCATAAATCAAAAGCAAATCAATCATTCATTTGCATTTCCATATAGATCATTGCATTTGCATCATTTATATATCATTTAAGTTAGTAATCATTTTCATTTGCATCAAAGATCATCAAAATCAAAAAAATCAACAAAAGCATTTATCATTGCATCCATATAATCAAAGCATATAGTTCATCATCAAATAGAATAACATGTATAATAGAGATCATCATCATATAGAATCCATGTCTGCATATAGATCATCATAAAACAATAAAGTCCAAGTATACAATGATATCAAATAAACAATACAAGTGCCTCCAAATCGTATCATAGTTGTCCTGTACCACTACCACCTGACTCTGTCCGTCTTTGTGGCTATGGGCAAGAAGATCCTCCAGATGCCTATCTCCCATGATCACCACTCCTCTGAGGAGGTCCCATGACCCCACCACTTCTAGTATCCATCAACATGGTGGTATGATAACTACCTGCTCTCTGGCTCTCTGCAACTACCTCCTCATATCGTCATCACCAGTGGGAAGTCTCCTTCTCGACTTGAACTAATGTTCTAACAATATCAACCGAGAGAGTACCTGATCCAACTTGCTGAATATGATCAAGAAGGCCCTGAGTATCCCGTTGTCTCCTAACAAATCTATCCCTCTCAGCCATAAGAGTCTGCACTTGTGCTCGAAGCTAATCAATTTGTTTTCTAAGACTATCAATGGTCTCCTTCTCTAGCATATCATGCTTTGGTGCATCCTGCTATAGCATATCATGCTCTAGTGCATCCTGCTCTAGAAAATCCTACTGTGGTGTATGAACCCCAATCCCCTCCTCACCACCACTCTATCTAACTACTGGAATCTCCATCTGAGTAGCTCTTGCAATCCATCATCTAATAAGGGGAGCATGATCCTCTGGATCCTCATCATCTCCACAATGAGCTGCAATAACCCTAGGGTCTGGCTAAATCTAACCAAAATCAATACCTCTCCCACAACCCCCATCCAGTCCACTAACCATGCCTCCTCCTATCAATGTAAACCCTGTCGGTGATCTCATCCCTACTCTGCCATGCTCCCTCCCAATTTTTCCAACATCCCTCCCACCCATAGGACGTGGTCTCCCAATCCTGCCAACCGGTCCAAATGGTCCTCCATGGACTCTCAATTGACCTCCCCTCCATCCAGGTCTCCTAGCACCACCACCACCACCTCCATCCCCACCCTCATCTCCACCTCCCCCAGCCTCTTGAGAAGCTCTGAGATCTCGTCTCCATCTATGTCTCCTCACACCTGGATCATTTGAATTATCATCCTCATCTCCTGAGCTGGGAGGAGGATCTGTTGGATCGGTAATACAAGGAAATAGATGAGCTAGTATATACTGAGCATAATCTGCAGTAACCCCAAGATCAAGAATGTGCAATCTCATATCATAAGCCACTCTTGAAGTAGCAAGAAACTATGCATGAACAATCTCAAATGACAAAGAAGGTCCCCAATCTCGTCTATCTTTGTACCGTTGAGCATATATCATCACACCACTTTGCATAGGTTGGATGATACCAAACTGTCTAAGAATGCGACTAATCAACTGTCGCTCAACAATGTAAGGAGTCTGACCAATGAGATATCTACTCTGCATGATAAATGGTAATGTTCGTGCATCATCCATCCATGGCTCATAATCAACATATGGTCTCCAAGTAATGTTATCTAATGAATCAAGCACCCAACACCAATACTCCATCTTACCTAGCTTATGCTAAGTAAGGATACCTGCATAAAAATACACATATGGTTGTCTCTCTCCACACACTCTATGATGGATAGGTCGAGTAACAACAATGTGCTCCCAACACCAGATCTGCAATAATGTGCATCTTGTAGACAAACTAGAACTCTCATCATACACCACCTGATGAAGATCATGATATAAATGAGCCAACGTACAAACACCCCAAGCATATCGAGTACGATGCTGCATCATACTCAAGAGAATCTCACCCCATCCAACAACAAAACCTCATGATCGCCTATCAGGACAAATAAATCCTCCAATCAAACCAGCAAGAATCACATGGAGAGTCTCGTAATACATCACCATATCCTCCCATCAGATCTCTCCTCTAGCGATGCTATCATCAACAAAAATGGCTCTGCAAGCCTCTGTCCCAACACAATCCTAAAAATCATACTGCACTAACTCGCCAGTCACTCGGATGTGTAGAATCCTATACACATCCTTGAGTGTCACACTAATCTCACCCGTGGGCAAGTGGAAAGTGTTATGGTCACTGTGCCATCACTCGGCTAATGTCGTCAACAATCCTCTATTATGTGTAATCTCAGGCATATACAACACATGGCGTAAACCACAAACATCTATATGTCTAACCTCAGTTTGTGTCGTACTGCTAGTAATTTACCCCAACACTGGAGAACATCAAGTTTCTCCTATTTTCCAAGAGAATTCAATCAATCATCAACTATCTATCTATCACATCAAAGCGATCGCTAATCTATCAAATCTATCAAATCAAACTCAAGCAAACTTACACTATCTATCTATCAAATCAAATTGAAGAAAATTAAGCTATCAAATCATTTTTAAAACCTATCAATCATGGTTTTCTATCAATCACTGAGTTCAATCAAAACTCTGCTAAGCTCTTGCATCAAAAACTAAATCGGTTTCTTAGAGCTACTCTATCAAAACAAATCAAATCGATCTATCCAACAACATCAATCAACTCCCTATTCATAATACATGCACATCAAACACGTTAAATCTAATCATCAAAATGATTTTTAGCCCTTTGCACTTATCAAAAACATCAATTTTGAGCATATGCACTATCCTATTGAGCATATGCACTATCCTATGAAAAATTGCTATCATCCTTAGCATATGCGCTAACCCTACAAACATATGCGCAAAACAAAGCAAAAGAGAAAACAAACAATTCATAAGCGATATCTTATGCAAAAGCGCTAATCTATGCATATGTCTTAAACCTAATTGCATATGTGCTAAATCGAAATGCAAAAGCACTAACCTAATGCCAAAAAATCGCAAAAAAAATTAAAAATTTCAAAAATGCGCCTAAAACATGAAAAGTTGAATGACAAGTTGCAAACAAAGCTCGAGATAAGATACATACCAGATACCCATACTCGAGAGGTCATTGATATCGTCGAACACACTCAAATCGATGGTTCTCCACAGGAATCACCATTTCGCCACCTCACCAAGAAAATTTTCTTCACAAAGCTGACAAGGATAACAATGAAGTTAAAATTAGCTTTGGTTAATTTTATATTTACTATTTGAAGAGTAATCAATGCTATTCAATGGGGCAATTTAATTTGTTTTTTACAAATGAATCTAATTGATGAAACCTTTTATCAATTATCATGAGATCAATCGTTCCAACCAAAGTTTTCAACAATTTCACAATTAATCTCCTGAGGGGCCACACAATCAGGATTTTCAATCTTCATCAGGCGCATTATCGAGACTTGATTTAATCTTTGAAACAATGTTATCTCGACATCATTTCAAAGAGGGGCAAAATGTATACACATAAAAATGGCTATGATCAATTAAATAAATATTTTATATTTATTTAATAATTATTCTTCTATTAAATAGTTAATTTGAAAAGATTAATTTATTTAATTGATTTTCGTGTCTTTCTATTAATTAATATTTTATTAATTAATTTATCTATTATATTCCTCTAAATAATTAAATATCTAATATTTAGTTATTCCTCTAACCAATATAATTAAATATCTAATATTTAATTATCTTCTCCAAACAATTAAATATCCAATATTTAATAGTTATTCTCCTATCCTATAGTCTCAAATATTAAATAATTTCTTAAATTATTTAATCTTTCTTTTCCAACTTACCTTCCATCTTCACTTCATCTTCCCTTTGCCAACTCATCAAACATGTGGCTAAGAAAATTAATATTTCTTAAATATTAATTCATCATTTGTCTTCAACCTCCAAATTCAATGAATATTGTGTACGTACACATATTTCATAACCATTTCCTATATTCTCTCCAACACTCCCTAAATCTTAGGAAGGACTTGAGTCCACTTGTCCTATCATGCCTAAATCTTCTCCAACCATCCCTAGATTCCCCCAGTCAGCAACCCAGTCAAGGTGAGATAAGTGACACTTGTCTTCTCCTTCCCCCTTTCTCTCAACCTTCACCTTTGCTCACAACCATCCAAATCTGCAGATCTGATCATGACCATTAATCTAAGCCACATCATCTCATCCTCTCAAGGTCTATAAAATCAAGAGCTTCAGTTGAGAGAGTTAGACTTCAAGAGACTTCAAGTGCATTTTCAAGCAAATCATTTATAAAACTTATGCATCCATGAGTTTTAATCTTGAAGCAAAATAGCAATTATCATTTTGCATAATCATTTTATCATAATCATGTAGTATTGCATATAATAGTATCAGTAAACTATTAGTTATCAGTCCATTCTTCATATGTCATCTTGGAAGCTACTAGTGCATTGTCTGAGAGCACACCATCTACAATCAGGAACAGTGGAGTTAGGACACAATGAGACATAAATCATGAAGGTAAAAATAATTTATTTATTTTAATATGTATTTCATGTAGTTTCATTGGTTGAGTTTGGATTTCCTGTAACATTTCCATTAGTATTTTGTGAAACTAAATTGTTGCAGGAAGCATTTTGAGGATGAAATTCAAGTCGACACAGATTGATTTTTCGACTTGAGCCGATAGAAGAGATATTTTCCCGCTCTAATTTGAGATGAGCCAAAGGGAGGGACCCCAAGATAGGTCCCAAACAGGGGATCCCAGGACACCACACCCTGGTCCTAGTGGATCCTAGGGTGCCACACTCTAGTCTTTCCCTATTTTGGGGTAGGATCAAGGTGGCTTTGAGGTGCAGGGTTGAGAAAAATGCAGGGTTTGACATGTATGAGCATATTCAGGTCTCCGATCAGGACAGGGGGTGCAATCACTAAGACAAAGACCCAAATGCGGTCAAAAATTGCAAGGGGTGCAATTTTAGGATGTTACATTTAGCCCCCACTTTAGTGGGAGTATGAGATTACACAAATACTACCGATAAAGTACAAGGAATTTAGATTGAAAGACTTTCACCACATCAAGGAGGCAAGATTCACCAAGCCCCCAGAGGACTTTAGGATCTTATGACTTCAATGATAAGGTAAAAGGGAAGATCATGAGAGAAAGAGAGAACCATGACTACAACTAGTAAGGTTCTTTTACTATGAGTCATGAAAAGAAGCACCAAAAATTACAAAGCAAGGACAAAGTTAGCTAAGTAACTTTAAGTACAAAAAGAGAGAATCATGAGCATAGTGTATGCCCCCATGTTAAAGAGATTGCATATGCCTTATCGAGAGAAATTGCTTTAAGGTAGGATACATCCAAAGAAGACAAGCACATTATCGCAATAATTTAGCCCTCAAGAGAGGATAAATCAAAGGATAATGAGCACAAGGCACAAAACACAGCTACATGGTTTCACCTAACTTTTGAGTCAGCATGCTTTTTATGATAAGTCATCTATATCATGTACATACATACATGCACACATGCATGCACACACACACACACACACACACACACACACACACACACACACACACACACACACACACACACACACACACACATAGAATCCTCCTCATCCCCCAAAGAGAGGAAACCACCATGGAAGAAGGGAACACATGTGTCTTTTGAGTCAACATGGGAGAGACTAAAAGAGAGCTCAATGCTTTGCATCATCCTCAAGTAGAGAACACTATGGACAAAAAATAGAAGAATAGGGAGAACAAATAGAAGAATGTCACAAACAAAAAAGAGAGGAGAGAGAAAGAGTCTATAGTGGTAATGAAGCTAATCAAGCATATCATCCTCCCCTCGATCTTGCTAATCATTATTTCGAGAAGGTGGACAACATGCAAGAGGAGCCATATCGAGCATAGTAGATGGAGCTATCACAAGTTCCAAACAAGGACCATGTTCTAATGATAAGCCACTTTGTTCATTACTAAGAGCTAGGATTAATGTTTTTGAAAATTTTGCAGATAAATCATTGTTAATATCAACATATTCATATTTATCATCAAAAATATTAGGATCAATATTTTCATCATTAAGAATATTTTGACCTATTTCTTCATCAATATTAATAAGAATTGGAGCTCTAATAGGAATAGAACTTGAACCATCATCTATCTTAAGCATTTTGCGTCTTGGAGAATCAAGTTGAACATCATGTTTAGGAGAAAATAGAATCATGTCAACACTTGGTGTTTTGGGAGAAGAAATGGTTTGCGAAGCAACCTCATGAGATCTAGCATGATGTCTTCATCGACGTTCTCTTGTACAATAGTTTTGTCTAGTCTTGGTTGAAGGTTGAGGAGGTTTAGGTTCATTAGTGATGCAGGAGCATTGGTCTAGTTCTTACTGGTTGGGCAGTTTTCAGTGCAATTGCTTGGATATCATGGCATTTCTTCATGTTTGAGTTTTTAGCGTTGTGGTTTTGGGTTTATTCCCTTGTGTTCATTATCTTTGTTGTGTTTGAGTTTCATGGTATTTGGATTTAACCATGGTGAGTTATCGATTCCGGTACTGACTCGGTTGATATGTTCTTACTAGTTAGTCTGACAGTGTGTTGAGTGAAGGTGGATCAGGTTGTAGTTGATCTCCGTGACTTGTTGATCGTTGATTTGTGTTTCTTGTGTCATGTCCAATGTTCCCAGATGACCGCACATTGTCTTGTGCATTTTGGAAGTTGTTCTTAGTGATTTGAGCCGATATGTTACTGTTACACGTTTCATGAACCATTTGGTCTTTTGGGCTGACTTGATTAAGTTGTTATTATTTACGGACGGTATAAATGGAATTTTGTGAATCATATAAAAAAATAGAAGATAGAAGATTGAAGGAAAATATTAGAGATCGAGCGAAGATGCAGATCCAAAGAGATTCTGATCTAGTGGACTAAGGTCAGAAGGTACAGGTACGGATTAGGGTAGAACCGACAAACTATTTTTGGAGGCCGATCTGATATGTGGATGACCTGTGGATCTAATATCCTATGTTGTAAGCATTGTTTGTATCCTGGACTATGATCCAGCATGTTGCATGTGTTGGCATGATTGGCATAACTGATGTAGATGAAGAATGGTGTCTGAACCAGTAAAGGACTATTTGTTATGACTTTGATCAGTTATTTGTAATGTCATTGATGGCAACTGATGTTTACTATGTTGTATTTTGTCATCTAATCTTTTTGGTCTACCATAAATTCCTTACTGGTATTATAGATATTGAACTGGGAATTAGGACCTTAACCAGTAAATGAGGAATGTTTTGATTTCATCTGGCGATTGGTGATGATTGAAGTGTTGCAGTTTGGAATGTGAGCTTGTATCATTGTAATATGTATCTAACTAGAACCGCATCGTGTTTTGGTTATCGAAAATCATGTTTATGATTTCTATTGTATTTGTGCTAAGAGTTTATTACTGGTTTATGTTTGATTTGAATAAGTTTTTTAAGTTCAAGTTTTGAGTTTTAAATTATTGTTAATATTGATTCCCCCCCTCTCAGTATTAACTGGATCCTTTAAGATTAACAATTGGTATCAAAGCCTTGGTCCTCTATGTGCAGAAAGCTTAACAACTTGAAGGAAAGATCCTGAAGAAAGATGGTGAAGAAGGAGGGTCCCAAGTTTACCAAGGACAACTATCCGATATGGAGACACCGGATGAAGATATACATTAAAGGATTGGGTGCTTAGTATTGGAATCATGTGTTAACTATTAGAAAATGCACACTCTAATGAGAAATTGTAGGTGATTGAAGGTTAACTGTTGGAAAATGCACACTCCAATCATATGATACCGAAAAGACAAGATACCGGCACCAACAATGATAAACTCTACACTAGCACACAGAACATCAGCACCCTGGCCGACAGGAATTTTATTTATAATTTATTTTTTAATTAATTGTAAAATCATTGTAAGCCGACATGGCGAGTTGTAATATGACTCATATATGTATGAGATCATTTTGTAATAGGAAAGATGAATAAGATGCGAGATAAGCAGACCTACTATGCAAATTATAGGTTAAGGGTTTATGTATGTAGCAGAGCTTAAACCGGTACTGGATCTGGCATAACAGATGCTAATCTGAAGCAGTACAAGACATTGGATTAATATAATCCATTTTTGTAAGTCAGTGTGACTTCTTTTGTAATTGAGTAGTGAGCTCTAGGCACTTGGCCTTCCTACATGTGCAGGCCCCTATTGTAAGAGTAATATTTCTGTATTGGCCAGTAAGCAAATATTGTGGGTCACAAATCCCACCGAGGTTTTTCCCACACCAGGTTTCCTCATTAAAATACTGTGTTATGGTGTGCTTCTCATATGGTTGTTGTTATTCTTGTTTACCGATACATAGTTTTAATATGCTTTTCATATTTTAAGTCAAGTAAATTTATTAACCGGTTAGATACCGATTCACCCCCCCCCCCCCCCCCCCCCTCTCAATATCTTTGGGAATCCTAACAATTGGTATCAGAGCTTGGTCCTCTATTTTCAAAAGCCTAACAGCTTGAGGAAAATCTTGTCACCAGTAGAGATGGAAAACTTGAGAGAACAATTGAAAACAACTCTTTCAGACTATGATGCACAAAAGGTGAAGAATATCAAACTTGAAGATGATCTAAAGGCTGCTCAGGATATCATTCAAGCACTTCAATAAAATCTTACCATTGCAAGAAATAAGAGAAGAGAACTTTGTGAAAACATGCAAAATGAGAATGATGAAAAGGAAACTCTTAATGATCTGGTAAACAAGCTAAGACAAGAGATCAGTACAACATAGAATGAGATGCAGGATATGACTATGAGATTCTATAAAGAAATTGAAGATAGAAAGAAGAATGAAGAAGACTTGGTTAGAAGACTAAATGATGCTGGAAATGAAAACACAAGACTCGGTCATAAAAATGATATGTTGAAGACAGATCTAATGCACACACAAAATGACATAACTGAACTAATAAGACAGAAAGGAATCTTGGAGAGTGAACTAACTGCTGCAAATCATCACAAGGAAAAATTCAAGAAAAGTTCAGAAGAACTTGGTGACATGCTGAAGAATCAAAAACCTAATGGTGATGCAAATGGCATTCTCTTTGAAGTTGGTGAAAGCTCTGGTACTGCAAACAAACATGATCATAGCAAACCGGTAAGACAACCTACTGCTTACAAGTTTAATGGAAAATGTTTTAACTATAACAAGTATGGTCATAGAGAAAATCAGTGTAGATCTAGAAATTATCAGAATACTAATACACCCACCGTTCAATGTTCTAAATGCAGCAAAGTTGGTCATAATTCAGAAAATTGCAGAATGAATGTGAGATGTTATGTTTGTGGAAGATTTAGGCACTTATCTAATCAATGTAGAACACATACTGGCATAGGATATAGAAAAGCTATTCAGAAGAACAATGTGACTTGTTATGCCTGAAACAAGATTGGGCATGTTGCTAAATTTTGTAGAAGTAAGGCTTCACCGACAAATAACAAAGGTCCTAGTTTGAAAGGTAAAGAAAAGGTTGAAGAGGTAAAGCAAGAATTCTCAAAACAATGGATCAGAAAGTCAGATTTAAATGTTGATGGGAATACTCCTCCACCAACAAAATAGAGTAACAGTCTACCGACAGGAGACTCTTCATCTAACTGAAGAAAATTCTTTTGGGGGTTTAGCAACAAAATGAAAAACATGTTATTATTCCCTCGGTTGATAGTTAGAAGTTGAAATTACTTCTATACCAGCAGATGATTTAAGTTGTGACTTAATCGACAAGCATTAAATGTGGTAGTTGGCATAAATAACATTATAAAGCAAGTGTTTTGGCTCCTTTTTCATTCACCAAGCATTCAAATCTTAGGGAGCACGAAAATTCCCGAGCGAAGGTACTCCAAGCAAAGAAGTGAAGCAATCCATCAAAGCATTCATCCTTAAGGCAGATTGAGGTATTTATAGCTATGGCATCTTCATCCACTCCTGAATTTATTGCAAACCCTACTATTGTTGAAGTTGTTAAGCGACCTAGACCCGTTTTTCAGCTAGTTCCCGAAATTGCTAAGAAAGATGACAACATAGGTGCATTCTCTCAAATTCCTAAAGGAGTAGTATATGCTGAAGACCCTAGAATGTATATACATTGTCATATTGATGAACTAGGTAATGATGAAATTAAAAATATGTATGAGACTGTAATCTATGGTGAATCCAGAAATGTCAAACCTGAACATAAGATAGTAGAAACCCTAGGTTTCACTAAAATACTTAGTATCCCGAATTTCCCCAAGGATATCATAAGGATTGTGTTAAGCAGAGTACATGGTGAATTCTTCTAGTTAGAATCTATTCATAAAATCACAAAAGAAGTAGTAAAAGCTGTAACAGGGTTACCCTCCACTGGAAATAGACCTGACAAAACTAAGAAGTTCTCAAATGACTTAGTGATAAACCTAACTGGTGCAACATTTGATAAGAGATCTCTAAGGGTAAACGATGTGAAGGATACTGTATATGGTGAAAATGGATAACAATAATAACGATATTGAAAGGCTAAATGAATTCAACCACCAAACCCTAGCCTAACAACAACAAAGATCCACCATAACATATGAAGATTACCTAAGACAATGCAAATCACATGAAATCACAAAGATTATACCATCACATGTCCAATAGGGTTTTGATCTCCATTCTTCCTATCTCCATTGATCTTGTTTGATATATTTGCTCTCAGATTTTATGTGTACAAGAGCTCAACAAAGAACGGAATGTGGTTGCAAGTAGGATCGTAATGTAGTCAAAATGATCATTAGGGCATTTAGTCATTAGAATGCTTGATTAGGATGAATAATTAGAATGCCTAGAATGATTAGGGCATTAGGGTTTGATAATGAAGGAAGCATCTCCTTATATAGAAGACACTATATGAAATGGAGGGATAAGATTGAGAGGTGTAAAAGGAGGTCGGTTATGATTAGAGGGTAGGTAGAAGAAATAGTAAAATAATGAAAGAGGTAGGTAGTGTATGAATTAAGAGATGAATGACATGTGTCATGGGTAGAAAAGGT
Organism: Cryptomeria japonica; assembly: GCF_030272615.1. NCBI lineage: Eukaryota > Viridiplantae > Streptophyta > Pinopsida > Cupressales > Cupressaceae > Cryptomeria > Cryptomeria japonica. Next base: position 104,703,511 of record NC_081410.1, read on the forward strand.
TAATGACTTAATTAAATAAATAAAGATTTATTTAATTAGTAGAAGAAGTGGGATCGATTAAATAAATAAGATATTTATTTAATTCAGGAAAAGGATAATTTAAATAAATAAATGTATTTATTTAAATGAGAAATAAGGCTAGAAGAGGATAAATGAATTAATTAAATAAATAAGTATTTATTTAATTAATAGAAGAATTAGGCTTAGATAATTAAATAAATAAAATATTTATTTAATTAGACATGACAATTTTAGGTGTCTACATTTTGCCCCTCTTTGAGACAATGCAGCTTGTCGCGTTGTTTCAAAGAAGATAAGATGAACTGATACAGAGTTGCCCCAGAATGGGAATGATATGCCCCCTCGAGAGATTGGATGAAAATGTCTGAAAAGATTGCAGACAATCTCTCGATAAGAAAGAAAGGCTAGAATGGACTGACTAGATAAAGTGACAAAGTCACGGGATAATGAAGACTGACTCGGGAAACGAAGGCTAGGGGTAGTCTATAAGATAGAGCATGGGGGAAAATACATCCTCATTGTCATCTACACCTTCACGAGATCAAAGTGCAGAGCGAGAAAAGAGCAGGAGCAGTCAGCAGCGATGGCTTTCGTGCATAGATTCGATTGTGTTCACCGATTTCAGAGGCCAGCAGAGGCAGGAGAGCCTGTAAGTACCACCAAACCTCCTTGTACTTTGACGCATTTAATTTTGTCATTAATGCATGTCGAATAGGGCAATAAATGCGCTTAGAAGTAGAGTTGAAAAATGTCAAAAACTATCTAACCGCATTTGTGTCGGTGTCAGGCGCGTCTATGGCGGTGCCAGGCACGTCTGTGTCTGGAACCGCGTCTGCGTCGAATGTGGGCACGTCTGCGATGTGCAGGGGTGTCTGCGTAGTCTAGTCGCGTTTATGCCTGACATAGGCACGTTTGTGTTATACAGGCGCGTCTGTATTGTGCAGGCGCATCTGTGCAGTCTGTAGGCGCGTTTATGTAATGTAAGCGCGTTTGCGTTGAAAAATGCAAGTTTTGGTCTTCTAGGTCAAATCGGCAGTTCTGTGATGAACATATGCTGTCGATTGGATAAGCTGCTGAGAGGATACACTCAAGCAGGTCCTCTAGGGAAGACTAGGATAGATCAAGGCACTTTGTGATGAACAGTGAGTACCAAGATAGAGTACTTTGTGATGAACAAGGAGTACCCAAAGTATGAGCAGCACTTTGTGATAAACAGGGAGTGCAAATGTGAATAACACTTTGTGATGAACAGTGAGTGTCACACATGTAGTACTTTGTGATGAATAGGGAGTACCACTAGGATAAAAGCAACACTTTGTGATGAACAGTGAGTGTCACGATAACTGACATGATTGATTTGCTTGACTGCAAGAGTATTTGCCGATGCTGGAGTCACGGGAGAGATTCCCATCAACACAAAGGTTGCGACCGGAGTTGTCATTCGAGGACCGAGCTGCCATCGAGGAGATGGGCTTGAGACATGTACTATATGTGCCTGAGTTTCGGGCAAACATGGGTTTGGTGACTGTGCTTGCTGAGAGATGGCACTTTGAGACATGCACATTCCATTTGCCTATGGGTGAGATGACAGTCACCCTGGAGGATGTATACAGGATTCTGCGGGTGCCAATCGATGGGGAGCTGATCCCATACGATCGAGATGGCGATAGAGAGGCCTTGAGACGAGTATTCTAGGACCCTGGATTAGAGATGAGGGCAGGACACGTGGCATGGGATATCATGACAGCCATAGGGTTAGCATTGCCAGTAGTGATCGGAGGAGCTATCAGTGGGTTCTTGTGTCCAGACAGGGCGACACGGGGGTTGGCTGTGGGCTGGGGGGAGCACTAGAGACGCTGATGACACAACATACCAGATATGCCTGGGGACCATGTGTGCTGGCACACCTATATTACGAGTTGCATCAGTTTGTTTATCATGGGTCAGTGGGATTGGGCTGCGGAGTTACATTGCTGCAGGTATGGGCTTACGAGCATCTGTCGGTTACCTGACCGATACACTTCAGGGGCAGAGGTCATGGGCACAACTTCATGCATGTATATGATATGATCACTTCGCAACCACGGATTGGCAGGCTAGAGTACTGGCGGTGAGTGATTGATGACATTGATGAGGTCATATGGCGACCTTATCTGGGCTGCGGCGACCTTATCTGGGCTGCGAGCAGTGGGAGGATGATGCAGTTGAGCTACCGTACACCTTTCGGAGTAGGTACCTGATTGGGCGGACACCCTATGTGCTAGAGAGGCAGCTGGTAGACAGGATTGGCCGACAGTTTGGCCGGATTCAGAGGATGTTGCGGGGCTCAGGCATGTATGCCCGTACTGTGAGAGATCAGGCACAGTTTGGGCTGTTGTTGTCATATGATTAGGCAGTGACATAGCTGGTGGAGATGATACCTCTACCCTGGGACATGTGGCCAGAGATCGAGGATGCCGGCATGGATGCTGAGTATACAGCTTATTGGGCAGAGCATCCGTTCCCACAGTTGACAGATCCAGGAGAGGCACTGGAGGGAGATGGTGGGGGAGATGATGATGATAGTGGAGGTGATGGGGGTCGAGGCCGACGGAGGAGGAGGGGAGTAGTTGGAGAGAGGAGGGTTGCACCTCAGAGGGAGGGTGATGAGGAGAGACCGGCTCGGGTGGTGAGGGGTCGCGGTGGATTGCCGCTATAGGTACCAGCAGCACAGGGTCCCAGGCAGGTACAGAGACAGGGACAGGTACAGGGACAGGTGCCAGTATAGGCACAGGAGTAGGGACGGAGACAGGTATAGGCATAGAGGCATGTACAGAGACAGGTACCCGTACAGGCACCAGTACAGGTACAGATACAGGGGCAGGCACCCGCAGAGGGGGAGCCATAGGCAAAGGCAGAGGGGGCTGACCCAAAGGAGGATGAGCTGATTGAGCTCAGGGAGATCTGCCAGGGACAGACAGATGAGATTCAGGAGCTGGAGAGGGAGAGGGATCGGCTCAGGATGAGGCTCAGAGATACTGAGTGGGAGAGAGATCAGGCGATCCAGCGCTATACAGAGGCTGAGACAGCACTAAGGGCAGGGAGACAGGCGGCGAAGGACACAGGGGCAGGATATGTATATGTCCTGCGGGCAGGAGAGGAGATAGGCTACTGGAGGGACCTCTACTATGGTGCAGTGCCAGCAGATCAGCGGGCGAGGAGCTTCCATAGACCGTCGCGTACAGCGACAGCTACGGGGGGGAGCCAAAGGAGATAGGCATCGAGTGGTGGGGTCATGGGTCCTCCACCACCACCAGATAGAGGGGACAGGCAGGATGATCCTGGGGTGGGTCCTTCTAGGGCTCAGACTCCGTCGAGGCCAACTGGCTCTGAGGGAGGGAGTTCATCATAGCCGTAGAGGGCTCCCTATGTATCAGTATTGTACCATTTTTGTATGATGATGTAGACACCTGCGGGTGATTGTAGCCATATGATTTTGACATCATTGTATCATGACACTTTATATATATATATATGAGATGATTCATCTTTGCGACAGCTATATGCATGTGTACCTATGTGATGAGATGTTCTTATGTGATGCTTATGATATGGATGCAAATATGTATATGATGCAATGCAATATTTTTTATTTATTTATTTTGTTCGTTTATGTTTTTACATGTGTATGCATGATGCAAATGTGAATGTAAGTAATGCAGATGAATATGATAATGCAAATGTAAATTGTGCTAACAAGTGTTGTGTGCAGGATGTGATGCAGTTGTGATATCTATATGTATGTATGAAATGCTTATATGTGGTAATGTAGGTGCAGCTACATGAAATGCAAATGTTTTTGGTGTGTCATTATACTCAGTCATGTGATAGCAAGCTACGCAGACTCGAGAAGGATGATGGAAGTCAATCAAGAAAGGGGGATGGAAGATAGAAGATATGAAAGTGAAAGAGCTTCTTGTGCGTTATCATCATTGAGCTTTATTATGGCAAAATAGGTTATGACAATCAAGGCATATGTTCGACCCAGAAAGTCATTGTACCTGTTTGCATGGAGATAAGATAGTCACAAACAAGGAATGCCCCAATTCATACTAGACTTACAGTGTCCTCATATCCTTGGACAAGTCATAGCATTACTAAAAGACAATCCACAGATAGCATATACAAATAGGTGATGATACCCCATCTTCGCCTTTCTAGTCAAAGACATCCTGGAGATAGAATCTCTAGTCAAAGACATCCTGGAAAAGCTAAAAGACATGTCACCAGAAAGGTAAAATCAAAAGAAAACCAAGACTCGACACCAACACCCACTGTAGTCCTCAAGTTTAGTGTCTCTTTTCACCTGTATAAGTCTTATTTGATTGTGGTCACAATGTTTACTTTCACAGAAAGGATAGATAGCACTGAACCATAATGTTGTCTGAGTGTGTTGAAAGATTTGATTTGTTGAAGCCCATTGTTTTTGCTGTCTCATCTGAACTTGACTGAATCCATGAAATTGATACTTTATTGCGGAGAAGACAAAACTTTATTGCAGATCTGTGATGCAAATGTTGCTTTATTGCGGATCGTGTGCGGATAGGCTGAAGGAAGCTGGAAGAAACTATACTCCTCAAAACATGTGATGTTCTCAGTTCCACACCCATTACTAGACGTAGGATTTTGCCTTAGCCACAGATAGGATCTGATTTATTATGGATGGAAAGGGAGGTGAAAAGGGAGGTTTATTATGAATGGATAACCAATCTTGGGTAGATAAATAACAAGCCATGATGGGAATGGGTAAGTTTATTATGAACAAATAGGTTGTGAGTGTGTGCAAAGTGAAATGATGAAAGAGAATCCTAAAGGAGGGAGGAGCAATGTCTCTACGCGTGGCGCTGGTGACCCAGTTTTCACCATGGTACTTGCGCAGGGCGCCACCGAAGTGGTTTTCACCGTTGGACGAAATTATTTCTCTTTACTTTTTTTGATTTTTCAATGTTTTTTGTGTCACAAGGCGCCTATTTGCCAGGTTTTCACCAAGTAACGATTTTTTTGTTTTATAAATATTTTTTTTTGTATTTTTGAAATTTTTGATTTTTTTGTATTTTTTGAATTAGGATATTCCAAAGAGCTATGTGTAGAACTTGCGAAGGTTCATGCTATTGATAGGATCCTCCAAAGGTTCACCTTTTGTAGTTGAGAGCTAATATGCCCCAGATCCATATGCTACTGTAATGATGTAAGGACCAAGCCAATTTGGTTTGAACTTGCCCCTCTTCTCTCTGTCTTGTTGATTTTTGGGATTTTCTCTGAGAACTAAGTAACCTACCTCAAATGTGCGAGGCTTGAATTTGTGATTGTAGTTGCACTGTTTCTTGACTGAATGATGTGTAGCTTGAGTGTCTGTCTTTGTTGATAAAGGAACTGAGATAGAATTACTAGTGTGTGGACTACGTAGGCCCGTATGCGTGTCACCTGAAGAAGTTTGGGCATCACTGATAGCAAAGTCCCTTGAGGAAGTTCCATTAAAGGTCCATGATGTATCGCCAAAACGGGATGGATGTGTGGAACAAGTGGATGAGTTATGAAGGCTTATGACTATGAAAAAAAGTGAAGTAGGATAGCATGATGGAGACTTAGGATCAACAAGTATGCTTTTTGACTTGAAATTTTAGAACTTTTGCCCCCAGTTATTTTGATATTAGGGGAGATCAACTCTTGCTCTTTTTGCTTCATAGGATTTTTATCCTTGACTTTGATTTTTGTAGAGTCCAATAGCTTTAGATTTTGATTTGGACTAAAGGACTTTTCTTTATTTTTAACTTTTAGATTTTTCTTTTCAAAGCTTGATTCTTGATCCCCAATAAGTAAGGGCTTTTGTGATTCTTGTTGGTCCAAGTCTAGAAGTGGAGTAGAAATGGAATGAGTGGATGATATGGTAAGGCTATGTGAGTTATCAAGAGGGCTGGTGATATGCTCAATAGATTCTTCGCTGGAACCACTCTTAGGACTATTGATATCAAGAGTTGCTTGCACCACTGGAGGAGATTTGCATTCAGACCTAGTAGCCACAACACTAGGTTCTTCGTACCCAATTCCTTGCAAATTATTTATAGATTGTTCATGTCGACTGAATACCTTAGGAGATAGTGGGAGTTGATCAACATGGAAGATATATTCACCACATCCCATGTCTTTAACCTTGAATTTTTCTTTGAGCTCTGTTTGTTTTGATGTAGAAGCTTTCAATGATTCTGGATCCACATATGCAAATGAAGGAATAGCTTCTCGATTGGCTGGTATTGTTATTTCTAATCTAGGTTGCAGATTGTTGCAATATATGAATGGATTTGGGTCAGCTTTGATAGTCACTTCAACTCCATTGTGTGGAAACTTGATGCAACGATGGTATGTAGATGGGACTGCCCTCATTTCATGAATCCAAGGACGTCCTAGCAATATGTTGTATGTGAGATCCAGATCAAGTACTTGACAAACCACATCCTTTGTAACTTGCCCAACTCTGAGAGGTAAGGTGACTGTGCCCTTGGATGAACACTCTTCGTCATCATATGCCTTGATGGTAATTTTGTTTATAGAATTCACAGCTTTATCAGAATATCCCAATTGTGTGATAGGGCTTAATGTGCAAATGTTTAGACCTGCTCCTCCATCTATCAGGACTCTTTTTATTCGATGCTTGTGTATGATGGCTTCAATGTGTAATGGTGCATTATGTGGCTGACTTACAGATGTGTCATCGGCTTCTGTGAAAGTAAGGGAGTGTGGAACGAAAAGGTATCCCACCATGGCTTGAAACTGGTCCACATTCAGATCAGTAGGAACAGTAGTATCTCTCAAGATTTTGTCAAGAATTGCTTTATGTGCGGGAGATATGCGTAATAGCTCAAGGATTGAAATGAGCGCGGGTGTCTTCCCTAACTATTCTACAAGGTCGTACTCAGGCTTGGTTGATGAAGAAGGGGTGTTTTTGGCTGGAGCACCTTGCAAAGTGATTTTACCTTGACAGGTTGTAACATGACATTCAGAGGTAGGTTCAGAAGAAGATCCAACACCTTTTAGGACAATCTTGGGTCTCTGGGTAGAATTCTCAAACACTTTGTCCTTGATGATAATAGTAGAGACGTAATTGTCCATCGAGATGTGATTGATAGTTGAATCATAGTTATAGGATGCTCTGGTATAGTTGGTTTGATCCTCTGTGGCTTTAGCTTTTCCTTTGTCATGTTTTGGGAATGGTTCCTTAAACATCTCATGTTCTTGATTAGACAAATGTCCCTCAATCTCAATGTCACCTCTATCAATGAGATCTTGTATGATGTTCTTCAGTCGATGACAATTTCCTATCTTATGACCCTTGCTCTTATGAAATTCACAATACTCATCATCATTCCACCAATTTGGTTTGACCTTTGGCTCATATGGAGGAAAATCTGGAACTGTGATTACCTTGTTTGCCACTAGCTTTTTGAAAATTGACTCAAGTGGTTCTCCTAATGGAGTGTACTTCCTTCGTGATTTAGAACCTGTTTGAGTATTCACCTGATTTGATCCAAAAAAAATGAATTTGGGTCGCACTGTGTTGGCATCAACAACACCATCATTGACTGTGTTCTTGTTTTCATTCCAAAATCTTGGCTTGTCTTTTCCTTTAAAGTCATCTTTGTTTTCCTTGAATATTTTAATGACTCCTTGTTCAATTAGGACCTTTTCTGTCGCTAAGCCTTTTTCAATGACGTCCTTGAAGGTGGACAAATAATCTTTCCTTAAGTCATAACCAATCTCTTTGTTAACATTTTGGGTGAACATTTCTACCATTTGTTTTTGTGGAATTTCACAAGAGCATCTGCTGGCTAGATTTCTCCATCTTTGTAAAAATGATGCAAAAGATTCACCCTCTTTTTGCTTAGTATTGCACAAAGTAGTGACTGATATGTCTGTCTCTATGTTGTAGGAGAAATGTTGAATAAATGCCTCTGCTAAGTCACCCGATGACTTAATTCCAGGTGGAAGTTGGGAGAACCATTCCATAGCTTGATCACCTAAGCTTTGTGGGAATAATCTCATCAAATATGTCTCTTCTGCTACTACCTCAATGCAAGCTGTGGAAAACTGTCTTATGTGTGCCTTAGGATCCCCTTTTCCTCTATACTTATCAAATTTAGGCGTCACAAAGTGTGTAGGAAAAGGAGGCATTGGAATGCTCTTGTCAAATGGATAAGGACATATGTCTCTCATTGTGTATGTTGGCTTTGGTGTATTTATTTCCTCCATTTTCTTTTGTAAGTCCTTGATTTGTTGCTCCAAATTGCTCTTAGGTGGAGATCGACTTCTTGGACCATACCCCATGCTTGAGGCACCAATTGGAGGAGGAGCATGTTGCATATATGGATGATATTGATCATACACATGTTCATATGGAGGAGGTCTGTAATGATGCCGTGTATATGGACCACTTGGTATAGATTCATGTTGAGGAACCCCATATCTATTTTGCGCATGTATACCATATTCTACAGGCATGTCATGTTCCATTGTGTTGCCCCCAAATTTGACATGAGGTTTCCTTGTGTCCAAATTTTGAGCATGCCTTTGAACATCCAATTGTTTTGGTTGATCCTTAGCATTAGTATGTGATTGAGCATATCTGTCTACATAAGACTTCCATAAGGGTCTACGAAGGTAAGTATCATATGCTTGACCATGTGTATGTGGGACCTCTGGTTTTTGAAGCAAAGACGATGGTGATTCAGGCACCATATATGGTCCTCTATTTCCTCCACTATTAGGTCTCCTTTGATCCATGTTGGAGTGAGTTTGTTGCAAAGGTCGGTTTTCCATTATTTGAGACATGTCAAAATCATGAGGTATCTTGGCTCCACTTTGTGCCATCATGTGTAAGAAGTATTGTCTATCTCTCCTCATTATTTCCTCAACCAATCGATTGAAATGGGGATTCATAATGGATTCTTCCACATCTGCTGAATGTATTGATAAGTTGTCCAAATTGTCATTGTGTGTAACATTGTTGTTTGTGGTGCCTGTGTTTTCAACATTTGGAATGTTTCTATAGACATCCATGTCAGGTAATGTAGTGTGATCAGTGTTGAAAAAGATATCATTCTCATACTCATAAGAACTCATGTTTGCAAACTCTTGAGCCTCTTTAGTTTCTCTCCTAGATTTTTGAAGATGGGTTTCAACCATGAACTAGGTATTGACCAAGATATGTGAGACTAGATGAAAAATGGAAAGAGTATGGAAGACCAAGAGTTGGATGGAGTGTAAATGAATCTGAGGTGTACTTGCAATGTCCAAAGTGTAAGACCAAGTATGTATGTAGTAGAGTAGGTGTGACTTCCAAAGAGAGGATAGTTTCTCTTGATGAGGTAAGATGACCTTGACCCTAAGTAAGACCAAATGAGACCCAAAGGTAAGAAACCTTGATGAGGGACCACCTAGCAAAGTGTTGTTGTATGTAATGTGTTGACAAAGTATGATGAGGACAAGCAAGTGACCTTTTGACTCAAGTTTAGACAAGTGTGAATGTAAAGCAAGATGTAAAGCAATGATGGATTTTGTGAGACCCAAAGACAGGTTGAATGCTAAATGAAACCTTAGAGAGATGACCTAGGAAGCTCAAGATTTCCGAAACTGACTGTGTTTGCTTGCTGGACTGTAACAGTTTTTTTTCAATTCTGGACACAGACACGACTATATACTTCACAGACGTGGTTTCCTGACACAGACGCTACTCTGTTTAACACAAATGCACTTCTGAGGTTTTCTTGTTTATGTTTGCTGGACTGTAAAAAATTTTGCAATTTTGAACACAGACGCACCTGTATACTGCACAGATGCGGTTACCCGACACAAACATGTTTCTATTCAACACAGACGCTGTTATAAACATAGACGCTATTCTGCCCTTCACAGACGTGCCTAGACAACACAGACGCGGTTAAAACAGACACAGACGCTTTTTTGTAAAATTTGTGCAATTTTTTCCAATCTGTGAAGTCATTTTGTTGTGACCAAATCTGACTATTTGACTGTTTTTCGTGACAAGAGGACACAATGTTGATGAGGACTCAATGTTTGCAAGTGTTTAGACTGACAATGACTCCAAGAAAAGTGTGTTGTTTGATGTAAAATTGTTTTGCATACACTTGAAGATACAAAAGACACAATGTTTTTGCTATTTGGTCTTGAATGTTTTGAATGTTTAACAAGAGTCAAGCACAATTCTTATGGCTGGCCAAGACAATAGTTGTTGATCCCACATGGGGTTTTACCCCCGAGGCTATGCTATTCAGAGCGGATACTTAGATGCTTGACCTCACTGGCTCCACCCTCGACACTCACTTCTCGGGTCAGCCAAGCATCAGTCCCCATGAAAACTCCCCATGGCGAACTTTATATCTCTACTAAGAACCGTATGTGTGTGGGCTGCTACCAGAGGTCCGACCTCCTGCCCCAACAACTAGAAGGATTTGGGCCTCTAAAACAAAATGGTGCTAGTAAGGGCATCCGCTCGTGTGGCCATAAATGCGGCACTTTCAGCTCTGTAAATACAGAAGGCTCCCAGCCGGTAGGGGTTATGCCCTACAACTGATCAAATAAATTTGATCAAATGGGTTTATGGGGAGACATAGTGTCAGTATGAACTAATCAACACACGTTATTCATAGTTTTCACCATGAATACATTTGATTATAGTGGTTCGGATGAGGTGGGTTTTCCTCGCTACCACTTGGGTCGTTCTCTTCTCACTAGTAGTCCTAATGACCACACGGGAAGACAGACCCTCTAAAGATTAAACAAAAAGAGCCTATTGCTCAAGACACAAAAGACAATGATTCAATTTTAGTGCACCAATGGAAGTGTTTGCTAGTCTATGAAAACAAGGCAAACAATAAAAATCAAAAAAACCTCGCCAAGGACCTACAACAAAAGGTTGTTAGTAGTTTGGGTTGTTTGAAATAATCACCCCTTCTTGCATGCACACAAGTTAGGTAAATTTTTAAAACCCAAAAGACTTTGTGAAATAGGGGCCTTCAACCAAACGATTTAGCTTCCAAGGCAAGCTGTACCACTTTTGTTAGCTAGATCTGAAAATGTTAGCTCAAAATAAACCAGATCTAAAACCCTAAATGCAAAATTGAAAACTGAATCAATAAAATTTCAACATTTTGAAACAGGCAATACACAGATGCGATTACCCCCGACGCAGACTCAACTCTGAGACACAAACGCGGTTCTGTGAGACACAGACGCGAGTAAAAATCATGAGAGAAAGAGAGAACCATGACTACAACTAGTAAGGTTCTTTTACTATGAGTCATGAAAAGAAGCACCAAAAATTACAAAGCAAGGACAAAGTTCGCTAAGTAACTTTAAGTATAAAAAGAGAGAATCATGAGCATAGTGTATGCCCCCATGTTAAAGAGATTGCATATGCCTTATTGAGAGAAATTGCTTTAAGGTAGGATACATCCAAAGAAGACAAGCACATTATCGCAATAATTTAGCCCTCAAGAGAGGATAAATCAAAGGATAATGAGCACAAGGCACAAAACACAGCTAGATGGTTTCACCTAACTTTTGAGTCAGCATGCTTTTTATGATAAGTCATCTATATCATGTACATACATACATGCAGACATGCATGCACACACACACACACACACACACACACACATAGAATCGTCCTCATCCCCCAAAGAGAGGAAACCACCATGGAAGAAGGGAACACGTGTCTTTTGAGTCAACATGGGAGAGACTAAAAGAGAGCTCAACGCTTTGCATCATCCTCAAGTAGAGAACACTAGGGACAAAAAATAGAAGAATAGGGAGAACAAATAGAAGAATGTCACAAACAAACAAGAGAGGAGAGAGAAAGAGTCTATAGTGCTAATGAAGCTAATCAAGCATGTCATCCTCCCCTCGATCTTGCTAATCATTATTTCGAGAAGGTGGACAACATGCAAGAGGAGCCATATCAAGCATAGTAGATGGAGCTATCACAAGTTCCAAACAAGGACCATGTTCTAATGATAAGCCACTTTGTTCATTACTAAGAGCTAGGATTAATGTTTTTGAAAATTTTGCAGATAAATCATTGTCAATATCAACATATTCATATTTATCATCAGAAATATTAGGATCAATATTTTCATCATTAAGAATATTTTGACCTATTTCTTCATCAATATTAATAAGAATTGGAGCTCTAATAGGAATAGAACTTGAACCATCATCTATCTTAAGCATTTTGCGTCTTGGAGAATCAAGTTGAACATCATGTTTAGGAGAAAATAGAATCATGTCAACACTTGGTGTTTTGGGAGAAGAAATGGTTTGGGAAGCAACCTCATGAGATCTAGCACGATGTCTTCATCAATGTTCTCTTGTACAATAGTTTTGTCTAGTCTTGGTTGAAGGTTGAGGAGGTTTTAGGTTCATTAGTGATGCAGGAGCATTGGTCTAGTTCTTACCGGTTGGGCAGTTTTCAGTGCAATTGCTTGGATATCATGGCATTTCTTCATGTTTGAGTGTTTAGCATTGTGGTTTTGGGTTTATTCCTTTGTGTTCATTATCTTTGTTGTGTTTGAGTTTCATGGTAATTGGATTTAACCCTGGTGAGTTATCGATTCCGGTACTGACTCGGTTGATATGTTCTTACCAGTTAGTCTGACAGTGTGTTGAGTGAAGGTGGATCAGGTTGTAGTTGATCTCCATGACTTGTTGATCGTTGATTTGTGTTTCTTGTGTCGTGTCCAATGTTCCCGGATGACCGCACATTGTCTTGTGCATTTTGGAAGTTGTTCTTAGTGATTTGAGCCGATATGTTACTGTTACACATTTCATGAACCATTTGGTCTTTTGGGCTGACTTGATTAAGTTGTTATTATTTACGGACGGTATAAATGGAATTTTGTGAATCATATAAAAAAATAGAAGATAGAAGATCGAAGGCAAATATTAGAGATCGAGCGAAGATGTAGATCCGACGAGATTCTGATCCGGTGGACTAAGGTCAGAAGGTTCATGTACGGATTAGGGTAGAACCGACAAACTATTTTTGGAGGCCGATCTGATATGTGGATGACCTGTGGATCTGATATCCTATGTTGTAAGCATTGTTTGTATCCTGGACTATGATCCAACATGTTGCATGTGTTGGCATGATTGGCATAACTGATGTAGATGAAGAATGGTGACTGAACCAGTAAAGGACTATTTGTTATGACTTTGATCAGTTATTTGTGTTGTCATTGATGGAAACTGATATTTAATATGTTGTATTTTGTCATCTAAGTCTTTTTGGTCTACCATAAATTCCTTACTGGTATTATAGATATTGAATTGGGAATTAGGACCTTAACCGGTAAATGAGGAATGTTTTGATTTCATCTGGTGATTGGTGATGATTGAAGTGTTGCAGTTTGGAATGTGAGCTTGTATCATTGTAATATGTATCTAACCAGAACCGCATCCTGTTTTGGTTATCGAAAATCATGTTTATGATTTCTATTGTATTTGTGCTAAGAGTTTATTACTGGTTTATGTTTGATTTGAATAAGTTTTTAAGTTCAAGTTTTGAGTTTTAAATTATTGTTAATATTGATTCCCCCCTCTCAGTATTAACTGGATCCTTTAAGATTAACAATTGGTATCAAAGCCTTGGTCCTCTATGTGCAGAAAGCTTAACAACTTGAAGGAAAGATCCTGAAGAAAGATGGTGAAGAAGGAGGGTCCCAAGTTTACCAAGGACAACTATCCGATATGGAGACACCGGATGAAGATATACATTAAAGGATTGGGTGCTTAGTATTGGAATCATGTGTTAACTTTTGGAAAATGCACACTCTAATGAGAAATTGTAGGTGATTGAAGGTTAACTGTTGGAAAATGCACACTCCAATCATATGATACCGAAAAGACAAGATACCGGCACCAGCAACGATAAACTCTACACTAGCACACAGAACATCAGCACCCTGGCCGACAGGAATTTTATTTATAATATATTTTTTAATTAATTGTAAAATCATTGTAAGCCGACACGGCGAGTTGTAATATGACTCATATATGTATGAGATCATTTTGTAATAGGAAAGATGTGTGATAAGATGTGAGATAAGCAGACCTACTATGCGAATTATAGGTTAAGGGTTTATGTATGTAGCAGAGCTTAAACCGATACTGGATCTGGCATAGCAGATGCTAATCTGAAGCAGTACAAGACATTGGATTAATATAATCCATTTTTGTAAGTCAGTGTGACTTCTTTTGTAATTGAGTAGTGAGCTCTAGGCACTTGGCCTTCCTGCATGTGCAGGCCCCTATTGTAAGAGTAATATTCCTGTATTGGCCAGTAAGAAAATATTGTGGGTCACAAATCCCACCGAGGTTTTTCCCACACCAGGTTTCCTCGTTAAAATACTGTGTTATGGTGTGCTTCTCATATGGTTGTTGTTATTCTTGTTTACTACATTATTTCTTGTTTACCGGTACATAGTTTTAATATGCTTTTCATATTTTAAATCAAGTAAATTTAGTAACCGGTTAGATACCAATTCACCCCCCCCCCCCCTCTCAATATCTTTGGGAATCCTAACAATTGGTATCAGAGCTTGGTCCTCTATTTTCAAAAGCCTAACAACTTGAGGAAAATCTTGTCACTGGTAGAGATGGAAAACTTGAGAGAACAATTGAAAACAACTCTTTCAGACTATGATGCACAAAAGGTGAAGAATATCAAACTTGAAGATGATCTAAAGGCTACTCAGGATATCATTAAAGCACTTCAATAAAATCTTACCATTGCAAGAAATAAGAGAAGAGAACTTTGTGAAAACATGCAGAATGAGAATGATGAAAAGGAAACTCTGAATGATCTGGTAAACAAGCTAAGACAAGAGATCAGTACAACATAGAATGAGATGCAGGATATGACTATGAGATTCTATAAAGAAATTGAAGATAGAAAGAAGAATGAAGAAGACTTGGTTAGAAGACTAAATGATGTTGGAAATGAAAACACAAGACTCGGTCATGAAAATGATATGTTGAAGACAGATCTAATGCACACACAAAATGACATAACTGAACTAATAAGACAGAAAGGAATCTTGGAGAGTGAACTAACTGCTGCAAATCATCACAAGGAAAAATTCAAGAAAAGTTCAGAAGAACTTGGTGACGTGCTGAAGAATCAAAAACCTAATGGTGATGCAAATGGCATTCTCTTTGAAGTTGGTGAAAGCTCTGGTACTGCAAACAAACATGATCATAGCAAACCGGTAAGACAACCTACTGCTTACAAGTTTAATGGAAAATGTTTTAACTGTAACAAGTATGGTCATAGAGAAAATTAGTGTAGATCTAGAAATTATCAGAACACTAATACACCCACCGTTCAATGTTCTAAATGTAACAAAGTTGGTCATAATTCAGAAAATTGCAGAATGAATGTGAGATGTTATGTTTGTGGAAGATTTAGGCACTTATCTAATCAATGTAGAACACATACTGGCATAGGATATAGAAAAGCTATTCAGAAGAACAATGTGACTTCTTATGCCTGAAACAAGATTGGACATGTTGCTAAATTTTGTAGAAGTAAGGCTTCACCGACAAATAACAAAGGTCCTAGTTTGAAAGGTAAAGAAAAGGTTGAAGAGGTAAAGCAAGAATTCTCAAAACAATGGATCAGAAAGTCAGATTTAAATGTTGATGGGAATACTCCTCCACCAACAAAATAGAGTAACAGTCTACCGACAGGAGACTCTTCATCTAACTGAAGAAAATTCTTTTGGGGGTTTAGCAACAAAATGAAAAACATGTTATTATTCCCTCGGTTGATAGTTAGAAGTTGAAATTACTTCTATACCGGCAGATGATTTAAGTTGTGACTTAATTGACAAGCATTAAATGTGGTAGTTGGCGTAAATAACATTATAAAGCAAGTGTTTTGGCTCCTTTTTCATTCACCAAGCATTCAAATCTTAGGGAGCACGAAAATTCCCGAGCGAAGGTACTCCAAGGAAAGAAGTGAAGCAATCCATCAAAGCATTCATCCTTAAGGCAGATTGAGGTATTTATAGCTATGGCATCTTCATCCACTCCTGAATTTATTGCAAACCCTACTATTGTTGAAGTTGTTAAGCGACCTAGACCCATTTTTCAGCTAGTTCCCGAAATTGCTAAGAAAGATGACAACATAGGTGCATTCTCTCAAATTCCTAAAGGAGTAGTATATGCTGAAGACCCTAGAATGTATATACATTGTCATATTGATGAACTAGGTAATGATGAAATTAAAAATATGTATGAGACTGTAATCTATGGTGAATCCAGAAATGTCAAACCTGAACATAAGATAGTAGAAACCCTAGGTTTCACTAAAATACTTAGTATCCCGAATTTCCCCAAGGATATCATAAGGATTGTGTTAAGCAGAGTACATGGTGAATTCTTCTAGTTAGAATCTATTCATAAAATCACAAAAGAAGTAGTAAAAGCTGTAACAGGGTTACCCTCCACTGGAAATAGACCTGACAAAACTAAGAAGTTCTCAAATGACTTAGTGAAAAACCTAACTGGTGCAACATTTGATAAGAGATCTCTAAGGGTAAACGATGTGAAGGATACTGTATATGGTGAAAATGGATAACAATAATAATGATATTGAAAGGCTAAATGAATTCAACCACCAAACCCTAGCCTAACAACAACAAAGATCCACCATAACATATGAAGATTACCTAAGACAATGCAAATCACATGAAATCACAAAGATTATACCATCACATGTCCAATAGGGTTTTGATCTCCATTCTTCCTATCTCCATTGATCTTGTTTGATATATTTGCTCTCAGATTTTATGTGCACAAGAGCTCAACAAAGAACGGAATGTGGTTGCAAGTAGGATCATAATGTAGTCAAAATGATCATTAGGGCATTAAGTCATTAGAATGCTTGATTAGGATGAATAATTAGAATGCCTAGAATGATTAGGGCATTAGGGTTTGATAATGAAGGAAGCATCTCCTTATATAGAAGACACTATATGAAATGGAGGGATAAGATTGAGAGGTGTAAAAGGAGGTCGGCTATGATTAGAGGGTAGGTAGAAGAAATAGTAAAATAATGAAAGAGGTAGGTAGTGTATGAATTAAGAGATGAATGACATGTGTCATGGGTAGAAAAGGTTAATGACTTAATTAAATAAATAAAGATTTATTTAATTAATAGAAGAAGTGGGATCAATTAAATAAATAAGATATTTATTTAATTCAGGAAAAGGATAATTTAAATAAATAAATGTATTTATTTAAATGAGAAATAAGGCTAGAAGAGGATAAATGAATTAATTAAATAAATAAAGATTTATTTAATTAATAGAAGAATTGGGCTTAGATAATTAAATAAATAAAATATTTATTTAATTAGACATGACAATTTTAGGTGTCTACAGATACAAATATCAAATTTATCAGTATGATCTTAGGTTATAAGGCTACACATGCAAATAGGTTAAACTCAGTTTCTAGCCTATGTATTAAGAGTGCCTATGATATGGTAAATGATAATGCAAGGATAGACATATGTGAATGGCTCAAAGATGAGTTGATAGACAATTTGGGTAAAATCAAAAGAGACAAAAAGGGGACATTCAGATTTGGAAACTTACTTGTTTGTCTGATGCTATACATAACCAAACAAGTACTCGGTATTGGTGCTAGAGATTTTGGATTTGATATACCCGTAGGAAAACAACTATCAGAACTATTAAACAATATGGGAGAGAACGGGGAGAAAAACATAAATGAGAATTTTCAAACATTTAAGGCTCAAATGAAGAACAGAGTAAGGTTATCACAAGCTATTGTGGATAAGTATCAAAAGGAAATCTATTTTGTGATCAAGAAAGATGAAATTTGGATGGAGGGAGTTATCCCTAGAACCATCTCGGTAACTGAAATGGGCTATGAGACAGATGATAACATCATAGAAACTTATGCAAAAGCCCTCCTTGAAGCTCCTAAGGAACCAAAAGAGAAATTATTTGGTAGTGTAGAAACAATTGAGAGCACTATACAATCAAGGAAAAGATTTAAGAAGGTAGAAGCAACCGTTAGAAAAGGAACCTGATAGGCAAAGGCAATCAAGGAAGATGTGCTAAAACAAACTGGTATAACTGAAAGTGAGTTGGAAGCATTTCAATAGGAAACTCACCTTTCACTGGTTGGAACTTCTTTAGAAAGTGACATACCTGTTGTATTCAAGAGAGTTGAGAGGAAAAGAAAACCTTCACCGACACCTTTCCTACACCAAAAAGGACAAGACAGAAGCAACAAGCAGTAAGGCCTTCAGAAAAGTAGATGACTCCTAAGAAGAAAGTGAAACAAACTATATATTGCTCCCATTGACAAACTTCTTAGCGAAATTACAGAGGATGGTAAGCTGAAGAATATTACTAAAATATACAATACACTATCAGCTGATGATAAGGAAAGCATAGAGAATGGTGTAATTATACACTTAGATATATACAAGAAATTTTTGATGCAAATTATTGATGAAATTCCAAATGACTTGTACAGGAGATTAGAAGCTAGAAGATTATCTATTGTTGAACTAGATAAAAATATTAAAATCAAAAAATTACTGGCAGTGCATCCAGTTAACTCACCTGATGAAATAATCAACTCAATTGGGGATGACCCTTTGGTGGAATGGTGGGGCTTCTTGCCTGTAGTGCCTACAACCTAGGTTCAAACCCCGCGGGTTCATCTCTACCATGTTGACAATGGAGCATGTTTGTCCATGGGGAGAACCTTGGAGAAATGGTGGGGCTTCTTGCCTGTAGAGCCTACATCCTTGGTTCAAACCATACAATTTTAAGTATTTTATCAACAACTAAATTATAGTAAAAAGTCATGTTTCAGAGAGTCACGAAAATGGGAGGAACGGGAGCTCAAATTTCTAATTTCTAGCAAGGCGGGAACCCTGGTTCCAATGGTGAGAGCGGCTAGATCAATGGCACTGGTCCTATTGATGATAAGGATAAGCCCTCGGACTTCCCAGTTCCTGTTGCTGACTCATAGTCCGATGGTACTCTATTTGTCATGACAGCGGATTCTTCTGGGCATCTGGGGGAAGGGTCCAATGGGGGGCCCATGCCACTAGTTGACCTCGTGGATAGCGGGAGGGAGGGGAAAAAATGGTCTTCCCTTTTTGGAACTAGACCAACTGGTAAATCCTCCCTTCCTCCTATTAAGAACATTTCTGACCTTTCTGGTGGTAAGTTTGCTATCTCCATCCCTGACTAGGTTCTGGACCATAACATCAATAGTATGTCAAACTCCTTGGTAGGGAAATTTATGGGTTCATGCCCAAACATTGAAGTTGTTAGGGCCTTTGTCAAATGAAAATGGGCCCTTAAAGGAAACATTGAGGTTTTGGCATTACCCAAAGGTCTTCTATCTTTTTCCTTTTCGTGCGAAGAAGATAAAGTTAAGATCTTGTGTGGGAGTCCCTGGATGGTGGGAAAGACAGCCCCGGTTCTAAGAAAATGGCATCCAAAATTAAACATGAATGATTCTCTTTAGTGTAGGTTCCAGTTTGGATAAAGCTCCCAGGATTGCCTCTTGAGTATTGGGCAGAAAGTATCTTCTCTGGAATAGCAAGTTCTTTTGGTGAGGTGCTCTCCATAGACCCAGCCACTGCTTCAAAAAGAAGATTAACCCATGCAAGGTTCTGTGTTGGAGTAGCCCCTGAGGCAGATATGCTGGAACAAATTAACCTAGTTTCAAAACTGGGAACCTGAAAGCAACATATAGAATATGAAACTATTCCTTTTGCATGTTTCCACTGTAAAAAGGTAGGTCATTGGGCAAAATCTTGCCCAAAAAAGCAAAAGGCGGAGCCTAAACAGTTAAAACCTCATATTGAAAGCCAGAATATGCCAGAGAAAAGGGTGTGGCAAGTTAAAAACACAACAAATAAGGAAGAAAATTCCAATCGCTTTTCTCCTTTGGGGGAACAGAAGGAAGCCTCAAACTCTATCTTCAGTTCCACTGTACAAGAAGCAGATAGAAATGAAAAAACCAAAGCCAGTCCCATAAGAAAAACTCAAAAAAAGGATTTGAACGATCAGAATGATCCTCTAAAAGTGAAAGATGAAGTGGTTGAAGACACATATGAAAACAAGGCAGTGGAAGCTAGAGACTATCAACCTGAGGAAGGTGAGATCCCAGATCCCCAAGTTGAAAGGACCGACTCTTTTGTAGCCATACCTAGTTTTGAAATTCAAGAAGCCCAAAAGTGTGCTATTTTGGGAATGAGTCTTTCAGATTCGGATCAGAATTCAAGAATAGAAAACAATATTTCAACTGAGTCTAGAACTCCTAAATGGGGTAATGAAGACGAAATTTCCAAAATCCTCATCAATTCGGAAGCAGCTCCTGTGTTAGAAATAGAATGGAAGCAGCCTAAACACAGGAGTAAGAAAGTAGCAACTCCCTCGACATCCCTGATAAGGAAATCCAGCAGAATAGCTCAAGTTGATGTGGGATACGTCTCCTCTTCCCCAGGATGACCCTCTAACCACAAAGTTAGAGATATGGAGGCCAGCAAGAACATAGCAGATGGAACTCAAAAAACTCTCAAGGAGCTGGGAATTGGTAAGTAGCTATGAAGATAATTTCTTGGAACATAAGGGGTCTAAACAATCCCCATAAACATGATATTATTAGGAATATGATAAGAGATAGCAATCCTGACATTTTTCTTATTCAAGAAACCAAAATGAGTAGAGAAAAAGTTGAATATTTGAAGTTCTTCAAAAATGGTAATATTAGTGGGGGAAGTTCTGAGGGTGCTTCTGGAGGCATTGCAACCATCTGGAATCTTAACACTGTTAAAGGCCAGGTCATTATTTAGGAAAGTAATTTTTCTTGTATTAAATTTGAGCATCTTAAAGATGGTTCTTCATGGGTTCTCACAAACATTTATGCTCTTAATACCTTAAAGGCTAGAAACTCCTTTTGGAAAAGGATTAGACAGGCTAGGGAAAGCTTCAAAAATCTTAGTTGGATGGTTATGGGGGATTTCAATACACCTTTGAAAGAGGAGGAAAAATTTGGAGGCAGTCCTCCTCAGCTGGAAAGTAGGATGGCCCTCATGGATTTTATTTATTCCCAAGCTCTTAATGACTTGGAGATACAGGGTTGTAATTTCACTTGGACAAATAGAAGAAATGGTAATGACCTTATTCAAGTGCGCCTTGACCGAACTCTCATTTCTGATGACTAGTATAGTCGGTATTTTTGTTCTTTGTCTGCACATATTCGGGTTGGTTCTGATCACTTTCCAATCACCTTCAATGCTGATCTGATCAATAGAAGGAGAAACTATCCCTTTAGATTTGAAAAAATGTGGACCCTTCACCCCGACATTAAAAAATATATTAAAAAATGGTGGAGTATCCAAGTTGAGGGAACAACTATGTTCAAAGTTGTTAAGAAGCTCAAAAGTGTGAAGGACAACATTCGAATCTGGAATAAGAATAGCTTTGGGAATATATTTGAGGCTAAGAGTAAAATTCAGGAAAACCTTAAAGAAATACAGGACCAGATCCAGAAGGATGGTTTCAGTACTGTTTCTATTGCTGAGGAGAATGAGATTCTTAAGAAATACCATGACATTATTGCTAAAGAGGAAATGTTCTGGAAGTAGAGATTGAGATGCATTTGGCTCAAGGAAGGGGACAGGAATACAAAATTCTTCCATATGTCAACCATCAAGCATAAAGCGGCCAACAGGATGAACAAGTTAGTTGTGGATAGTGGGGAGCTGGTCAAGGAGGATGAAATAAGGAATGAAGCTAAGAGGTATTTCTCGAACCTCCTAATGAGGGATCAAAGTCTAGATGCTAAAGCTCAGTCCTCTTTTCTTCAAAACATTCCTCATCTCATTGATGCCCAAAATAATGCCTTTCTCTCTTCCATTCCTTCCATCTTAGAAATTAAAAATGTTGTTTTCTCCTTTGATGGAAACAAAGCTCTTGGTCTTGATGGTTTCCCAATGCTTTTTTTTCAGGAGTTTTGGGACATTATCGAGACTGATGTTGCTAATGGGGTTAAGGAATTCTTTGGGGCTAGAAAACTCTTGAAGGAAATAAATGGTACTTTTATTGCTCTCATCCCCAAGATTCAAGGTGTTGATTCTTTGGACAAGTTCAGACCTATTAGCCTCTGCAACTCCTTTTACAAGATCATATCTAAGGTCCTGACTTCTAGACTCTTGTCTATCCTCCCGGCCTTAATTAAACACCTGTAGAATGGGTTTGTTCCTGGAAGACAAATTCTCAATTCCATTATTACTGTTCACGAGAATATTCACTCTCTTGTTAAAGCGAAGAAGTAGGGTCTCATCCTTAAGCTCGACCTCTCCAAAGCCTATGATAGGGTTGACTGGTCTCTTCTTTAGAAAGTTCTCACTTCCTTTGGGTTTGCCCCAAGAGTTGTGGATCTTTTCTCCCAACTTACCACTTCTGTGTCCTTTGTTGTTCTTGTCAATGGTTCTCCTTCAACTTTTTTCCAAGCTTCTCGAGGTCTTAGGCAAGGAGATCCTATCTCCCCCATCCTTTTCATTATTATGGCAGAATGCTTTGGTCAGACCATGGAAAACTTGGTGCAGAAAGGATCCTTTAAGGGCCTCCAACCTTCTTCTGCTGACCTTATTTGTTCACACCAGTAGTTTGTTGATGATACAATTATTATGGGGGGATCAAGCATCTCAGAAGCTAAAGTTATGAAGAGTACCTTGTGTAAATATGCTTATGCTATGGGGCAGCTTATTAACTGGGCAAAAGTGATGTCTTTTTCATTAATACCCCTGAGAGAAGACAACAACGGATCAGCAGAATTCTGGAGTGTAAGATTGTTGACCTTCCTGCTACCTACCTTGGTCTCCCCATGGGGACTGCCCCTCCTAACTCCTTTTGGAGTTCGCTAGTTGATAAATTTCACAAAAAACTTGCAGGTTGGAAAGGGGCCCTCTTAAGTCAAGCTGGTAAGCTCCTTCTCCTTAAGGCTACTCTTCAAAGTATCCCCATTTATGCTCTTAGCCTATTCAGAATTCCAATCAAGTACACTGAAGCTATTGAGAAAATTCAAAGAAGATTCCTATGGTCTAGGGTTGAGGAAAAGCAAAGAATGTCCTTGGTGGCATGGGATCAGGTCTGTAAGCCGAAAAGAAAAGGTGGTCTGGGGCTCAGGAGGATTCGCACTTTAAATGAAGCTCTCTTGTCTAAACAAGCTTGGAGATGGTTTCACTCTGATTCTGAATGGTGCAAAATTTGGAGAAGTAAGTATTCTCTTCTATCCTCTTCTCTTTCTTCTTTTCTTAATTGAGATCTTAGCATAAATGGATCCCATATCTGGAACCATGTTTCTTAATGTAAAGATGTGATTGCTAAAGGAGTGACATGGAAACTTGGAAATGGTAGAAAAGTTAGATTCTGGGAGGATCCCTGGCTTTTTGACAAACCCCTTATGGATTTCTATGAGTGGGCTTCCCATGCCCCCTCCTGTATTGGCTCTTTTGGTACCTTAGTGGTAGATTACTGGGATGGGAACAAATGGCAGAACATTGATAGTATTCATCCCAGTCTCTCTAAGCTCAAAACCCAATTGTCTGCTATTTGGCTGAATAAGGAAGAGGATTCCCTAATCTGGAAACATGACCCCAAAGGCATTTTTACTATGTCCTCGATGTATTGTATCCTTTCCCCCTCCCCTCCTATGAATCCCTTCTGGTCTAAAGCTTGGTTAAAAGGTCTCACTCCCAAAATCAATTTGTTCTTCTGGACTATTCTCCAAAATAAGATCCTTACTGTTAACAACCTAAAATGCAGAGATTTTGCCCTTCCAAATAGGTGTGTGTTGTACTTTCAAGAGGAAGAGTTAGTGGACCATCTTGCCCTCCACTGTTCTTTCTCAACCTCTATTTGGGAAAGCTTCCTCAAGAGCTTTAGTCTAGCTTGGGTGTTTCCCAGTAACATCAGAGATTTGTTCTCCTCCTGACAAATTCATTGGACTAACTCTTTTCTGAGATGTATGTGGCAGCTCTCTCTTCCACACATTTTGTGGGGTCTTTGGAAGGAAATAAACAACTGAATATTCAAGGATGTGTCCCTAAATCAAGACATTGGTTTTCAGAAAATCCAAAGGGCAATCCAGGAAAATATGGGAACCATGGAGGTCTCTTGTTACTCAAATAACTCCCTAGAGTCAAAAATCTTAAGAGCTTGGAATATGAAGATCACTGATGGTCCTAATCTCAGCTACAATAAAATGCTTGGAGCTAAATGACAAACCCCTCCCCAAGGCTAGCTCAAAATCAATTTTGATGGTGCAGCCAAAGGAAACCCAAGTCCCTTAGGTTGTGGAGCTATTCTCAGAGACTATAGAGGCATTTGCAAAGGTATGATTGTTGTCCCTATTGGCACTCAAACCAATCATAAAGCAGAAGCTATGGCAGCCCTTCAAGGCATTATTCTAGCCAAAAAATGGAACTGTCCCTATCTTTGGATAGAAGGGGACTCCAATAATATAATAAAGTGTCTCAATGGGACTTCAAAGCCCTCTTGGTCGATTCACAATATAATTTTTTTTGCTATTGAAATCATTAGAACCTTCAAAAAATGCCACATATCCCATATCTATCGGGAGGCCAACTGTTCTGTTGATTGGGCTGCAAATGTGGCAGTTAAGAATGAGACTATTACCACGTGGATAGGTGAGAGCGGTCTCCCCGAAGATGTCAGAAAAATCATAATTGATGAAAGATATCAAAGTACCCCAAAGACTCTTGATTGACAGGGCAATAATGATAAGTACTGAAGTAAGCACTTCAAGTTACTTCTATAATGAGGTAATTACTCATTATAACATCGAAGCTAGCAAAATGCGTTTTATAATCTATCAGATCATCAATGCCACGCACGCTTTCTGGGTATTTGTTTTAGCTCTGAAAAGCTCTCTATTTTACCAGTTCTATAATCAAAACTTGGCTATGAGAAATGACACCATGGGTGGAAATAGGAGATGATATGAGCCAAGCAGTTGCAAGGAGTGGAAACAGAAAGAAGAGGTGTGGGAAATTTTGCCGAAGGGTGGTCTTTCGAGCTTCATTGAGAGACTCCATGGCCGTGATGGAATGATAACTAGCTTCTTCTGCAAAAATTGGAAGAAGGGCATGCTTAAAATGGGCGACCAACTGGTGGAAATTGATGAAGATTTAATAGCTAAAGCTACGGGTCTCAACGGGGAGGGCTGCAACTTCTACAGAGACAGGAAGGACAGAAACAGGAAGGTCAGCAGGGAAGCCATTGAAAGGTACCCGATCACTGAGAAAGAGAAGAAAAGATTGGTAAAGTTGAGTAAAACCTATTACCCACCTAGGGCTTTTGCAAAACCCTGGCGGGAAATTCTCTTTGTTTTAATGTGGTATATAACTCTAGATGGTAGGTTTACGAAAGTCTATGGGTATCATTTTGTCCTGTTAAATCATTTTAGGCATAATGATAAGGTGAATTTCCCTTACTTCTTGCTTTGCTCTATGAATACCTCCCTAAAAGCCTACAAAGAAAATCCTCAGGGTGATATTGCAATGCACCAGGGACTTATGGTCCTCATTTATGACCATTTAAAGGCTAGTAAAATCAACCGGATGTAGCTCTCTATGGACTCGGAAGAAGAAATGTTTGATTTTGATTTCTCAGAGGAGGAGGAATCAGACAATGATTCCTTGACTGATAATGAGGAAAGCTCTGATGACTCAGAGTATGAGAGTAGTAAGAAGAGGAAATCAAGACTCTCTTCTTCTAAGAGCAAAAAACCTCAAAGCAAACCCTTGATTAGTATCTCTTCGAAAGAAGAGTACTTTGATTTCCCTGAGGAGAAGAAGTACCCTAAGGGGTTGCTGAAGAAAAGAAGTAAGAACCAAGCCCAGACCAGGAAGAAGAAAAAGAAAACAGAGGAGACTGGCAAAGATCCAGAGGAGACTGGCAAAGAACCAGAAGATGACAAGCAAATAAGGACCCTGGAAGCTGAGCACAGCCTAGATATGGAGACAATGGAGGAGACTCTCAGGGCCATCGACACTATTTCCACCCTCCATATCTCTAAAAATGAACAGATAACCCCTAGAAAAGAGACTCCCTCTTTTGGCCCTCCTCCCAAGGCCTTGAATGGTTTTATGAAAACCATAGAATGGCTTATTGATGGGAATAAGAAAACTACGGATGAGTACAAAAAACTCTGCAACAGAGTCCTGATCCTAGAGACCATTAACATTGGAGAGGGGAACACTATGGTTGATTATATCGAGGATCTGAAGAACACTATTGCTAAAGTGGAAGACATCAGAGATGCCTTTAATCCCCAGTTTGAGAAAATTGAAAAGGAGATACAGGACATAAAAACCCTGGTGGAAACTAGTGAAAAAATGCTCTCGGACACAGTCACCAATGTGGAAAAGATAGAGGAGTGCCTTAAGAACATTGCGGAGCAGAGCCTCAACATTTTGAAAATCTTGGCCAACAACACCCATACCCTCATTAGCAAGCTTGATGATGAAAAGGAAATCCAGGAAATTGACCTGGATGCTAAAGGAATAGGGGAAGCCCAAGGTCCCAGAACCCGCACCCGTGGGAAGAGGAAGGAAAAGAAAGTGAATAAGGACCTGGAGGAGCTGAAAGCAGTTGGGGAGACCTATGATGAGCTGGTGATAAAGGAAGAGGATCTGCTAAAGAAAATTACTATGTAGTGTCTCCTTGGTTTCTTTGCTATTTTTTGTTGTTTAGCTGTTCTTTCTGTTTGCTGGTCTTTTGACCAGTCGCTCTATATGTGGACTCTTATTTTCTCAGCTTTCTTTCTATCTAAGTTGTAATGGTTTTGGGTCCTTAAAACCTATTTTTCAATCAATCAGAACTCACCTGATGAAATAGACAAATTAATCAATGAGGCCAACCGAAAAGTATTCTCTACTGCTCACCAACATGTAGCATTAATGGTTGGCAGAGTAAGTGAAGTTTCTGAGGAAACAACTGATGGATGGGATATTTTCTTTGTGGAGAAAGAAAAAGAGGAAGAATTACTCAGACCTAAAACTATCAGAGTATATCAAAAGGACAAAGACAAGGGTAAAGGTAAGGTAGGTGGACCACCAAATTTAAAAATAACTAACAATATGCCCCCACCTCCTTTAGATACTCCACCAGTAGACACTAATGCAAATCAACTAGCCACTGAGAGTATGGAGACTCCGATAGAAGACACAAACCCTGAATCAAAAATTTTGTATATTGTAAATGTAGATACTCAGGAAGTTAATGTTGTGGTTGACAGAAAGACCATTGAGGATAAGGAGAAAGATGTGACTATTGAGTCACTAACTGTAGAGGTTGAGTTAAACACAGAAAAACCTACACAAACAAAGCAACCGGTAGAGGATACCATTGAGAAACTGGGAGATATAACAAAAAAACCATCTGAAGAATCGGCTAAGCAAAGTTCAAAGGCACAAACTAAGGAACCAAAAACTGAAGGCTCAGAGAAACCGTTTGAGACACATTTGGAGAAACCCAAACCGGTACAGGTTGAAGCATAGGTACAAACAGAGATAGTGCCACCCGGCTAATCTGAAAAGCCTAAACCTTTGTTTGTGGAAATGCAAACTCAGAAAGACCTACCAGAGGTCGAACAAAACAAGGAAATAACTACAATTGGTAGCATGGCTATTGTAAAAATTGTTGGACAAACATCTAGTACAACTATGATAGAATTCAAACCTACTAATGTAACAAAGGTCTTATTAGATTCAATAAAGAAGATCATGGAATGCAATGCACAAGCCTATAAGGCTATTGATGATACCATACCAATTCTTAAATTGATAGCACCAAAGTGCAGTGTTGAGAATAAAGATTCTTTAGGTCAACTAGACACATTGTCTAAGTTTATCACCGACAACCTTGTAAGTATTGATAAATTGAATGAGGATACATTTAAGGAGAGATTGATAAAGGAAAAAGAGAAATTCTTTGAGGATATTGTTAAGAAGAATAAGGAAGAAATGGACACCCTTTTACCGGAACTTGGAGAAATAATCTATGACTTCAAGAACCTGTACAGGGATACTTGCAAAACAAATGTCCTAACAGAGGATCTTGACAAGGAGATCAGCAAAATACAAGAAAAGATAAATAATATTGCTGACAATCTGATTGGAGCATCAAATTCATTTTTGGAGTTAGAGAAGAAAATTGCAGAGTAGGAAGAGAAAATCAGAAAATTGGAAAATGAAAAACAGGGAATAAAGGACAAGGCAAAGGACTTAAAATGCAGACTTAGTCCAAGACTAGAGTATCTTATTTCTTTGAGAAAAGAAATATCTGAGGCGCTGGTTCCCGGACTGAAGACACCGGAAGAGAAAATGCACATACTCACCAGTACAGTGTAGAGAACACAAGAGGCAATAAAAGACTGCAAAACATTCAACAATGGCATAAATTTACTTTTGATAGATATCTTTCAGATTGTAACCCACCGGTTACAAGAATCTAGGCAAGACTCCACTGACAGCGAATGACAACCTTTGTCATTGATGTCAAAGGGGGAGTAGTGGGATGAGAAAAATGATCAGAAAATGGACATCATCTGCTCAGGGGAAGCATACAGTTTTGGTAAGACAATTTTTGGCAGACTATTTTTGGATATCATTTTGGACACTTTTGTTTTTTCTCATGAGTGTTGCCATCAATGCCAAAGGGGGAGATTGTTGGCAAATGCACACTCCAACGAGAAATTGTAGGTGATTGAAGATTTTGTCATTGATGGCAACCTTGCAATCATATGATACCGACAAGACAGGATACCGACACCGGCAACGATAAACTCTACACCGGCAGTGAAAGGAAGGATATCGGCACCCTGGCCGACAGAAATTTTATTTATAATGTATTTTGTAATTAATTGTAAAATCATTGTAAGCTGACATGGTGAGTTGTAATATGACTCATATATGTATGAGATCATTTTGTAATAGGAAATATGTGTGATAGGATATGAGATAAGAAGACCTACTATGTGAATTATAGGTTAAGGGTTTATGTATGTAGTAGAGCTTAAACCGGTACTGGATCTAGCATAGCAGATGCTAATTTGAAGCAGTACAAGACATTGGATTAATATAATCCATTTTTGTAAGTCAATGTGACTTCTTTTGTAATTGAGCAGTGAGCTCTAGGCACTTGGCCTTCCTACATGTGCAAGCCCCTACTGTAAGAGTAATATTCCCTTATTGGCCAGTAAGCGAATATTGTGGGTCACAAATCCCATCGATGTTTTTCCCACATCAAGTTTCCTCGTTAAAATACTGTGTTATGGTGTGCTTCTCATGTGGTTGTTGTTATTCTTGTTTACTGCATTATTTCTTGTTTACCGGTACACAATTTTAATATGCTTTTCATATTTTAAGTCAAGTAAATTTATTAACCAGTTAGATACCGATTCACCCCCCCCGTATCTTTGGGAATCCTAACATTATCCAAGTATGTTGCTCCTACTACTAGCCCCTTGACACCGGATGAGCTTAAAAAGCAACAAGAAAACATTCAAGCCTTGAAAGAAATTGTAAGTACTTTATCTGATTTTGAGTATATAGATGTTCATAGATTAGAAACTACATTTGTGTAGCGTCCTAAAATTGTGACACTTGCAATTTCGACTGCATTTCGGTCTTCACGATGGCAGCGCAACACGCAACTTGAATGGAGACCCCGAAACCTGATTATGACACTGAAAACTACATTTTTCAAGCACCCTGGCCTGAACCTCCTTGCACCCTGCTGTCCCGGGAGGTGGGACCAGAGCGCCCAGCGCCCTGGTCCTTCAGGACCAAGGCGCCCAGCGCCCTGGTCCCCCAGGACCATGGCGCCCAGCGCCCTGGTCCCTGGGCCCATTTTGGGCCCGGTCTCCTAAGGGGTCTCGGGTCTTTTTGTTTGCAAATTGGAAATTAAACTTTCCTGGTCGGCCTAAGGTCGGGAAAATCAGTCTATCAGCCCTAATTGACAAGTATATAAACTAGATTTTCCTCTCCCATTTGGAGGAGAAGGACATATGTGTACAAGCGTGGAAACTATACTCAAGCATTCAAGCATTCAAACATTCAAGCATTTAAGCATTCCTTCTAAGTCTCCATTCAAGGCTAAGTGTTGCATTCAAGACAAGGATTCAACCATTGAAGAGGAGATCACATACTACATGCTACAACATACAACATACAACATCTATACCTTCGCACATAAGGATACAAACATCCTTAGAACAAGGTATTAGTACTTATTTTACATACATTTACATTTATAGCACTTGCTCATTTCTTGGTTAATTCCAAAACCGGGGTTTGACCTAAAGGCAAACCCCTAATCCCTAACCCCCCAATTGTCTTCGCTTTTCTATGTGTAGGTTGCAGGTACGCGGCTGAAATTGAAGATCTGGAATCCTTGTGCAGAGACGAACAGATCCCCCTTCGTTTCGCGGATTTTTTGGAGGACCGTGGCAGTCGGGCGCCATCGTCCCGACAAATTTTGCTCGAATTTGCAGGACAGTGCCGTATTGACATTTTACTGCTAATTCCAGGTCCGCAGCTTCATACTGTATCCCTATCTCAGTTTATAAGCGAATCTTTGTCACTTTCTATGCATTCCTAGCTTAATTCTTCTATGCACATTCTTTACAAAAGAGGGTAGCCTTGCTTTCTTAACCCTTGAAACACATTTAGCATCCAATCTTGCATTGTGTGGGATTGGATCTTGTGGGTTTCAACCCCTCTTTTGAATGTAAAGTCTCTCCCCTAAGTGAAAACCATCAACCCTAGTGAATCTCCCTTCTCTCTCCTTGGAGTTGGAAGAGGGGAGAGCAGCTAGGGTTCGATCGCGATTTTTCGCTTTACATTTTGGTGAACCTGACGTGAACATCCTTTCTGATTATTCATAGTTAGATCTGAAAATTGGATTCCTTGATTACATTTCCATGTTTGATCTTTTGCAAAATTTTAGAGGTTAATTGCATAAAAACCCTAAATTTTCTTTTTAGTAATTAAACTTGTGAAATGTTTAATTATTAATGCTTGTTTCAGATCTTCCCTTCTATTACAAATTATCAATTCATATTTGTGCTTTAATTTTGAAAATTAAGTGGTTAAGTGTCAAAACCCTAATTTTTGAAACCCTCTTGATTCAACCTTTGTCTGACAATTTCACTGATCAAAACATCTCCAAATCAGCTGTAACTTTGGATTCCGCAATAAAATCACAATATCTTTCATCCCTGAAAATTTGGAAAAAAGTTGTGAGGACCGTGTGCACTCCGAGCGCCATCGTCCCCGACATTTTCTCTGAAATTTCGGGAGCGAGATCTTACTGTATTTTCCTGCTAAAATCCAGAATTTTGGCTGATTTTATCAAATCTAACACTTTCAAAATTACAGTCAAAGTTGGTCTTGTGATTGCTTGGATTAATGCTTCTAATCATTCAAAAATCATTGAAATTGAAATTTTGTGTCAAAATTGTGTTCTTACTGTCCTAAATCTGAAAAGTGTGTTTGCATTCATTAAAAATTTCAGTGCTTTATTCAAATTCTTGCAATTTGTGACTTTTGAAATTAAGTGCTTAATTACAACAACTTTGATTTCCGCTTCCAAAATTGAATTTTGCATGAAATTGAGTCAATTTTCAAATTTCAAAATTTGCATTGCTCTTGACATTCCCTCTAAAATCATAAAATTCAAAATTTCAGTTTCCCTCTCTTTTTCAAAATTCAAATTTTGCATTTTTCGACAATCTTGATAGGGTTCAATTTTGAATTTGCAACTTTAATTTGGCCTATCTACAGATCGTAAAATCACTCAATTTTTTCAGATTAGCTCTAAAATCATCATACCTTTCATCCCTGCAAATTTCGAAAAAAGTTGCAAGGACCGTGTTGCACTCCGAGCGCCACAGTCCCGGACATTTTTTCTGAAATTTCGGGAGACTGTCGTGATTGCAGTTAACAGCTTAAATCCAGAAGATTGGCTGATTTTACTGAAAATTGCTACCTCTAAATTCAAAATCTTCTCTCTCTTTCTAGTGCATGAGTTTTACAACAATAAGCCCTACTTACACTATTCCCATTAGACGAAGCCGTAGAATTAAGTCTTTCCGAGGTTTAAT
This sequence comes from Cryptomeria japonica, assembly GCF_030272615.1. Lineage (NCBI taxonomy): Eukaryota > Viridiplantae > Streptophyta > Pinopsida > Cupressales > Cupressaceae > Cryptomeria > Cryptomeria japonica. The sequence continues at coordinate 104,735,839 of NC_081410.1, forward strand.
TACCGAGGAGATGGAACCTAATTTGAATAGCCTTTTTAACGAGGACATGGGTAATTCCTCTAATCCTCCTAATGATGAAGAAGCTCTCCATGAGGTTTCTGTAGAACAACTTTCGAAATTGGATAACCAATTTGACGATTTTCGACAATGGATGTCTCAAGAATACCCTGATAGTCAAGCTCTTCCTTTAATTGAGGGTCTAAAACGTATGCTTCAAAGTGATAAGAATGGAATTGATATTTTGCGTGGTATTGCACACATTGTGGATTCGAATGTGATGCCTATGAAAAGTTGTGCTGAAACCTTGGGTTATACACAACCTCCTACTCAAGTCAATCATTCTATTCCTTTGATGACTTCTATTGCTAGCATACCTACCTTTACATCAAACATAATGGCTACTTCTACACAAGACATTCCTCCCGTGATTACTAGTCATGGGGGCAACCCTTGTTCTTCAATTAACCCTCTTCCTTCATTTAATCCGACTTCTTCATTCATTCCTTCAATGGGTGTCCCTATTACATCTCCAGAAATGAACATGACGCAAGGGGGCAATTCGTTTAACCATTCCATTCCTCCTTGTAGTGTTCCTCCTGTCCAATCATCTTCTATGACTAACTATCATAGAGTCCCACCACCTTACTCTCTACCTTCTTTCAATAACATAACACCTCCATCTCAATCTAACACATCTAATATGAACTCTTCGACTGAAGCGACCATTAACAATCTTGCACAAACTGTCTCTTCTTTACAGCAACAAATTGCCTCTATGAATCAATCTAAGTTTAGTGTGCCCACATTTGATGTTGCGAGCCCACTTTCTCTTGACATTGGTCGAGCTATCCCTCCTAAACATGTTGAAATCCTGCATTTGGAGCTTTATAATGGTAAAGGTGATCCTCTAACACATGTTAAGACTTTTCAAACAATATGTACTGATTTTGCTTATGACCAAAGGTTGCTTGCAAAACTGTTCACTAGAACATTAAGAGACAAAGCCCTACAATGGTATTGCTCGTTGCCTTCTTATTCTATTACTTCTTTCGAACAACTTGCAAATGCTTTCATTCAACAATTTCAAAACAATATAAGTCCTAAAGTTACTTTGATTGATTTAATGCATTGTAAACAAGGTGTTAAGGAAAAAGTGACTGATTTCATTGGTAGATATAAGCATTTGTATGCTCAAATTTCTTTTCCAGTGCCTGACAATGATATTCAAAGAATCTTTATTTCTAATTTACAAAAAGATATTTGAGACAAACTTCTGTTTTCTGAGTTTACTTCTTTCCAACAGTTGTGTGCAACTCTTCACAATTATCAACTGACTGTGAGTCAAATGGAACAATCACATCCTATGGCTCCGACTGATAAGGGTGATAGCAGTCAACAACCATTTGGGAAGTTTAAACCGAACAGAGATTCCATCAAATTCAATGAAAACATCATCAACAACAATGTGAATGCAGCATCAGGTGTGCCTCCTATTTCTAAATTTTTCAAGAAAGAAAGAAAGTATACTCCTTTGAATGAATCATTGCATAGTATTATGAATAAGTTATTGGAACAAAATGTGCTTACTCCTCCTCCTATAAGACAAATTGATCCTGCAAAGATTACTTCACCTTATTTTGATAACAAAGCCTTTTGTCAATTTCATCATTAGCCTGGGCATGATACTGAAAAATGTTTTTCTTTAAAGGGTAAAATTCAAGATTTGATTGATAATAATACTATTTCTGTTTCTGGAGTGAATGATAAAGGCAATACATCTGTAGCTCCTCCTAATCAAAATCTTCAGATTTTCACTGATCCATTACCTTCTCATACCTCTAATGCAATTGAGACTAATGATTCCTCTCTTTCATCTGATGGTCTTGTGTCTATGACTCCGAATGTGATTAACTTCGTAGAGCAGCAAGAAATCCCTAAAAAACCTTCCATCACATTTGATTCCAGTGAAACCATTAGGGCACCTGATGGTCCTTTATACATAGTTGCAAAAGTCAAGAATACACCTTGCCATGGAGTGCTTATTGATCCTTCGTGCATGATTAATGTTATTACTGAAGAATTTCTTTTTACTTTGCAATTGAATCAAGTGATTTATGACAAAACAAATGTGGTTGTGAAACTATTTGATGCATTTTCTTCTCCCGCAATTGGTTCTATTACATTGCCTATTGAGGTCCATAACAAATCCCTTGATGTGAACTTTGCTATTATTCCTTCATCCGAACAATTTCATGTGAAGCTTGGCTATCCTTGGCTATCTTCCATGAAAGCTATTGCTTCTCCTATCCACAAGTGTTTGAAATTTCTCCATAATGGTGAAGTTGTTACTGTCAATCATAGTCTCTTTAAACCAGCTGAAAGAATTTCTAGTGTTCCTATTGATTACTTTTGGCCTAAACAATTCCAATCTCTTCCTCCGCAAAGTGATCATCTTTTCAAATCTTATCAAAAGTGGAAAACAGATATGATCCTATCTCTAAGTGAACCTAGAACACCTAAACTTGATATTCCTATCATTCTTGAGAAGGAAGTTCTTCCTTTGAAAGATAAAACTAATGTCTTTCCTCAAGAAGATTCCCAACCCATCCCTATGGATGTGACTATGTCTATGCCTAATAAACCTTCTAAGAGTAGACCTATACCTCCTCGTCATGATGGACTTGGTCTTCTCCCTAAACCAAATATTCCTCCTTTGTATGGAGCAGTCCCTCCTCCTTCTTTTTATAGAGAGAAGAGACCTTCCTCTTCTCCTATTGTCCAGCCTAAGAGACCACAACCTAAACACCCAAGTGATAAGGATGAGAACATTCCTCCTCCTCAATCTCCTAATCTTCCTACTAAGACTAGACGAAATCGTTCTGCATGTGAACGCCGACGAAAGCGTCGTCTTAGAGCTCAAGCAGCTGCTTCTCAAACTTTGCAATCTCCAAAAACACCTTCAACAAGCATTATTCCATTTTCTCCTCAGCCGGACATTGAGCCTAAATCTCCTAAACATAAGATGCATGATGGTCTTGATCCTGTGCGAATTAAAGACCCTATTTTTATAAATCTTGATGATGATATGGATGAAAATGTTATTCATGATGAAAATGTTACTCCTCTTGCTTCTGATAGTGAATATGAACTTGTTGATATTGATAACCATTTATCTAATGAATTTTCTAAAGCACTTATCCTAGCTCCTAGGCAAGAACAATGTGGCTCGGAACATGAACATAGCCCTTATTTGGATCTTGTGATAGCTCCATCTGCTGTGTTGGATGTTCCTCCTCTAGTGTGTTCCCTGCCTTCCCGAAACATTGATCAGCAAGATCGGGGGGTAGATGACGTGCTAGACTAGTTACATTAGCATAGCAGATTCTCCCCCCCTCTCTTTTTTTTGTTACTTCTTCTATATGTTATTCTCATTCTTCTATTTGTTGTCCTTAGTGTTGTCTACTTGAGGACGATGCAAAGCATTGAGATCTCTCGATCTCTCTCATGTTGACTCAAAAGACACATGTGTTCCCTTCTTCTAGGTGACCTTCCTTGATTGGGGAATGAAGAACAATTATGCATCCATACATATGATATACATGAATTATCATACAGCATACTGACCCCGAGGAAAGCGAAGTCACCTTGTGCTTTGTGTTTTGTGTCTATGATCCTTGGGTTTATCTCACACTTGGGGGCTAAATCCTTGTGATAACATGCTCCTTTCCTTTCTCATTCTTATATGTATCACTACCTTAAAGCAATCACCCCCGGTGAGGCGTGTGCGATCACTTTAACGTAGGGGGGCATACATCCCGTTCATATCTTTTCAAGATACTTGAAAATTTCTTGACAAATTTAGCTTTGCCTTGAAAATTTTTGATATCTTTCTTGCATGACTCATAGTGAGGGAACCTTACTACTGACAGTCATGGTTCTCCCTCGTGATCTTCCCTTTTACTTTGTCAATCGAAGTCGTAAGATCCTTAGTCCACTGGGGGCTTGGTGTATCTTGCCTCCTTGACGTGGTGAAAGTCTTTCAATATTGTTTCCTTGTACTTTACCGGAAGTATGAGCATACATACTCCCACTAAAGTGGGGGCTAAATGTAGCATCCTAAATTTGCAACACTTGCAATTTCGACTGCATTTCAATCTTCACGATGGCGGCGCAACACGCAACCTGAATGGAGACCCCGAAACCTGATTATGACACTGAAAACTGCATTTTTCAAGCACCCTGGCCTGAACCTCCTTGCACCCTGCTGTCCCGGGAGGTGGGACCAGAGCGCCCAGCACCCTGGTCCTTCAGGACCAGGGTGCCCAGCGCCCTGGTCCCCCAGGACCATGGCGCCCAGCGCCCTGGTCCCTGGGCCCATTTTGGGCCTGGTCTCCTAAGGGGTCTCGGGTCTTTTTGTTTGCAAATTGGAAATTAAACTTTCCTGGTCGGCCTAAGGTCGGGAAAATCAGTCTATCAGCCCTAATTGACAAGTATATAAACTACATTTTCCTCTCCCATTTGGAGGAGAAGGACATATGTGTACAAGCGTGGAAACTATACTCAAGCATTCAAGCATTCAAACATTCAAGCATTTAAGCATTCCTTCTAAGTCTCCATTCAAGGCTAAGTGTTGCATTCAAGACAAGGATTCAACCATTGAAGAGGAGATCACATACTACATGCTACAACATACAACATACAACATCTATACCTTCGCACATAAGGATACAAACATCCTTAGAACAAGGTATTAGTACTTATTTTACATACATTTACATTTACAGCACTTGCTCATTTCTTGGTTAATTCCAAAACCGGGGTTTGACCTAAAGGCAAACCCCTAATCCCTAACCCCCCAATCGTCTTCGCTTTTCTATGTGTAGGTTGCAGGTACGCGGCTGAAATTGAAGATCTAGAATCCTTGTGCAGAGACGAACAGATCCACCTTCGTTTCGCGGATTTTTTGGAGGACCGTGGCGGTCGGGCGCCATCGTCCGAACAACTTTTGCTTGAATTTGCAGGACAGCACTGTATCGACATTTTACTGCTAATTCCAGGTCCGCAGCTTCATACTGTATCCCTATCTCAGTTTATAAGCGAATCTTTGTCACTTTCTATGCATTCCTAGCTTAATTCTTCTATGCACATTCTTTACAAAAGAGGGTAGCCTTGCTTTCTTAACCCTTGAAACACATTTAGCATCCAATATTGCATTGTGTGGGATTGGATCTTGTGGGTTTCAACCCCTCTTTTGAATGTAAAGTCTCTCCCCTAAGTGAAAACCATCAACCCTAGTGAATCTCCCTTCTCTCTCCTTGGAGTTGGAAGAGGGGAGAGCAGCTGGGGTTCGATCGCGATTTTCCGCTTTACAATTTGAGGTATGGGAGAAATTAGAATTGATTTATGGAGGAGATGAACATGTTCAAAGAGAAAAAGAAGAAAGTTTAAGAGGCAAATTTGATGACATGAAAATGGCTGATGGTGAGAACATTGCACAATATGGTCAATGGATTAAAGAAGTTGTAGGTGGTATTAAGAGTGTTGGAGGTAAGATTGATGATGATACTGTTGTTAGTAAAATTATTAGAACTCTCCTACCACAATATGCTATTAGAGTTTCTGCAATTCAAGAACTAAGATCTATCTCTAAAGATAAAGTCACTGTTGATTCTCTTATTGGAAAGTTGATTGTGTTTGAGTTAAACAACTTTGATAATAGTGTTTCAAAACCGTCTGAATCTTCTTTTAAAGCTTTTGTAATTGGTACATCTGTTAGGAAAGGAAATGATATTTGTCATAATCATGACAACAGGTCTAGTCATGGCGATAGCAGAGGTGGGGATGATAGTGAAGGTCATCTGATGGAACTTGAGGCACTATTGGATAAAATATTTCCTAGAGGAATTGGTAAGTATAAAGGTAAATTACCCTTAAAAGTGTTTTTCCTATAATAATATTGGATACATTGCTGCAAATTGTCCTAACGGTGATAGAAAAGAAATGTTCGGGAAATTCAAAGGAAAAGGACATAAACATTGCTATGTTGTAGTTGATGAAGGAGTAACTGATGAAGAATCAGAAGATGATGACAATAAAGAGATAGTGTTTGTTGTTGTGAAGGAAGATTCGACTGATGAAAAGGCATTTGTGTCTCACATGGATATCAGTGATGAATGGATAATAAATGGTGGTTGCTCACACCATATGATTGGTGATACAAACAAGTTCTTATCCCTTGAAGAATTTGATGGCGGTGTGGTAAGATTTGGTAACAACACACCCTGCATGGTTAAAGATAAAGGAACTATTTCATTAAATGGAAAAAGCAATGCAGATGATGTCTTTTGGGTTGATTGATTAAAACATAATTGTAGACACCTAAAATTGTCCTGTCTAATTAAATAAATATTTTATTTATTTAATTATTTTAGCCTAATTCTTCTATTAATTAAATAAATATTTATTTATTTAATTAATTCATTTATCCTCTTCTAGCCTTATTTCTCATTTAAATAAATACATTTATTTATTGAAATTATCCTTTTTCCTAAATTAAATAAATATCTTATTTATTTAATTGACCCCACTTCTTCTATTAATTAAATAAATCTTTATTTATTTAATTAATTCATTAGCCTTTTCTACCTATGACACATGTCATTCATCTCTTAATTCCTACACTACCTACCCTCTCATTATTTTATTATTTTCTCTACCTACCCTCTAATCTTAGCCAGCCATTTATCTTTTACACCTCTCAATCTTATCCCTCCATTTCTTATTGTGTCTTCTATATAAGGAGATGATTCCTTCATTATCAACCCCCAACTATGCATCCTGACTGATCAATCGACTACACTACGCTTTCGAACTTTCATATGCGATCCTACTTGCAACCACATTTCCGTTCTTTGTTGAGCTCTTGTGCACATATAAAATCTAAGAGCAAATATATCAAGCAAGATCAATGGAGATAGGAAGAATGGAGTTCCAAACCCTATTGGACATGTGATGGTATAATCTTTGTGATTTCATTTGATTTGCATTATCTTAGGTAATCTTCATATGTTATGGTGGATCTTTGTTGTTGTTAGGCTAGGGTTTTGTGGGTGAATTCATTTAGTCTTTCAATATTGTTTTATCCATTTTCACCATATACATTTTGGCACGCCCTGTGGGACTCTTGTCCCTTTTTGCATTTAACATCTTTTGTTGCAGATTTTGTGTTTTTGAAGTGGCAGATCTGACATTTCTGACAATATTTTGATATTTTTGCGTCTGCCTACTTTCAGATCACATTTTTGATTTTCTGTCGCATCTGTGACATCTGGAATCACGTCTGCACCTTCGACAGTATTTTATTTTTTGCAGATTTTTGGAAATACGTCTGTGTTCCCTAGTCACTTTTGTGAAGTCTTCAAGCGCATCTATGTTCAGGAACAGCGTCTGTGTCAGATCTAATCGCATTTGCGAATTTATAAGGCATCTATGTTTAGGAACCACATCTGTGTGTAGTTGTTGCATTTTGATTTCTTTGATCTGGTTTTTCGTCATTCGGATTTCTAATCTGGTTTATATTGAGCTAACATCTTCAAATCTAGCTAACGAAATTGGTGCAGCTTGTCTTGAAAGCAAAAGAAGAAAAGAAATCGTTTTGTTGAAGGCCCCTATTTTCACAAAGTCTTTTGGATCTAAAATTTACCTAACTTGTGTGCTTGCAGGAAGGGGTGATCATTTGAAACTACTAATAGATCTTTGTTGCAGGACCTTGGCAAGGGTTTCTGATCTTTATTGTGTGCCTTATTTTCATAGACTAGCAAACACTTTAATTGGTGCACTAAAATTGAACCAATGTCTTTTGTGTCTTGAGCAATAGGCTCTTTTTGTTTCATCTTTAGAGGGCCTGTCTCCCCGTGTGGTCATTAGGACTACTAGTGAGGAGAGAACGACCCAAGTGGTAGTGAGGAAAACCCACCTCTTCCGAACCACTATAAACAAATGTATTCATGGTGAAAACTATAGATAACATGTGTTGATTAGTTCATACCGACACTATGTCTCCCCATAAACCCGTTTGATCAAATTTATTTGATCAGTTGTAGGGTGTAACCCCTACCGGCTGGGAGCCTTCTATATTTACAGAGCTGAAAGTGCCACATGTATGGCCACATGAGTGGATGCCCTTACTAGCACCTTTTGTTTTAGAAGCCAAAATCCTTCTAGTTGTTGGGTCAGGAGGTCAAACCTTTGGAGCGACCCACACACATACGGTTCTTAGTAGAGATACAAAGTTCACCATGGGAAGTTTTCATGGGGACTGATGCTTGGCTGCCCCGAGAAGTGAGTGTCGAGGGTGGAGCTAATGGGGTCAAGCATCTAAGTATCCCCTCTAAATAGCATAGCCTCGGGGGAAACCCCATGTGGGATCAACAACTATTGTCCTAGCTAGCCATAAGAATTGTGCTTGTCTTATTTTGAACTATCAAACATTCAAGATCAAACATCAAAACATTGTGTCTTCAAGTGTATGCAAAACATTTTTACATCAAACAACACACTTTTCTTTGAGTCATTTTGAGTCCAAACACTTGCAAACATTGAGTCCTCATCAACACTGTGTCCTCTTGTCATGAAAAAAAGTCAAACATTTAGATTTGGTCACAACAAGTCACTTCACATATTGAAAAAAATCACACTCAGTTTTCAGAAACGCATCTGTGTCATAAAAACGTGTCTGTGAAGGGCATAAATGCATCTGTTTCTTTTGAGCAACATTTCCCGTACAACATCTCAGAAGCACGTCTATGTTGGACAGAATAGCATCTGTGTCATTTAAGCGCTTCTGTGAAGTATACAGGCATGTCTATGTTCAAAATTGAAAAACTTTTACAATCCAGCAAACAAGAATAGTCAGTTTCAAACTTATTGAGCTTCCTAGGTATCTCTCTAGGTTTTCATCTAGCATTCAACCTGTCTTTGGGTCTCAAAAAGTCCATCATTGTTTTACACCTTGCATTACAATCACATTTGTCTAAACTTGAGTCAAAAGGTCACTTGCTTGTCCTCATCTTACTTTGTCAACACACTACATACAACAACATTTTGCTAAGTGGTCCCTCATCAACGTCTATCACTTTTGGGTCTCACTTGGTCTTACTTAGAGTCAAGGTCAACTTACCTCATCAAGAGAAACTATCATCTCTTTGGAAGTCACACCTACTCTACTACATACATACTTGGTCTTACAGTTTGGACATTGCAAGTAAACCTCAAATTCATTTACATTCCATCCAACTCTTGGTCTTTCATACTCTTTCCATTTTCATCTAGTTTCACATATCTTGGTCAATACCTAGTTCATGGTTGAAACCCATTCCCAAAAATCTAGGAGAGAAGCTAAAGAGGCTCAAGAGTCCACAAACATGAGTGCCCATGAGTATGACAATGATGTCTTTTTCAATTCTGATCATACCACATTACCTGACATGATTGCCTATAGAAACATTCCAAATGTTGAGAACATGGACACTACAAACAACAATGATACACACAAGTATAATATGGACAACTTTTCCGTACATTCAGTAGAAGTGGAAGACACCATTATGGATCCCCATTTCAATAGATTGGTTGAGGAAATAATGAGGAGAGATAGACAATACTTCTTACAAGTGATGGCACAAAGTGGAGCCAAGATCCCTCATGATTTTGACATGTCTCAAATAATGAAAAATCAACCTTTGCAACAACCTCACCTCAACATGGATCAAAGGAGGCCTAATAGTGGAGGCAATAGAGGACCACATATGGTGCTTGAATCACCATCATCTTTGTTTCAAAAACCAAAGGTCCCATACACACATGGTCAAGCATATGATACTCACCTTCGTAGACCATTATGGAAGTTTTATGCAGAAAAATATACTCAATCACATAGCAATGCTAAGGACCAACCACCAAAGCAATTGGATATCCAAAGGCATGTTCAAAATTTGGACACAAGGAAACCCCACGTCAAATTTGGGGGCAACACACTAGAACAAACTCAAGACATGCCTATAGAGTATGGTATACATGGACAAAACAGATATTCTATTCCTCATCATGAATCTATACCAAGTGGTCCATATACACAGCATCACTATAGACCTCCTCCATATGAACATGTGTATGATCAATACCATCCATATACGAAACATGATCCTCCTCCACACAGTGGTTCAGGCATGGGGTATGGTCCAAGAAGTCAGTCTCCACCTAAGAATAATTTGGAACAACAAATCAGGGACTTACAAAAGAAAATGGAGGACATAAATACACTGAAGCCAACTTACACAATGAGAGACATATGTCCCTATCCATTTGAAAAAAGCATTCCAATGCCTCCATTTCCTACATACTTTGTGACACCTAATTTTGATAAGTATAGAGGAAAAGGGGATCCTAAGGCACATATAAGACAGTTTTTCATAGCTTGCATTGAGGTAGCAGCAGAAAAGACATATTTGATGAGATTATTCCCACTGAGCTTAGGTGATCAAGCTATGGAATGGTTCTCCCAACTACCACCTAGAATTAAGTCATGGGGTGACTTAGCTGAGGCATTTATACAACATTTCTCATACAACATAGAGACAGACATATCAGTCACTACCTTGTGCAACACCAAGCAAAAGGATGGAGAATCTTTTTCATCATTTTTACAAAGATGGAGGAATCTAGCCAGCAAATGCTCTTGTGAAATTCCACAAAAACAAATGGTAGAGATGTTCACCCAAAATGTTAACAAAGACATTGGTTATGACTTGAGAAAAGCTTGTTTGTCCACCTTCAAAGACGTCATTGAAAAAGGCTTAGCAATAGAGAAGGTCCTAATTGAACAAGGAGTCATTAAAATATTCAAGGAAAACAAAGATGACTTTAAAGGAAAAGATAAGCCAAGATTTTGGAATAAAACCAAGAACATAGTCAATGATGGTGTTGTGGATGCCAATACAGTACGACCCAAAATCATTTTTTCTGGATCAAGCTCTACAAACAATTAGGTGAATACTCAAACAACTTCCAAGTCACGAAGGAAGTACACCCCATTGGGAGAACCACTTGAGTCCGTTTTCAAAAAGCTAGTGGCAAACAAGATAATCACAATTCTAGATTTTCCTCCATATGAGCCAAAGGTCAAACCAAATTGGTGGAATGATGATGAATATTGTGAATTTCACAAGAGCAAGGGCCATAAAATAGAAAATTGCCATCGACTGAAGAACATCATACAAGATCTCATTGATAGAGGTGACATTGAAATTAAAGGACACTCATCCAATCAAGAACATGAGATGTTTAAGGAACCATTCCCAAAGCATGACAAGGGAAAATCTAAAGCCATAGATGACCAAACCAACTATACTAGAGCATCTTATAACTATGATTCAACTATCAATCACATTTCGATGGACAATTATGTCTCTACCATTATCATCAAGGACAAAACACCTGAAAATTCTACCCAAAGACCCAAGATTGTTCTAAAAGGCATTGGATCTTCTTCGGAACCTACCTCTGAATGTAATGTTACAACTCATCGAGGTAAATTCACTTTGCAAGGTGCTCCAGCTAAAAACACCACTTCCTCATCAACCAAACCTGAGTATGACCTTGTAGAACAGTTGGGGAAGACACCCGCGCTTATCTCAATCCTCGAGCTCTTACGCATATCCCCCGCACATAAAGCCAGTCTTGACAAAATCTTGAGAGACACTGTTGTCCCCACTAATCTGAACGTGGACCAGTTTCAAGCCATGGTGGGATACCTTTCTGTTCCACACTCCCTTACATTCATAGAAATGAGGGTAGTCCCATCTACATATCACCAATGCATTAAGTTTCCTCACAATGGAGTTGAAATAATAGTTAATGGTGATCCTAATCCATTCATATACTGCAATAACTTGAGACCAAAAACTAAGATGATCATTCCAAGTAATAGGGAAGTTTTCCCTTCTTCTGCATACATTGATCCTGAATCATTAAAACCTTTGACACCAAAATAAGGTGAGCTTAAAGGGAAATATCAGGACAAGGACATGGGTGAATACACTTTGAATCAAAGCATGTGCTTGCAACAAGTTATGAGTTCACCAAAAGAATATGGAAGACCACATCCTAATAAGCAGGTCTCTATCATTATACTCAAATGGGACCTTACTATCTTTCAAAGATGGGGTGAACTGGAAGAAGACTTATACAAAATGCTTTACAAAGACCCTGAAAATGATACACAAGATCACATCAGCCTACCATGTTAAAAATATGGCAAAGGATTCAAGATCCTACAAAAATTTGGGTATGATGGAAAAAGTCCTCTTGGCTTAAGAAAGGAAGGCATCATTGAACCTTTACAACCTGAATTGACATTCAAAAAGGAACGCTCTAAAGGACTTGGCTTCATGACTTCCAAGGTAAACACTCAAAAGACAGGAGAAGCATTACAAATCAAAGCTACCAGAATTCAACAAGAGAATCGCTATTCCACAAACTCTAATGATGGGAATGGGATTCAAGTAAATCCTCCAGTGACTATGAACTCACTGAGACATTCAGAGAACCAGGTGAACCCATAGAAGAAGAATAATTTTATAGAAAATTCAAAGTTGGTCAAGAAACAACCCTTGAGGACCCCATATAGTCCTTGCCTGTAGGTTCTAGGTCGAAATCACATAGAATGAGAACACCTGTCCTAGAATGCGCTACTAGTGATGATAATTTGGATTTGTTCATGATTGAGATAGATGAGGAGACTGTCGACAATGACCTCGATGATTACCTCGACATACCTGAGTATAACTACATTTTCACTCTTAGCCCTGGTAACTTTGAAGACATCAAAGGCCTTCCCCTTGTTCACCATCAACTTATTGACTGGGACCATGAAGGACCTGCACAGCTCGACACATTCCAAAATGATGAAGCCTTTATTGATTATCTAGGCATATGAGATGATCTTCCCCCTAGGGACCATAAAGCAGGATACACTATAGAACTCAACAACGTGGCATATTTTGGTGAGGGTGTCGGGCCTTCCAGTCGCAAATACATAAAAATAAAAACAAGTCAAGGGTCTTATGGTGAAAACCACATTGTGGCACTGTCTGACCCCAAAAAAGTAAAAAGAAAGGACGTATCTGAGGGTGAAAACCTCTCCGAGGCACCCAAGGATGGAAGGCTCAACATTCTCCCAGCATCATATGAAGAAAAATCATCTATGTTGGTAGAGGAAACCATCAAAACAAACATTGGTACAGAAGAAAGTCCACATAACATATTCCTGGCTCAATCTCTGATGGAGACAGAAAGATCAAAATTCATAAATTTCTTCACAGAGCAACAAATCAATTTTGCATGGTCATACGTTGATATGCCTGGATTGGATCCGGATTTGGTAATGCATCATTTGACAGTTAAACCGGGGGCAAAACCAGTGAAACAAAAATTAAGAAAGATGCATCCACAAGTGGCATTATTAGTCAGGGCAAAGCTTGAAAAATTATTGGATGTCGGATTCATACGCCCAATTGATTATCCTGAATGGATCTCCAACTTAGTGCCTATTAGTAAACAAGATCGTAGCATTAGAATATGTATAGACTTCAGAGACATCAACAAAGCTTGTCCTAAGGATGACTTTCCATTACCAAACATTGACCTGATTGTAGATCTCACAGTAGGTCATGCAATGTTATCTCTGATGGATGGATTCTCTGGTTATAATCAAATAACAATCGCATCCAAGGATCAACACAAAACAACATTCACTTGTCCTTGGGGAACTTTCTATTGGAATGTCATGCCCTTTGGGCTAAAAAATGTAGGTGCTACATATCAAAGAGCCTTGACTACTATCTTTCATGATCTCATGCACGTTGCTGTGGAAGATTATGTTGACGACCTCTTGGACAAATCAATAGACAAAGATACATATTTGGACATACTTTTAGTCATCTTTGATTGGTTGGAAAAATACAAAGTAAGATTAAACCCCAAGAAATGTGTCTTTGGAGTAACCTCTGGGAAGCTCCTAGGATTCATTGTATAAAAAAGAGGAATCAAAGCTGATCCAGCAAAAGTCAAGGCCATCCTAGAAATGCAACCACCAAGAAATATCAATCAACTTCGATCTTTGCAAGGGAGACTCCAGTCCATATGAAGATTCATAGCACAACTTGCAGATAAATGTAATCCTTTTCAGCACTTGCTACATAAAAACATCAAATTCAAATGGGATGATAATTGTCAACAGGCTTTCCAGACACTCAAAGATTATCTTCTGAACCCGCCAGTTTTGATGCCACCAGTTCCAAATCAACCTCTACTACTATACATATCAGCTACTTCAATAGCATTGGAGGCACTCTTAGCACAACAGGTTGCTGAGGGCAAAGAAAAGGCAGTCTACTACATCAGTTGCACATTGGTGGGATATGAGCTAAACGACACACCAATCGAGTGTGTGTGTCTTGTCGTGGTCTTTGCTTTGCAGAAATTATGACATTACATGCTAACTCATAAAACTAAGTTAGCCGGAAGGATCGATCCATTGAAATATCTTCTCAATAAAGCAACGCTTACTATGTGACTAGCCAACTAGGTGATGCTCTTGAGTGAATTCGACATTGAGTATGTGGATAGAAAAGAAGTAAAAGGACAAGCTATCACAGATTAGTTAGCAGATGCTCCCATGATAGATAATGTTCCTCTAACTTTAGAATTTCTAGATGAATCCATCTTAATAGTGTCACACGCAAAGCCTTGGCATCTTTACTTTGATGACTCATACACACAGCATGGGGTAGAAGTTGGCATCCTCTTCATAACTCCTCAAGGGGATTTCATACCAAAATCATATCGATTATCATTTCCCTGCACTAATAACATAGTGGAATACAAAGCATTAACAACTAGATTATGGATTGCAGTTCAGTGGAAGATCCAGGAACTCCATGTTTTGGGGGACTCTCAACTTGTTATTTGTCAAGCAACAAATGACTACCAAACAAAGGATGAGAAATTAATGCCTTACAAAAGAATGGTGGATAACCTGAAATAACATTTTACGAAGTTAGACTTTGAATAGATACCAAGAGAGCAGAATCGAGTCACAGATGCTATGGCTACAATTGCTTCACTAATCGATCTACCACAGAATGAAACCAACTATGAGTTCTTGGTGGATAACCTTTTGGTTCCCTCATATGAGATCACTCCTACTAAAATGATATGTGTTGTCGGTCCTGAGTCCCCGTTATATGGCTCCATTTTCACATACCTTCATGACAATACCCTTCCACCCGACCTATCCAATAACCAACGTCACACTTTCATTTGCCAATCTTCTCGATATGTCATTTTAGCCAATATCCTATATCATCGAGGTCTAGATGGCACTCTTCTTAGATGTTTAGAAAGGGACAAAGCTCAGATTACATTATGCAAAATTCATGAAGGCATATGTGGTCCACATTCTAGTGGTCCTACCTTAGCCAAGAAACTCATCAGGACTAGATATTACTGGCCCAAAATGGAAAAAGACTCATATCAGTTTGTCAAGAAATGTAAGCAGTGTCAAATTCATGGAGACCTCATTCATGCGCCAGCACAAGAACTTCAACCAATTGCGACTCCTTGGCCCTTTTGTCAATGGGGACTCGATCTCATAGGCAAGATTCACCCTCCTTCCTCCAATGATCATAAATTCATCATCACTACCACAAAGTATTTTACAAAATGGATCAAAGCGGTGCCTCTTACACAAGTCACTGGAAAACAAATTGCTACATTCATTCTCAACTATATCATTTGTCAATACGGTATTCCTGTTTCCATCATCACCAATAACGGGCGTCCCTTAAAAAATTAGGATGTTCATGAACTCTGTGACTGCTTCCATATCACCCATCATTTTTCCACACCTTATTACCCCCAAGGTAACGGTCAAGCTGAGGTGTCTAATAAAACAATCCTTAAAATCCTGAAAAAGACAATCAACGACGCTGGCCACAATTGGTATATCCAACTTAATCCTGCACTTTGGACTTATCACACAAGCGTTCGCACACCTACAGGAGCTACCCCTTTTTCACTTGTCTACGACGCGAAAGCTATCTTGCCTATTGAGGTTGAGTTACCCTCTTTACGAATCTCTTTGCAAAACATTATCAATGACGAAGACTACAAGGTCTCTCACTTACAGGAACTTGAACTATTGGATGAATGAAGATAAAATGCTTTTAATCATCTCAAGGCTTATCAACAATGAATGAGTCACAGCTACAATCATAAAGTCAAGCCTCACACATTTGAGGTAGGTGACTTGGTTCTCAGAGAAAACCCTAAAAATCAGCAAGACAGAGAGAAGAAGGGCAAGTTCAAACCAAATTGGCTTGGTCCTTACATCATCACAACAACATATGGATCTGGTGCATATCAGCTCTCAACCACAGAGGGTGAACCTTTAGAAGATCCTATCAATAGCATGCACCTTCACAAGTTTTACACATAGCTCTTTAGAGTATCCTAATTCAAAATACAAAAAAATAAAAAAAATACAAAAAATAAAAATCGTTACCTGGTGAAAACTTGGCAAACAGGCGCCTTGTAACACAAACAAAAAAAAAAATTTGAAAAACAGAAAAACATTTTCGTCCAATGGTGAAAACCACTTTGGTGGAGCCCTGATCAAGTGCCATGGTGAAAACTGGGTCACCGGGGCCATGTGTAGAGACATTGCTCCTCCCTCCTTCAGGATTCCATTTCATCCTTTCACTTTGCACACACTCACAACATATCCATTCATAATAAACTTACCCATTCCCATCATGGCTTGTTATTGATCTACCTAAGATTGGTTAGCCATTCCTAATAATCCAACCTTTTCATCCATAATAAATCAGCTCCTATCTGTGGCTAAGGCAAATCCTACATCTAGTAATGGGTGTGGAACTAAGAGCATCATCTATTCTGAGGAGTACAGTTTCTTCCAGCTTTCTTCAGTCTATCTGCACACAATCCATAATAAAGCAGCACTTGCATCGCCAATCCGCAATAAAGTTTCATCTTCTTCGTAATAAAGTATCAGTTTCATGGATTCAGTCAGTTTTAGATGAGAAACAACAGCAACAATGGGCTTCAACAAATCAAATCTTTCAACAGACTCAGATAACATTATGGTTCAGTGCTATCTATCCTTTTGTGAAAGTAAACATTGTGACCACAATCAAATAAGACTTATACAAGTGAAAAGAGACACTAAACTTGAGGACTATAGTGGATGTTGGTGTTGAGTCTTGGTT
Organism: Cryptomeria japonica; assembly: GCF_030272615.1. Taxonomy (NCBI): domain Eukaryota; kingdom Viridiplantae; phylum Streptophyta; class Pinopsida; order Cupressales; family Cupressaceae; genus Cryptomeria; species Cryptomeria japonica. Next base: position 104,753,184 of record NC_081410.1, read on the forward strand.
TTATTTTGATTTTATCTTTTGGTGACATGTCTTTTAGCTTTTCCAGGATGTCTCTGACTAGAGATTCTATCTCCAGGATGTCTTTGACTAGAAAGGCAAGGATGGGGTATCGTCACCTATTTTTCTTTGCTGTCTATGGATTGTCTCTTAGTAATGCTATGACTTGTCCAAGGATATGAGGACACTGTGAGTCTAGTATGAACTAGGGCATTCCTTGTTTGAGACTATCTTATCTCCATGCAAATGGGTACAATGACTTTCTCGGTCGAACATATGCCTCGATTGTCATAACCTATTTTGCCATAATAAAGCTCAATAATGATAATGCACAAGAAGCTCTTTCACTTTCATATCTTCTATCTTCCATCATCCTTCCCGAGTCCATGTGGCCTACTATCACATGAGTGAGTATAATGACATGCCAAAAACATTTGCATTTCATGTAGTTTGCACCTGCATTACCACATATACGCATTTCATACATATATATATAGATATCACAATTGCAACACATCCTGGACACAACACATGTTAGCACATTTTACATCCTTATCATATTCATCTACATTTCATACATTCACATTTGCATTTGCATAACATATTAAAAACATAAAGAACAAAAATATTGCATTTCATTATGTACATATTTGCATCCATATCATAAGCATCACATAGAAACATACATCATGAAACATCTCATCACATAGGTACACATGCATATAGCTACCACAAAGATGAATCATCTCATATATATATATAATCATAAGTGTCATGATACAATGATGTCAAAATCATATGGCTACAATCACCCGAAGGTGTCTACATCATCATACAAAAATGGTACAAAACTGATACATAGGGAGCCCTCTAAGGCTATGATGAACTCCCTCCCTCAGAGCCGCCTGGCCTCGATGGAGTCTGAGCCTTGGAAGGACCTGCCCTAGGATCATCTCTCCTATCCCCTCTATTTGGTGGTGGTGGAGGACCCATAACCCCACCACTGGACGCCTGTCTCTTGTCTCTCTCTCCAGTGGTCGTCGCTGTCCGCGATGGTCTACGGAAGCTCCCGACCCACTACTCTGGTGGCATAGCTCCATAGTATAGGTCTCTCTAGTATCCTATCTCCTTCTCATCTCACAGAACATAAGCATAACTAGCTCTTGTGTCCTCTGTCGCCTGCCTCCCTACCCTCAGTGCTGTCTCAGCCTCTGTATAATGCTGGATATCCTAATCTCTCTCCCGCATCATGTCCCTCAGTTGTTGCCTAAGCCTAGCTATCTCCCTCTCCAGATCCTGGATCTCATCTGCCTGTCCCTAGCAGATCTCCCTCAACTCTAATAGCTCATCCTCTTCCTCTCCCCCTGCACCTGTGGCTGCTCTTGTGGTTGCCTCTGCCCCTATCCTCGTCCCTGTCCCTGTACCTGCCTGGGACCCTATGCTGCTGGCACCTGTAATGGTAAACCACCTCAGCCTCTCACCACCTGAGCCTGTCTCTCCTCTCCACCCTCTCTTCATGAAACCACTCTCCTCTCCCCTATCACACCTCGCCTCCTCCATTAGCCTCTACCCCCACTATCTCCATCATCATCCTCATCCCCCCCGCCATCTCCATCTATCTGCTCCCCTGGATCTGTCAGTTGAGGAAATGGATGCTCAGCCAAATATGCAGTATACTCTGCATCCATCCCTGCATCCTCTATATTTGGCCACATATCCCAAGGCAAGGGCACCATCTCTACTAGTTGCATCACTGCCTGATCATATGACAATAACGGCCTGAAGTGTGCTTGATCCCTCACTGTCCGAGCATACATCTCGAAACCCCATGGCATCCACTGAATCCTGCCGAACTGTCTGCAAACCCTATCAACCAACTACCTCTCCAGTACATAGGGCATCTGCCCAATCAGATACCTACTCCTGAAGGTGTATGGCAGCTCCACTCCGTCATCCTCCCACTCCTTGCACCCTCGATACGACCTCCATACTACAATGTCAATCTCATCAATGACCCTGCACTAGTGCTCCAGTCTCCCGATCCACGACTGAGATGTAATCATGTCATATAAGTGAACAAAACTGCACACATGGCCCCTGCCTCAGAAATGTATCGATCGGGTCACTGACAGATGCTCATAGGCCCATACCCTTAATAATGTCACTCCACAGCCCAATCCTACGGATCCATGGTATATAAATTGATGGAGCTCATAATACAAATGTGCCAGCACGCATGGTCCCCAGGCATATCTAGTATGCTATGTCACCAGTGTCTCCAATGTACTCCCCCAGCCCACAACCAACCCTCGTGTCACTCTATCCGGACACAGGAACCCACTGATCACTCCTCCCAGCACCGCTAGTAGCGTCAATCCGGTCTATGTCATGGTATCCCACGCCACATGTCCAGCCCTCATCTCTAGTCCTGGATCCTGAAACACTCATCTCAGGGCATCCTTGTCTCCATCTCGATCATAGGGTATCAACTCACCATCGATCGGTATCCTCAGAATCCTGTACACATCCTCTAAGGTGACTGTCATCTCACCCATCGGCAAATGGAACGTGCATGTCTCAGAGTGCCATCTCTCAGCAAGTGCAGTCAGCAATCCCATGTTCACTCGAAACTCAAGCACATACAGAATGAATTGCAAACCCATAACCTCAATCGCGACTCTGTCCTCAAATATTAGCTCTAGGCATAACCTCTAAGTCAATAGGAATCTCTCCCGTGACTCCAGCATGGGTAGGTACTCCTGCAGTCAAGCAAATCGGCTTTGTCAGTCAAAGTGACATTCCCTGTTCATCACAAAATGCTTCTTTTTATCCTAAGCGCTTATGATACTCTATCCTAGTTACACTCACTGTTCATCACAAAGTGTTGTTGTTTGTCCTAGTGGTACTCCCTGTTCATCACAAAGTACTACATGTTTTGCACTCCCTGTTCATCAAAAAGTGTTGCTCATATTTGCACTCCCTGTTCATCACAAAGTGTTGCTCATATTGGTACTCCTTGTTCATCACAAAGTACTATGTATTGGTACTCATTGTTCATCACAAAGTGCCTCAACCTATCCTATCCTAGGGCCTCTTCTTGAGTGTATCCTCTTGAGTAGTTTCCTAATTGGCAATGTATGTTCTATCACAGAATTGCCAATCCTAGCCCTATCTGCTATCCTAGTCTTCCCTAGAGGACCTGCTTGAGTGTATCCTCTTAACAACTTATCCAATCGATAGCATATGTTCATCACAGAACTGTCAATTTACCCTAGAAGACATAAATGCATATTTTTGACATAAACGCGCTTACATATTGCATAAACGTGCATGCTCTGCACAGACGCGCCTGAAATACACAGACGTGCCTATGCTTTGTATAGACGCGCTTGCTCTGCACAAACATGTCTACATTGCATAGACGCACCTGCACAACATAGACACGCTCACATTTGACATAGACACCTTTTCCTACACAAACGCGCTTGGCACAAACACAGACATGCCTGGCACCAACACAGATGTGCCTTGATGTTTTTTGACCTTGTTTGACATACCTAAACATGCATTTATTTCTCTACCTAACATGCATTAATGACAACATTTATTGCGACAAAGTACAAGGAGGTTTTGTGGTACTCATCAGCTCTCCTGCATCTTCTAGCCTCTGAAATTAGTGAACGCAATCGAATCTATGCACCAATGCCATCACTGCTGACTGATGTTGCTCTATTCTCTCTCTGCACCCTGATCTCTTGGATGTGTGGATGACAATGAGGATATATTCCCCTCGTGGTCTATTTTATAGACTGCCCTAGCCCTAGCCCTCATTTCCCGAGTCAATCTTCTTTATCCCATGACTCTGTCACTCTATCCAGTTAGTCGATTCTAGCCTTTCTTTCTTATCGAGAGATTGTTTCCGATCTTTTCAGACATTTTCATCCAATCTCTCGAGGGGGCATATCATTCCCATCTTGGGGCAACTTTGTATCAGTTCATCTTATCTTCTTTGAAACAATGCAACAAGCTGCATTGCCTCAAAGAGGGGCAAAATGTAGACACCTAAAATTGTCATGTCTAATTAAATAAATATTTTATTTATTTAATTATTTTAGCCTAATTCTTCTATTAATTAAATAAATATTTATTTATTTAATTAATTCATTTATCCTCTTCTAGCCTTATTTCTTATTTAAATAAATACATTTATTTATTTAAATTATCCCTTTTCCTAAATTAAATAAATATCTTATTTATTTAATTGACCCCACTTCTTCTATTAAGTAAATAAATCTTTATTTATTTAATTAATTCATTAGCCTTTTCTACCTATGACACATGTCATTCATCTCTTAATCCCTACACTACCTACCCTCTCATTATTTTATTATTTTCTCTACCTACCCTCTAATCTTAGCCGACTATTTATCTTTTACACCTCTCAATCTTATCCCTCCATTTCTTATTGTGTCTTCTATATAAGGAGATGCCTCCTTCATTATCAACCCCCAACTATGCATCCTGACTGATCAATCGACTACACTACGCTTTTGAACTTTCATATGCGATCCTACTTGCAACCACATTTCTGTTCTTTGTTGAGCTCTTGTGCACATATAAAATCTAAGAGCAAATATATCAAGCAAGATCAATGGAGATAGGAAGAATGGAGATCCAAACCCTATTGGACATGTGATGGTATAATATTTGTGATTTCATTTGATTTGCATTGTCTTAGGTAATCTTCATATGTTATGGTGGATCTTTGTTGTTGTTAGGCTAGGGTTTTGTGGGTGAATTCATTTAGTCTTTCAATATTGTTTTATCCATTTTCACCGTATACAATAACCTTTTGAGTGTTGGTCAATTAAATGATAAGGGATATCTTCTAGAATTTAAAAGTGGAGTGTGCAGTATTCTTGGAAGTAATGGAGAATTGATTGCTATTGGAAAGTAGACAAGAGGTAATCTATTTCATCTGAATACTAATGTGAATAGTTGTTTGGTGGCAAATATTAAAGACAACTGGTTATGGCACAAGAGGTTTTGTCATGCTAATTTTGACAATTTGATAAAGGTTAGTAAATCAAGTATTGTGAGAGGTTTTCCCCAGCTTGTTAAACCGGATAATGTGTTATGTAAGGATTGTCAGATGGGTAAGATGACTTATGTATCTTTCAAGAGTAATTCTTTCTCTTCATAAAATATTCTAGATTTGGTTCATACTGATCTTTGTGGTCCTATAAGGACTAAGAGCTATTTTGGTGATAGATATTTCATGATTTTCACTGATGATTTTTTCAAGATGACATGGGTAACGTTTCTAAAAGAAAAGTCTGAGGCATTTAGTAAATTCAAAGCATTCAAAGCTTTAGTTGAGAAAGAAATCGAGAAGAATTTGGAATGTTTGAGATCTGACCGGGGAGGAGAATTTACTTCTAATGAGTTTGTGAAGTTTTGTGATAATTAGGGAATCAAGAGGAAAATGTTAGCTCTGAGAACTCCACAATAGAATGGGATAGCAGAGAGAATGAATAGTACAATTATTGGAGCTGCTAGAACCATGTTGATTCAAGGTGAAGTACCAAAAATGTTTTGGAGAGAAGCAGTTAGCATTGTTGTCTACACTTTGAATCGGGTACTAGTCAAGAGAGGTAACAACAAAACACCTTATGAATTATGGCATGGAAAGATTCCTAATGTAAGTTAATTAAAAAAATTTGGGAGTAGATGTTTCATTAGACATGATGATTACACTGGAAAGTTTGATGCAACGTGTGATGAATGTATTTTTCTTGGTTACTCTAAAAAGAGTAAGGCTTTCAAATGTTATAAAAGAGAACAAAAATGATCATTGAGAGTGCAAATTTGAAGGTAGATAAAATCTCTGAGAAATCTGATAAGACCATCAGATCTGAACCTAAGAAAGATGAGGAAAAACTTGTGTTCATTGAACCAAAAGTACAAAAGAATGATGAGCAAGAAAATGCAAAAATAGGTGCTCAACCGGTAAAAGAAGATGAAGAACATGGAGCAGAAGGAACAACACCGAAATTGGTAATACCAAGATATGTTAGACTAAATCATTCAGAAGAACAAATTATAGGAGATAAAAATGTTGGTGTACAAACAAGAAGGAAAATCAAAGAAAAATCCTGTCTGATTTCAACTATAGAGCCTAAAACAGTAAGAGAGGCATTGAAGGATGATGATTGGATTAATGCCATGAATGAGGAATTGGATCAGATAGAGAAGAATAAGACATGGACACTTGTTCCCAGACCGGAAGACAAGAATGTAATCGACATTAAATGGATGTTTAGAAACAAGTTGAATGAAGAAGGCAAGGTTGTAAGGAATAAAGCAAGGTTGGCATGCAAAGGCTATGCACAAGAATAAGGAGAAGACTATGGAGAAACCTTTGCACTGGTGGCGATATTGGAAGGAGTAAGAATGTTACTTGCTTATGCTATAATTAAAGGATGTAAGCTCTACCAGATGGATGTTAAATCTGCTTTTCTTAATGGCATCCTTGAGGAAGAAGTGTACATAGAACAATCAGATGGATTTGCTTTAATTGAAGATAAAGACATGGTTTGCAAGTTACATAAGGAATTGTATGGACTGAAGCAGGTACCGAGGGCATGGTTTGAAATATTACATGCACACCTGATCAAGATAGGATTCTAGTGTACTAGTGGAGACAATAACATATATCTTAAGACTGATGGAGATAGAGTGTTGATAGCTGAAGTATTTGTAGATGATATAATTTTTGGAGGTGATGATAATTTATGTATGGCATTTGCTAAGGAGATGAATAAATAATTTGAGATGTCTCTTATTGGTGAGATTAAGTTTTTCATTGGGTTGCAGGTCTAGCAATTGGATGGTGGAATATTTATCTGTCAGAGTAAGTATGTAAAGGAAGTGCTGAAAATATTTGGCATGGAGGATTGTAAACTGGTTGGTACTCTGATGGTGATAGGTTGTAAACTGTCTAAACAAGATGATTCACCCTCTGTTGATGAAAAATAATATAGGTCCATGATTGGTAAGTTGCATTATGTTATTCACAGTAGGCTTGATATTGTACATGTTGTTGGTTTGGTTGCTAGATTTCAAAAGGATCCCAAGGAGACTCACTTGGTAGCAGTGAAAAGGATATTTCGGTACTCTAAAGGCACAATAGATTATGGTTTATGTAATCCTTATAAAAATGGTTTTTCTTTGGAAGTGTTTACTGATGCAGATTGGGCAGATAATGTTGATAACTGGAAAAGCACTATCGGTGGAGCTTTTCTTCTTGGAGGTAGATTGGTTTCTTGGACAAGTAAGAAGCAAACATGTGTATCACAATCAACAACAGAGGTAGAGTATGTTGCAACATCATTGAATTGCACACAAGCAATCTGGATGAGACATGTATTAGAAGGTTTTAAATTTGATATGTCTGAACCAGTAACTATTTATTGTGACAATACAAGTGCTATTAATATTTCAAAAAATCTTGTGTTACATGCAAGGACAAAGCACATAGAATTGAAATATCACTTTCTAAGGGAGAGAGTACATGAAAAACAAATTAGAATGGAGTGTGACAAGCAAAGAGCAGCTTGCAAACATTTTAGCAAAACCATTGCCAAAGACTACCTTTGAGTACCTCAAAGTTAAATTAGGGGTCATACCCCTACATAGGAAGAACTAAGATGCAAGAGATGCATCAATCTAGTGGGCTTACTAATTATTTTCACTAGGGATTAATGAAATGGTGGCTACTCTGTAGGGGGGCAACTTAGATGATATTTGATGACTGACATATGCACCTTTGGCATTATTGTCAAAGGGGGAGAAGAAATATATTAGCCTGAGGAGAAGATGTGTAACAGAAAGGGGGAGAAGAATTGAAGATTCAGTTCCAGGTGAAGAAGAAAAGAGAAGAACCGATAGAAGAGTGAAGTACAATAGAGAAGTTTCAGAACTGAGAAGTATAATTTTAGTTGAAGATGTTGAAGTTTATGTTGGTGTTGTCATCAATGCCAAATGGGGAGAATGTTGGCATGATTGGCATAACTGATGCAGATGAAGAATGGTGACTGAATAGGTAAAGGATTGTTTGTGATGACATTGTGATGAAGAGATTGAATTGCATGATCAGATGACTTTGATCAGTTATTTGTGTTTTCATTAATGGTAACTGATGTTTACTATGTTGTATTTCATCGTCTAAGTCTTTTTGGTCTACCAGAAATGCCTTACCGGTATTATAGATAGTGAACTAGGAATTAGGACCTTAACTGGTAAATGAGGAATGTTTTGATTTGATCTGGCGATTAGTGATGATTGAAGTGTTGTGGTTTGGAATGTGAGCTTGTAGCATTGTAATATGTATCTAATCAGAACCGTATCATGTTTTGGTTATCAAAAATCATGTTTATGATTTCTATTGTATTTTTGCTAAGAGTTTATTACTGGTTTATGTTTGATTTGATCAAGTTTTATAAATTCAAGTTTTAAGTTTGAAATTATTATTAATACTAATTCTCCCCCCTCTCAGTATTAACCGGATCCTCTAAGATTATACAACATGTGTAATTCTTCAGATTGTAATAAGAATTGTTCATATTATTTACCGGTTATGTATTTTGTCATGTTACTGGTTGTTATTTATGCTATTTTTGGTGTTGTATTATCGGTTGCCGGTATATTTTGCATGGTGTTTGTGCTAGGATGCAAGGATGGGTTGTCCTTCATTGGATCTCCCTACCTTGACTGCATTAATTAGGTATAAGCTTTGTCTCTTCTTTTAAGGAAGGATGAATGGTTTGAGGTCTTTTAGGTTGGACAATAGGAGAGGTCGATCGCTTCTCTCTATAAGATGAAGGAGGAGGAACCACACCATATAAAGGAGGAATGAGAGGTGTAGGAAGAAGACCGATTCCATCATGAGGAGGAGGGATAGATCTATCCTTAGGAGGAATAGATTGATGTTTAGGAGGAATAATTTTTCTACCTTTGGGGGGAAAAGGAAACTCATCCATAGGAGAAGGAATGGATTCTTCTTTAGGAAGAAGAATATCTCTTCTCTTGGGTGAAAGGATACTCTTCTCTTTAGGAGAAGGAATAGATGCCTCCTTGGGAAGAAGATTATTTCTTTCCTTAGGAGGAAGAACAATATTATCTTCAAGAAGGGGTATATGATCATCAATAGGAATACTAAGTGTTGGATTTCTAGGTTTACTCAAGGATAAAATCATTTCACTTTTTCAATTTTGATATGATCTAAAAAGAGCATCACTTCTAGGTTCAAGAGGCTTGAATTATTCAGACCAAAAATAATCAAGACAAACATCTCCATGCCTTAGTGTATGTTGAAATATTCTATGATTAATAGTTATGATTTCACCATTGTGAGAAAATTTTAAATATTTGTGAATAGTAGAAGTGATCACTTTCATGGAAGAGAGCCAAGGATGTCCCAACTTCACATGAAATTGATCGGATCTAGGAATGATACCAATTTGAACATCTAAGCATTTAGTGACAACATCAATAAGAAGTGTTATAGACCCAATATCACATCAATACCATCATATATCACTTGATTCAATTTCAAAGTATAAAAAAATTCTTTAGTTATCACATTAACCATGCAAGCAGGATCAATAAGGACTCCTCTAGAAGGTATACCTTTGATTTTTGCACTTATGTATAATGGGCTATTAGGTGCCTTAATGGTCTCACTAGGATCAAATATTATGCATAAATCCTTAGGAGGTTCTTGTTTATCTATAAGGTTCACCACATTATTAGTTTCAAGGCCAACATCATTGGGACAAAAAGTAAGATGATCAGTCTCAATCACATTAGTGGAATGGGATGGTAAAGGATCAGTGAAAACTTGAAGGTTTTGATTAGGAGGAGCTACAAATTTGTTTCCTTTATCATTCACACCTACCACAAATATAGTATTGTTATCAATCAATTCTTGAATCTTACTTCTCAATGAAAAACATTTTTCAATATCATGACTAGGTTGATGATGATATTGACAAAAAGGTTTAGCATCAAAGTAAGGGGAAGTTGTTTTAGATGGATCAATTGGTTTGATTTGGGGAAGTTTTAACACATTCCTTTGTATTAATTGAGACATAATTCTATGCAAATATTCATTCAAAGGAGTAAACTCTTTTTCTCTTGTAAAGAATTTAGACAAAGGAGGCACACCTGTAGCACCTACGAATTGACTATTGCTGTTGTTTTCATTGAATTTGATGAATCTTTTGTTTGGTTTGAACTTTGTAAATTATTGTTGAGCACCATCACCCTTATCACTCAGAGTGATGGAAGGAGATAATTGTTCCAATTGACTCACAGTCAATTGATAATTGTGAAGTACTACGCACAAACACGGAAAGGAAGTAAACTTAGTTAAAAGAAGTTTATCCTTAATGTATTTATGTAAATTAGCAATGAAAATATTTTGAATCTCTTGATCAAGCACATGAAAAGAAATCTGAGAATACAAATGCTTATATCTACCAATAAAGTCAATCACTTTTTCTTTAATACCTTGTTTACAATGCATTAAATCAGTCAAAGTAACTTTAGGACCAATGCTATTGTGAAATTGTTGAATAAAAGCATTAGCCAGTTGTTGAAAAGAAGTAATAGAATAAGGAGGCAAAGAACAATACCATTGCATAGCTCTATCCCTTAATGTTCTAGTAAACAATTTTGCTAACAACCTTTGATCATGAGCAAAGTCACTACACAAAGTTTGGAATGTTTTAACATGAGTTAAAGGATCATCTTTTCCATTATAAAGTTCCAATTGAGGGACTTCTACATGTTTAGACGGGATGACTCTAAATATTTCATGAGAGAATGGGCTGGCTACATGCATCAAATGTGGTCTCATTATACTTGTATTGATTCATAGAAGTTATTTGTTGTTGTAAGGAAGACGCTATTGGGCAAGACTATTGATTGTAGCTTCGATAGAAGGATTGAAATGAGACATGTTGGAGTGAGAGGGTGGAGTAATATTGTTGATTGAAGGAAGAGATTGAGAATAATGAGGTGGAACACTATGATAAGTAGGTAATGGAGAAGATTAGGTAGCGCATGGAAGACTTGTGGGAGGAATAAAGGAATTGTTATTGAAGGAGTTGCCCCCTTGACTAACATTTATAGGTGGTGAATGCGATTGAGTAACAAGAGGAACACTTATGGTAGGAGGAATGAAAGAAGAGGTATTTCCCCCATGAATAATATTTGTAGGTATGACATTTTGTGTAGAAGTAACCATGATGTTTGATGTGAAGGTAGGAACTCTAGTCATGGAAGTTGGAATATAATGATTAACTTGACTAGGAGGTTGTGTATAACCTAGGTTTTCAGCAAAACTCTTCATAGGCATGATATTAGAATATACAATATGAGAAATACCACACAAGATATCAACACCATATTTATCAATTTTAATCATTCTTTTTAACCCTTCAATCAATGGGAGAGCTTCACTTTTCGGGTATTCTTGACTCATCCATTGTTGAAGATTGTCAAATTGATTGTCCATCTTTTCCAATTGAGCAACGTATATCCTAGTTAGTGATTCCTCCTCATTGTGAGAATCATCAAGATGATAAACGGGAATATCTACAGGATGGGAAGAAGAAACAATATCCTCATTGAAAAAGCTATCCAAATTAGGCTCCATTTCCTTGGTATTTAAACCTTGGGCAACCTTAATTCTACAACTTTTTCTAACAAGGATACTTTAGGTAGGACTAATAGTAGTAAAACTCATGCACTAGTGAAAAGAAAGTGGAAAGAATAATGCAATCTTCTAGGAATTTGAATTATTAAATTTAAAATTGTCCCCTAGAAGATAGAAATTTGAATTTAAAATCAGGGTTTAAAAATGACCTCTTAATTTTAAAAGTTTGAAAGGAGGGAAAATCAAAATTAAAACTAGGGTTGTCCAAATTTAACCTCTTAATTAAAATTTTAAAGATTTTGGAACGTTGAAATATTGAAGAGATCAATTTAATTTTAAAAATTAGGGTATGTGTAGCGAGATACTTAATTTTAAAATTCAAATTGGCAATGGAAATGTTGAAATTCAGATTTTTTTTTGACCTTAGGGTGACCTAAAATCAATAAAATTTCACAAATCTCTGGAATTGTGTAGTAAAATATAGTCAAAACAAGCTCCTAAAATTTGAGCAGAAAAAGTTTGGATCAAGTAGGTAGTGACTTGGTCTGAACGCACAATTCAACCAACTATTTTCAAAATTTTTGAGGAAGCAAGATATTGTGATTTTTATGTGAGTTCCAAAAGGATATGGAAATTGGAGATGTCGAGATATGTGAGATTAAGCCTTTAAGGTCAAAATAGGACACACTTAGAATGCTTGATAAAAGGATTAATTGAAAGGACAACAAAAAGGCCACACTTAAGGGATGACTTTTATGATGTTTGGAAGAAAGACAAGAGGCTTTTAGATTTAATTGAACCAATTAAATGCTTAAAGGAAAATTTGAATTAGCATAAGATTAATTTAATTTTAAAAATTAGGGTTTGTTGCATAAATCGCTTAATTTTAAAAATTTAAATTTGAAATTTGAATGTTGCAAGGAGGGAAAATGAATTTTGAAATTGAAGCAAAGACCCAAATCTAAAACTTCATTCAAGATCTACACAATCCACAATGTCAATTTTAAAATTAAAAATTAGGGTTTTGTGATTTAACCACTTAATTTTAAAAAAAATTGAAAATTGAAAGTGTAAATGAAAACTTGAATTGCAAAATTGAAAAGTTCTCAGATCTGAAACAATCAATCCAATTTAGACAAATAACAAGCTCAATTTTGAATCTAAAAATTAAGGTTTTTGTGCATTCAACCTCTAAATTTTTAAAAATTGCAAGGAAATTAAACTTGTAAATGAAAAATTGAATTTTAAATTGCATACACTCAGATCTGAAAAATAAAAATCAGAATTAAGGGTGTAAGGAGTCGGGCTCACCAAAATGGAAAGTGGAAAATTGGGAACCTTAGCCTATTCACCACTTGAAAGAAGAGGTGGGAGCTTTACTAAGGTTCAATTTTCACTTGGGGAGACTTTACATTCAAAAGAGGGGGATGAATCTACTAGATCCAATCCTAAATGATGCAAGGATTGAATACTAAGTAGATTGGTTGTGATTGAAATGTAATTAACCCTTTTTTGTAAGTTGTCAAGTTGATTAAGACTAAATGCTAGAAATGAAGAAAAAGTATGAGAAAACAACAAGCTACAGATTTGGGATTTAGACGTGCACCTATATCTGAGAAGTTTGAGATGATTCAGAGCTGCTCTGCGAAATCTAACAAAAGTTGCAGGGACCATGTGTCCGGACAAGGGCACCCTCCTATCGATCCTCCAAACTTTCCGCATGTCAAAAAGAGTTTTTCCATCTCAGTGAATAAAACTTAATTCCAGAAGTATAGTTGTGCACCTGTTTCCTACACACAGAAAGAAAGGGAAATGTGTTGGGAATAGGGGTTTGTCTTTAGATCAAACCCCGGTTTTGGAATTAACCAAGTGGTTGAAGTAATGCAAATGAAAGGACTGAAAGTAGAAATCCTCCTCTTTGAGGGGATGTTGAATTGACTGAAAATGAAATGCTTATACCTCCTTGTGAAGTTTTTCTTGCCTCCATATGGAATTAGGTTTTCAAGAAGTAGAATGTTGATCTCCTCTTCAATGCTTGAAATCTTGTCTCTATTCTTGCTCCATGTTGGTGAAATTTTGTCACCAGCATACCAATGACAAAATATGCATTTCACACATAGCTATGTTGAGACAAACTCTCTCCTCTCATCAAGGGGAGGTTCCCTAGAAGAATTTGGGTATTTCAACAACTTTGAAAGTAAATTCGGGGGTAAGATTAGGGTGTATAATTCTCTTTTTTTCAGAATTCACGCATATCCCCTTGATGAGAATTTCTTACAAAATAATCAACTAAAGAAGCTTGCATACAATGACTAATTTATATCTCTAAAACCACCTAAGCACAAATTATTATGTGATTACCATCTAACCTTCAAATCAATTACAATTGTAACTAATATAGCTTGTAGCTCAAAGTCTTAAAGATATAGAAATATAAGAAACTTCCAATACTCTAAAGCAATCAACAATAGTACAAAGCCTACTACCTAATCACTGTATTACAATACTAATTTCTAAAATATGAAAATAGCTCAAAGTCTATTTGCCACAATTTAGATGCTCCCTTAATCACATGAACAAAAACTCCACCAATATCAAGGAATTAAAGAACATAAATAAGCAATGAACATAGGAACATCCTCTCATATAGACAATCTTCAACCCAACACAAAGTTTGGAATCAAAATGAATTGCTTTGTTTATTTGCTTGATTGAATCTTCACAACAAAAAGCTCAAAGTCTTAGTTGAAGCAATATTTCAGCAAAGTTTTTCTTAACATATAAAAGATAAATATTTACAAATGAGGTTCCTCCTTTTATAGGAAAGGAGTTGAGAAAAATGTGGGTGCAATTGACTAATTCAACTGCAGAGTCCTAATTGACTGCATCTACTGCATAAAATGAAAATGCAACTGCAAGAAAATTTGCAGTAAGAAATGATGCATCTACATGAAAAATACATAGTGTTAATGACAGTTTATTATTTATTCCCCCCCCCCCCCTCATTGATTTTCTGGAATTCCTCAAACCTTGCCAACGTAGTTTTCATCTCAGATTCGTATGGTCCTGAAGTTGCATTTGAAATAACATGAAAACGAGTGATGGAATCTCTGACTTCTACATAAGCCCTTTTAGCCTTCTTCAAAACTGATGCCAGATCATCTAAGTTGAATTGAATTTTAATCAACTTATTGAATGATGACAAAGAAAATTGATCATCTACCAGCTAATCGATCATGGTGAGGAATTCCTGTTTGATGGTCTCATTGGGTAAAAACTTATGTTCTGTATCAAATAACTGGCAAGGTAATTTTGATATCCCTGACAAAATATTTGTGATGCATCAGCACATGCTTTCTTATCCTGATTCATTTCCTTTACTAGTATTTTCATTAGCTCATCCTCATGTGCCAATATTGATCAAGTTTGGATGTACTCACCCTGAGTCAATACTACATTGTTATCAACAAGGATGTCTACTATGTACTCTCTCATTTTATCCCAAAGCCCTAAATCTTTCTCAAGTTCTGTTATTTCTTGGGATAATAGAGATTGTAAATCCTTAACCTATGCTTGAGCATTTTCAAAATTTGTCAAAAGCTTGGCTGCAGAATGAATGAGATGTGTCCCTTTTGATTTCAAGCAATCGATCCATTCTTTCATTACTCTACCCCTTGTACCCAGTCGCTCTACTTTTTTGAGTTCTTTTGTGTCGACCGAAGAAACTATTGGTTGCACCTCTTGTGATGGCTGCATTATTTTATGAAGAACGCTAGTTATCTGTTCACATTTCTGCTTCCATTCATTTTTCTCATCCATTTCCTGATCAAATCTATGCATGAGAGAATTGAAAGCAGTTTGAGAGTCTTGCTTAACACTCTCATGTGTCTCTACACCAAGTTTCATAGTCTGCATAGTATAATTTGCATGTTGAATGTTGTCCTTGTCCTTATCTAAAGACAACACCAAGACCTCAGCGTATTTCCTATTTCTTACTAGGTCAACCAAGATTCTGGATACAGTCTTGGGCTTCTTAGTGACTTTCTACTTGACAAGACCTAGTTGATCAAAATCAAAATCATCTAGTGAGATTACTTGCTTCTTTCTTTTGGGTGCCACCATATCCAACCATGGAGGAAGAGTTGATTTTGCTGTTGGAGTTGTGGTATCAGTTTGAACAGTCATAGATACTTGTATCATAGCTTGGCTTGAAGTTACAATAGCCTGGGACACTGGCACAAGAGAAGTTGTATCAACAACATTAGGAACTTGAGCAGAAGATGTTGTTGCTACAGTGGTAGAAACCAATAGTGGAGTTGTTGTAGTGATAATAGTATAAACAAGTGGTGGAGCGTCTGTAGTAACAACACCTGAAGGAAGTGTAATTGTCTGTTTATCTTGAGACATCTGTGTCATTGCTTCTGTAAAGTCTAAGATTGAATATTCAACCATAGACACGGGTACACCATCAAAACTTGGAAGGCTTGACAAAATTACAAATTCTTCATCATCTTCTTCAACATCTTAACCTTCATCATATCGTTACTCATGCTCTTCATCTAAATCAGACTCAATAGAATGAATGGTTACCTGAGTTGAAGTAGGAACATGTATTATTGTAGAAATGGTAGTAACTAGCGGTGGAAGTGATTCCCCCACATCTTGCATTTCTTGTTCTTGTGGTATCTCACCCTCTTCTTGACCTTTTTTATGATTCTTGTAATTCTAGTTCCTCGGAAACATCCTTTTGTGCAACTTGAGATGAGGATTTTCCTATCTTTGGCCCCTTGATAGTGAACTTGTATGTAGGTTTCTTTCCCTTTGACCTAGGAGATGAAATTGGTGGCAACTCTTGTGGATCTTATCTATTTTTAGTTCTTATTTCTGATGTTTTGCCCACAAGACCTTCATCATCCTGATCATCACTAGAGCTTGTGGGAAGATGCTTCATCTTGATGCCTTTCTTGAGTAGCCATGCATTTGTGTTTTCCATGATAGGTACAAACCTTGCATAAATATTTACTTTCTTTCTTTGGCCACTGAATGGGAGGGAGAGGAGTATTAGCAATATTATTATTAAAATAAATAGGATCCACAAGATCATTAGTGGTATCCTCCCGAGTGCCTAGAATTTTGACCAAATCCAAGTTCTCAATCTACTCAAGTGTAAGGCAACTGAAATCAAGTCTCCTTATATATTCATCATCTCTACAATCAACCCAAACATCCTCAAGTATGTGTACATGCACATAATTCTGATGGATTTTATTTTTCATTCCACAGAAATCAAAATTGTTGCAGGCTTTGAATCTTCTCATTGTTACCCACTGCATTTCCTCCTCCATGTTTTTGGCCTTAGGAGTATTCATCACTGAATATCTACCAATTGATTGAGAGGACTTGAGACCAGTCTTGTGTGAAGAATACTATCTCTCATGTATATACACTAATTTTCTACATAGCTACATGACAACATTTTTTTCTTATGGGTATCTTGGTAGCATAAAAGGTTCATCATTAAAGCAAACTACCCAGATGTATGTGAATGTTGTAAACTGTAGGAAAACACACCCATACTCATAAAATTTGTTATTAAAAATATCAGAAAGCCTCTTTTTCTGCAAATCCTTGTCAATCAAACATTCCCATACTGCAAAGAATGCATCATTAACTATGTGGAAATGGTTTCTCTAGTTGAAGATGGTCGACTAAGAATAGTAATCCCATACTAGATTTTGTCTTCTATCACCTTTTGTAGACAAACCTGGAAATTACCTCATAGAGGTGACTACATACACAAGATAGGAAGTCATGTATAATTTCAATGTGGTTTGACTTCCTTCAACTGATCACAAATCGCATTACTGATTTGCTCACCCAAGTCAATCTTATCATTCCCTTTCCTAATTATGTTCATATACCATCACATCCATGGTTGAAAGAAATAAGATTTTGGAAGACCTTTCACCCATGATGGAAAGGTGACCATGTCATTATATTCTTCAGTGCAATCACTTTTGTGAAAATATTTCGGTCATCGAGAAGTTGTAGATGTTTGAGAACTTGACAAGAAAACATTATTAATTGTTTTCTTACATTTATCTTCATTTTCCTCATACCATTTTTACACAGTTTCCTGAGTGATATCCACCACTTCCTCTGTATAAGAACCTTTGAAGACACTGTAAAAATATTGACTGTCAAGATAGATAACCCTATTTCCATCTACATCTTTAACATGTTTGGTGGCAGGATCAAACCATTTTGTTGTTGCCAATACAAAATCAGGGTCATGAGCAACTACTGGAAAGGATGCGTACTTATACAACTCACTGGTTATGAGGCAATATAGTCTTGAAGGAGCCTCCTGAACTCTCTTGAGAAATTTCTCTATATCCACATGTCCAATCTCTGTGTCCCAAATTTGTCCATATTTGATTTGACAGAGCTTTTTGGAAATATGTCCAAGTACTTGTCGTATTTGTACTTCATTTTCTTGCCTGTAGACTTGCTAGGAGAAGAGTCAAACATCTGTTGGAGGAATGCATTTCAACAACAAAAAACAATATTCACAGAGAATCAACATCATTTGAATCACATCTTCATTGATCAGAATCAGAACTAGAAGGCAAAAATGCCTTTGGAATAAAACCAATGAAAATCAGCAGGTCAGGTTTTAAAACCCGAACTGCACTTGGAAGGATTAAAACTACATATCAGATGTAAAAACTCGATCTGTAGTAAGTGCAAGAAAATTGACATGTCAAAAAAAATAACCTAACATGCCAAAGGTAGAACATTCATCCGCAGGTTAGGTTTTAAAACCTGACTTGCGATAAGGGTAAGTCAAAAGTTTTAGGCTAGGAACCTGGAAAGACAACTGAGAGGGGGGGTGAATCAATTGTAAACCAATTATATATAAATTATAACCCAAATGCAAATTATTCTAACTTAAAATTAGTGTCGATAAACCAAACTTAAATTCCAGTAAAATAGATTAACTATCATAGCAGTACCGGTATAAGTTAATGCATGAAACATAAACAGAAACAACATCCACAACACATGACATAGAGATTTTGACGTGGAAACTTGGTAAGGGGAAAAGCCATGGTGGGAAACCTTACCCATAATCAGATGATACTATTACAGATAGTAAGTGTATACAAATGGGGTCTGCACATGCAGAAAGGCCAACTGCCTAGAGCTCATTGCTCAATCACAAAATAGGAGTCACACTGACTACAGTTGGATGGTTAAATCCAATAACAATGTACTGCTTCAAAATAGCATCTGCAATGCTAGATTCGGTACCAGTTTAAGCTCTGAACATGAGTGCCAAACATCTTCATGACCTTCCTTCAACCTTCAGATAATGTCTGTGTAATTCGCACAAGGATCTGCTTATTTTCACTCTTCAATGATCTTCAATATTCACATACACTCATACCATACCATGATCTTCAATAAGATCTTAAAATTATTTATACAGAACCTAAGACCTGTACATGAGGTCTTCTCACTAAAGATATTACAAATAAATCTTGATGTGATACTACATGTCGGCTTCAATACAATATCCAATCAATAAACCATTTCCAAGATAAGTCGTGCTGATCTGGAATAGATATCATATACCAGTCCATAACCTAGACCTATATGTCAATAAAGGCAAATCTGTCAACCCGATTAGACCAATAATAAAAACACCAAATCCAAACATCCAATCCATGTCTTCGACATAACCAAATGATCTCCAGATGATATGAAGTCATCATCTCTTCCGATGAACAATATAACCTATCGGTGACTGTGCATAAGCCACTAACCATGCCAATGAACACAATATGTCGGCTCAATAATAAACCAATATAACCATAGTGCCAAATAAAAAATGTAGACCTCCAAGAAGATAAGTGTTGACATCAATGACAAAACCAATGCAACACATGACGAAGTCATCCACAATACCAACAATAAACCCTGACCTGCCTGATGGAAAAGGGTAGCCCACGAGTTGGGTTTTAACAAAACCCAACCCACACTAACTCCACACGCTACGGGAAGGTTGGGAAATAAACCCCGACCCACCCTAAAGGGTAGAAACACTTACATGTCAGTTTTCAAAACCTGACATGTAAGTGTGAATTGGTTAAATCGGCATGTCGGAATTCAAAATCTGACCTGCTTGATTTGTAGAGGACGATGCACAATGGGAATAATGTCGGGGTTTCAAATATGACAAGCTAAAGAAATTAAATAAAACTAAAATGACAATCAATGAAAAGAAACAGAAAGAATAAGAAGAAAAAACCTTGCAATCTATAAAACCCTAACCTACACAAAAATGAAACAACGAAAAAGGGAGAAACTTACCTCAAATTTGCAAGAAATAAAAAAAACAAACACCAACATCACCAAAACCCTACATGCACTTGCTGAGGAAAAATCCGCAGTCACAGAGCACCCAAAAGCCTAAAACACAATTAAAAATAAACAAAATAAGGTTTAAAATGCATTTTAATAGGTTAAACAAGTGCAATAAATGCACATGTGCGCTGTGTAGGTCAATTTTTTTTCCTAGTCTACACTAAACAATCACTTGCAGCTCAAGAAAAAATTCTTGATCTGCAACTCAAGAAGACCTACAGGTCGGGAAAAATTTCTTGACCTGCTCATAACATGACCTACAAGTCATGTTTTAAAACCCACCCTGCACGAAGGTAGACTTGCAAGTCGGGAAAGAAAACCTGACCTACACAAAAGCAGCAAAGGACTTGCACCTCGGGTTTTAAAACTCGATGTGCAAGTCAAAAAGACAAACATGCAGTTTAGGTTTTAAAACTCGACCTACTTGAAAAACATAAAATAAAAACTCGACCTACTTGAAAAACATAAAATAAAAACTAACTTATAAAAAGCAAAAAGACTCTTAAATAATATATTAAAATAGACATGACTTACGAGGCAAGTCAACCAACCTCGGAGTACATGAGATACGAAATGAACAAATTTTGTAGGGGTTGTCTCACAATTCAGTCTAGTTGAAATCGATGACAACACTCCAAATCTTGAAGGAAGACTGAAAATGCTCAATTTCTCTTGAATGCTTGAATGCTTGGTCTCTTGAATGCTTGGATGCTTGATTGAATTTCCTGATATTGTCAAATGAGAGGGGAAATCCCTCTTATATAGTTGTAAGTGGAATTAATTGACTAATTTTTTAACTTGAGCTGACATAGGAGGGATTTTCCTACTCTAATTTGAGATGAGCCAAAGGGAGGGACCCCAAGATAGGTCCCAAATAGGGGATCCTAGGATGCCACGCCTTGGTCCCAGTGGATCCTAGGGCACCACGCCCTGGTCCTACCCTATTTTTGGGTAGGATCAAGGTGGATTTGAGGTGCAGGGTTGAAAAAAATGCAGGTTTTGACTTGTATGAGTATATTTAGGTCTCTGATCAGGCCAAGAGGCGCAAACACTAAGGCGAAAACCCAAATGCAATCAAAAATTGAAAGGGGTGCAATTTTAGTACGTTACAAGAATATAACATGTTCATCCATCAATAAACTAATAATTTTATTATACTCCTTTGGAGAGATGCTTTACAAAGGATTTGATTTTTCAGTCTTATTAGCTATCTAATTTATCAAAATTTAACAGTGGAATAAGAAATTGTAATTAGGAGGACTAATGAGATAATTGAATTCTTATGCAATTTTCTCAAAGATATTCAAGTAGTAAAAAACTTCCTATTAAAATCATTCCTTCAAGGATTACAAAGGCAATTATATACTAAGGGGATGAAATCCATATGAATAAATTTGAAACCAATCTTGGACTTGTTACAAGGCACCAAAATGCTAATTTGCAATTTTTTTCTTTTCTCTATTCTATAATCTCACCACTAACCGACTAGATCCAAATTAGATATGAATATATAGTCTATGTTATGATTAAGGTGTCATTTACCTTGCTATCCCATATACATTTTATGTGTCCTCAACACTTTTAGAAGGTGTACTTGATTCCTACAATGTAATTGGAGAAATAATTAGTAATTTAAATTCCTCTATATTGTTTGTATTTCTTGTCACATGCATTCATGAAGGAGGTGGAGCAGAACATTGGTGATTATGGTTGAATTTGAGTTTATTTAAGATATTTTCCCTTTCTAAGGCACTAGAGAAAAGAGTAAAGAATATTTTTATAATAAATGAAGCCCACATGATTTAGTGGACTCCAAAATAGAGCATCATACTTTAGGATGTAATATGTTGGAGAGTTATTAGACAATGATGCCTTTGCATTGTGTTTTTAATTTAGGGATTCATTATGTGAGCCCATGTGACACATGTGAATTCACTCATTTAATTTACTATTCTCAAAATATGCTTTCCAAGGTAGGTGTGGGTTTTTGCTAATGTCGTCGTTTTGGTATGTATTATTTTGGTATTAAAACACTTTGTTGTTTTGGCCTCTCTTTGTACCTATATATACATAAGTGTAGTGTTAGTGTGTTACTATTATATCATGTACATATTTTGCCACATGTCCTTATAATAACCACTGCTAATAAACCTAATAAATCTTAAATAATATGTGTAGGACAAAATAAATACTCTTTTACATAAGAAAAACAAAAAAACATACACTATCACCCCACTTAAGCATAGCTTAGGTGGGTGGAAAGATGGGTCCCATGAAATGAAGTCATGTTAGTTACCCATGTCCATAGAGATTCCTCCAAAGGAAGAAGTCCCCCCATAAGAGGAATAACATCACCCCTCCCTCCAATGATAAATTTAAGAAACCCCCTCTCAAAAATTTGTATAAAATATTGGCGAATATCTATTTAAAAATAATTATTATTATTTTTATTGACAAATCTTTCCTTCTTTAAAAGAAAAATATTAATTTTATTGGCAACTTTTTTACATCAAATTTTTTGGTAAAACATATTGGCGAATCTTGAAAAATAATACAAGTATGCATTAAATACTATTGCAAATCCTTTCCTTTAAAAACGATAGTTTTTTATAGAAAAGTAAAGGCCTAAAGGTGGAAATCATTAATGACTTTAAGGGGTAGGCTCTACTTTATTTACTTTCTAGCATTAACTTAAAATAATCTAGGGGAAAGGACCCAGTAGTTGTGCACCCTAACTTCGCGCTTCTCAAAATCCTACTTGGAAATTTCAAATCACTCCGATTTTTTTACAACAACTTACTAATGAATACTAAGAGGGGGGGTGAATTAGTATGCCAAAAATCTTTGTACTTAAACACCTTGCTAGACTAATAGTAAACTGGTAAAACAGTTTAGCAGACAAACCGATTAGCACACATGCAAACCAAATAGCAAATAATGCATTCACCCACTGAAGCACAAACACCATAACATGAGAGATTTTGATGTGGAAACCCAAATGGGAAAAACCACAGTGAGATGGAACTCACAAGTAACTATCTGCAGAATAGGAACCAGACCGGTTAAGGTCATACAATGTTCTTTACCAGAACAGATCCTATTAGGAATCTCAATCTCTGTTAGGAGATAAGTCTGATTAAAGACTACCTTGCTAGAGGATTTTAGATCCATAGATGTGAACCACCTTGTTAGAGGATTTACAAAAGGCTTTTTAGGCCTACCCAGTTAAGGGCTTCAGACTTGTTGAAGATGTGAGTAATCAACAAGTTAGTGATCTAGATAATAGCATAGATTGCTTGGTTAGATCCTTGATAGCTCGTTCCTAATGCATTCCAGCATTACTTCAGTCTTCTACACATTCATAGTCTCTCTAACTCATCAACCACCTCAAACCCTTTCAACAACATCAACAACCTAAAACCCTAGACATGATGTCCTTATAAAGGAATTTGATTTCATGTCGGTCCAATAGGATTACAATACAATTTCCTAGGTTCAATGCATCTAGACATATTCTGTAACACGACACAAAGAGCACTGTTGAAGTGTCGGCACTGTCAAACAATCGGTGGATGGTAACTCATCACAAAATGCCGGTTGGTAACTCATCAAAGAGTATTACTGGTTCATACAAAATATCGGTTTAAGCAAAATACCAGTTGCCGGTTTGACAAAATGAAGACTGGGAAATATGTGTTCCGCCACTTTGATCCTTCGTACCGCTTGAGATCCTCAAACTGCTTGGGGTCAACATACCACTTCAGATCGGTAATCACTTTCTGCAAAACATCAATAGTCTAAGGACTATAATGTATCATACCAGTTGGAACATGTACCGTTTGAGCTTTAACTTATACATACAAAAATGATCTCAATGCAAGTGTGTGTCCATCAATGACAATCACAACACAATCATCAAAAATGCCAACACTTACTTCGCAAGTCCCCTGCTTATAACTAAGGTTTCAGGGCCACATCATCAAATATGATGCCACATCAGCATGCTTTTTGCCAAGGTGTCCAAAACAACCCCCCAAAAAAGTGAGACCAATAGGCGTGCAAAAGAAACCCCAATAGTTGTGCAGTTGATATGGCATCATCTGATTGGTTACTTTTTACAATATTAGTACATTTCTTAACAATATTGGTACATTTCCTAACAATTGTTGGTACATTTCCTAACAAAAATTGATATTTTTTGTTTCAAACAATAGGTTTTATTTTTTCAAATTTTTAGAACAAAAGGTATCAACAACCCTCACAACAATTGGTACATGCTCAACTACTGGGTCCTTTCCCCTAATAGCCCTCTTTGTATTTTGTGAAGATAAAATATACCAACAATTTGTAATACTCATGGGGCCAAAAATTTCTTTTAGACCATTGATTTTTATTGAGGTCAATAATTCAAAAGCAATTTCAAACCCCACAAGCATTACAACTTGTAGGTACAATGTACCTCATGGAATACAATGAAGGTCAATAGATTATATTTTAAATCAATGGTAGCAATGAAATTTTTTATATAACTCTAAAGTAACTAATAATTATGATGCATTATCAGCAAATTAATTTAGATTTCTACAATAAATTATAAAATGTTGGCAAATCTAATCCAATCACGTATCGAATATTGTGGCGAATCTTTGAGTTAAAAAATTAATAAAATAAATTCTTTGGTGATTTAAATAACATTAAAATAAAAATTTGTAAAAATGTGGCGATTCAGGTCATCTTAAAAGTTGAATTTATGAGCCAAATTTGTATTACCAAATTTTAAAAAATAGCCAATTGACGAATAGCAGCCACCAAAATTTTCACTACCTCCCAGAGAGAGAGAGAGAGAGAGAGAGAGAGAGAGAGAGAGAGAGAGAGAGAGAGAGAGAGAGAGAGAGAGAGAGAGAGAGAGAGAGAGAGAGAGAGAGAGAGAGAGAGAGAGAGAGAGAGAGAGGCCCCTCTAGTAGTAGAGACTTATCACACTCCTAGCAAATCTCATAAATGAGGGAACATACTTTCAATGAAGGGTTTGGTGAAGATGTCTACAATTTTCTCTAATAAAGAATAGTATTTAAGATCCATTTTGTCTTTTTGAATTATCTCCCAAATGTAGTGCATATGCATCTCAATGTGTTTCATCCTTTAGTGATGAATTGAGTTCCTGATATTTGTATTGCACTTTGACTATCACAAAAGATTATTATAGTTTTTTTTAATGTAATTTCAAACCTAGTGAGTATTTTTTAAGCCAAATAGCCTCAATGGTATCATTAACTTCCCCTTGATACTTAGCCTCTATCGATGAAAGACCAAATGCACATTTATTTTTGCCCAGCCAAAAAATTGGACAAGAATCAAGTGAGGAGAAATAACCTAGAGGAGACTTGCAATCTTGAGAATCTCCTGCCCAATATAAATTTGTGTATCCTACCAAATCATTATCCATGCTATTTCATATTGAATCTCATAATTATGAGTACCCTAAATATAGTGGAGAGTCCACTTGGCTTCCTTCCAGTGTAACTCATGTGGCTTTCACATGAATTAATAGACCATGTACACAATATATGAAATTTTGGGTCTTGTATGAGTTAAGTAGATGAAACTCCCAATAAATTGTTTGTATAAAGTTCCATTAACAAAGGGTGAAGAGAAATTAGCCTCAAGTTTGACCCCTAATAGAAATAGAGTCGATGTAGGCTTATAGTTAAGCATGTTAAATCTAGAGAGAACATCAAGTGCATACTTGGGTTGTTCAAGGAACATACTAAAAAATGACCAGGAGATCTCAATCCCCAAGAAGTAATGAAAAAGACCCAAGTGTGACATGAAAAATCTACCATGCAGAGCATTTTTCACCGTCTTGATGGTGGAAGAGTGACTTCTTGTGAACAACAAGCCATCAACAAGGGAACCAAAAATGTGAGTGTTATCATTGTACAAAATTTATACATTTGGATTACAATGACATCAAGTGAACCCAAATATTAGAAGGAAGGATTTCATCATAGCATTTAAAGCTAGAGGATCATGTTTGAGGCTATAAAGGGAATTTCGAAGTTGGCACACATGTAAAGGATCCTAGTTGAACCCTTGTGGTTGCTCCATGTAGATTTTATTCTAAAGGTCACCATGAAAGGAACTCTTCACATCAATTTGATGAAATTCCCACTGATGGGTTGTAGTTATATCAAGGAAAACTTGGATGGAATTCATCTTAGCATCTAGTGCAAAATTCTTAGAGTAGTCAATCCTTGGAACTTAGGAGAATCCTTTTGCTACTAAGTGAGCCTTATGCTTGTCAACCAAACCATCTGCTATAAATTTTGTCTGATAGATCCACTTGCATCAAACAAGTTTTGTTCCCCTAGGAAGAGGGACAAGATCCCATGTATGATTCCTCTATAAGGAATTAAACTCTTCTTGCATTGAATCTGATTAGATAATACCTAAAGCTTATCAAAAAGATTGTGGATTAAAAGTTGAAGCAATTAAGAGATGTAGAGTTGGATACATGATGGATCATCAACCCAATCACCTACTAACTCAAATGTTTGATGATCCCAAAGAGGTAATATGGTTAGTGAATTTAGAGAACCATCATCCTCTAAATGGTGACTATAAGATGAATGTGAATCCTCATCATCACTGTCAACATCTGAAGTGGAGAAAGAAGACTCCTCATCAAAATTAAGAGGATCAAGATCCTCTATTGAAATATCATCATGATATTATGTCTCTAATGTGATGGTGGATAAAGAAGTGGCTAGAGAAGAACTGGAAGGGTTCTCCTTGAAATGAACACTCCTCTCGATGAACAACTCATGAGTGGTGGGATGGAGAAGCCTGTAACATTTGACATCATTTGGGTACTTGACAAATATGTAAGACTTTCTCTACAAATCCGTAGCCTTGTGTTTATTTGTTGGAATTTGGGTCCATGCAAGAGAACCCAACACTTTAAAGTGCTTAACTATGGGTTTCTTACTAGGATAAGCTCAAAAAGGAGTTACCCCCTTCATAGCTTTAAGAGGAACTTGGTTGTAGATGTAACACACACAGTTAATGGCCTTTGCCAAATATTTGGAGTGAATCTCATAATTTTCCATCTCCTTCAAAGACCCATTCTATGACACTATTCTACTAAATATTTATAAGACAATGTATTGCATGTTGATACCTTCTAAAGCATAAGAATATTCAAAGTGATTGTCAATATATTATCCCCCAAATGTTATCTATACATAAAATATTGATAAAATTTTGAGATTGTTTCTCTAAAAAAGCTTTGAAATCCAAAAATTTATGAAAGACCTCCAACTTCTATTTAAGAAAGTAAGGTGTATCAGAAAAAGTAGTCAATAAATTTCAATATATATCTATCCCTATTGAAAGATGGTTGTGGAAATCGTCCTAGAAAATCACTATGTACCAAATCCAATAGTTGTGTAGCTCTCCATGCTTTTCCTTCTTCATATTTCTCCTTAGTATGCTTACTAAGAATGCATGCTAATAAAATCTATCAGAAAATTGAATATCAAGAAACCTAGAAACCATGTCTTATTGATTGAGTTGTTGCTAGTAAGAATAGTTCAAGTGGTTAAATTGTTGATTCCGTAAAGAAATCACCTCATTTGCATGATTGAGTGAGACTACCAAAAGAGATTTAGGAACAAAGTGAGAAAATTGATATAGTTTGGATTGTTGATCTATGTTTCCCATGAAAACTATAGACCCATTATGCATTTCACTAATTACCACTATATTTGGTGTGAACTCAACTTGCTTGCAAAAATTAGTGTGAGTGATGTGTTAAACATATAGGAGATTAATTGATAAAGATTTTATAAAAAGAACATATTGAAATTTCCCTTCATCCACATCAGTATACCCTATCCTATGTACTTCAATGAGAGTGTCATCACCCATTAGTATGGTAATCATAGAACATTTGCTAAACCATTTTATCTTTCTACAACATCATGAGGTTTAATTTATAATCCATTGCAACCTGATGCTATCCATGTCTGTTGAGATCTATTATTGTCTTATATTTCCATTCAAAATAGTTGTATGGAGTTTAAACAATAATTGTAGATGCCATCATGAGTGCAGAAGAGTAGATTGAAAATAAGAAATAAAAGTGTTAAAAAAGACACATAAGACACCCCCCTTTTCACTAGTCTTAAAATCACCCTCAGATATTACAAGGTTGGCACTTTATAATTAGTCCATTTACAAGAATTTTATTACGTTACAATGCTTTCTAGGCCTACAATGGCCAAAATTATATTTTTTGAGACAAAATCTTAAAAAAATTACCTTGGATTTGTTTAGTACTCTTCAATACCTTTCCAATGCATACTTATTTTGAAAAAAAAAAAATTGTAAGGAAATTAAGTAGCGAAACAACTTCCTACACTAACCTTGAGAGAAGGGTAATGCAACAAAGTTTATAGATCATTACAAAGGTTACAAAAACTTAACAAAAATAAACATGAATAACATTCATACCACAACACAGTTGTTTATGTGGAGAAAACCCTTTCAGAGAAAAACCCCACACTCCAAAAGCCACCCAATATATTATTTATAAATCAATAACATATTATAATATACTTGCAGAGAAATCTCTTCACAAGAGTACCACTAACCAGAGATTTAGAGGCAACTCAATAGCTATTAGACTCTTACACACAACCTCTATCTCATGCACCTCATATATTGGAGATACAATACATGAAACCATCAAACGGTATTTTACAAAACCATGGGATACAACTACCCAATAAAGTGTATCTGACATTATCTCTAATATAGATGCCCTATGGCATGTCAAAACACACATCAACATGTGTACCTCCCTTTTATAGCTCATTTATGTGCCCGATGCAATTTTATATTTCCTATCGCAAGAACCCAAACTTTCGGAGGCCATAACTTGTGAACTAGGTGTCTGAATGACAAACCATTTGAAGCGTCGGAAAGCTCACGTAGTGCTCTATCACCTTGTAAATAGATATGCTGGCTACACCCACTTTTTAAGGCATTTCAAAGGGTCTAAATTCCTCAAAATTAAATTTAAACCTTTCATTACACCTTCCAAAAACATAAACTTTAATATCTTCAAAACTAGTTGTGGTCTTGCGATGAAAATTTACCAACATGCTTATCTAACCAATCTGAAGCTTGTTGGCATGATTGGCATAACTGATGTAGATGAAGAATGATGACTGAACTGGTAAAGGATTGTTTGTGATGACATTGTGATGAAGAGATTAAGATTACATGATTGGATGACTTTGATTAGTTATTTGTGTTGTCATTGATGGAATCTGATGTTTACTATGTTGTATTTTGTCATCTTAGTCTTTTTGGTCTACTGGAAAGACCTTATCGGTAAAGAAATAGGAAACTAGGAATTAGGACCTTAACCAATGAATGAGGAAATTTTTTGATTAGATCTGGCGATTGGTGATGATTGAACCAATGAATGAGGAAATTTTTTGATTAGATCTGGCGATTGGTGATGATTGAAGTGTTGCGGTTTGGAATGTGAGTTTGTATCATTGTAATATGTATCAGAACGGAACTGCATCATGTTTTGGTTATTGGAAGTCATGTTTATGATTTTTGTTATATTTTTTCTAGGGTTTAAGAAGGGTTTAAGAATCGGTAAATAATTCTTTAACCGGTAATGATTTTTTGTTTGGCGGTGATCTACATCAAGTTCAAATGTTGGTGATGACGTGGCTAGAACCGTGTGAACTATTTGAATGATGTTTTGGCACATTTGAAGATGTAATTTATTAGGAAACCACAAAGCACTTAGAAGAGTGTTCTAAGGGTTTGAATTTGTATTAGATCAAGATGCATTGATCATTCAATGGTTGTAATTAATTTTAATGATCCATATGATGATCAATGATAATTTGTAATGAGTTGTAAAAGATTTGTGATGATCTATGTTGTAAGTATTAGGTTTTTGTAGCCAACTAAGTTGTAAAGGTTATTTATGTCAGTACAATTGATGTTTGTTGCGTCGGTGGTTTTGAGAAGAGTGTGAAGCTGAGCCAGAGTATGAGATCTTCCAGAGTGTAGCGGATTTGGAGTAGAATTGGATCTAATCAAGCAAGAAATTAAGTGATATACCCAAATCATTCACTGTTGTTCCCTACTAGTTAACCGGGTAGGTCCTAACAGGCCTTTCATTGTAAATCCCTTAACCGGGTAGCTCAACATCTGAGGGTTAAATCCTCTTGTGAGGTTGATCCTAACAGGGCTCATCATCTAAATCCCTTAACCGGGTGACTCCTAATAGGGTCTACTCCTAACAGGGCATCATTGTAAGCTTCTAACCGGGCTAGGCTCCTAACAGGGCACATTCCGAAAGAGTGCATAATTTTTGTGGGTACCAATTCCCACTGTGGTTTTTCCCTATTTGGGTTTCCACGTGAAAATCATGGTGTTCATATGGTGAATTTTTGTATGTGCTATTATATTTTACTTTCAGTTTATGCATGTTGATGAACACTTAATGAGCAGTTCTGGTAAATCGGTTTAACAATTGGATATCAGTGATTACCGGTAATGGTAAATAGTTTATTACTGTTTTATGATTGATTTTGTGAAGTTCTATAAGTTCAAGTTTTAAGTTTGAAATTGTTGTTAATACTGATTCACCACCCATCTCAGTATTAACCGGATCCTCTAAGATTAACAAATTTATGGGGAAAATTTCACACCATTTTGTGCTCAAACGAAAACTTAGTATAAATAGTAACTGCATGTAAATGAAAGATTGAGACATCATTTTTCGAACATATTTGAGGAAAATGTTATGGCTCGTTGAAGAAAAAAATGTATCAACTTCAACTTGCAAATGTGATAAAAAAAATGAAATGCTTATTAATCAAGACCTTTATGGATGGAAAGTTCTCATTTCTAATTTGTTATCAAGTTTTTTTTTGTCAATATTTGACACCCATGGCAAAAGTTATGCACTTTTAAAAAATTTGAATTTTCCTTACAGAAATGACTCTTCTGAAAAAAACATCTACTTTTGATGTATTTTTTGCAAACCTTATTAAATCTATACAAATATTAACAAATAATCAAATGGTTTTTTGACCCTTTTAACAAAACCCAAAAATATTCTTTTTAGCAAGAGGATGATACATTTTTATGCAAAAATGAAAATGAATCCAGTAAAAATATTTTGAATTTTAACTTTGATTTGTTAATGTCCTCCAATCTCTAATTTTGGTGAGATAAAAGTCAATACTGACTTTCTCAAACCTTCTAGACACTCTAGAAATGTTGAAAGTCCTTCCAATATTACCAAAAAGTTACCATGACCCAAATCTCACATTAAAACATATATGCAAACCATATTTAATAGATGCTTATTTTTCTTTAAATTATTTTGATTCTTTGGGTCATAGGAGGATGCAAGAGAATAACATACTAGATTTTTGAAGAAAATTTTAACTATCTATTAATCTCAAATATCTCAAAAAACAAAGATGATAAATGAACTATACCTAATAAAAAGGCTCTAATACCATGTTAAATTCTTCAAGGAGTGAGAATCAACCCAAGATCTAATGTTAGTCATAAATCACACACAATTCCAATCAATGGATGATCAAAGATCAAAATAGGGACCCGATATTTTTGGAAATATCTAATAGAAATAGTAGATTTTGTTTTAAAGACCTTCGTGGATGGAAAGTTCTTGTTTCCAATTTTTTGTCAAGTATTCATATGCCGAAATCTAACACTTGAGGCAAAAGTTATGCACTTTTAGAGAAATGTTGAGTTTGTTGTACAATAATGACTCATGTTTGCTTTTGACTTAATTTGTGCAAAATTTATTAAATATATCCAAAATTCAATAGATACCTAGATAGTTTTTTTATCTTGGGAACAAAACCCATAAATCTCTTTTCTTTTAAGCGAGTGGATGTTGTATTTCTGATGCAAAAATGAAAATGGCTCTAATAAAAAGATTTCAAAATTTTCACTTTGAATTGTAACTGCATCCTCCAATCTCTTGTTTTTTTGAAATAGAAGCAATTTTGATTTTCTTAGACCTTCTGGATGCTTTGAAAAGGCTAAAAATTTATCCAATATTACCAAAAAGTTACAATTACCCATGTTAGACTTGTGTGAATATTGTTGTCATTAATGTCAAACCAGTTATCCAATTTGGTCCGGATGGTATATGCAGTATATTAAGGACAAACTAGTTATCTGGTTTGGTCTGGATGTTGTATGCAGTTAGTGTGTGTAGTTTTTGCTATGAGCAGGTGATGCACATTCTGGTGTTGCTATAGGATGTGATGTAGTTTGATGTAGTTGATATAATGGAGTAATTTCTAGAAGATCCTTATCTTTGGAATTCTGAGTTGTGCTTATATTGGTCCTGGTATTAGTTATGTGTTTCAGTATCACCTATTTTGGTTATGGCAGATGCATTTCTTCATGTCTCTTGGTTCGGTATCCTTGGTATGTATGGAATCTATGTTTTGGAGTAAGGAGATGTTATGCTTGAGTTTTATGATTATGAGCTAGTATATATGGGTCCAAATGATCTTGTCCCATTCTGGTAATTAAGGTATATGCATTGGTAAATGAATTATGAAAAATCAAGTGTGTAGAGATCTTGTGGAAGCCGACTTGGTTATCGTTTTTATGTTCAAGGCTTTATTGGATAACATGTTGAGCTAGGTCGACACATTATCCTAGTATTGAGTCTTTTGATATATATAAAAGTTTGTTATGAGTATATACAGATATAGAGAGAAAAAGATATATGGCAATGAAGATAGGAGAGAAACAAGTAACAGGGTGTGAAGTGTGAGTCGTGGACAACGAAGGCAGTTGGTGGAGAATTATTGTGTAGACAATGTTACAATAATCCTTCACCAATTCTATTGCATGTGCTTAAGGATAGTTGTATAGAGATATTTCATCAAATCTACTGCAAGGTTGTGAATTGTGATCTGAGCTTAACTTAGAACTGATCTCATGCATTTGGAGATGCAATCCTCTTCAATTGAATCATACCTATTACAGTGAGAATTTTGGTTGTAAGCCACTCTTGTAACTTTACAATGAGCATTCCAATAGTGAGCCATCCAACAATGAACCACCTTTTGTAAAAACAATATAACTAGTTATATTCTCTTGAGAGTTAACGCTCTTAGAGTTTTTCCCATTTGGGGTTTCCATATATAAAATTTGGTGTTCCTTTTGTGGTTGTGTTTCTCATGTTTACTTTTATTTTGATATTTCATGTGTGATATGCATAATTGATGAGTTTGATATATCAACAAAAGGTTTAAGGTTTGGAGATTTTTTTTTAGAATCTGTGGGAATATTGATTCACCCTCCCCCCTCTTAGTATTCCAGTCCCTTGAACCAATCCAACAATTGGTATAAGAGCTTTGGTCCCTTGCCTAAAATCTTAACCACTTGAGGGAAATCCATGTTGGTTGAATCATGACACCTATGTGCATGATCGAATAATTTCAGTTGGATGAAGACTTGTAGACAACTCTTGAAGATTTGGAAAGTGTTGAATCAAATAATGAAGAATTAAAAGAGAATGTGAAGGTAGAAAATGAATGTGTGTAGAAGATTAGAGAGAAAATTAAAAAATTCAAACTAAGGCATAAGGAGGTTAACAACCAGTTGAAGCAAGCGAATGAGACTATTAAAGATCTGATGCAAAATATTAAGGAGAAGGACAAGATAGATAAAACCCTCGAAGAAACAATCAAGTTGAAGTATGAGGAATGTAACAAGCTAGAGAAAGAAGTAAAGAAGTTGAAGGTAAAAAATAAGGTCCTTGACAGTAGTAGGCTCCTGGAAGATTTGATCAGCATGCATAAAGCTCATTTGGACAATACCAGACTTGGATTTCAACTCGGTAAGTGTTCGGATCAGAATGACAAAGTCAAAAGCAAAGAGGTTAAAGCCGAAGTTGAGAAGAAATTAGAAGATGTAGGAAAGAACCAGAATTAGAATACTAATGCAAGAAGGCCACCAGTTTGTCAACCTAATGCACAAAGATACCCATCTTTTAATGGTTATTATTTTCAATGCAATAAGTTTGGACATAAGGCTGCAAATTGTAGAAGCATTCAATGTTATACTTGCAAGAGGTTTGACTTCATAAAGAAAATCACTATAAAAACTATGTTGTGAGTCAGAATCATAATCCGGTTGGAGAAAATAAAATGAATTATGACTTTCATGGATATTGTTATACTTGCAATGGCCATGGTCATAAAGCTAATCAATGCAAATATAGATCTCATTTGGTAAATTTTGCAAGGAATGTCATCAGTTGTTTCAAGTGCAAGCAGTCCAGACATTATACTAATCAACATGGAAATGGAAATATGGAGAAATCTATTGAGAAGAATGTAATGAAGAATTATGGATCAAAGAAGAAGGAAAATTTGATCTAGAGAAAAAAGGAAGTGAGAAAAGGAAGCGAGTCAGATGTACCAGAATCAGATGCAAGCACCTCTTCTTTCAACAACTGAGTATATTGCTTTGGCTCAGGGGGAGTTCTCTTTTGAAGGAAAAATATTTTATTATCCCATGTCTGAGTGGATTATGTCATTGACCCAGCATGATGGAGTTTAGAGGCTATCCAATAATCAAAGGTATTTTGCTAACATGATCAACAAGACATTTCTTGGCAGCAAAACCCTAAAAGTAGATTTTTGGCAAGATAAGTATCGGCTTTTTGAATTCATTATTTCATTGTCATATCATTTGTGCTTGAGAATATTATGAACAGTAGAAGAGCAACAAAGCAAGAAAGAAGAGCATGTAATCATGGAAGGCAAAATAATTGTCGGAGAATCAAGCAACGTGGAGTTTCAAGTTTTGGAAAAAGTGTTCTTGGATGAATTTGACCCAGAGAAAATAAAAAATGTAGAAACTAGTCTGAATGATGTTGAGTTGGAGAGAGTTAAGGAATTGGAGAGCAAAGGCTTGAATCTATGGATTGAATTTCCTTGGTTTTATGATGAAGAGGTTATTAGAGTGATCCTTAGTTGTGAGAAAAATGATATTATTGTGTTGGATAAACCCTATCCAATCACAAAGGAGATTATCTCAGTTATCACTGGTTTATGCAATAATGGAGATGTTTCGGCTAAAGGTCAGTAAAGAACAGAGAAGTGGAAACCCTTACTAGCGTAAATGATGATCAACAAGCACTAATCATTGACAAGATCATCAACCCTATTGTGAGGTATGTTTCCTATGACATTTCTTATAAGATTTATTTTAAAAATAGGGAAGGTGCAACTTCAAAAAAAATTGTGTATATGGCACACATGATTGTAATGGAAAACAAATCATTCGACTTGTGTGAATTGTTATTGGAAAATGTTAAGATGTCAAAAGAATATATTACCCCTTCCAGTTTGGTTCTTTGTTTGGTCATGTATTGTCTGGGATCCCTTCTAGAAAAAGGAAATGTAATATGGGAATCTAGTGTTCCGGTTGCAAGGTAGATATTCAGATATTTGAACAGTTTAGATAGTAAAGAGGAAGCATGCAATGCATATTTCAAATCTTTCCTGATGTGGAGTGTCATTCTAGTATCTCGTGTTACCAGTTCTAGAGGTTCTTGCTCTAGAAAGAGGAAAAGAAGACAGTTTATTCCTATGAGTGTTTCTGAATTAAAGAAAAGCAAAAAGGATCTGAAAGAGGAAGATATTGTTGTAATTGAGGATCCAAAGTCTCCTGTAGCTGAAGGAGATTTGGTTGTTGTAGAGAAGGAAGCTAAAGAATCAGATGATGAATCAAACCTATTGGCGATGGTTGGTAGGATTGATGGAATCAGGAAAATTGGCAAGATATGGCTGACTTTTGTCGAGTTAGATAGAACTAAAAATGTTTTGATGAATCACTTGGTCTAAACTAGTATTAGTATTGAAGATATCAGTAAATTTCTTCCAGAGTATCTGAGTGAAATTATTAAGGAGAATTTATTTGAGCAATCTGTTAAGGCTGGAGTTTTAGAGGAGAAAGGAACTGATATGCAAAATCTATTGAATGAGTGTCTTGATGCATAGAAAGCTTTATCGGTATGCATTGAGGAAATGAGAGATTGTATCCATAGTGCCAATAGAGTCTACAGGTGTTGTATCTCTTGGTTGATAGCTACAGTGAAGCACAAAGCCAAAATTGATGTCATTGAAGATGAATTGAGTTCTTGATTTTCGATATGATAAGGATGGTGAGCAGATAAAAGGAATAAACTATCTTCAAGATGAACTCTTATACATGTTGAGGCAGAGAGAAGACTTTGTAAGTGTGTTTTGGAAAGTAAAAGAGATTGTTGAGGCAAAGTTGGAGCATTTCTTAGCATTGCTTGGCAGTGCAGATTGAGTATGAGCTAAAAATCCATCTACTCTAGACAGTTTCTCCCATGCTTTTGATCTGCTAGTGGAGTGCAGGAGCCTTTCAATTAGCATTAAATTAGTTGTACATTCTTGGGAGGTTCTTCTTTTGGAACTGAAGGATAAATACAAGCTTATCTTTTTGAAGAAGAGTTGTTGAAGGTTCTTTTGGTTGATATAAATACAGTGTTTTTTCACGATTGTATATATACTCTTTTTTTCTCTTTTCTTTTCATCAAAGGCACCCTTTGTCCTTGATGTAAAAGGGGGAGAAAGGATTGTGGATTTTGGAATTAAGAAGATGCATGAGTAAGTGGGAGTTGGTTGAGTTGTATGCAGATATGTTTTGATATGTTTTGCCATCAATGACAAAGGGGGAGATTGTTAGACTTGTGTGAATATTATTGTCGTTGATGTCAAACCAGTTATCCAGTTTGGTCTAGATGCTATATGCAGTATATTAAGGTCAAACTAGTTATTTGGTTTGGTTCAAAGGTTGTATGCAGTTGGTGTGTACAGTTTTTCTATGAGCGGGTCATGTGCATTCTAGTATTGCTATAGGATGTGATGCAGTAAGATGTAGTTGATCTAAAGGAGTAATTTTTGGAAGATCCTTATCTCCAAAATTCTAAGTTGTGCTTACATTTGTTTTGGCATTAGTTATGTGTTTTGGTATTAGCTATTTTGGTTATGAAAAATGTATTTCTTCACGTCTTGTGGTTCGGTATCCTTGGTATGTGTAAAATCTATATTTTGGAGTAAGGAGATGTTATCCTTGAGTTTTATGTTTATGAGTCAATATCTATGGGTCTAGATGATCTTGTCCCATTCTAGTAATTAAGGTATATGCATCAGTAAATGAATTATGCAAAATGAAGCATGTAGACATCTTGCAGAGGCCAACTTGGTTATCATGTTTATGTTCAAGTCTTTATTGGATAACATGTTGGGCTAGGCCGACACATTATTCCTGTATGTGATTCTTCCAATATATATAGAAGTTTTTGTTATGAGTGATATAGAGATATAGAGATAAAAAGAGATATAGAAATGATGATAGCAAAGAAGAAAGTAATAGAGTGTGAAGTGTGAGTTGCAAACAATGAAGGCAGTTGGTGCATAATCAATGTGCAGACAATGTTGCAATAATCCTTCATCGAATCTACTGTAGGTGCTTAAGGATAGTTGTATAGAGATCTTTCATCAGATCTACTATAAGGTTGTGAATTGTGATATGATATTAACTTAGAACTAATCTCATGCATTTGGATATGAAATCCTCTTCATTCAATCATACCTATTGCAATGAGCATTCTAGATGTAAGCCATTTTTGGAACTTTGCAATGAGCCATTTTTGTAATCTAGCAGTGAGCCATCTGGCAATGAGCCACCTTTTGTAAACACCATATAACTAGTTATATTCTCTTGAGAGTTAACACTCTTCATGGTTTTTCCCATTTGGGTTTTCTATGTATAAAATCTGGTGTTCCTTTTGTGGTTGTGTTTGTCATGTTTACTTTTCTTTTGATATTTCATGTGTGATATGCATAATTGATAAGTTTGGTATATCAACAAAAGGTTTAAGGTTTGCAGAAAGTTTTTTAGAATCTGTGGGAATACTAATTCACCCCACCCCCTCTCATTATTCGGGTCCCTTCAACCAATCCAACAACCTAGATATCATAAGAAAACAAACATGCAAACCCTATTAAGCATATGCTTGTTTTTCCTTTGAAATCTTATAATTCTCCAACTCATACTCAGATGTAGGTGAAGAGATTACTATATTTTTGAGGAAAATTTTAGCTATCTATTAGTCTGGAAATTCTATAAAAAAAATAGATAATAAAAAGAACTGTACCACACAACAAACACCATGTTAGATTTTGTGAGAAGTGAGAACCAAACAAGGATTTGATGCCAGTTGTAGATCACACACAACTCCAATTAGGAAATGACTAAAGATAAAATTATCAGAGTGGAGGTAAAATCTAAAATGAGAGAAAAATAGAGAATATGCTAGAGAAATTGAGAATACTCACAATACTCTTATTGAGTTTTCATTGAACTAGTGAAGGTGAGAAAACAATGTTGTATATATACCAAAATAAAGGCATGTACATCCAAGAGGAGCATTAACTCCATAGAGGCTCTTTACATCCACTTATGATTTAGGCTAACCCAATTAGCTTATGTAACTCAAGTATAAGCAATCCTATGTTGAACAAAATGTACTGAAAAATAGGACACGTTTACTTGTCAAGATAGGGAGGTGTACTTGAAATGGGTCAGCAGTATATGTGCACTATGGGAGAATCTAAGATATTATATTGATGTGTATAGGAAATCAATTGAAAGTAGTAAACACAACTAAAAACATAATTATGCTAAAAATAAATATAATTGTACAACAATTGCTACAAGAAACTATGTAATAAAATAATAGTTATTGTGGATTTTGTTAACTATAACTATCAAAGGTGCAAAATACCTTAAGTGGTCCTTGCTTGGGTAATTTACACTCTTGGCTAAGTGCTTAAAACCACTGTTTCTACAAAATATGGTGCTTCATAATGATGATACAACTTTCTAAATATCTACTATCTACCACTTGCTAGATTATAAATTTGAGTTTATAAGCTAATTGACTATAAAAATATTGAATATGTGCCTCTTCATTCTTTTAAACAAGGAATATGAATACTCTTCCAAGTGACAACAAAACAATGACTAGGAAGTAGAGTTCTATTACAGCTTGTCATGTAATGAATTGGAAAAGAGTTTGTTTGAAATCATTTATGAAAACAATTATTTATTGGAAATTTTTGTGTTTACATAAATAGATTAAAATTCATATACAAATTAAATTTAAGCTAGAAATCAGATTACAATAAATGGTAGAGGTTTGACTGAGTTTGTTGCCTTTCCTATCACCACTTTTGTCTTAGTCAACTTTTGGTGAATTGTGTTTCTTTATTATTATGAATATCTTCAAATGATTTATCCATTTGTTGCTCCTCCTTTTTATCTTTCCAAATTATATTTAATATCTTAATTTATCTAGGAATGAGACATATATGCCCACTTTATTGAAACTAGGTTTTTGACTTTTTATGCACTTCCCACTACTATATTTGGCACCAATTTCTATGAATGTTTGTTGAAACATCGACAAACTTTTATCGTATTACCGATGAAATACCCTTACAAATTTTGTCACAAAAGTGACGAACCTAATTTTGTCAGAAAAGCGACAAACCAGTTTTCGTCGAAAAATCGACAAAAACTAATATATTTTAGTCATCAATTTGGTAGTATACTAATATATTTAGTGGTTAATTTAGTCAATGATTCTTGTCAACTGGTCATTTACTTAGTCATGGTAGTCATTTATTTAGTCATTGTAATAATTAATTGTGATTTAAATACCAACTGATTTATGTCTATGGGTAGTATATTTCGTCATTTGTATCAAAACAGTTAAGCGATACTGACTATTATTCATAAGTTTGGATGTCATCTAGATATGAAATGTTGGTTAAATTCATTTTAATTCTGAATATTGCAATACTGTTACTAAAATGTCCACTATTATTAAATTTAGAGTTCAAAAAACACTATAAAAAAACTTCACATAAATCTCATTCAACTATAAAACCTTTTTTCAAAATTAACCTTCATTATTAAACTAATATATATATATATATAGACACACACACACATAACATTAAATAATTAAAAATAATAATTTTTACTTCTGGGAAAACCCACAGATTTGTGGAAACCACAAGTCGTGGAAACCCCACGTCTCTGTGGGAAACCATAGGTCGTGGTGTTATGCCCTACATACCTAACCCCATTAGTTTCCTTGTCTTGAAAATATGGGTCCCTCTTTTTTTCTTTATGTAGCTTTGTTTTTTTTTAGTTTTTGCCTGGACACCCCGGAATCCCGGAGTCCCGAGGAGTCATTTGTTTGTTTTTGAAGTCCTACCCCAGAACCCCAGACTCCCGAAGTAGGTGTTTGTTATGTTTGTCACTACCTCAAAACCACAGATCCCTGGAGTCCCTAAGTCATGCCTTGTCTTTTGTCATTGAAGCCTCGGAACTTCGGAACCCTGAAATCTCGAGTTCTTTATGTTTTGTTGTTAACAACTCTGAAACCCTAGACCCCCAAAGTTGTGTTGTCTTGGCAACCTCGGAACCCTGGAGTCCCGAGGTGAGTTTTCTTTTCTTTTTGTTTGTTGCCTCGGAAGTCTGGAACCCCAGACTCTCGAGGTCTTGTTTAAGGAAATCGTATGGACTAAGTTTGGGGTGGTATAAATAGGAGGAATGAAGTTTTTTAGGTTCATTTGTGCACTCAATTTTTTCAAAGCTTCCAGTTGTGACCTCTCAACTTTGCGCCTCCGTGTTGCTGAGCTTTCACGTGTTTTCTCCCACCAGGTTGGTAGATTTTTTCTCCTTCCTTGTGTTTTCATGTTTAGATCTTTTAGTTTTTAGTTTAGATTTTCCTTTTATATTTTCCTCTTTTTGCATGTTTTCCCCGCATGTCGTGGCTTTTCTAGTTCATCCCAGAACCCCGAGGTTGATTCCTTTTTGTCGTACCTTTACCCCGGAACCTCGAAGATCTAGATCATCTTAAAACTTATGAAGTGAATTACCCCCAAACCTCGAAACCTCGGAACCTTGAAGTCTCGAGGTCCTTTCTTATTTGGTCACTGCTTTAACCTCGGAACCACGGAGTCCCAAAGTTCTAAAGCATCTTCTTGGCGCCCTATTCACCTCGGAACCCTGAAGTCTCAAAGTCAGCCTTTCTTATTTACCTTAAAACCTTGGAGTTCCAGACTCCATTTCCTTTACCTACCCCAGAACTCCAGAACCCTGGATTTCCAGATTGTGTTTTTCAAACCCATGCTAACCTCGGAACTCCGGAACCCCAGAGTTCTGAAGTCAGTTGTCTTAAAAGGAAGTTATTCACCCTGGAACCCCAGAGTCCCAAGGTGGATGATGTTATTGATATTTTTAAGCATGCAATGGATTAATTTGTGATTCTTTCTTGCAGATTAGAGTATTTAGATGGACTCAAACTCCAACAAGAGAGGTAAGGAGTTGGACAAACTTCTTGTAACCATGAAATATCAATATCAAGGGCAGGTCTATGTTTCGAAGTTGGATGACAAAATTAAATGGGTGACAGATACAGAGGTGGGGCATATAGAGTTGAAAGACATCAAAACACAATTGGACCAACCAAGGCCAGAGGCCCCATTGAGGAGAATTAAGAGATTAGGCTTGGTGGAGGCAACCATTTTCCTACAATTAGTCCAAGCTCTTGAATTCATTATGACTATTGCATTGTTCTAAAATGCAGATACAAGAAAGTGTACAGATGATCAAGATAGAATGGTAATTGATTTATCAGTGGATATGCTGGGATTTGTATTTGGCATCCCTATGAGGGATGAAGTACTCTTGACTACCAAAGAAGAATTCGTCAAAGTATGGAATAACAATATTGCTCAAACAAGAGGCATATGAATGAGAACTGGTTGGAAGAGGAGAGGAAGATAGGGCTAAAAGCCACAAATGTTTTGAGGGAAGACTTCAACGAGCTGCAAGGAGACTTGATCATCATGTTGAGCAAGGCCTTCGATAAGCCAAATTGTCGGCACTTCCATCCCTGGATATTCCATTTCATGACAACTATACTTATAGGGAAACAATACTTTGACTGGGCCCAAATTCTCTCTAATAAAATCCATAAGCAGATGAAGGAGCATCAAATGAAGAAATTCTTCTTCACTTCCTATGTTATCTGGGTGGCTGCCCGAGTAGGTAAATTCCCAGGATTATAGATAGAAAGCCAGCTAGGAGATGAGGAAGGGCAGAAAAGGGTGTGGGAGTATTACTCACAACTCCCTCTAAACAATGCAAAGGCGCATTTTAAAAGAATAAATGATGCCTTCATTTTCCCT
The DNA here is from genome assembly GCF_030272615.1 of Cryptomeria japonica. Classification (NCBI taxonomy): domain Eukaryota; kingdom Viridiplantae; phylum Streptophyta; class Pinopsida; order Cupressales; family Cupressaceae; genus Cryptomeria; species Cryptomeria japonica. The sequence continues at coordinate 104,795,736 of NC_081410.1, forward strand.
GTTATCATTAAACTCACAAGTGATATGGGTTATAGGATAATCTCAGAAGTAATGGCAATCATCAGAGAATGGGCGTGTTGGTTCATTCAAAACCAACGCTCTATATATATCGGGGTTAGTGGATTCATACGGAATCCTATGTTATTGTCATGATACAACAATGATCACATTATTTTGTTAGAATATGTCAAGCAAATGCTCAACCTTCAATCCATTTTGTCCTGTAAACACAATGCGGGTATATATTTCTCATTTTCTATTGGTTATTTCTCTTGTTCAAAGATTCAGGTAGCAAAGACAACAGAGCAAGATCTTCAAGATCTAAATCTTAAGGAATTTAATTATGCAAGGGAGCACTATAATCCCTACGACAAGCTAAAACAAACCATGCCAAAATCATATGAGGGGCATAAGCCTAGATTGGAGGGCTTTTGGGCATACCTCCAAGAAAGTTTTGAAGTTAGAGAAAAGAATTATTATAGGTTGTCAATACCTCAGATTAGAAGTTTTGAAATAGAGACCAATCTCCCCAAAGAACTAAGGGATGATGGTGAATTATTGGATTCTATATATAAAGAGCAAGAAATTGACAAGAAACCTCTCTCTCCCATAAGGTGGTCGGCACAAGAAGATACAGATATAGACAGAATAAATCAAACTGTTGTGGATGGAACTAGACAGTGGCTTAGTTTGAGGGTTAGGCCAAGCGCTTCAAAAGGGAAGCAAAAGGAATCTACCTCAGGTGCTCCCTAGTCAAGGGGTTATAAGGAATATGCCCGTAAGATGAGGTCTATCTCTTGAAAGAACACATCAACTGACCCAGATGAAGCTATTGAACCCGATGAGAGTACAAAGGAATTGTTGAAGAAAATTAAAGAATGAATAAGGATATCTGAACTTTTGAAAAAGGCTGCAAATTTTGGAGTAAGAGAAGGGTTGGGAGTCATGCCACTGGCAGAGGTACATCCTGTGAGGACAAAAATTGGAAAAACACTAGGAGAGGGGACTCAGGAGGAAGATGAGCAAGGGAAAGCAGATGAAGGTGCACACCCTCCTCCTCTTGATATGACAAGTGCACCCACTCAGCCTCCATCTACCACCGCAGCACAAGCTCCAATTTTGACACCAGCTACTACTACACCTATGCCACCACAAACTGATACAACAACAGTGCCTTCCATGACACAGAGGTTAAGACCCACCACAAAAATAGTAAGTGTCCATAACATCGAATCAGACTCTAACCAAGAGGATGAACAACCTATGGAACAACAACCACTTGGAGGAGAGAAGGAATGAAATGAGGTTGAAGATTCACAGGATGAAAGGTTAATCTTAACTCCACAGGACCAAGAGGATTTTCTAAAAGAGATAGCCGCTGAGAAAGGTGTGGATGAAATGGATAAAGATGGCAAGATATTTCAAGAAGAGGTCAGTGATAAGTTAGGAGAGTTACATAAGTAGCAACAATTGAATGTTGATATTGCTCTCCAAACTAGTATGGCCCGTCAAATTGCTTCACCTCAAGGCCCTAAGAACACAGAAGAAGAAGAGAAATATGAAGCAGAAGAGCAGTTAGACATGCACATAGTGACCGCTAACATCATGCCTCATGAAGGTCATAAAGATAAGGATGTGTCGTAATAGTTAGAATTCACCTTCGAGAAAAAGAAAAGGAAAGTAGTGCTACCAAAAGTTACACTACAACAGGCAATCACTGAAGAACCAAGGAAAACTAAGAAGGCCAAGATTGTACATCATTTGTCAAGAACAAATTCTGGTGAGGTGATTGCAGATATAGAAGTTCATGTGTAGGTAGAAGGTCAGATCTCTCCAAAATACCAAGTGTCATAGGTGAAACTAGGTAAGTAGACTAAGTGGGGGGGGATTAGATACCTTGGAATTGGCTACTAGCATCGTCAGGGGGCAAATGGAAAAAGAATACACCTCCCATGCAAAGGTCAAAGCATAGCTCAAGCAATATAAGAATTTGTTGGTAGAGATGGGAAGGCCTTTGGATACTTGTATAAATGATAATTTACCTTCAACCTCATCACTCCTAGAGGGAAATGTAAAAGAATTGGTTGAGGTAAGATAGGTGGTCACCACGGCATAATCATGGGCACAAATAAATGCATCTAAAATTAGACTATTTTTGCAGAATACCATGAGGGAATATAAGAAGTCTATGCAAGAGGGAGGAGCAGTAGCTTCTTGCTCTCAGTAGTGGAAGTGAAATCTCAACACTTTTAGCAAGCATTTTTGGGTCTTGAATAAGGTTTTGTGTTTGGGGGAAGAAGAAATAATAAAGGAGTGGAGACAGCTGTAAGAGTTTGTAGTCTTACGCATAAATTTTGGAGTTGAAGATGGAAATGCTTTAGCAGTATGTGAAGGATGTAATAGATATTTGATCTCCCCTCCTTAGGATAGTGGAAAAGTATGAGAATTTTGTAGGATAGTTACTAGGAGTTTTTGGGTTGGGAATAACCAATGCAGGAGCTATGGAGGAAGATCAGGTACTCTGCCAGTGGGATGCATATGAGGCCCAACATTTTGCACCTCCAGCTCAGTTTAGTTTTGCATTGATGGATAGATATACATATTTGATAACACAATGTCAACAGGTTGTAGAGACAATAGAGGAGTTAGAAAGGGAAAGAAGAATGCAGAGGAAGTTTTGAAAAATTACAAATTCATAATCAAGCATGTTGTTGATCACCCTACCAAGGTGGTTGCATGTATCATTAGTAATTATAAATCCTATAAAAAGAAGTAAAAGAGAAATGTATAGTTTCTAAATATAGCATGACTTTTAAAAGGAGTTTTTGCATGACCTCCCCACTAGGACTCCAACTGTGCCTCCCACTCATGCTTCAGTATTGAGAAAATTTTTGCATGACTATGAAAGCCTGGTTCCTGTAGCATGGTCTTCATGGTGCTCACTCAGTCTCCATTTTATAATAGTTAACTAGAGTATAGAGGCAGAGACTTGCAAGTCAACTGCGACTCCTAGCTTTTGAGTTCTTAATTTAGATTAGGTTTATTTCCTAGAAAGTAGGGTAGAAAACTCTATAAATTGAGGAGTTTGATTCATTTGTAAGGGTCCACAAATTGATGATTTGAGGCCCACTTAGAAATTTTAGATTATTTTTGTAGATTGTTATGAACTTTAGTTATTTTTGTGACACATTCTTTGAAATCAATACAAGAAGTGCCTTATAGATTGTTTGATCTATGCATATGTTCTATGAGTTTGGTCTTTGTAATCTAGTAATCTCTATTGTTTGAAATCACTAACTTGTTCTGATCTTTTGTTTATTGCTTTATGAATCATACTGCACACACAAGTCGTGTATGAGGATTACTGGGATAGACGATAGTGTGGTGATATTCTTTCCATAAATTTTTGAGGTTGTTAACTTTACAGGTTTACTGGAGGTCCATTATTGAATGTTGGTTTGGATAATATTTGATTATTATGGATTGTAGGGTACTAATTAAGTAGTTCATTAAGTTGTTATTGAGTTGATTTCATTGCTATTTTCTTATTTCCCTATCTCTTGCAATTTATTTTCAAAAGAATCTTAAAATCATAAAATACAAAAAAAAGGAGTTAAGTTATCAATGATTATTGGGATTTAGTATCAACCAACAGGCCCCTTAACAGGTAGAACCACATCAACCATTGAGCTTCGCATCATCGTCGAGACCCAACTACAGAGACCTTGGAGTTATTAGCTCCCAAAAACTTATTTCTTTTCAGGAGAGGTGGTGAGTGCTCACATTGGCTATCTGACTATTGGCAAGTGTGTCAAAACAGTCATCAATAGAAACTGGTGCTAGAAGGAGGGCACCATAATATTCCCCTCATTGATTAACTACATCTGGTGCTTCCAGAAGACGTACTTTTACTATTCACGCAACTCAATCTCAACTACGAGCAAGACGACATGATTTCCCAACTATACGATCTTGCTTGGGATAGTAGAAGGAATCATAGTGATTGGTTGCAAGCATGACAAGTCCTTGACAATGAAAGACAAAGAGGTATACATATAAAAGTAGAAGCACAAAAGCAACTTGTTCCACAAGGAAACCCACAACCACCTCCACAACCAAGAAAATGAGGTATTAAGCTGGATCGTATATCATCTTTCTCTCCCGAGAGATTCTACACAATCCTTAGGAGCAATTCTTCTCCATCCGACTTAGTAGATTTAGGACCTATGACTAGGAAGAAAATAAATAAAGCTAAGGGATAGCCTTCAACATCCTCACCAGCGTAGTCTTCCATACCCAACGTAGAAGATCAACTGGTCCCTAGTTCTCAGGCCATCATTGCACCTTTTATGACTCAACGTCCACTGTCACCACCTTCAATGGCCTACTTTAACCAAGACCACATGCCATTAGGAACTATACTGGGGGGTATACATGACCTACCTAGAAACCCAGATAAATTTTGCAATAAATTCTACTATTTGGGGGCTAGGATGGCTGATGAGCATATTGAAGCATTCAAAGGTGCAATCATTCATAACAACATTGAACACCAAGATGTAGTATGTAGACTCTTCCCATATTCACTTGGGAAATATTAATATTACTGGGATTTAGTTTCAACCAGCAGGCCCCTTAACAAGTACAACCGCATCAACCATTGAGTTGCCCATCACCGTCAAGACCCGACTATAGAGACCTTGGAGTAATTAGTTCCCCAGAACTGATTGCTTTTTAGGAGAGGTGGTCAGTGTTCACATTGGCTACTTGACTATTGGCAAGTGTGTCAAAACAGTCATCAATAGAAACTAGCGCTAGAAGGAGGGCACCATACTAGTTCCCTCGTTGATTAACCACATATGGTACTTCCAGGAGATGGTCTTTTACCATTCATGCAACCCAACCTCAACTACGAGCAGGATGATATTATTTCCCAACTATACGATCTTGCTTGGGACAGTAGAAGGAATCATAGTGATTGGTTGCGAGCGTGACAAGTCCTTGACAATGAAAGATAAAGAGGTATATGTATAGAAGCAGAGGCACAAAGGCAACTTCTTCCATAAGGAAACCCACAACCACCTCCACAACCAAGAAATTGAGGTATTAAGTTGGATTGTATATCATCTTTCTCTCCTGAGAGATTCTACAGAAACTGGTGCTAGAAGGAGGGTACCATACTAGTCCCCTTGTTGACTAACCACATATGGTACTTTCAAGAGACAAACTTTTACTATTCACGCAACCCAATCTCAACTACAAGAAAGACAACATTATTTCCCAACTATACGATCTTGCTTGGGACAATAGAAGGAATCATAGTGATTGGTTGTGAGTACGATAAGTCCTTGACAATGAAAGACAAAGAGGTATATGTATAGAAGAACAGGCACAAAGGAAACTTCTTCCTCAAGGAAACCCACAACCACCTCAACAACCAAGAAATTGAGGTATTAAGCTAGATTGTATATTATCTTTCTCTCCCAAGAGATTCTACAAAATCCTTGGGAGCAGTTCTTCTCCATTCGACTTAGTAGAGTTAGGACCTGCAACTAGGAAGAAAAGAAATAAAGCTAAAGGACAACCTTCAACATCCTCACCAGCGCAGTCATCCATACCCAACATAGAAGATCAACTGATCCCTAGTCCTCAGCCCATCACTGCACCTTTTGTGACTCAACATCCACTGTCACCGCCTTCAATGGCCTACTTTAACCAAGACTACACACCATTATAAACTATACCACAGGGTATACATGACCTACCTAGAAACCCAGATAAATTTTTCAGTAAATTCTACTATTCGGAGGCTAGGATGGTGGATGAACATATTGAAGCATTCAAAGATGCATTCATTCGTAACAACATTGAACACCAAGATGTAGTATGTAGAATCCTCCCATATTCACTTGGGGAGAATGAATATTATTGGGATTTAGTTTCAACCAGCAAGCCCCTTAATAGGTATAACTGCATCAACCATTGATTTGTCCATCAAGTTTGAGACCCGACTATAGAGACCTTGGAGTGATTAGTTCCCTGGAACCTATTGCTTTTCAGGAGAGGTAGTGAGTGTTCACATTGGCTACCTGACTGTTGGCAAGTGTGTCAAAATAGTCATCAATAGAAATTGGCCCTAGAAGGAGGGAATCATACTAGTCTCCTCATTGATTAACCACATATAGTACTTCTAGGAGACAGACTTTTACCATTCACACAACCCAACCTCAACTACGAGCAAGACAACATTATTTCCCAACTATATGATCTTGCTTGGGACAGTAGAAGGAATCATAGTGATTAGTTGCGAGTGCAACAAGTCCTTGACAACAAAATACAAAGAGATATACATATAGAAGTAGAGACACAAAGGCAACTTCTTCCATAAGGAAACCAAAACCACCTCCACAACCAAGAAATTGAGGTATTAAGGTGGATCGTATATCATCTTTCTCTCTCAAGAGATTCTATAGAAACTGGCGCTAGAAGGAGGGCACCATACTAGTCCCCTCGTTGATTAACCACATATGGTACTTCTAGGAGACAAACTTTTACCATTCACGCAACCCAACCTCAACTAGGAGCAAGATGACATTATTTCCCAGCTATAGGATCTTGCTTGGGATGGTAGAAGGAATCATAGTGATTGGTTGTGAGTGCAACAAGTCCTTGACAATGAAAGACAAAGAGGTATACGTATAGAAGCAGAGGCACAAAGGCAACTTCTTCCACAAGCAAACCCACAACCACCTCCACAACCAAGAAATTGAGGTATCAAGCTAGATTGCATATCATCTTTCTCTTCTGAGAGATGCTACAAAATCCTTAGGATTAGTTCTTCTCCATCTGACTTAGTAGAGTTAGGACCTACAACTAGGAAGAAAAGAAATAAAGCTAAGGGACAAACTTTGACATCCTCACTAGCGCAGTCATCCATACCCAAAGTAGAAGATCAACTGATCCATAGTCCTCAGTCCATCACTGCACCTTTTGTGACTCAACATCCAGCATCACCACCTTCAATGGCCTACTTTAATCAAGACCACATGCTATTAGGAACTATACCAGGGGGTATACATGACCTACCTAGAAACCCAGATAAATTTTGTAGTAAATTCTACTATTGGGGGGCTAGAACCGCTGATGAGCATATTGAAGCATTCAAAGATGTAATCATTCGTAACAACATTGAACACCAAGATGTAGTATGTAGACTCCTCCCATATTCACTTGGGAAGAATGAAAATTATTGGGATTTAGTTTCAACCAGCAAGCCTCTTAACAAGTACAATCGCATCAACCATTGAGTTGCCCATCACCATCGAGACCCGACTATACAGACCTTGGAGTGATTAGTTCCCCAAAACTTATTGCTTTTTAGGAGAGGTGGTGAGTGTTCACATTGGCTACCTGACTGTTGGTGAGTGTGTCAAAATAGTCGTCAATAATACCTTTGTGTTGAAGCATAGAAGTAGAAAATCTAACAAAGTTGTTGATATATTGAGTAGGAGAAGGAATTTGCTGACAGAAATGAGAGTGACAGTATTAGGATTTAAAGATTTGAAGACCTTGTATGATGAAGACCTGGATTTTGTAGAACCTTGGAAAGCATGTAGAGAATCTATTATGGTAGATAGAAGCAAGTGGCTGGATTACTTCATTCAAGATGGGATGTTATTCATAGGAGTTCAGTTGTGTATACCTAAGAGTTCTATGAGGGAGAATCTAATAAAGAAGAAACACAGTGGAGGATTAGATGGACATTTTAGCATTGACAAAATAGTAGCATTGGTCAGTGAGCAGTACTTTTGGCCCCAGATTCATAATGATGTTAAGAGATATGTCTAGAGTTATAGAGTTTGTCAAGTTGCAAAGGGTAGTAGTCAGAATGTGGGATTGCATAAACCTTTGACAGTACCGATAAGACCTTGGGAGGATATAAGCATGGTTTTTGTACTTGGATTACCTAAAGCACCAAGAAGGAATGATTCTATATTTGTGGTAGTCGATAGATTATCAAAGATGACTCATTTCATACCTTGTAAGAAGACAATAGATGCACTGCATGTAGCTGACCTAATTATCAAGGAAGTAGTGAGATTGCATGGATTACCTAAGAGCATAGTTTCAGACAGAGACACAAAGTTTGTTGGCTATTTTTGAGAATACTTTGGAAGAAGATGAAGCAATATTTGAAGTTTAGTTCTACTTTTCATCCACAAACTGATGGACACATAGAATTGGTTAATCAAAGCTTGGGAAATATTGAGATGTTTAGTTGGAGATAAAACCAGAAGTCAGGATTTGATTCTTTCACAAGTAGAGTTTGCCTATAACAATTCAATGAATAGGAGTACTGGAAGAACACCTTTTGAGATTGTTTCTGGAGTGCATCCTAGAGGTATATCAGATTTGAGAGACATTAGCAGTGAAGACCGGAGAAGTTCAGAAGCAGAAGATTTTGCAGATCACATGGCAGCCTTGCATATTCAGGTTAAGCATCATTTGGAAGACATGAACAACATGTATAAGGAGAAGGCAGATGAGAAGAGGAGACATAAGGAATTTGAATTTGGCGATGAAGTAGTGGTGTATCTGAGAAAAGAGAGATGCTTGGTTGGAACTTACAACAAATTGTAAATGAAGAAGTTTGGACCTTGTAGGATTTTGAGGAAGTTTAGTTTTGGAAATGCATATGAAGTGCAGTTACCGGATAGTCTGAGTATTTCACCTATGTTTAACATTGTAGATCTTCATGAGTATCATGAACCAAAATTCAGTGAGGACAATATTGCAAACTTGGAGAAACAGTTGCCCCAGAAGGAACCGGATCAGATTGAAGAAATTTTGGACAATAGAATTGGGCATAGTACCCGGAGGAGTTAGTATAAGGAGTGTCTTGTGAAGTGGAAGGACAAACCAACTGAAGATTTATCTTGAATTTCTTAGGAAGAGGTAGACCGCCTTGGTTTTCCTCTGACCCTAGCAAAGTGATAGGCTCACTTTTTCAATAACCCTGGATTTCTGATGTGGGAGCATCCTCGGTTCATAGCAATCTTGCATCAACCAAAAATATTTTCTTTTGTTTTACTTTATGTTTGCAGTTTCAAGTTTTCTTTCTGTGTGTCTCATTTTTTGCTCACCAAATCCTATGGAGTTGGATTCTAATTGAAGACTTGATCATCTTTCTTAGTTCCAGACCACTTTGGATCATTTTTTGGCAAGTTATCGCTATCGGTTTTCTTGACAGTTTCCTATTACCGATTGACAATTCTTGTTACCGGTTGCCTGGATCTATTTTGGTGATCTACTGAAACCCCCTTTTGAAGCTTGTGGAGCCTTGGGCATTGATTTTGATGTTCCTTGGAATGTGGCTAACCCTTTCCCATGATCTATGTTTCATCATTTGGATTTTCTAGAGGAATCTCTTGGCAAAGGTTCACCTTGTTTATTTTACACGTTAGGTCTTGTTCTTTGGGTTTTGATCCCTTTTGGGTCGACTGGATTCTTTGGATCATATATATAATTGTAATTGTACATTAGAATGTAAGGAATCAAATAATCAAGTAGCGAGACTGTGTGTAGAAGATAGATCTTAAGATTCATGGTCCCGGTTGTGACCTATTATGTATCTTCTACCAAGCCTGTGAGTCGGTTATGTTGTAACCCAGTTGTTACCGGTTGGTTGTAATCAGTTTCCATGAAATAAAACAATTTGTTATACATTGCCTCTATCATATCTTTGTGGTTTTTTTGTGTTACTCTTACTGACCCATCCAGATTGATCTCTTTGAGGTCCCTCCTCGCTGGTGACTGCTTCAAAGACACCAAAGAACTGAACCTTGGCACTCCTAAAAATCCCAAGAATAGATTCATGGCGAAAACATTGAACGATCAAGAGCGACAAAACACCATGGCCTTCCTTCAAAGAACAAAGAAGAACTCCACTTGGTCCTATGCAGACATGTCGAGGTTGGACCCAGAGCTAGTAGTACATCACCTTATTGTTTGTCTGGATGCTAAGCCTATTAAGTAGAAATTATGAAAGGTGCATCCTCAAATCTCTTTATTGGTCAAAGCAGAGCTAAAGAAAATGCTCGATGCAAGATTTATACGTGCTATTGATTATCCACAATGGGTCTCAAACATAGTACTAGTTGGAAAGTTGGTTGGGGGCATCCGCATATGTAGCGATTTCAAAGGCCTCAATAAGGCATGTCCAAGGGATGACTTTCCTCTACCAAAAATTGACATGATAGTTGACCTCACGACATGACATGAGATTCTCTCCCTAATGGATGGCTTTTCAGGATACAACCAGATCAAGATCACAGCCAAAGACCAACTTAAAATTTCTTTCACTTCTCCATGGGGCACCTTTTGTTACCAAGTGATGCCTTTTGGGTTAAAGAATGTCGGTGAAACCTATCAAAGGGCTATGACAATAATTTTTGATGACTTGTTGCATAAAATTATGTAGGACTACATGGATAATCTCCTTGGAAAATCCAAAACAAGAGAGGGATACATTGCAGTGTTGACACAAATATTTGAGCATCTTGAAAATTACAAACTTAGATTAAACCCTAAGAAGTGTGTCTTTGGGGTCACTTGCAGAAAGCTCCTTGGTTTCATTGTATCTAGACACAATGTTGAAGTATATCCTAAAAAGGTGAAGGAAATCATGGAAATGCCTCCTTCCAAGACTCTCAAGCAATTGTGTAGTATACAAGGTAGACTTCAATACATTCATCTATTCATCGCCCAACTTGCTAACAAATGCAACCATTTGCTCACCTACTTCACAAGGACATAATATTTCAATGGGACTATTTATGCTAAAAAGGATTTTATATCCAAAGAATATATTTCTTCTCCACCAGTCCTCATGCCTCTTTTTCTAAATAGACTGCTCCTCTTGTACATATCAGCAACTACATTCGCACTGGGGGCAATCTTGGCACACATAAATGATCAAGGTAAAGAACATGCAGTCTAATACATAAGCCACACCCTATTCAGTTATGAGATGAACTACACATCAATTGAATGAGCTTGCCTTGTCATGGTCTTTGTCACACAGAAACTTTGGCATTATATGCCCAGTCAAAAAACCAAGCTCATATGCAAAATTGACCCCTTGAAATACCTCCTCTCAAAGGCAACTCTTATAGGCAGAATATAAAAATGGGTTATGATACTCAATGAGTTTGACATTGAGTATGTAGACTGAAAAGCAATCAAGGGACAAGTCATCATAGATCAACTAGCAAAATCACCTATTGAGGAATACCATCCTCTCATTGCAGACTTCCCTGATTATGCCATAATGATAGTTGTGTAGACCACTCCCTAAAATCTATATTTTGATGGTTCCTACACACAATGAGGATCAAGGGTGAGCAACTTGTTTGTCACCCCACATGGAGACTTTATTCCTAAGTCCTATAAATTGTCTTTCCCATGTAAAACCAATATCTCTAAGTATGAGGCCCTTATCACAGGACTTCACATGACTGTCATGAGGAAAATCATAGACTCATTTGTCTATGGAGACTCCTAGTTAGTGATTGGGAAGGTCAATGATGAGTATCAGACAAAATATGGCAAGTTGCTCCCATATTGTTGCATGGTTGAAGACCTTAAACAACATTTCACTTCATTAATTTTTTAGCAGATTCCCCAAGAAACAAATAGAGCTACAAATTCCATGGCTACCATTAGATCCTTGTTGCAAATGCTAGAGAATAGTACCAAATGTGAATTCCTGGTTGAACATCTCTTAGTGCCCACATACGATATGATGTAATTTGAAATGACCTGCAAACTTGTTGGTCCCAATTCTCCCTGGTATCAAGACACATATGCTTACCTAAGAAGCCAAACCATCCCCCCCATCTCACTAAAATCTAGCAGCAAACATTCACCTATTGATCCTCTCACTACACTACCCTTTGAGAAACCCTTTTTCGAAGGCACTTCGATGGAACCCTCCTAAGGTGTTTAGACAATGAAGAAATTGAATGAGCACTGCGAGAAGTAACATAGAGCATACTTGAATGACCTCACTTTGCCTAAAAAGCTCCTTTGAATAGGTTACTATTGGCCTACTATGGAACAAGAGGCCTATCATTATGTCAATAAATGCATACTCTGTCAAAAGCATGGAGACAAGATACATGCACTATCACAAGCGTTGTAGCCATTCGTCACAGCTTGACCCTTTTCATAGTGGGGGCTTGATCTCATTGGCAAAATCCACCCCACTTCTTCCAATGACCACAAATTCATCATTACCGCAATTGAATATTTCACTAAGTGGGTGGAAGCAATTCTACTTACTTATACCACATGCACCCAAATAGAAAATTTTATCCTGAACTACCTCATCTGTCAAAATGGCATTCCAAAGGCCATTATCACAGATAATGAAAGACCTTTCAAGAATCAAGATGTCAAAGAGTTGTGTCAAAATTTTGGTATCCAACATCGCTTATCCACCCCTTATTACCCACAAGGCAATGGTCAAGCTAAGGCTTCAAATAAAACCCTTATCAAAATCTTGAAAAAGACAGTCAATGAAGTTGGTCGTGATTGGCATTTGTATATTCACCTTGCCCTTTGGACCTACCACACCAACATCTGCACCCCTTTCGGTGTCACTCCATATTCCCTCATCTTTGGTTCTAAAGTTATCCTTCCACTTGAGATCGAGCTTCCCTCACTAAGGATATCACTGCAGAACATTCTTCTTGATGAAGAATATAGAGTAGCAAGACTACAAGAACTAGAACTGTTGGATGAATGACACCTCAATGCTTTGAATCACCTAAGGGTTTATTAGAGCCTCCTTTTACTTAGTTACAATAAGAAATTCAAGCCATGAAAGTTCAAATTTGGTGATCTTTTCCTCGAGGAAAATCAGAGAAACCTCCAAGATCACAAAAAGAAAGGCAAGTTTGGGCCTAATTGGCTTGGACCCTATGTTATCACTGCTAAATATGGCTCTGGAACCTATCAATTAGCTACACCTAAAGGAGAACCATTGGATGAACCAATGAATATCATCTATCTGAAGAAATTCTATGCTTAAATCTTTAGAGAGTCCTAACCTTAAAAAGTCAAAAAAATTTAAAAAAATGAAAAAAAGCAAAAAGTAAAGAAAAAATCATTTTGTCCATCAGTGAAAACCACTCTGTGGCGCTATGGGCAAGTACCTTGGTGAAAACATATTTTTAGGTGTCAAGATAAATAAAATTGAATCCACCATCTATTTGGAAACTTATTATGCCATCTCTCACCCATCCATTCCATTCACATACATTCCATTTCACCTAGTCATCCCATCTTCATTGAAATTCCAACCCTACCCATTTGTGTAGGCACTCTTTGACCTATTCGCACACTTTCAGCATACACCACTTATGTACCCTCACTACCTCCTAATGTATGAGATGATGAACTAATCCACTATTGTGAATAAGGATATATCCATCAAACTGAGTTTTCCCATGAAACTGAGCTTTCCCATCAATCTAAGCTTACCTATACTTGCATGTAATCTAAACACCCATACATAATGTCTTAACCAAATTCAAGAAGAGATCCTCTTGACTTGCGTCTCTCCCAGTCAACTTATATATTGCCTCCCATTGATCTATTCCATCATCATTCCCATTGGAATGCATCCTTCCCATTATTGGCGATCCTATCCAAATCCATGTCCTAATATTGGCAAGAGATGTTTGTTGGCCAAACGAGTCATTTTCTTGAATGATCTTTTCACTTTGATTTTATTTTATGTCCTAGGGCTATACCTATTCATGGCTACCTTGATCTTTCTATATTTTGGTATGTTTGAGTTGGTGTAGATTGGGGCATGGTTTTTATTGTATGACGTGTTTTATGATTTCTCATGTTTGATCCAACAAGTATTGCATTCACTTTGAGTATGTTGATATAGTTGTCTGGCCCATCTTCCACCTATTCCAATCAAATCCTTGTAAACAAGGATACCTCATATATTTAGTCATAGTGACATGTACACTTGCATACATTGAGATAACCTATTGTCTGTGAGTCTAGTCCATGAATTGGATATTCGTTACATTTTGATTCCTATAATCAGTGATGTCAATAATCCTTTGCAAAATCAAATGTAGGATTGCTCTCTACATATTTCATAACAACAATCCCACCATCTTCATTCATAATCACTCCATTCAGCCTGTCATATCTTCTTTCATTCCATCTCCCCTTTTCACCTCGAGGCTTCAGTTTATTCACCTTCCTTATCCCTCCATTTCTCCCTTTCATCTTCTTGTCCTATTCATTTCAAGAGCACACCCATGTTCTAGGAACCTGCATGTCCTCTTGAGGGGGCATACCACAGCTCCCTCATCATCCTTCCTCAACCCACCAATTACTAGGGCATCATGCTACTAGTCCTTATCCTTTTCTATCCACTATGTTTTATTCTTCTTTGATACAACATCACTTCATGCTGCTATATCAAAGAGGGGCAAAATGTAGACACATAAAATTGATTAAATTAATATTTACTTAATTTCCCCTTTATCCCTTGATTAATTTAATTGATTTTCCCCTTCGACATATATAATTAATTTGTTAATTAATTATACATGTCTCTTTCATCCTAAAGTTGATTTATTTCAATAAATCAAGCTCACCTTTAAGGAATATTCCAATCTTATTCCTAGTCCTAATTAGCTAAATTAATTAAGCTAATTATGTAATTCCTACAAACCCACATCTTAATCCCCAACATTAAACTAATTAACCCAAATCCTAATCCATGTTAGTATTCATTCTAATTTAAAATAGTGCGTACACCTACCCAAGTCATCTCACCCATCCACATCATCTTTGACCAAGGCGTGGTCACACATGTGTGAGAATTTCTCCTCCCTATGGAGTCACCCTACACTTTCCCCTTTTGGCATGAATGTCATAAACCCCCTTTCCCTAGTCCCTAGTCCTTTCCACAAGTGTTCCACTTGTCAACTCTTTGGACTTCCCAAGGCTTCTCACACATGTGTTAGCACACCTTCCCATTTTACCTAGGATAGTCAGACTTCCCAAGGTTGCTCACACGTGTGAGCACATCTTCCCCTTTTCCCTAGGATATTTGTTCTTCCCAAGATGTGCTCACACAATGTGGGACCATACTTATCCTTGCCCCTCTTCCCCTTGTGACACTTATCACAAGGCTAGACCTTAAGATATGGGACCACATTCCCCTTCAATCTGATCCCTTCATCCCACTTTCGATCTTGACCATCCATTGTTAAGCCCCAAAATCTATAAATTGAACCCGTATCTGTCACCAAATCATCCACTTTCCATATATCCTCATGTTATCCTTTTATCCACTCATCATGCCCAAATCATCACCCACACATCTACATCATATTATTATGCTAGTTTGAGAGCAGTCCACATTCAACCCATTGACTGATCTTCTTAATGGCTCAATAATTTAAACCTTGAAATCATACCTTGGGGATTGGACATCCAACCAAGTAATTATCTTCTACCATGAATGTTCACTTAATTTTCAACCTAGGTCATGTACTTGAAATGGGTCGGCAAGGTATATGCACTAGACATACTAAACAACCACTTTTCCGATTGTTGGAATTAGAATGTTGGAAATAAATAACTAAAATACTTGTAAAGAAAACTAACTACCTTCTAGGAATCAACTAAGGAAAACTGAATTTATCCATGATCAACAAACAAGATTCTACCCGATTCATAGTAGTTGCAAGAACAGTCACATGAAATCTTCCAGTGACTGCAAGAGCAGTCTGTGACAGAAATAATAATAAGCAAAAAATAGAAAATAACTGATAAAAGAAAATAGAGGAGTACTCACTAAGTGGGCCCCCTTAGCAAGCATCCAGATATCTGAACCAAATGACTAAAGCTTAAAACACCAACTTTATTGATTTCAAAATACTTGACAACATAACAATTTGCTAAGAGCCTATTTCTTCTTAATTCGGAACTATATTACTATAATTGAAACTATATTTTTCTCTCTACCACCACAAGAGAAGGTGAGAGGTTTATTTAAAGCATAAAATCTAACTAACTAGCATACCACTCCCACATCTTAAGGAGGATGCATTTATTAAGAAAGGAGAAAGAAAAAGGTGATATGGAAGATGCTAAGAACCAATCAAAGCCCGTTAGAACAACAGAGAGAATCTAGCATCATTTCAATCCTAAATCTACTCCTTCAACAAAGGGAACCATTAAGTCTTTAGCAAGTCATAATGAACCACTTCCAACCACCAGCTGACTTCTTCAATAATGATCCTTTTTGTCCCTTCCTCGCCAACATTTCCATCATCTTTATTAATGAGCATCCTAGACTGGTTCAACATCCTTCTTCAATCCTGCATGAAGTTGTTAATATGCATAAATATAGGACTAATTATTCCTATCAGAATAACATTCAAAATATACATGTGTTATTGTAATGGATATTCCTCATAGCACATTTATCTATCATATTGCATCAAAAAGGAACATATATCAGATAAGTTTATCCCATATGAACATATTATCGGGATATATAAAATGATATCACTTTAACAAAGGGGTCTAAACTCAAAGACATAAATAGACTCCTAATATACCAAAAAAGACACATGCACATAGACAAAATAGAGCCATCATTTTTGGCTCATCATTTCCCCCAACTCAAAGTCTTGTTGGTCCTCTAGAAGATGAAGATGTTGCATTTCTTCCCTTTTCCTAAACTCTGTAATTAATAACCTGAGTCTATCCTAAGCCCCCTTAGCAATATTCCAATAAAATCCTTTGTTCTTTTCAAGCTTGTCCCACCTAGCATTTTCTGTTGTCTCATCAAGTGAATTGGAATACCTATTACAATCTAGTATTGGCCACAAAATGATAGGTGGCTAGAAGAGTAAAAGCTAATTATTCATTTGCATTCATCCCAACTGGAGGTACCATGAAGTTCTTTTGAAAGTTACATAATAGTTTTGCAAAGAGTGTGGCTCTGTCATTTGAAGTTATTTTGTAAGACTATTCCATCTTCTTACCACATGTCCTAAGGTTGACTATTCCTCAGAGGTCCCGATTGATTCAAACTCCTGATATGTTTCTTCCGTTAAGGCTAATATTTTGGGCTTAAAATCAGGATGATACAAAATTTTCAGCCAATCATAATACAGTCACCTTGGATTATTACTTTCTGCTCCTATTGGCAGGGCAATCTTAAGTTCTTCTTCTTAATAAGTTTTAAATTCTTCACCCCTGGTATGCTCATTCTAAATCTAGGATATTAATGCACTCAAATGTATGTCACCAATATATAATAAAGGATTTCATTCCCTATCATTAGGTATTGCATAGTTGTGTAAGTAAAATTCACAAAGCAAATTTTTAATTACAACGGGAGAATTCTGATAAACCTGATAAAACTCTTGAGCAATTTCCAAAGAATGATCCCTATCTGAAAGAACATTGGACATTTTAAAAGTGAGGAAGCATTCCTTTAGTTACATAGAATAGACCCTAGGCAGTGGTCTACACTCAAGAATATTAGGCATCAAATTCACCACAGTGTCTATTTTCCCCTTAAGAGTAGCAATCTCCTTATCTATCTTTTCAATTTCCTTCTGCAACTGTCGCTTCTCATCTTCCCACTCTACCTTTTTATCCATCATATCTTGGTATAAATTGAATGAAACTAAAATCCATGAAAAAGGAGTGGGCCTGTGTCTAATTAATAGAAGAATTTTTTTACCTTTCCTATGTTCTTCAGTTGATTGTTCTTTCTCTGTCATTTTTTCATTGATAGGGTTTCGTCCTTCCACTACATGAACTTCCTTTTGTGCTATCATGGAGAAATTATTTGTAAATTATGTTCCTTCCTCCTGTTCCATTACCTTCTCCACTATTTATGCTAAATTATTCAACCCATCCATGTTCTCCTCATCACAGTATTGTTCTCTTTGAATCACCTATTGTTCAAAAGTTGCACCTATTTCTCCCTCCAACTCAGAATCAACCTGAATAGGTTTCCTGAACTCTACATTGGAGTTCCTTTTGAGCTTCCCTTTAAGCCTATTACTTCTTCTTTGAGACTCAGTTGGAACACCCCTATGGGCTCTAGAGATTTTAGATTCCTTTATACATTTTTCAGACGAAAGAGTTGCAACAAAAGGTTTTACAACTCTCAATTTCTTTCTTCCAAGGACCAATGATTCTTCTCCTAATTTCTCATCAAGATTCCTCTTTCCATATTGCTTTTTCTATAATCTACAACATTCTCCATACTAGGGTATCCTCTTTCAGGGATTTCTACTTCAGTTGACTCTACTAGTTTATCTTTCGCCTTCCAAGTGGAAGCCCTAGTTTTCTAGGATTGTTCATTAAAAATTCTTCACTAGAGCCTATAGGAACTAACACAACATTACTTGCAATTTATTTTTTGGTAGGAGAATCTGCAGCAGAGGAACCCTTAGAACTTGAGGCTCCAAGGGTCATTTTCCTTCCTTTTTTAGAAACCCTAGTATTTTCTTCTACAATTCTTTCTTGATCCTGATAATTTTCTATCAGAAATTTCTGAAGTGACACAAATTATTCCCAGGAAAACTGAGATACATCCCTTAATGATCGTTCCACTAATAATTTAATTAAAAAATGGTGGGAGACAAAATTTGACCTACCTTTCTGGGTTTTAGAGGTCATAACACATTTGGAACATTCATTCTTATTCCATGCCTGAGATGACTAAGCAAATTGTAGTGTAGTGAATGTAAACAAGATTGTCTCCCTTCACATGTTAGATACCTTATTATGTGAACAACTGTCACCATCCATTTATCTAGCAAAGAAATTCTTCTGGTCCCTTGTTTGTCAACAATTAGTGGATGATCTCCAGGTCTCATAAACTCCGCTCAAGCACTCCTGGAATCCTTTGATTCTGGATATTTTAATCCTTCAATAGGTAAACTAGTTACTTCTACAATCCTTTCTTCATTGGCCAAGACTCTTGGTCCTTTAACATTTGCTTCTCCATTAGAGAAGTTCATGGCAAATTCAGTGGCTATTTCTTCATTAAAATCTTCCAACTTCAAAAAGCAATTCAACCATCCACTCTAAGCAAACTCCTGACCACATTATGGATCTTGCACAATAGAGGTATGAATTGTTGGTTCATGCCTTATCAAAGATCCTACCATTGTGCTTCTTCAATGTAATTTACATAATATCTTGAAATCTTTTGTTTTATATGCTTACCAGTGTCACTTTGTAGCTTGTAACTTGTTATTTTCAAGGAAAATCCCTTCTCGAGTAGAAATATCTGAGGACAACGATTGGTAATCACAAGGGTGAAAATACAGTGCAATTATGACTCATAAGGGTGATAAAATTAATCAGGATGACAATTTATGCAAGATTTGTAAAAAAAACGGCATGCATAAATTGTCAATCACTTTTTCAATCAAATTTTGATTTTCATAAAAAATGATAAAAAGTAGTTAAAAAAGATGTAAAGTACCAATGTAAATTATCGATGACATAAGATACGGAAAAATAGATCACTCGTAGGGAATCAATCACATGTAGGAGATCATAGGAATGCATCAAATCACGACATGCTCCCCCCCCCCCAACTGAAAGTTTGCCAAGTGTCCTCACATGGCAAAAGAGAAATAATAGCAAGGTAATGAGGAATATACATGGTAATTTAAATGTAGCTAATGATGATATCTAACAAGAAATAATTGAAGCGGTAATTTGTGATGTACCTGGAGTGATGTGGCACATTGCATGTCAGAGTCCTTTCCATGTACCTGCAGTTATCTTAATGATACACTAAGAAAAATGGATCAATATGAGGTGAGGTGGAAACAATACGAAAGATATGAGAGTGAATTGGAGTAAAATATGGATGTTATTACGGAGAAATATCTTCCATAAAGATAGAAGTGTTTATTATGAATCAACTTTTTGGCTGCACAATCAGAAGGTAGGGCTGAAAGCCCACCGTCATCGGCTGTAGGAAACTCCGAGCATAAAGTTGCAGGAGAACCAATAGTTGAAGCAAATTGTTTCATAAAATCTTATTTATATAGAGACTTATGATATAATTTTAATTTGTTCCTTTTAACCGATAGCTTTAATTTGATAGGATCAATTGTTGTGAGTTGAACAACGTCATTGGCAAACACCTATGATATTTCATATGGTCCTAGCCATCTAGTGTGAAGCTTACCCAGATTATCTTTATATTTTGAATCATACAGTAGAGCCTAATCTCTAGATTGAAATTTTTTGTCCTTGATATATTTATCATGCCATTTGATTCACTGATGTCTATAGGATTTCTATGTGTTGTAGGGCAGTTGTGCAGACTTCATCTAACTCATTGAGTTGTAGTAGTCTTGTCTGTTGTGCCTCAACAATATCCATACCCAATTCCATTGATGTTCTTAAAGTTTTGAGCTCAAATTCTATTGGCATCATTGTTTTCTTACCATAGAGCATCTCAAAAGGAGTAAACCTTGTTGTTGTTTTCCATGATGTCCTATAGGCCTAGACCGCTTCAGGTAACCTAGTTGCCAAATCCTTCCTATGAAGATTAATAGTCTTGGTTAAGATATTATCAATTTCCTTGTTTGTAATTTTTTCTTTTCCATTGGCTTGAGGATGGTATGGGGTAGATTTTATATGCCTGATGTATTAAGTTACTAATGTTGTAACAAGTTGAGAGGTGAACTGTGCTCCTTGGTCTATGACAATTTCTCTAGGAACTCCATATCTTGTGAAGATTTCTTCATATATAAATTGAGCAACTTTGTTATCTTTAGCATGTGTCATTGCCTTAGCTTCTACCCATTTGGTGAAATAATCAATACAAACCAAAATGTAAGACTTACCATTAGAAGGTGGATCAATTGGTCCCACAAATTTAAGACCCCACTCGTCAAATGGGGTGACCACCACTTGAGGATGTAAGGGCATTTAATCTGATCTGGTTGGTCGTCCCATCCTCTGGCATCTATCACATTTCCTTGTATACCAGGCTGCATCTTTATAAAGGGTTGGCCAATAATATCCAGTGTTAAGTATTTTGATAGGTGTTCTATTGGTTGCAAAATGTCCCCCACAGGGTTCGTCATGGCATGCATGTAGTATATCATAAGTCTCATCTTCTCGTACACATATTCACATCACCTGATCTGACCCTATATAAAATAAACATCCTACTATTTAGGTGAATTTGAAACTTTTCTCAACTAGTAACTTCTTTTCTTTTGGAGAAAAATGAGGGAACGTTTTGAGAAACTAAATAGTTGGCTATATCAGTATACCATGGTGTTTGGACAGTAATAGAGAATAGATGCTCATCTGGGAAATAATCATTCAAAATGGGTGATTCTAGATTTGTTGTTAAGCGTGAAAGAAAATCTACATCTACATTTGCCCTTCCTAGTTTTTCAATGATTATGATATCAAATTCTTGCAGTAGAAGAATCCATCTGGCCAACCTTCTTGATATTGATGGTTTATTCATAAGATATCTGATTATATCTAGTTACATATTGTCTGAATTTATTGAGGGCATAGATAACTGCCAACATTTCTTTCTCTATTACAGTGTAGTAAAGTTTAGTACCTTGCAAGTTTTTGCTGACAAAATAGATTGTATGTTCTATTGATCTCTCTTTTTGTACTAGAACAACTCTAATTGCATAATCATTTGCATCGGTATGTATATGGAATGGAAGTTCCCATTTAGGACCTTGAAGCACTAGTGCATGAGTTAATGCTTCCTTCAACTTAGAGAATGTTTTGTTGCATGAGTCTGTCCATAGGAATGTTGCATATTTAGTGAGGAGTGTATACAGGGGTGCTGCAATTTTACTAAATTATTTGATGAATCTTTTGTAATAGCCTGCATGGCCTAAGAAACTTCTAGCATCCTTTTGTTTTATCGGTACAAGAAAATTAGAGATAGCTTCAATCTTTGTTGGATCTACTTGAATTCCTTTATGAGAAAGATAGTGGCCAAGAATAACACCTTCCTGGATCATAATAAAACACTTCTAATTGTTTAAAGATAAATTATGATCCTCACACCTTTGTAGAGTCTTTTCTAAATTACTCAATGCTTCTTCAAAAGTACCACTATAGGTAGTGAAGTCATCCATGTATATCTCCATGTAGTCGTGAGAAATATCCGAGAACATGCAAATAACTTCCCTTTGGAAAGTTGTTGGGGCATTACATAAACCAAATGGAAGAACTGAGTAGGCATAGGTCCACCATGGGCAAATAAAATTTTTCTTGTCTTGGTCCTCAAGGGCTATTCTTATCTAGTTTTATCCACTGAAACCATCTAAAAAGGAAAAATATTCCTTTCCTGATAAAGAGTCTAATACTTGGTCAATAAAAGGAAGAGGGAAGTGATCCTTCTTAGTTGTAGCATTAAGCTCCCTATAATATACACAAACTCTCCACTTTCCATTTTTCTTAGGAATGATAACTAAAGGTGATATCCATTCACTGTCAGAAATAGGATATATAAATCTTGCATTGAGTAACTTTTGCAATTCTTGCTTAACTATTTCCCTTAATGAAGGGTTGATTCTTCTTTGAGGTTGCCTTACTAGTTTACAATCTTCTATGATGTAGATTCGGTGTGTGCATAACTTAGGTTGTAAACCTTTCATATCTGTGTAGTCCCATGCAAATGCTTCTTTGTGGGACTGCAATGTTTTTGTTAAAGACACGGTTTGTTCTTGGGTAAGACAACTATTGACATTCAACCATTCAACTTGATTAATTAGGTCCATTATAGATGCTGCAGGAAAATGTGTAATTGTTATTTCATGTGGCAGCAATGTATGCAGTAACTTTATGGTTGCAAGAAATTCTTCAGAAGTGGCTAACAGTAAAGATTGTAGAGGACATACATTTTGTGCATTACAGTCAACAGTTTGGTCAAGAATTCCATATTACTTTTCCAAAACATTAGATATGACATCCTCCTCTTCTTGAAGTTGCAAGAATGGGTCTCTCCTTATCATCATTAATTATTGTATGGAATTGACTTTATTAGATTCTTCTTCTATGTCTGGCCAAACTAAATGGTCATCCTCAACTTGAGGTTGGATAGGTGAATATAATGCAAGTGTTTTAGTTTTTGTCCCATCAGAAATAGTCATGTCCCTTGATCTACATCTTATGAAATCATATGTTGTGGATAACAAAGGTCTACTCAAAATAATAGGATAGCCTCCTAAAGTTACTTTGGGTGAAATAATGACAAAGTCAGTTGAATATTCCCAAGAATCTAGTGTTACTACAAGATCTTCCACAATACCATCTAATGTAACAATGGAATTGTCTGCAAGTTGTAGGACTATAGTTTTAGTCCTTAGGTTAGTGATGTTGATTTTTTGCATCACATCCTTTGTCATAACATTGATAGCTTCCCTAAGGTCAATAAGAGCATTATGAACTTGAACTCCATTGACAACTACTACCACAAGAGGATTTCCTGGGTCTGAATACTTAGGGATAGAAACTTTCCCTAACATGAGGTCTGCTAATTGGCCTACAACATGAACTGTTGATGGATCTTTCTTCTTTCTTCCTGTCTTTTTCAAGAAAGCTTCTTTTATTGCCTTCCCATGTATTAGAACATCATTTATTGCTTGAAACAAGGGAATCTTGACACATAAATTCTTTAACTGATCCATAATATCAAATATGGGTTCTTTTTGTTTAGTTGGTTTTGCCTCTAATCTTTGAGGAAACGGAGGAGTATTACTTGATTCTTGTTGTTCTGGCCTTGATGGGATTGGTGAATTTTTGGCACTTTGGTAGATATGTCCTTCATCAAGTATTTCGGTGATAACTGAAGGTGATGGTGTAGGAAGAGTTGTTTCAGACCTTAAATGGATATCACTTATATTAACAACATAGGTAGGATATTGATTTGGATCAGTAGTATAAACATGTTGTTGTTGTAGTTGTTTATTGTTAGGATTTGGCATAGGTTGAGATGGCAATTGAGTAGCTTTAGGTAGTGCGGAAACATTAGGTGGGGGCATTAGGGTTTGTTATTGAGGTTGATGAGGAGGTTGTTGGAAACCAGTGGACTGATTTGACCATTGTTGTCATCCTCTCCACTGCAGTGTTTGTTACCAGTTTAATTGAGGTGGCTGCCAATTTCCTTGATTTTGCTGCCAAGATGGAGGGGAGTTCTGATAATTGATCCATGTATTCTGGGAATTATTCCAATTTTGTTGAGGGAAGTTACCATAATAGGAAGGATACTTATTTTTCCATTGACTACTAGAATTATATGAATTTTTATAAGGACCATTAAAGGATAAAGGATCGGGTGGCATACCTTGTCGTGGAATCCATGGTCTTCTTTGTGCTACATAAAAGATTTGATCTTCTTCTCTTTCAATAGGTTTAAATTCCAGTGAGGCATGATGGTTTTCAATATTTTATAATGTCTTGCATCTGCAGTCTCTTTTCTTCTATCTGCAGTGAGGGCAATATTCAGTTAGAACTGCTTCTGCTTCGCCATCCTTCCTTTTTGCCTAAAGTGTGTTCAAATATGTGGCCATATTATTAATAATATCTTGCTTGAAGTCAAACAATAAGTGAGTCTTCCCTTTTCATTGCTACTCAAGAATGGTTATGACATATTTTTGTTAGATCTACCCAAGTCACTTGAGAGATGTCTCCCCCTCCTATTAGGTCCAGAGATTCAATATTGTCATCACTTATTCCTCTGCGAAAGAGTAGCTTTTGAGATTCTTCGTTAAGAGTATAATCTGAATTTTTCTTTAGACAGAACAAGAATCTTGAAATATAGTCTTCCAAATTTTCATCATCAATTTGCGGCATCCTAAAGATGCCATCCCCCCTACTACCACTTCTGCAATATTCTTTATACTTCTCAAGAAATTTTGTTTTCATAGCATCCCAACTATCAACATCTCCCCCAAGAATTGTGAACCATCTGAGGACTCCTTCTTTCAGAGTAGTAGGAAACAGCTTTAGTCTATGAACATTAGTAGTGTAATCATAGCTCTGACAGAGGATATCAAATTCAAACAAAAAGGTGTTTGGAGCCTCTGCCACAGGCCCATAAAACTTATGGAGAACTAAAGCATAGATATTCTTGAGGTTATTATTATCATGTTGATTAGTGATAGGGAATTCAAAGGTAGGTTGATTTTGGGCTGCCATCGTTGCTTGATAAAGTATCAAAGCAACAAGTTCTTCGTCTGCAGGCTCGTCAATATTGGCAAACAACTCAGCAAATGGGTTTATCTCTCGGTCTCCTTCTTCAAATAGATTATGAGCTTTCTCAAAATCTTTACCAAGATAGGGGTCGTTAGGAAAAAACCTTCCTAAAGCATCTCTTCTCCTAGGAATACAGTAGTATTATAGGTCATCACTTGAATAAGTAAATGAAAACAAACTTTTTTTAACTAGAGAAAACAGAGCACGACTATCAATGATTGTATAGGTTTCTAGTTTGACACCATCCCTGACAATGACACCAAAAATGACTGCTCTTCGTAATGGCTCAATAATTTAGACCTTGAAATCATACCTTGGGGATTGGACATTCAACCAAGTAATTATCTTCTACCATGAAGGTTCACTTAATTGTCAACCCGGGGCGTGTACTTGAAATGGGTCTGCAAGGTATATGCACTAGAAAACCTAAACAACCACTTTTCCTATTGCTAGAAATAGAATGTTGGAAATAAATAACTAAAATACTTGTAATGAAAACTAACTACCTTCTATGAATCAACTAAGGAAAACTGAATTTATCCATGATCAACAAATAAGATTCTACCCGGTTCATAGTGGCTACAGGAATAGTCATAGGAAATGTTCTAGTGGCTTTAGGAGCAGTATGTGACCAGAATAATACTAAGTAAAGAACAAAAAATAACTGATAAAAGAAAATGGAGGAGTACTCACTAAGTGGCCCCCCTTAGCAAGCATCCAGATATCTGAACCAAATGATTGAAGCTTAAAACACCAACTTTGTTGATTTCAAAATACTTGACAACATAACAATTTGCTAAGAGCCTGTTTCTTCTTAATTCATAACTGTATTACTATAATTGAAACTATCTTTTTCTCTCTACCACCACAAGAGAAGGTGGAAGGTTTATTTAAAGCATAAAATCCAACTAACTAGCATACCACTCCCACATCTTAAGGAGGATGCATTTATTGAGAAAGGAGAAAGAAAAAGGCGAGATGACAGATGCTAAGAACCAGTCAAAGCCCGTTAGAACAATAGAGAGAATCTACCATCATTTCAATCCTAAATCTACTCCTTCAACAAAGGGAACCATTAAGTCTTCAACAAGTCATAATGAACCACTTCCAACCATCAGCTGACTTCTTCAACAACAATCCTTGTTGTCCCTTCCTTGGCCAACGTTTCCATCATCTTTATTGTTGAGCATCCTGGACTATTTTAACATCCTTCTTCAATCCTGCATGAAGTTGTTAACGTGCACAAATATAGGCCTAATTATTCCTATCAACATGCGTTATTGCCATGGATATTCCTCATAGCACATTTATCTATCATATTGCATGAGAAAGGAACATATATCAGATAAGTTTATGCCATATGAACATATTACCAAGACATATAAAATGATATCACTTTAACAAAGGGGTCTAATCTCAAAGACATAAACAGACTCCTAATATCCCAGAAAAGACACATGCACATAGACAAAATAGAGCCATTATTTTTGGCTCATCACCATCTCTCTCTCTCCCACTCTCCATTAGTCAACTTTGGAGCTAGCAAAGTTTGTGGAGATGAGGAAGACAAGAAAGCATTACGAGCAATGGGAGCTCCATGAGTATAGTTATCTTATGTCGTTTGTCTCTCATTATGCATTTATTTAGATCTTTCTCGATAATGTCTTTAAAAGGGTTTGATTTGCTTGACTAATCTACTAACCGTTTTATGATGTTACAGTTTCTATAAAGGAATTTTTTTCTCTTTAAAAGAAAATAGTTTTTTTACCGAGTACATATCATTGTACTATTCAATTGATAGAAATTGCCTTAAAATTTTAATTTTAATTATTTTTGTTGAACTTCAAAATTATACTATTTAAATTAATTGGGACATGCATATTTAATTTTTGATATTTTAAAAAACATATCTTTAATTTAATTTTAAATTTTATGTTTGATGACTATATTTCATAAATTTATTTAAAGAAAACTACATTTTCTTTAAATAAAAAATAAATAAATTTATTGAGTACACATTAGTTGGCTATTCATTAAATGGTTCAATTAATAGAAATTGTCTTACAATAAATTTTAAGAAATTTTTAATAAGAAGATTTCAATAAAATTTAGAGAAAAAACTAAAGACAATTAAAAAAGAGGGAGATCCACTAAAATAGGGAAAGATTTCAATATATCCTTTTCTTGTAGTTTAAAACTTGCATGGGAAGCTTCTTAAAGGAAATTACATTTTAAGGAGCCCCACTTGGAAATAATATATCTTTAATTTAAGTTTAACTTTTGTGTTTGATGGCTACTTTTAATAACTTTTTATAAAGGAAACCACTTTTTCTATAAAAGAAAATAAAAAATCATTAAATACACATTAGCTAGTTCATTTGAATAGAAATTGCTTTAAAAATAGATTATTAACTAATTTTGTTGAACTTCAAAATTTTACAATGTAATTTAATTACCACATGCTTAGAGATGTAATCTTTAATTTTAGATATCTTTAAAAAGTATATCTTTAATTCAGTTTTAATAGATTTTTAATAAATTTTTAATAGTAATGGATTATTAATAGATTATTAACTATTTTTTGAACTTAAACATTATACTATCTAATTTGGGCATGCGTAAAGATATTTTATTTAATTTTTTTTGATATTATGAAAAAATATATTTTTAATTCAATTTTAAATTTTATGTTTGATGACTACCTTTAATAAAATTTCTATAGACAAATTGTTTTTTATAAAAGAAAATAAATTTTCAGTGTAAGTTATTCGTTATACTATTCAATTAATAGAAATGGGTTTAAAAATAGATTATTAACTATGTTTATGCTTGAATTTGAACATATTTGTAAGCCTTAACTAAGTTCCAACCATTAACCCTAGATCTACAAACTAATTCAACACAACATCAATAGAGAGCTATCGTGCATTATAAATAAATAAAATAACAAAGATTAAACAATTCACATACAAGTAGGTTTGTCTCCACTATTCTCCTATCCTCCATGATCTTGTATTTGATATGGTTACTCACAAACATCTTGCACTTGCACAAGAGCTCATGGAAGAATGAATGTGATTGTGATGATGTATAGCTATGACGGAAATATGATGTGACGATGTATGCTAGAAGGATTTGACTGAATGTGACTATGCTTGAATAAAAGATGATGAAATGAGAGAAGAGAGTCTCTTTTATAGAGAACATCCTTAAAATGTAGGGTTAGGATTAAGAGGTCAAATGATGAATCAAGAGCTAGGATCGAGGAGTAGATATTTAGAAAGACATGTTATCATGTGGATAAGAAGAAAAGGGTAAGTGAATTATTCGTAGAAGATTGCATTATTCTTTCCACTTTCTTTTCCCTAGTGCATGAGTTTTACTACTCTTAGTCCTACCTAGAGTATCCTTGTTAGAAGAAGTTGTAGAATTAAGGTTGCCCAAGGTTTAATTGCCAAGGAAATGGAGCCTAATTTGGCTATCTTTTTCAATGAGGATATTGTTGCTTCTTCCCATCATATAGATATTCCCGTTTATCCTCTTGATAATTCTCACAATGAGGAGGAATCACTAACTAGGGTATCCGTGTTGGCATTCTATTGTCATTGATGTCAACTAGTATGGAATGGTCACCGGTGAGTAAGTAGTGGTGACTGGTATGGGTATAGTAAGTAATGATGTCAACCGATATGAAGGATGGAGTGTGTAAGGAGACGAAAAAGGTATGTCATCGGTACACATGAAGTGCAACATCTACCAGCAAAGAAGAACCACTAGCAAGCAAGCAAAGAAGAAAAGAAGAATAGAGGGATGTTATCACAGTTAGAAAAAGAGAAGTATAATGCAATCGGTAAATGGATTTAGTGGATGGACCAGCATGTTTGATGGAAGACCAAGTTGATCCACCGACAAAGAAGAGGTCAGTAGGTTTGAAGGTCCACCGGTGAAGTTAGGTTATACCGGTAAAGTGTATTGAACTGATAGTGAGTCTTGGTCGGTGAAGGATGTCAAACCGACTTTGCAGTCTGAGCATAGGTAGATGTTGACAAGCATGACAAGTGGACACCAGGTGGCGAGCACGCAGAGGTCGATGAAGTGTTCATTGATGTGATAGTTGACAAGCAGGTTGACATTAATGAAGAACCCACAAATCATGAGACGATGGCAGGATGTTGTGGCTTGAGGGAGACAAAGTGGTAAGGTGATTGAACTGACCTTGCAGGATGATCAGATCCTTGTACTCATTGGTTGAAGGAAACATCCAAGCCATTAAAGGTGATTGATAGAGCAACACTGAAAACCATGTTGCAGACATCTAAAAATAGAAAACGTGCATTGGAAGGCAAGGATATGACAGTGATGTTTGATATGATGTAGATCATCTTTCTAGAAAAGGAGATCCGATCAGATTTGATACAGATTGAGTTGGTAGACGAAAACCCTAGCATGCCACCATTTGAATGTTTCTTTTGGTGGGAACACTCACATTAAATATGTGAACTTGAGATTGAAAATATTGATGTTGGATACGAGTTGAGAGTAAGAAGAAAGCATGAGCAAGAAGAGAGACTATTTTCCTGAGACTTCTTTCACAGAGAGTTAGAGTGTGGAGTTAGCAGGTTGAACCAGTGAGAGGTTCTAACTGGTAGAGACAGAGTAACCGGTAAATTGTTATAGTCTTAACAGTTAAGTGTATCAGTAGAGATTGTATGGTTAAGAAGGTATCCAAGTGTGGTACTGTGTAGGGTGAGGTTTTGAGAAAGAGAAGAGAGGAAGAGATTAATCGATACGAGATCAAAGAGAGCAATCTGATAACTGGTAGTAGAAGCACTGGTGAAATAGAGGAAGTTGGCAACTGACAAACATCAATTGATCAGGTGTTACAAAACTCATTTGCAACAAGGTGCTATCATTACATTAAAATTGTATTTCATTGTATTACACCAAGTTGGTGCTTGGTGCTCCTTGGGTTGGTGCCTTAAATTATTGTAACATGTTGTTTCATTGTGAGGGTGGATTGGAGCAGTAGACTCCAGTAGCATTTCTCACTGAAGTTTTTCCCATATAGGGTTTTCCTCATACATCTAGTGTTGTGGGTTATGCATTTGTGTGTTTGCCTCTTTTGATATCCTCTCATATCTTACTGGTTTGATTGCTTAGTGTTTAGGTTGTTGACCAGTACTCAAAGCTTGGTTTAAAGAGAAAATATTTTTAGGAACCACTGATTCACCCCCCTCTCAGTGGTACATTGTGTTCAACAATTGGTATCAGAGCATAGGTTCCTGGTTGATTAAATATTTCTTTAGCTTGGGTAGATTCTAGTCAAAGAACACAATGGCAACAAATGAGTCTGCCTCCTCAAAATCCCCCATGTTTGATGGATCTAACTATGCCTTTTGGAATAGAAGAATGGAGACCTATCTTTCCTCTCTTGGTTTTGATGTATGGATGTCTATCAAGAATGGGTATATTGTCCCTTGTGTTCCTCCCATTGATCTGGATGCTAAGAAGGAGTATGAGAATAATGCAAAGGCTAAACATGCTATTCTAAGTGGGTTGTCAGATAATGAGTTCGTCAAGGTCATGCATTGTGCATCTGCCAAGGAGATTGCAGAGATTATTTGAAGGAGATGCCAAAGTCAAAGAAGCCAAGATGCAATCACTAAGAGGTCAGCTTGAAGGCTTGAAGATGAAAGATGAAGAAAAGATTGCAAATTACCTTCTTACAGTAGATGAAACTATGAACACCATTAGAGGACTTCGAGAGGAAATTGTTGATGAAATTATTCTCAAAAAGGTACTTAGATCCCTCACATCTAAGTATGATACCAAGGTTTCTTACATAAAGGAAGCCAAGGATCTAAAAACCTTCACAATGAATGAGTTATTTGGCTCCTTAACTGCCTATGAAATGAGGACAATCGGTGAAGCATCCTCAAGGAAAGAGGTAGCCTTCAAATCCATCAAAAAGGGCAAGGAAGAGGTTGTTCATAAAGGATCCAATGAAGACTCAGATGCAGAGGTAGAAAAGTTTGTCAGAAAAATCAAGAGAGGATCCGGTAATTATAGAGGAAAGTTACCACTCAAATGCTTCAACTGTGGTAAAGTTGGACACTTTGTTGCAAAATGTCCCTATAATGAAACCGGTGGAGATGAACAAAGAAGTTTTGGCATATTTTTGGTAAAAACAAAGAAAAGAAAGTTTATCAACAAGAAAGAAGAAGCTACCAGAAGCAGAATAACCTATATACCATTGAGGATGATGCCACAGATGAAGAGAGTGCATTAGAAGATGACTGCCATGAAGATGAAAGAGAATTTAATCTCTTTATAGCACTAGATGAACCTGTTGTGGAAGATGAAGAAGATGAAGACATTGAAGATGAAGTGGATCTAGAAGGTGGGCTCATAAGTGCTCTTGAGGAGTTAAGTAAGACAAGAAGAGAACTCAATAAATTCAAGCTTACTGCAACATAAGAACAAGATCACCTGAAGCAATCTCTAGATGAGTCCAATCAAGTGATTTCTAACTTGAAACTCCAATTGGAAGAAGCCAAGAGGATATGTGAAGGTACATCCTCTGATTTGATGAAAAAGGAAAAGGAGCATCAATACCTGGAAGAAGAAATAGTGAAGCTTAGAAATGAACTTGAAAAGAGAAAGGATGAACTGAAAATGAGGAGCAAATATGAGGGTAGCACAGAAGCTTTGGACAAGATGTTGATCAAATAGAAGTAATCTAAAGATACCGGTGGCTTAGGATTTGAAGAAGGACAAATTTCAAAAAACAAAGATACATCTAACAAGGAGATACAGTTCACTTCTTCAAGTGAAGGTGAAGAGAATAAAACATTCACAGTAAGCAAGGATATCAGTAAGAAGACCTATGCAGGAGCTGTTAGAAACTACCACACAAACTGTATACACAATCAATAAACCAGAGGCCACACTCAATGTACCGGAATGCATATCTTAGGAGAAATGCAAAGGTTAATCATGAAGGGTTCACTAGAGTAAGCAGCATGAAAGGAAGGCCCCTGGTGAGACAAACATTTGCAGGACTAAGGCAACCAAACTAGTATGTTCCAAACTTTCATCATTATTGTTACCAGTATAACAAATTTGGACATAGGTTAGCTAATTGTAGATTAATGAATAAGCCCACTATGAGTTATGAAAATAGAAACTCTTTTGCTGCATTCTGGGAGACGAATGTCATCTGCTATCAATGTAATGGATTGGGTCACAGAAGTTCTAAGTGTAGGAGAAGTCAACCAGTTTCCTACAATAATTTTTCAAACTCATCATTTAGTATGAATGTAAAGTGTTATAGTTGTCATTAGTTTGGACATAATGCAAAGCATTGTAAAAACAATAAAATCAAGCAGAAGAGGACAACTCCTGAATAGGAATTGGTAGTCAAGCCGGAGTATAAAATTGTAGTTGATAAGAAGAAGGAAACTCAACCGGTTTGGGTTGAGAAAGAAAAGGACAAAGCATAATTAAGTTTGATAGTGCAGACTGCCCTACATGCAGAAAGAATAAACTTGTGGGTTGTAGATAGTGGTTGTTCCAACCACATGACCAGTGATAAAAATAAATTTATCAAGCTTGAAGATTGGAATGGTGGCTCGGTGAGGTTTGGAGACAACTCATCTATCAAGATAAAGGGAAAAGGTACTCTAAATATTGATCGCAAACTGAAAGCACATGATGTATATTATGTGGAAGGCCTGAAGCATAATTTGTTGAGTGTGAGTCAGATGTGTGACAAAGGTTAAAAATTCACTTTTGATTCTACCGGTTGCTAGATAAAGAAGGAGAGTACCGGTCAGGTTGTAGTTGAAGTTAAGAGCACATATGGACATGTATAAAATCTGAAAGAATGTTTTGAATTCTAATGCATGTTGGGACAAGTGGATGAAAGTTGGTTGTGGCACAAAAGATTAGGCCACATAAATTTTGATAATCTGGTTGCAGTAAGCAAAAAGGGTTGTGTGAGAAATATACCACCCATCATCAAACCGGTAAGCACATTTTATGATGAATGTGTGAAAGGAAAGCAGACTAAAGTGAGATTCAAGACAAAAGAACACAACACCTCAAGACCACTTGAACTTGTACATACAGATCTATGTGGCCCAACTAGGACAAGAGATCTTGCCAGTGAGAGATACTTTATGCTCTTCATTGATGACTATTTAAGAATGACATGGGTCACCTTCCTACAGGATAAATCACAAGCATTTGACAGATTCATGATCTTCTGAAAGATGGTAGAGAAGGAAAGTGGATTCAAGCTTAAATGTCTAAGATCCGACCGAGGTGGAGAGTTCCCATTAAATGAGTTTGAAGATTACTGTGAGAGACATGGAATCAAAAGACAATACTCAGCCCCCAGGACACCACAACAAAATGGTGTGGTAGAAAAGAAGAATATTACAATCAAGGAAATGGCCAAAACCATGTTGAATGAGGTAATTTTGTCGGATATGTATTGGAAGTAAGCAGTTTATACTGCAACATATACCTTGAACCGGGTTCAATTGAGAACAAACAACAATATGACACCTTATGAGTTGTGGTATGACAGAAAACCATCAGTCAAGTACTTCAAGGTGTTTGGAAGCAAATATTTTATCAAGAGAGACATTGATGGTTTAGGCATCTTTGACTCCTGGAGTGGTGAAGGGATATTCCTTGGTTACTAAACTCACAGTAGAGCCTACAAATGCTATAAAAAAAGACTAAGAAGAGTTATTGAGAGTGTGCATGTAAGGGTTGATGGGGATATGCATAAAGGAAGACAAGCACAAGTGAACCGACATGATGATTCCAGTGATGAAGGTGAATAAGCTTAGTCGGACAATGAACCAGAAGAAGCATCCAATAAGGTCCCTAACCGATATGTGCAAAAAAAACCACCCAGAAGAGAAGATTTTAGGTAAAAAGAGTGATGGTGTGCAAACTAGATGAAGACTTTCCGAGAATGATGAAAAAGTCAATTTCTACCACATGATTGA
This sequence comes from Cryptomeria japonica, assembly GCF_030272615.1. NCBI lineage: Eukaryota > Viridiplantae > Streptophyta > Pinopsida > Cupressales > Cupressaceae > Cryptomeria > Cryptomeria japonica. The sequence continues at coordinate 104,830,100 of NC_081410.1, forward strand.
AATGAAACCTAAGACATTCAATGAGGCCAACAAAAGTCAAAAATGGATGGATGCAATGGAAGAAGAATTGCAACAGATTAAGAAGAACAAGACTTGGGAGTTAGTCCCTAGACTGACAGACAAGAACATCATTGGCACAAAATGGGTCTACTAGAACAAGATGAATGAATAAGGTAAAATTGTTAGGCACAAATCTATACTTGTGTGCAAGGGTTACTCTCAAGTAGAGGGCATTGATTTTGAAGAAACATTTGCATCAGTAGCTAGACTAGAAGCAAGTAGGATGTGGTGCAGGGCACACATCACTCTAATAAATTTTGGTTTGTTCTAAGTTTTTGTGCTGTCTTTCAAGTTGTAATAATGGACCAACCATTTGGGACTCAATGGATCCATGGTTGAGTGTCCAAGTTTCTGTTGAGGTCAGAATGTTATTAGTCTAGGAAGTTGTAATGTTGATGTTGGTCATAGATGCACTACTCTAGAATAGAGTCATCATGTAATGGGATGCAAGGAATTCTTTTAGGTCTCCTAGAATACATTGAGGGCCTTTTGAGCCTTGTAACACACTTGAATGCAAATTTGCATCTTAAGGTTCAAAAATGTAAAATTTGCTAAGCAACATTTTGCAACATTGCAAAAGTTGCATTTTTGAAGATTGGTGGTGAAGAAGTTGGTTCCATTCAACTGAACCATGTTGATATAAGCCAAAAGCAACTTCATTGCATGGGTTAGAAGCTTTGGAATGCAAAAGCAAGTTTTTGAGTTGTAAGGAAATCTTGTTTTGACACCGTTTTGACAATTTTATGTATTTTTATTGTGTTATACGATCCAGTACAGACTTGTCAGGAGAATCTCATTTCACGGTATGAGATTTTTTTTATTCTAATTTTCAACAAGGTAACTTAGCAAGTTTGATTGTGTTTGGTTGCAGAGATTCAATCCATTCTCTGTGACTAGGTGCAAAACCCTTGACAACTAGGGTTTAAGTAAGAAATGGCTCTAACCTAAGCATCCATTGATGGAACTAGTTGTAATCATGTGGAATGATAGGTTAGGGTATGTAAACAGGTTTAGAGTAGGTTGTGTGATTTTTCATACCTTTATATTGAAGCTACAATGATACCCTAGGCTCACAGCTAGGAGTTGGTGAATCTAGGACAAGGTGAATCTAGGACAACAGAAGATGTGCGATTTCGAAGCACATGTGGATTGGTAGAAGAAAAGTTGACATGTGGTTGGAGACCCCTATGAGTTCCCTTAATGAATCCATGATTAGTTTTTAATGGTGAAGCTTTCCAAATCCATCTTGCAAGTCACCCAGGTAGGCCTAAAACCCTTGAAAATAGGGCAGTTTTGGTTACCCCCATGTGTACGGAGAACCCAGATGGAATTTCACAACATTTTTTGTAACTATGAAAAGGGTACTCAAATCTGTAATTTATTTTTGGCATTGTGTGGGAAGATTTCAAACTAAGCCCTAAAAACCGTTATAGGAGGGCTAATTGTATTAGGCCTATTTGGATCCGGTAGAGACAAAGTGAGGTTGAGAAAGTTTGGAGAGGATTTGAAGGTAACCAAAATAGTTGAAGACACCAAAAACATTGTGTAACCTCATGTTGCACTCTTGAAACAAGTTTGTGAAGTGGGATCCTTTGCAGAGGTTGTTGGAGCACTTAGGAGTGGTGTTAGGGATTGAGGTGGAATCCTCAATAGGAAGTGTTGATTGTCTAAGATCAGTGGTTATACCTTGGAGGCAATTCAAAGTGGATTAGACCTTGGAGGCCTAAATAGAAAACCCCTTACCAAGTGTCATTGGATGGGCTTGAGGAGTTAGAGGGTTGATAAGAGCAACAAAGACAACTAGGTGATTAGGATCTACCCCAAGAATCTCTGCATCAAAGTGGTATCAGAACCACTCTTGAAACATTGGTGTATGTCAGACTATAAGGAATTAGAAGTAAGTCCAATGCCTCCAAAGGCAATGACTCTAGAAGCCATCCGACAGATGGTGGCATAGATGCTAGAAGGATTGAAGGATCAAGAAGGAACTAAAGGGACCCAAGATGCTAAGAAGGAGAAGGGGAAGGTTAAGATAGAATGGGGAGATGAGATAGATGAATAAGTGGAAGATGAGGAGGAATAGACAACAGTAGCAATTCCTCAAGACCAAAATTTATTCTTGGATGCAGTCAAATCCATCTCCAAGGATAATTTGGATGGATTACCCACCTATGGAGGAAATCTCAATGGAGAGGAGCTATTAGATTGGATAGAAGCATTGAATAATAATTTTGATTATAAGTAGGTAGTAGAGGAGAAAAGGGTAAATGTAGCCAAGTCAAGATTGAGAGGATCAACATTGGTTTGGTGGAACATGATGCAAGAAGAAAGGGTGCAGGTAGGTAAGAAAAAGATAACTTCATGGGAGCGTATGAAGATAAGGATGAAAGCTCAATTCCTACCAGGAGATTATGAAGTCCAAATCCACAAGAGATTGCAAAATTTGAAACAAACGGAACTAGATGTCAATGCATAGACTGAGGAATTCCACAAGCTAAGTTTGAGGGCTAGGAAACATGAGAATGAAGTGGAGAAATTGGCCAGATACATGAATGGCCTTAGGCAAAAGATACAAGATGAAATAAGAATCCTCACACCAGACACTATTCATAAGTGTTTTCAGTTGGCATTAAGGGCAGAGGAAAAGATCAAAAGGAGAAGTGAGAAAAATCAGAAGCATAGAGGTGGTAAGAACTTCAGAGGTAGAGGAACCTTTGGCAGAGGGCAGAATGCTTCAAGAAATGAATAACATCAAAACCAAGAAGGAAGTGGGGACTCACAAAGAGGAACATATAGAGGATCCTTTAGAGGGAGAAGCAATTTTAGGGGCAGGTTTCGAAACTCATGGAGAGGAAATACAATCTTCACCGGTAGGTGTTACCACTACAACCAAGTTGGAGATACCATGAGCAGATGCCCAGGAAAAGCCTCAAGTTCAACAAGCTCATACATGGGTGAAAGAAGGACTCAGTTAGTGCAACATGAGGATACTCAAAGTGAGACCTCACCAATTAGTAAGGTAGGGTCAGTGATAGATGGAGAAAATTTAATTATGAGAAGAACAATGCTAAAGATAGCCCAAACTCAAGAGCCACCTCAGAGAAAAAGTTTATTTAGGACCACTTGTAAGTCACATGGGAAAATTTTCTAGGTGATTGTGGATTTAGGTTCCATAGAGAATATTGTCTCAGTTGAAATGGTGGATAAGCTCAAACTGAAAAGATTACCTCATCTCACTCCCTATAAGGTATCATGGCTCAACCGGGGTCAACATGTCTTATTTGATGAACAAGAATGGGTGGACTTTGAAATTGGTGATCGCAAGGATAAACTTCTATGTGACATATTTCCTATGGATTCATGTCATCTTCTCTTTGGGCCATCCATGGCAATATGATGTGAAAGCCTGTCATGATGGAGAAAAAAACAATTATCTCATTACCAAGAATGGAAAGAAGTATCAAATGGATCCATTATCTGATCCAAGGAAGGAAAAACAAGTAGGGTCAAGTGTTATGTTTTTGAGTGGTAAAGAGTTCCTTAAAGTATTAAAACAAGAGGGTAATCAGGGCTATGCTATAGTGTTAAAGCCTAAAGATGAAGCTAAGGAAGATCCAATGGGTGAAGTGCCTCAAGAAGTGCAAGGTCTACTAAATCAATATGCAAAAGTTATAGGAGATGATATGCCTAATTATTTGCCTCCAATGAATGGAAAACAACCCTTAGAACCAATGCAGGCCTATATGAGTGGTTGGTGATGCCCTTTGGCCTCACCAATGCACCTAGTACCTTTCAAAGGCTCATGAATGAAGTCTTGGTTGAGTTTATTGGTAAATTTGTTATAGTGTATCTTGATGACATTTTGGTCTTCAGTAGGTCCAAGGAGGATCACCTTAAGCATGTGGAGATGGTCTTGAAGAAGTTGAAGGAGGCTCAACTCAAAATCAACCTTGAAAAATGTGAGTTCTTGAAAATAGAGTTAGTTTACCTTGGTTTTGTCATTTCACAAGGTTGTTTTAAAATGGATTCAAGTAAAGTAGAAGCAATAATTAATTGGCCTATACCTAGGGGCATAAGTGATGTTAGAAGTTTTCATGGAATGACATATTTTTATAGGAAGTTTGTGAGAAACTTTAGCCATGTTTGTGCTCCTATACTCAACACCATTAAAGGAGGGATTAAATGTCAATTTAAGTGGACAGAGGAAGCCAATAAGGGGTTTGAATTTTTGAAAGCTAAGATAGCAGAGTTGCCAACCCTTAGATTGTCTGATTTTAGTTAGTTGTTTATAGTAGAATGTGATACTAGCCAGAGGGAAATAGGGGTTGTTTTTAGCCAAGAAGGTCATCCTATAGCATTCTTCTCAAAAAAATTGAATGAAGCGAAGAAACAATACTCCACATATGATTTGGAATTGTATGCCATAGTGCAAGCATTACAGAAGTGGCGTCATTACTTGCTGCCCAAATATTTTGTAGTTTACACTGACAACCATGCCCTTAGTTTCCTTAATGGGCAAGAGAAGTTGAATCAAAGACACCTAAAGTGGGTTCAATACCTACAATCCTACACCTTCACTATCAAGCACAAAAAGGGCACTGCAAACAAGGTAGTTGATGCATTAAGTAGGAGAGTCGTCACTATGCAGGAGATACAATTGCAAAGTGTGGGATTGAATGAGTCAAAAGACCTCTACAAGGATGATAAAGATTTTGCAAAAATATATGATGTTTGTTCTGATTTTTCTAACACCTCACATGTCGCTTATTCAAAATATATGATACAAGAGGGTTTCTTATTCAAAGGACACCTTCTTTGCATTCCCCAATGTTCTATGAGATAAAACATTATCCAAGAAAAGCATCAAGGAGGTCTAGGAGGTCATTTTAGCATAGATAAAACTATGGAGAAGGTTAGTAGGTTTTACCATTGGCCCAAGTTGCAATTAGAAGTGAGAAGGTTTGTAGAACAATGTACAATATATCAAAGAGCAAAAGGTTCATCAAGTAATGTAGGTCTATACCAACCTTTGGTCATACCTCAGAGGCCTTGGGAATGTTTGGGCATGGATTTTGTGTTAGGCTTACCAAGAACTCCAAGGGGATTTGATAGTGTGTATGTTGTGGTTGATAGGTTCAGTAAAATGGCACATTTTATACCTTATAAAAGCACCAATGATGTCACCTACATTGCAAGACTCTTCTTCAAGGAGATAGTTAGAATTCATGGCCTTCCAATCAACATAGTCAGTGATAGGGATGTGAAGTTATTAAGCCACTTTTGGAGGACACTTTGGAGAAAGTTGGGCACAAAAATATTCTTTTCATCTACCTATCATCCTCAATTAGATGGTCAGATAGAGGTAGTCAACAAATCCTTGGGTAATCTACTAAGATACCTTATCAAACAACATGGGTAGACTTGGGATTTGGTAATCAGTCGGGTAGAATATGCAGACAATGACTCAGTTAACCAAAGCAGAGGTAAAAGTCCCTTTGAGATAGTGTATGGTTTTCATCCTAAGGGCATACTAGAACTCAAAGATCTCAGTTCTATGACACCTAAGAGTGCACAAGGTGAGAATTTTGCAGAAGGCATCAAGGAAGTACCTGATAAGGTAAGGCAGACCTTACAACAAAAGTCTAAGCAATATAAGATGAATGTTGATAAAATAAGAAGGAATGTGCAATTTAAGATTGGAGATTTGGTCCTAGCATACCTCAGGAAAGAGAGACTTTCAAAAGGGAATCCTACTAAGCTATTGATGAAGAATATTGGGCCTCTCAAGGTGGTGAATAAATATTGTCAGAATGCATATGAAGTTGAAGTCCCTCCCACTTTGGGTATTTCTCCTATCTTTAATGTATGTGATCTCTATCCATACAAGGGAGAGTCACAAACACATCAGTTGGACACTTCATCACAAGGTAATGAAGATTGGGTGAGATATTTTCCACCAAGCTAATCGATCAAGTTGGAAAGTGTCTTGGATACCAAGGTACTAAAGAAGACAAGGAAAGGAGTCTACAAGCATTATCTTGTAAAGTGGGCAGGGCTACCTGAATCAGATGCTATGTGGATGACAGAATCAGATATACTCCAGCATGGTGTGGAAATTACAGACCTCTTAACTCAAGGGACTTGAGTTCTTTGTCCCAAGGGATTATGGTGCAAGGAACAAATCACTCCAAGAAATTTTGGTTTGTTCTAAGTTTTTGTGTTGTCTTTCAAGTTGTAATAATGGACCAACCATTTGGAACTCAATGGAGCCATGATTGAGTGTCCAAGTTTTTGTTGAGGTCAGGATGTTATTAGTCTAGGAAGTTGTAATGTTGATGTTTGTTATAGATGCACTACTCTAGAATAGAGTCATCATGTAATGGGATGCAAGGAATTGTTTTAGGTCTCCTAGAATACATTGAGGGCCTTTTGAGCCTTGTAACACACTTGAATGTAAAGTTGCTAAGCAACATTTTGCAACATTACAAAAGTTGCATTTTTGTTGATTGGTGGTGAAGAAGTTGGTTCCAACCAACTGAACCATGTTGATATAATCCAAAAATAGCTTCATTGTATAGGTTAGAAAATCTAGAATGCAAAAGCAAGTTTTTGAGTTGTAAGGAAATCTTGTTTTGACATCGTTTTGATAGTTTTCTATATTTTTGTTGTGTTGTATAGTCCAGTATGGACTTGTCAGAAGAATATCATTATAGGGAATGAGATTTTGTTGAGTCTACTTTTCAACAAGGTATCTTAGCAAGTTTGATTGTGTCCGGTTGCAGAAATTCAATCCATTCTCTGTGACTAGGGTTTCAACCCTTGACAACTAGGGTTTAAGCAAGAAATGGCTCTAACATGAGAATCCATTGATGGCACTAGTTGTAATAATGTGGAATGATAGGTTAGGGTATTTAAATAGGTTTAGAGTAGGTTGTGTGATTTTTCATACCTTTGTATTGAAGCTAGAATGATGCCCTAGGCTCACAAGTAGGAGTTGGTGAGTCTAGGACAGCAGAAGATGTGCGATTTCAGAGCACATGTGGATTGGTAGAAGAAAAGTTGACACATGGTTGGAGACCCCCATGAGTTCCCTTAATGAATTCATGATTATTTTTGGCAGATGTTTTGACTGGTGAATCTTTCCAAAGCCATCTTGCAAGTCACCCGGGTAGGCCTAAAACCCTTGAAAATAGGGCAGTTTTGGTTACCCCATGTGTATAGAGAACCTAGATGGAATTTTGCAATATTGTTTGTAAATAAAAAAAGGGTACTCAAATCTGTAATTTATTATTAGCCTTGTGTGGGAATATTTAAAACTAATCCCTAAAAACCGTCATAGGAGGGCTAATTGTATTAGGCCTATTTGGAGCCGGTAGAGACAAAGTGAGGTTGAGAAAGCTTGGAGATGGGTTTGAAGGTGACCAAGCTAGTTGAAGACACAAAAAACATTGTGTAACCTCATGTTGCACTCTTGAAACAATTTTGTGAAGTGGGATCCTTTATAGAGGTTGTTGGAGCACTTAGGAGTCGTGTTAGGGATTTAGGTGGAATCCTCAATAGGAAGTGTTGATTGTCTAAGATCAGTGGTTATACCTTGGAGGAAAGACAAAGTGGATTATACCTTGGAGGCCTAAATATAAAACCCCTTACCAAGTGCCATTGGATGGGCTTTAGGAGTTAGAGGGTTGATGAGAGCAACAAAGACAACTAGGTGATTAGGATCTACTCCAAGAATCTCAACATCAGGATGTTTCTAGCTTTTTCAGCATACAAGGGTTATAAGGTATATAAAATAGATGTAAACTATTTCTCAATGGAATTTTGGAAGAAGAAGTGTACACGGAGCAATCAGAAGGGTTTATGTAACATGATGATGAAACCTTTGTATGATGGTTGAAGAAAGCCCTGCATGGTTTAAAGCAGGCTCCTAGAGCATGGTATTCAAGGCTAGATAATTACTTGAAGGAGTAAGGATTCAAAAAGGGGAGTGCTGACAACAATCTATACATCAAGGCAGATGGAAACCACATGATCATTGTGGTTATGTATGTAGATGACATCATCTTTGGAAGTAACATGGACACTCTATGCAAGGACTTTGCTGATCAGATGAAAACAAAATTTGAGATGTCTATGCTTGGAGAGTTGTTATTTTTCTTGGTTTGCAGGTCTCACAATGAGACAAGGGAATTTTTCTCTCTCAAACCAAGTGTGTCTGGGACATGTTGAAGAAATTCCAAACGAAAGTTAACGCAAACCGGTAAGTACCCCCATGGTGATCGGATGCAAGTTGAGAAAGGATGATGAATCACTGGTAGTGGATCAGACATTGTATAGATCCATGATTGGCAGTTTTCTATATCTTAATGCTTCTAGACCAGATATAGTGCAGACAGTATGCATGGTGGCTAGATTTCAAGCTGCACCCAAACAGTCACATGTAGATGCAGTAAGGAGGATACTCTGGTATATACAAGGGACACTTAATTATGGACTATGGTATCCCAAGCAAGGGGATTTTATCTTGCATGCCTACACTGATGTTGATTGGGTAGGCTCCATTGATGAATAGAAGAGCACAAGTGGTGGTGCATTCTTCCTAGGTAACCGGTTGGTCTCATGGCACAACAAGAAGAAGGATTTTGTTTCTCTATCTACTTCTAAGAGAGAATATATTGATGTTGCCCCATGTTGTTCTCAGGTGCTATGGATGAAGAAAACCCTCAAGGATATTCAGGTAGAGATGTATGACCCCATTTCCATATAGTGTGACAATTCCAGTGTAATTAACATATCAAAGAATCTGGTTATGCACTCAGGAACAAAGCATATTGCCATCAAATATCATTTTCGCAGGGAGAAGGTGGCAGATCAGGAAGTCAAGGTAGAGTATGTCCCTACAGGTGAACAAGTGGTTGATATCTTCACCAAGCCTCTACTAGTAAATACTTTTGAGTATCTAAGACACAAGTTAGGAGTGGTGTCAGCTGCTTCATGCACTTAAATATGTATGAAGATCTATGGTTCAAGGGGATTTCATTCTAAAATCTCCTATCTCTTGGACCATATGTTGGACACAGGGGGAGATCAAGTGTTTATGATGAAATACCAGCATGCTTGAACTTTTGGGTGTACTGGAAGAACAAACTACAGAAGAAGGAAATTGTTGTAGGAATACCCAAGAGAATTTCATCATTACAAGAATCTACTTTCCAAATTGGTAGCACTCATAGTACAATCACATTTGATTCTTATATGTTGTTGGTTGAGCGGATTGTGGTCAAAGGGGGAGAATACAATGTATAACTGGTGGAGAATGAACTAAATGGAAGGATGCCTCGACCCTTTGTCATTTTTGTCAAAGGGGGAGAATGGTCAAATGGGCTGGATGAAGGAACATAGTGTGTGGGGGAGATTGTTGGTATTATGTTGTCATTAATGTCAACCGGTATGGAATGGTCACCGATGAGTAAGTAGTGGTGACCGGTATGGGTGAAGTAAGTAATGACATCAACCGATATGAAGGATGGAGTGTGTAAGTAGACATAAAAGGTATGTTACCAGTACATATGAAGTGCAACATCTACAGACAAAGTAGGACCATCGGCAAGCAAGCAAAAAAGCAAAGAAGAACAGAGGGATGTGATCATTGTTAGACAAAGAGAAGTATAATACAATCGGTAAATGGATTCAGTGGATGGACCAACATGTTTGATGGAAGGCCAAGTTGATCCACTGACAAAGAAGAGGTCAGGAGGTTTGAAGGTCCACTGAAAAAGTTAGGTTATATCAGTAAGGTGTGTTGAACCGATAGTGAGTCTTGGTTGGTGAAGGATGTCAAACCAACTTTGCAATCTGAGCATAGGTGGATGTTGACAAACATGATAGGTGGACACTAGGTGGTGAGCATGTAGAGGTCTATGAAGTGTTCATTGATGTGATAGTTGACAAGCAAGTTGACATTAATGAAGAACTAGCAAATCATGGGATGATGGCAAGATGTTGTGGCTTGAGGGAGACAGAGTGGCAAGGTGATTGAACTGACCTTGCAGGACTATTTGATCCTTGTACTCATTGGCTGAAGGAAAGAACTGAGCCATTAAAGGTGACTGACAAAGCAATGTTGAAAAGCATGATGCAGACATCTAAAAATAGAAAATGTGCATTGGAAGGCAAGGATATGATAGTGTTGTTTGATATGATGCAGACCATCTTTCTATAAAAGGAGCTCCGATTAGATTTGATACGGATTGAGTTGGTAGAGGAAAACCCTAGCACACCACCGTTTCAATGTTGCTTTTGGTGGGAACCCTCAGATATAAATATGTGAACTCGAGACTGAAGATGTTGATGTTGGATACAAGTTGGGAGTAAGAAGAGAGCTTGAGCAAGAAGAGAGACTATCTGTCTGAAACTTCTTTCATGGAGAGTTAGAGTGTGGAGTTAGCAGGCTGAACTGGTGAGAGGTTCTAACCAGCAGAGACAGAGTGACTGGTAAACCTTTATAGTCTTAACAGTCAAGTATACTGGTAGAGATTGTATGGTTAAGTGGGCATCCAAGTGTGATATTGTCTAGGGTGAGGTTCTGAGAAAGAGAAGAGAGGCAGAGAGTAACCAAGATGGGATCAGAGAGATAAATCTGATAACGAGCCGTAGAAAGACTAGTGAAACAGAGAAAATTGGTAACCGACAAACATCAGTTTATTAGGTGTTACAGAACTCATTTGTGTTTGGCATTTTGATGATGTTTTGATTGTCATTCATGGGAACACACTTTCTTGATGTATGAGTTATGCTCAACCAACAATTGCTCCAACCAATATTGTATATTATTGAACATATAGTCTTTAGACTATCGGTATTTTGCAAAAGATGTTTACCGGTCACAAATTGACTGAAGAGCACAAGCAGTATGGAGACCCCAAGAGGTTTGAGGATCTCAAGCAGTACAAAGGAACCAAGTGGTAGTTAACTTTTGATAGGAACACTTCGATCTACCAATCTTCATTTTTGACAAACCGGTAATCGGTATATTGTACTAACCAGTATTACTCTGTGATGAGTTACCAACCGGTATTTCTATAATGTGTGATGAGTTATCATCCACCAACACTTTGGCGGTGATTTTGTGTCGTATTACCAAATGTGTCCAGATGCACTGAACCTAGGAACTTGTAGTCTAATCCTATTGGACCGACATGAAATCAGTTTCCTTTATAAGGACATCATGTCTAGGGTTTACATGTAAGAGGTGTGTGATAGAAAAGGTTATGTGCGATTGTTGAAGAGAAGATTAGGTCTATGTGAAGAGATAGAGTGTGGAGATATTGAAGACTGAAGTAATGCTGAAATGCATTAACAATGAGTTGTCAAGGATCTAACCAAGCATACTGTGCTAGTATCTAGATCACTCACTTGTTGATTACTAATATCTTCGACAAGTCTGAAACCCTTAACCGGGTAGGCCCGGCAAAGCCTTTGTAAATCCTCTAACAAGGTGGTTCACAACTATGGATCTGAAATGCTTTAACAAGGTAGTCTTTAACAGGACTTATCTCCTAACAGAGATCTAGATTCCTAATAGGATTTGTTCTGGTGAAGAACATTGTATGACCTTAACTGGTCCGGTTTCTATTCTGCAGATAGTTACTTGTGAGTTTCTGCTCACCGTGGTTTTTCCCATTTGGGTTTCCACATCAAATATCTTGTGTTATGGTGATTGTACTCTTGTGGGTGAATGCTTTGTTTGTTATTTGGTTTGTATTTATCTTAACCGGTTTATTAGTGAATCTTCTATATCGGTTATCTGCTAAATTGTTTAAAAGTTTGTTTACAATATTTTTTGGTATACTAATTCACCCCCCCCCCCCCCTCTCTTAGTATTCATCAATTTGCAACTAGGTGCTATAATTGCATTAAAATTGTATTTAATTTTATTACACCGAGTTGGTGCTTGGTGCAGGGGTTGGTGCCCTAAATCATTGTAACCTGATGTTTCATTGTGAGGTTGGATTGGAGCAGTAGACTTCAACAACATTTCTCACCAAGGTTTTTCCCATATAGGGTTTTTCTCATACATATAGTGTTGTGGGTTATGAATTTGTGTGTTTGCCTCTTTTGATATCCTCTCATATCTTTCTGGTTTGATTGCTTAGTGTTTAGATTGTTGACCAGTACTCAAAGCTTGGTTTAAAGAGAAAAGATTTTTAGGAACCATTGATTCACCCCCCCTCTTAGTGGTACATTGTGTTCAATAATTTGTTGCTCAATTGGCCAAGATGGACAATCAATTTGACAATCTTTAACAATGGATGAGTCAATAATACCCGAAAAGTTAAGCTCTCCCATTGATTGAAGGGTTAAAAAGAATGATTAAAAGTGATAAACATGGGTTTGATATCTTCTCTGGTATTGCTCATATTGTACACTCTAATATCATGCCTATGAAGAGTTCTGTTGAAAACCTAGGTTATACACAACCTCCTAGTCAAGTTAATAATTCTATTCCAACTTCCATGACTAGTGTTCCTAACTTCACATCAAACATCATGGCTACTTCTACACAAAATGTCATACCTACAAATGTTAGTCATGGGGGAAATACCTCTTCTTTCATTCCTCCTACCATGAGTGTTCTTGTTGTTACTCAATCACATTCACCACCTATAAATGTCATTCAAGGGGGCAACTCCTTCGATCACAATTCCTTCATTCCTCCGATGAGTCTTCCATGTGATACCCAATCTTCTCCATTACCCACTTATCATAGTGTTCCACCTCCTTATTATCAATCTCTTCCTTCAATCAAGAATATTAATCCACCCTCTCACTCCAACATGTCTCATTTCAATCCTTCTATCGAAGCTACAATCAATGGTCTTGCCCAAATAGTGTCTTCCTTACAACAACAAATAGCTTCTATGAATCAATCCAAGTATAATGTGCCCACATTTGATGTAGCGAGCCCATTATCTTATGAAATTGTTAGAGTCATCCCTCCTAAACATGTATAAGTCCCTCAATTGGAACTTTATAATGGAAAAGGTGATCCTTTGACACATGTTAAAACATTCCAAACTTTGTGTAGTGAATTTGCTCATGATCAAAGGTTGTTAGCAAAATTATTTAATAGAACATTAAGGGATAGAGCTTTTCAATGGTATTGTTATTAGCCTCCTTATTCTATTAATTCTTTTCAACAACTGGCTAATGCTTTTATTCAACAATTTCACAATAGCATTGGTCCTAAAGTTACTTTGACTGATTTAATGCATTGTAAACAAGGTGTTAAAGAAAAAGTGATTGATTTTATTGGTAGATATAAGAATTTGTATTCTTAGATTTCTTTTATTGTGCCTAATCTAGACATTCAAAATATTTTCATTGCTAATTTACAAAAAGACATTAGGAATGAATTTATTTTAACTGAGTTTACTTCCTTTCCACAGTTGTGCGCAATACTTCACAATTATCAACTGACTGTGAGTCAATTGGAACAATCATCTCCTTCCATGGATCCAATTGATAATGTTGATGGTGCTCAATAACCATTTGCAAATTTCAAACCAAACAAAGGATTCATCAAATTCAATGAAAAAAACAACAACGTCAATTTGTAGGTCCTACAGGTGTGCCTCCTTTGTCTAAATTATTTCAAAGAGAAAAAGAGTTTACTCCTTTGATTGAATCTTTGCATAGCATTATGTCTCAGTTAATACAAAGGAATGTGTTAAAACTTCCCCAAATCAACCCAATTGATCCATCTAAAACAACTTCCCCTTACTTTGATGCTAAATCTTTTTGTTAATATCATTGTCAGCCTAGTCATGATACTGAAAAAAGTTTTTCATTGAGAAGTAAGATTAAAGAATTGATTGATAACAATACTATATTTGTGGCAGGTGTGAATGATAAAGGAAACAAATCCATAGCTCCTCCTAATAAAAACCTTCAAGTATTCACTGATCCTTGACCATCCCATTCCACTAATGTAATTGAGACTAATCATCTTACTTTTTTTCCCAATGATGTTGGCCTTGAAACTAATAATGTGGTGAACCTTCTAGATCAACAAGAACCTCCTAAGGATTTGTGCATAATATTTGATCCTGGTGAGACCGTTAAGGAAACTGATGGCCCATTATACATAAGTGCAAAAATCAAAGGTATACCTGCTAGAGGAGTCCTTATTGATCATGCTTGCATAGTTAATGTGATAACTAAAGAATTTCTTTATACTTTTAAATTCCATCAAGTGATATATGATGGTATTGATGTGATAGTTAAGGTTTTTGATGGCTTCTCTTGTCCTGCTATTGGGTCGATAACACTTCCTATTGATGTTAGCACTAAATGCTTAGATTTTAAATTTGATATCATTCCTACATCCGATCAATTTCATGTGAAGTTAGTACATCCTTGGCTCTCTTCCATGAAAGTGATCACTTCTACTATTCACAAGTGTTTGAAATTTCCTCATAATGGTGAAATCATAACTGTTAATCATAGCATATTTCAACCTACACTAAGGCATGGAGATGTTTGTCTTGATTATTTTGGGTCTGAACAATTCAAGCCTCTTGAACCTAGAAGTGATGCTCTTTTTAGATCATATCAAAATTGGAAAAATGAATTGATTTAATCCTTGAGTAAACCTAGAAATCCAACACTTAGTATTCCTCTTGATGATCATATACCCCTTCTTGAATAGAAGATTGTTCTTCCTCCTAAGAAAATAAATAATCTTCTTCCCAAGGAGGCATATATTCCTTCTCCTAAAACAAAGAGTATCCTTTCACCAAAGAAAAGAGATATTCTTCTTCCTAAAGAAGAATCCATTCCTTCTCCTATGGATGAGTCTCCTCTTCCTCCCAAAGGTAGAAAAATTCTTACTCCTAAACATCAATCTATTCCTCCTAAGGCTATACATATCCCTCCTCCTCATGATGGACCTGGTCTTCTTCCTAAACCTCTGATTCCTCCTTTATATGGTGTGGTTCCTCCTCCTTCATCTTATAGAGAGAAGCAATCAACCTCTCCTATTGTCTAGCCTAAAATACCTCAACCCATTCATCCTTCCTTAAAAGAAGAGACAAAGCCTAAACCTAATGAACCTAAACCTCCTCAACCTTCAACCAAGACTAGATGAAACCGTTGTGCGAGAGAATGCCAATGAAGACGTTGTGCTAGAGAATGCCAATGAAGACGTTGTGCTAGAGCTCATGAGACTGCTTACCAAATCATTTCTTCTCCCAAAACACCAATTGTTGACATGATTCCATTTTCTCCTAAACATGATGTTCAACTTGATTCTCCAAGGTGCAAAATGCCTAAGACAAATGATGGTTCAATTTATATTCCTATTAGAGCTCCTATTCTTATTAATCTTGATGAAGAAATAGGTCAAAATGTTCTTAATGATGAAAATGTTGATCCTAATATTTCTGATGATGAATATGAATATGTTGATGTTGACAATGATTTATCTGCAAAATTTTCAAATACATTAATCCTAGCTCCTAGTAATGAACAAAGTGGATTATCATTAGAACATGGTCCTTGTTTGGAACTTGTGATAGCTCCATCTACTATGCTCGATGTGGCTCCTCTTGCATGTTCTCCACCTTCCCAAAATAATGATCAGCAAGATCAGGGGGAGGACAACGTGCTTGATAAACTTCATTAGCACTATAGCCTCTCTCTCTCTCTCTCCTCTCTTGCTTGTTTGTGACATTCTTCTATTTGTTCTGCCTATTCTTCTATTTCTTGTCCCTAGTGTTCTCTACTTGAGGACGATGCAAAGTGTTGAGATCTCTTTTGGTCTCTCCCATGTTGACTCAAAAGACACATTCATTATCCTTTGATTTATCCTCTCTTGGGGGCTAAATTATTGCGATAATGTGCTTGTCTTCTTTGGATGTATCCTACCTTAAAGCAATTTCTCCCAATAAGGCATACACAATTGCTTTAACATGGGGGCATACACTCTGCTCATGATTCTCTCTTTTGATACTTAAAGTTACTTAGCAAACTTTATCTTTTCTTTGTAATTTTTGGTGCTTCTTTTCATGACTCATAGTAAGAGAACCTTACTAGTTGTAGTCATGGTTCTCCCTTTCTCTCATGATCTTCCCTTTTACCTTATCATTGAAGTTGTAAGATCCTAAATTCTAATGGGGGCTTGGTGAATCTTTCCTCCTTGATGTGGTGAAAGTCTTTCAATTTGAATTCCTTGTGCTTTACCAACAGTATTTGCATAAGCTCATATTCCCGCTAAAGTGGGGGCTAAATGTAATGTCCTAAAATTGCACCCTTGCAATTTTCAACTACATTTGGGTCTTTGCCTTAGTTTTTTCACCGCCCGACCTGATCGGAGACCTGAATATGCTCATACAAGTCAAAACCTGCATTTTTCTCAACTCTGCACCTCAAAGCCACCTTGATCCTGCCCCAAAATAGGGCAGGACCAGAGCATGGTACCCTAGGATCCAATGGTACTAGGGCATGGTGCCCTAGGATCCCCTATTTGGTACCTATCTTGGGGTCCCTCCCTTTGGCTCATCTCAGCTTAGAGCGGAAAAATCTCTCCTATGTCAGCTGAAGTTAGAAAATAGGTCAATTAATTCCACTGGCAAGTTTATAAGAGGGATTTCCACTCTCATTTCACAATATCAAGAAATTAAATCAAGCATCCAGGAATTCAAGAGATGAAGCATTCAATCATTCAAGAGCAATTGACCATATTCAATCTTCCTTCAAGATTTGGAGTTGTAAAGTGGAAAATTGAACCTTGGTGATTCCCCACCTAGGAGAGAGAAAGGAAACCACTAAGATGATTTTCCCTTGGGAGATACTTTACATTCAAAAGAGGGGTTGAATTCAATAGATCCAAACCCTAGAGTGAATAAGGATCTGAATACTAAGTGAATTGCAAGGGTGCAATGCAATTTACCCTCTATTGTAAGTAGAAGAGTTGACTTGTTGACTATGTAGAAAACAAAGACAAAATGGGTGAAATAAGGAGCTACCGATTTGGGATCACGTTGTAACTTTGTATCTAAGGTATTTAGACTAATACTAACCTTCCTTGCAAATTTGGAGAAAATTCGTTGAGACCGTGTGCAAGTTGCAAATGGTCCTCCAAAAAATCCGTAGGTCAAAAAGGGTTTTTTGTCTCTGCAAATGAAGCCTAAATCTCCAATTACAGCTGCGCACCTGCAACCTACACACAAAAAAGAAGGGAAGAAGGGTTGTGGATAGGGGTTTGTCTTAGTCAAACCCCGATTGAGGAATAAACCTTGAAAGAAATTAATTGTAAATGCTTAAATGTAAATAATGGAAATGTATACCTTGTAGATCTGCATTTTGTTGATGGTGGTTGCTTTGCTTCTTGAATGTAATCATAAGTGTTGCATGAAATGACATGTAACATGACAAAACCATAACACACACACATGCTTGCAAATGAATGTTGTAATGTTGCTCCCATGGATGAATGAAGAAGACACATGAAGAAGAAGAAGACTTGATGGATACTTGAACACTTGAACACTTGAATGCTTGATGATGATAATGGAGACCTTCCACTTGTTTACCCAATTTTCACTTGTCTTCGCTTACGCAAATGAGAGGGCTAGATCCCCTTTTATACTTGCCTAGGAGGATAATTTTTCATCTCACTGAAGGCTGACATAGGGGAAATAAAATCCATAAGAACAAATTAGGTCCAAGGGTCAGATGGACCCATTTTAGGGCCACCAAAAGAGGGAGGACAAGGGCTCCATGCCCCTATCCAAGGGGGAAAAGGGCGTGGCACCCCTATCCTACCCTATTTTGGGGCTTGGAAAGGGTCACAAGGTGATATAAGGGCTGAAACAAGAGGAGATTTAGAATGATGATGCAGAGAGGCATCCCATTGAGTAGGGAAATGTAGTTGCTAGGGTGAGGACCAAAACATGGTCAAAATTATAAGGGTCACAATTTTATGACATTACATTTAGCCCCCACTTTAGCGAGAGTATGGCTTATGCCAATATTGCCGGTAAAGTAGAAGAAAAAGAGAGATGAAGATGAGAAATACGAAGCAAGATCACAAGGAGTATAAGACGTCAATAATCTCAAGGAACCAAGCCCCCAACCTTAGGATCTTAACTCACTCAAACGTATGCAAGTGCACATAAAAAGGCACACAACAAAAGCTAATATCTTAAGACCTCAAGTCAACTAGCCTAGGAGACCTTGATATGAAAAATGTATCAAACAGCTTATATCATTATTGAAACATAAAATACCATCTCATGAACACATATAATCAAAAACACATATAATCACATAAAAGAGAAATGTTGTCATCATACATGAACCATCAATAGTAAAACTATGAGTTCATGAGAGGAAGAAGAGAGAGAACATGAATACACACTTTGGTGATACATGAGAAGAAAGGCGAACAAAGGGAACCATGGACATCTCACCTCTAGAACTAGATGATCCATGGAGAAAAAAGGACATGGAAAACTAACCCCTAGATTCTGTCTAGGTGATCCATGTAAGGGTGGGGAGTGAGAACAGCGTTAGTTCCACTCAATCTCATGCACATGTGTGCAAGTGAGGTTCAAGGCACCTCATAGGATTCTATACCTAAGTATGCTACAACCTGTATAAGATGTATAGTACAAATGTCAAGAAAGGTGTGACATATTGCTCTAAGAGACTATGCTCTGATTCTGAGAATAATTACCCTCCATAAGAGAAAAGTGGCAACATCTCACTCTAAGAGGTTTCCCTCTAGTTTCGAGAATGACCCATTGTATAATAAAAAACTGGTGACACCTCGCTCTAAGAGGCTACCCTCTGGTTCCAAGAATGATCCACTATATAAGAGAAAAGTGGTGACATCTCGCTCTAAGGGGCTGCCCTCTAGTTCCGAGAATGACCCACTGTATAGTAGATACAATGTGTGAGAGAAATATAATACAAAAGGAGCAGTGTGGGTGCCCCCCCTTAAGATGTCAATGTATTTTAATGTCGATATCTTAAGGAAAGTAGAACAAGGATGCCTACCTTCAACACAAAGAAGATATCTATTATTCAACAATGTTATAGATCCAAGCAAGAGAGGGAATACTCTTCAAGCAAGGATAAGATAGTTGAAAAGAGATATCTTGTTGTAAGTGTAAAGGAGATCCTTGGAGAAGAAGAGATATTTGTTCAAAAGACATCTTCCCCCAAGAGGAGTTGTTTTAGACAAATATAACATCTTCTAGAATAAAGCAAAGAAGACAACAGGAATTGAATCCTTCCTCCTATTGCTAAGTGAAAGAGATTATTGATGGAGGATGAATCACTTTTATCCCAATGGGGATAGGTGAATTTATTATAGATGTACATTACCAAGTGTGATAGAGATTGCAGTCAAGGACTTACACCCCTTGTATAAAAGAGAACCCTTGGGAAAACAACAACAACTTCACACAAGGAATGACATCAAGTAATAAAACTAAAACAAAATAGGAAAGAGTGGATCCTTTAGAGAGAGGGAGATGGATCATTTCCCCCCAAGTGTAGGACAATGAGAAGAATTACACAAATTCTAGAGAGAGATTACTAATAAGAGACGTACCATTTCAAGCAAGGAATGCATCCTATCCAAGGAACAGACATGCGCTCGCATGAAGGATAACTCCATTCAAGAAAGGACATCAAGTTATGAATAACACAATAGAAGAGGTAATTTCCAAAGAGAGAGAAATAAGAAGGTTCACAAAAGTTCTCTGAGGAGAGATGTACCATTTCAAGCAAGGAGAAAATCCCATTCACAGAACAGACATGCGCTCGCATGAAGGAAAACTCCATGCAAGAAAGGACATCAGTTTTATGGATAATGTACTCCATAAAGAAAATAGTGAAACCTTAGAAAGAGGAAAAGGAATTTTCTTGCCCCCCAAGCATAGAGCAAGAATAAATAGACTATTATGTTGCTCACTAAGTATGATTGCACCTGAAATTGTACCACCATGAATGACAAGGAGCCCCCAATAGGTAGGCTAATGATGTCTCATAGTGAGGAGAAACATAATAGGAACTTTAATGTTATTTTAAATGATCATGATGAATATGCCATTCATTGTCAGATGTTATTTTTAACATACCTGAATCAATGTAATGTTGTATTTCTATTTTCAAAGCTTGACACTCATTAGTAGAATGGCCATGGGTTTGATGATATTTACAAAAAGAAGAATTTTGAGACTGTTGTTTATGTTTTCTTCTTTGTTTAGGACAAAGAGGAGATATTAAGTTGGAATTTAGAAGATTGGTCAACACGTTTTCTTGTTGTAAGTCAAAATTAGAATGAGAAGGTGTGGATTTACAAAACAATGGAGAAGAAGATGTTGACAAAGGAAAGTATGATTTCTAATGACTTTCAAGACTTTGTTGCACACATCTTAGAACTTGTCCATTGTATTTTCTCCTATCAAGACATGTATTAGAAGGAGAAATGGAAATTGGTTTACAAGCTTGGATAAATGACACAAAAGGCTTGGCGAAGGCTTCAATCTTAGATTGAGGGATCTTATATCTATTGGAGGAGGGTGTAAAGTCTCTTGTACCCCAATTCTTTTTTTTATAAGCATCATTAATAGGAGATGGTGTTGCTGAAGGAATCATAGTACTAAAGGGGGGAATATATCCCACTTCATCGTAAGTGAAATTATGAGGACTAGAATCAACCTTTATTGAGTGAAGTTCATTGTTATATTTGAATTTGATTGTGCGATGAAGGGTAGAAGGGACTGGTTTCATAACATGAATCCACGATCTACCTAGAAGAAGGTTATAATTAAGATGGTTCGGAATGACATGAATAGGAGTAGGCAAAGTCATGGGCCCTACTTTAATAGGTAATATGACTATACCAAGTGACTCTCTAGGAACATTATCAAAGCCACGCACACCAAGATGATCAAGTAATACAAGAATAATTGCAATTTATCTTATCTAATAAGTCAACACAACAAATGTTAAGAGCTGACCCATTACCAATTAAAGTACCTCTTATCTTTTGTTCATAAATGAAAGAAGTAATCATAAGGGGATCATCTCTATTTTTAACCTCTATAGAAGGCAATTCATCTTGTGAGAATGTGATATCATTTGGTTTAGAAGAAGGATGAGGAACCACCCTTTGTAAGGCTTCTTAGATCAACTTATGATATGAAGGTGAAGTTTGAATTAAATCCCAAAGGGACATCTTAGCTAAGATAACATTGAAGCTTTTTCACAAGATTAGGTTCCCTATCAACATGTTTCATAGAATGAGGAGGGGAAGGAAGAGAGGTAAAAAGAATATTGGGATCATTCTTTTTTATGCCAGCATTAAATGAGTGATATAGTTTAGAACCATATTTTTTCTCTAATTCCCTTTCCATATTACTTCTTTCACATATGTATTTTGTAGCTTGTAGGATATTCAGAGGTTTTTTATGTCTAGGCTTCTCAGAACTAGATGCATGAATGGTATTGACTTGACTAGGTTCTTTTTTCTCTAAGGTTACATCTTGAGAAAGCACAGAATCAAGGAAATTGCTAATAATTTCATCTTTTTGCTTTAAGGCATCTTTGTGATAGGAAAGGGACTATCATATGTAATGAATGCTTCATCTGTAGAGGAAAGATCATGAAAAGAAGGTATGGTATCACTAGGATAAGTAGCCATAATATCATCCTCTTGCATCAAATAATCCTTATGAGGGAGGTACTTTATAAGAGAAGAAGGAACACAATTCTCCAAAGATTCATCTTTAGGAGGGAGCTCTTTGAGAGAAGTGATCATATTCCATTTTTGCACCAGTGTGCCCTCATTAATGAGATAAATTTTGGGAGAGGGGTATGTGAAGCAACCATCGGCTAGGAGGGACCTCAAAGAGATCAATCCAGACTGGTCAACAAGAGTAAACATAATAGAAACACAAGGACATGATGGAGGCAATGCAGAACAAATTGAATTATAACATGAAAACTAATTACAGCCAACCGGTAACAACCGGGTTATAGAAACTAGCTCATAGGCCTGCTAAAACATGCTCAAAATATAGAACAGGTCACAATCAGGACCTCAAATCTAATGATCTATCTTCTATGCTTAGTCTAACTTCTTGGCTACATTCTAATGCCCTATTACAATGATTTATACAATCCAAGGGGATTCGATTGGCCCAAAAAGGGATCAAAACCCAAAGAACAAAACTTAACATGCAAAACCAATAAGGTTGGCCTCTGCCAAAGAAATTCCACCAGAAAATCCAAAGAATGAAGAGTAGATCATGAGAAAAGGTCAGCCACATGCCAAGGAACATTAGAATCAACACTCAGGGATCTGCAAGCTACAGAAGGGGATCCAGTAGATCACCAATGCATATAGGTCCAGGCAACCGATAACAATAAACTGTCACAGAAATCAGTTGCAATAACTTGTCGAAAAATGATCCAAATGCTCCATGGTTTGGGAATAAGGAAGATGATCAAGTCTTGAAGTGAAATCCAACTCCATAGGTTCTGGTGAGACAAATCCATGACACATAGAAAGAAATGTTGAAACTAAAAATAGAAAGTAAAACAAAAAAGAAAAATTTTTGGTTGATGCAAGATTGCTATGAACTGGGGATGCTCCTGCATCAAACATTCAGGGTTGTTGAAAAAAACCAAGTCTCTCACTTTGTTGGGGTTAGAGGAAAACCAAGGTGGTCTACCTCTTCTGGAGAAATCCAAGATGAATCTTCAACTAGTATGTCCTTCCACTTCACCAGATACTCCTTATACTGACTGCTTTGGGTACTATGCCCAATCCTACTGTCCAAAATGTCTTCAATCTGATCCGGTTCCTTCTGGGGCAAATATTTCTCCAAGTTTGCAATATTGTCCTCACTAAATTCTAGTTCATGATACTGATGAAGATTTGTAATGTTAATCATAGGTGAAATACTCACACTATCTGGTAACTCCACTTCATATGCATTCCTAGAACTGAACTTTCTCAAAATCCTGCTAGTTCCAAATTTTCTCATTTGCAATTTGTTATAAGTTCCAATCGGGAATATTTATTTTCTTAGATACACCATCACTTCATCACCAACTTCAAATTCCTTATATCTCCTCTTCTCATTTGCCTTATCCTTATACTTGCTATTTATGTCCTCCAAATGTTTCTTAACTTGAATATGTAAGTCCTTCATGTGATCTGCAAATTCTTCTACTTCTGAACTTCTCTGATCTTCACTGCTAATATCTCTTAAAACCAATATATCTCTAGGATGTGCTTTGATAATAATCTCAAAAGGTGTTCTTCTGTTACTCTTGTTTATTGAATTATTGTAGGCAAACTCTACGTATGTAAGAATCAAATCCCAACTTTTGGCTTTATCTTCAACTAAACATCTCAACAAATTTACCAAGCTCTGGTTAACTACTTTTGTCAGTCCATTGGTTTGTGGATAAAAAGTAGAATTGAACTTCAAATCTCTTTTCATCTTCTTCCAAAGTGTTCTCCAAAAATAGCCAACAAACTTAGTGTCTCTGTCTGAAACTAGCTCTTAGGTAATCCATGCAATCTCACTACTTCCTTGAAAAATAGGTCTGCTACATGTAATGCATCTGATGTCTTCCTACAAAGTATGAAATGAGTCATATTTGATAATCTATCCACTACCACAAATATAGAATATTTCCCTCTTGGTGTTTTAGGCAATCCAAGTATGAAATCCATGCTTATATCCTCCCAAGGTCTTACCGGTACTGTCAAAGGTTTATACAATCCCACATTCTAACTACTACCCTTTACAACTTGACAAACTCTACAACTTTGCACATATTTCCTTACATCCTTATGAATTTGAAGCCAAAAGTAATGCTCACTCACCAATGCTACTATTTTGTTAATACCAAAATGTCTAGCTAATCCTCCACTGTGTTTGTCCTTTATAAGATTCTCCCTCATAGAACTCTTAGGTATGCACAACTGAACTCCTATGAATAATATCCCATCCCGAATGAAGTCATCTAACCACTTGCTTCAATCTACCGTAACCAGTTCTCTACATGCTCTCCAAGGTTCTGCAAAATTTGGGTCATCGTCATACAAGGTCTTCAATTTTGCAAATCCCAATACTGTCACTCTCATCTCTATCAGCAAATTCCTTCTCCTACTTAGTACATCAATAACTTTGTTAGATTTCCCACTTCTATGCTTCAACACAAAGGTATAAATCTGCAAAAATTCTACCATCTCATATGTCTCTGATTCAACTTACTCTGATTGTTCAAATAATGCAAAGCTTGGTGATCCATATACAACACAAACTCCTCAGGCAATAGGTAATGTCTCCACTTCTTCAAGGCTTGAACTATGGCATAAAACTCTTGACCATACATTGAATATCTCCTTCGGTCATCATTCAATTTCTCACTGAAATAAGCTACTGCTCTCCCTTCCTGACTCAAGACTACTCCTATTGTTGTTCCACTTGCATCGCAATCCACTTGAAATACTTTATTGAAATCTAGTAAAGATAACACAGGCTGCTCAGTCCCTTTCCGTTTCAACAACTCAAAAACTTTGTTTGCTCTGGTGGTCCACTTGAATTCCTTTCAATCTCCCCTCATGGTCTCAGTCATAGGGTTACAAACTGAACTGAAATTTCTGATGAACTTTTGGTAGAAACTAGCCAATCCATGAAATAATCTTACCTATCCAATGCTTTTTGGTGTAGGCCACTCAACAATTGATTTTACTTTCTCAGGGTTCATCTTCAAACCATCCTCGGATATCACAAATCCCAAATAGACTAATTCTTCTTTCATGAAAGTACACTTCTTAATATTTATCAACAACTTTTCTTCTCTTAACCTCTGCAAAACTTGTCTCAAATGCAACAGATGTTCCTTTTTTATCTTACTAAAAATCAAAATGTCATCCAAATACACAATAACAAACTTACCCAAGAATTTCTTGAATACCTCATTCATTAGCCTCATGAAAGTACTTGGTGCATTAGTTAACCCAAAAGGAATCACTAACCATTCATATAGTCCTTCATTTGTCTTGAATGTTGTCTTCCACTCATCTCCTTCTTTGATCTTGATTTGATGATATCCACTCTTCAAATCCATCTTTGTAAAGTATTTGGCTCCACTCAAACAGACCATTATGTCATCCATCCTAGGCAAAGGAAATTGGTATTTCACTGTGATCTTATTTATTGCTCTAGAATTGGTACACATTCTCCACTCTCTATTCTTCTTAGGTGCTAATATTTTTGGTACTGCACAAGGGCTCAAACTTTCTTTGATCAAACCTTTCTTCAACAATTCCTATACTTGTCTATTCAGTTATTCATTTTCTACCAGTGTCATCCGGTGTACAAATTTGTTAGACAAACTAGCTTCCAGAACCAGGTCCATGCAATGATTGATACTTCTTATAGGTGGCAATCCATTAGGAACATTATCTAAAATGATGTCTTCATATTCTGTCAACAAATATTTTATCTCTTCTAGTTGTTCCTCTTCATGCTTTGAATTCTCAAACTTCTTAGGAATTAAGGCAAAATAAACATTCTCATGTCTCAATCCATCCAAGAATTTCCTTCCATCCACCAAACAGATTCTAGCATTCATACAGACTTCACTCTTCAAAAGTTCCTCCAAGGGAAACAAGGTTTTCTTCATCCCATTGGCCACAATAGTGTATGTATTCTTCCTCCCATCATGTATTGTCTATCTATCAAACTACCAAGGTCTACCCAATAAAAGATGACAAATATCCATAGGCATAATATCACACAATACTTCATCATGATAATTCCCAGTTTTCAATTTAATATTGCTCACTTACTAACAACTTATGTTCATCTCGAATCCATGCTATCTGATAAGGCTTAGGGTGTTTCAACCTTTCCAAATTCAACTTATTCACCATCTCTTCTGAAACAAGATTATCTGAACTAACACTATCAATAACAACTTTACAACACTTACCAGATATGTTACATCTGATCTTGAATAAATTTTTCCTCTGCAAGGGCTCTTCATCTCTCCTGGTATCACACAAAGCTCTTCTCATCATCAATAGTTCTCCATCTTTCGGTTTATTATCCGATTTGGTGGGGTTTTCTTCCACCACTGCTTCTCTTCCGGTATTCTTTGTCTTCTTATACTTGAAAGCACAATGTCCTTCTCTTCCACACTTATAGAAAGTTCATCTAAATAGTCTCTTGTCTTGTCTTCCAAAATTATCATTCTGATATCCATCCAGTTCTCCCCTCCAATAGAAATTTCTATCATCTTTCTGGTATGAATTACCTTCTTTGTTCACTTCTTTGTCCTTGTTCCGATCTATATAGGTTCCTCTACCTCCGGTATATCCTCTTCAACACTCTGTAATTTGATCAATCTGAGTTCATCTTGTATAGACACCTACAATCCATTCAAATATCTTGCAACTTGTTCAACTTCATCATCAACATGTCCAGATTTGATATTCAACTTGTAAAATGCTTCGGTGTATTCCTTCACACTAAATTCCTTCCATCTCAAATTCTGCAATTTCTGGAACAAATTCACTTGATAATCAGTTGGCATAAATTTTGATTTCAACTTCGTAACCATCCAATCCCATGTCTTGATCATCTTTTTACCTCTTCTCTATCTATCAACCTGAAAATGCTCCCACCAAAGAGATGCATGACCTTTCAACCGGGTACAAGCATATTTCACCTTCTTTTCTTCTGCAGTGTTTTCAAAACCAAAATATTTCTCCATCTCTGAGATCCAATCCATCAATTCATTTGAATCCAACTTTCCATCATATTCTGGTGGGGTAAAATGAGGTTTAGTATTCGCCCTACTCAAAAAACTCAAAAACCTTTCCTCATTTGGATCAACCGCTAGTGTGTTTACTTGTTATGCTGGGGATTCTTCTCCTTCATCTTCACTTACATCTTCAATGTGTTGGCCTCTTCTCTGGGTTGTCTCCACGGCTTCCAACCGGGCTACTATTCCTCAAAACATTTCCATCACAACCGGGTCTGCATTCCCACGTGCTCCACCATTCCTAGTTCCACTTTGCACCATCTATACGCTAGTCCTCTGTAGCTGCAGGTCGGATCCATAGTCTACCACCCTACAAAAAAATTATTAGGACAACACAATCTCCAAAATGAAAACTCGCTCTGATACCACTTGAAGGAGTCACTGACTAGGAGGGACCTCGAAGAGATCAATCTGGACCGGTCAGCAAAAGTAAACAGAACAAAAACACAAGGACATAATGGAGGCAATACAGAACAGATTGAATTATAACATGAAAACTGATTACAACCAATCGGTAACAACCGGGTTACAGAAACCAGCTCACAAGCCTACTAAAACATGCTCAAAATACAAAATAGGTCACAACCGGGACCTCAAATTTAATGATCTATCTTCTATGCCCAGTCTAACTTCTTGGTTACATTATAATGCCCTATTACAATAATTTATACTATCCAAGGGGATCTGATCGGCCCAAAAAGGGATCAAAACCCAAAGAACAAGACCTAACATGCAAAACCAACAAGGTCGGCCTCCGCCAAAGAAATTCCTCTGGAAAATCCAAAGGATCAAGAGTAGATCATAGGAAAAGGTCGGCCACATGCCAAGGAACATCAGAATCAATGCTCAGGGATTTGCAAGCTACGAAAGGGGATCCGATAGACCACTAATGCAAATAGGTCCAGGCAATCGGTAACAGTAAACTATCACAGAAACTGGTAGTGATAAATTACCAGAAAATGATCCAAATGCTCCATAGTTTTGAAATAAGGAAGATGATCAATTCTTCAAGTAAAATCCAACTCCACGGGTTTCGGTGAGCCAAATCCAGGACACACAGAAAGAAATCCTGAAAATGCAAACAGAAAGTAAAACAAAAAGAAAATATTTTTGGTTGATGCAAGATTGCTATGAATCAGGGATGCTCCTGCATCAGTATGAATGAAAGGGAGAACTAAATTATCATCATATTAATGTAATTTGAAATTGAATTAGCAAAATAAGATAAGAACTCCATATGCACTTATGATCAAACAAGAAACTCATATGTCATTTAACCATAATAATGTTCACCCCATACATGCATAGAAAATTGAATAAAGGAGGGAAAATGGAATTTGAATTGCAAATTTGAATTTTGAATTTTGAAATTTGAATTTAAAATTGTGAAATTTGAAACTTGCAAAATAATTGAATAATTCAAAATTCTAGGAGAAATGATTATTCAATTAAATGAACAAATTGATTGAAAGAATAATAATGAAACCTCCTAGGAAATTGAAATTTAAAATTAGAATTATGTAAAAAATAACCTCTTAATTTAAAATTTAAAATTATCCAAAAGAGATTGAATTTTTAAAATTAGGGCCTATGGAATACCACTTAATTTCAAATTTAAAATGGACACAATTAAGATCTTAAAATTACCACTTAATTTTAAATTTTCCTTGAAAGTTGCAATGTTGAAATTGGGAAATAATTGGGAAATATTTTCGATTTTAGAGGGATCAAAATTCAAAAAAATCAGCCAATTTTCTAGATTTAAGCAATTAAATACAATCATAACAGTCTCCCAAAATTTTGAGAAAAAAGTCAAGGATCGTGTGTAAGTTGCACATGGTCCTCCCAACTTTTTTGGAAATTTTCAAGGATGAAAGCTACGATGATTTGAGAGCTAACCCCCCAAAAATGATTGATTTTACGATCTCAAGATAGGTGAAATTAAGGTTTGAATGTCGAAATAGGACCCTATTAGGGTTTTGAAAAAGATAAGAAATTGAATTGAAATTTTGAAAAAGGTCAAACCTAATGGATAGGGCCACCTTAAATAATATTTAGAAAATGGAAATTGATTGAGATTGATTGAAATTTACACAAAATCCAATTAAATTTAAAAATTAGGGTTTTAGGACCTAACCACTGAATTTTAAAATTTTGAATTTTGGGAAAAGGAGGTGTAGTGTCATAAAATTGCGACCCTAGCAATTTTTGACTGCATTAGGGTCCTCACGTATATGAGATCGAATCCTCTCGCCTGATCGAAGACCAGAGACTGCTCAACCCTCGGAATTAACTTCTTTTTTTGGCCTCCGCACCACCTTGTCTGCACTCTGCCCTGGAGAAAGGGGTAGGACAGGGGCGTGACACCCTTGTCCTCCCAAGATAGGGGTGTGGCGCACATGTCCCTGCCCTATTTTGGGGTAGGACCCTTCTAGGGTTGCATAGAAGGTTGTGCAGTGAGCGGGAAAACTCCCCCGATGTCGGGCTGTGATGAAAATAAAATTCATTGACATGTATTTAAGGGGCATTTTTCCTCTCATTTGCATAAGTTTGATAAGGTGGAATTTTGATGAGGTCAAGTTACATAAGAGATTGAGAATTCAAGAGAATTCAAGCATTCTTTTCCAACATTGAGCATTCTCATGTCTCTCTTCAAGGCTAGATGTTGCATTCAAGTCAAGGATTCAACCATTGAAGAGGAGATTGATTCCAACATTTAATTCCACACAAGAATTTCTATCAACATTGCTATCACAACCTCCTTTGAGGTGATTTATAATTCAATCTTTCATTTACATCTACTTGCAAGTACTTTCTTTCACTACTTGGTTAATTCCAAAATTGGGGTTTGATCTAAAGGCAAACCCTCAATCCCAACCCATTTTCCTATCTTTTCTACGTGTAGGTTGCGGGTGTGCAACTGTACTTTCGGATTTGAGCTCCATTTGCAGAGGCAGAAAAACCTTTTCGTTTCATAGATTTTTCGGAGGACTGTGTACATTCTCGCCATGGTCCGAACAACTTTTCCTCAAATTCATAGGATGACTTCATCTTGACATATTACTACTAGATGTAGGTACACAACTTCATCCCATATTCTGATCCTAAGTTATAATCAGTTCTTTGTCATTTTTGCACTACATAATTCAATCAATTCCTTTCCATTCCAAATAAGGAAGAGGGGATCAACTTATCATTCCCATTTCTCTCATAATTCTATCTTCTTCTATGGAGGGTTGAATCTAATGAATTCTCCTCTCCTCTTCCAACGTAACTAGGTGAAAAGTGTTTGAAGGGAAATCCGTAGTGAAACTCTCATCTCTCCTTGGAGGGAAAGGGTAGTTTTCCTCTTGATCTCTCATTCACATTTCATCACATTACATTTTGGTGAACTCGACGTCTTGCATGCTTTCCTTTGAACAAAATTGCATGTTTTTTATTTGCAAGTTTAAATTTTCTGCAAACTTAGTGGTTGTTGTCCTCGATTTCAGCGTGACCAAAATCATGAGTCAACCCTACGAAATTGGTCCATTTCGTACCTTACGGTCTCCGGGAGGTCTTAATAGTTCATTTATTTTCTTGTTTTCTATTTTTAGTGTTTTCTTAGTTTTTCCTAAGTTTGCAGTTTTACCTGTAGTTCGAACTTTAAAGTCTGAACTGCAGGGTCCTTTTGCTTTATGCACATTGGACTTTAAAGTTCGATGTGCATTTGTAGGTGGTCTAAACCTACAGTTTGGACTTTAAAGTCCGACCTGCAGGTAGTCTTCCCTCGTAGTTCAGACTTTAAAGTCCGAATTGTAGGCTGCTTGGCCGAAGAATGCATGTCGGACTTTAAAGTCTGACTTGCAAGGATTTCTAGCCTGCATGTCAAACTTTAAAGTCCGACATGCATTGCATGTTGTCATTAAATGTGGCATTAATTGTTAATTTGGGGTTTTTGTTTAATCACTTTTTGTGTTTTATTTATTCATTGTTGCTTGCGATTTCTTCCTCCACGTGTCTCCTCCTTCGTTCCGCTCGCCATCTTGTGGTTTCAATCACTCCAGTCGTCGGATTTTTTTTCCAAATCGCTCATAGTAAAGAGGTAGGGTTTTTATTCTTTATTTTTGGGTTTTCTTTTCCTGTTTGCTTTCTTCCCGTTTGTTTTTTCCTTGTTTTGTTTTCTCTAGGTTTTTCCTTTTGTCAAGAGGACAATAGGACTTCAAAACCTGATTGCCCTCCAAAGTTATCCTTCTCCAAGTTGCACATTGAAATTTAAAGTCCGATATGCATCTGGATGGTGGGATCTCTGCACATCGGACTTTAAAGTCTGATATGCGGGATAATAACCTTTGCATATCAGAATTTAAAGTCTGATATGCAGAGAGGTGAAGGTATGACTGACATATCAGGTTTTAAAACCCAACATGTCAGTCAGGTTTTTTCCACTTGTCTGCACATCAGACTTTAAAGTCTGATGTGCAGGTTTTTTCAAAAGGTTTTACCTCAGCACATCAGACTTTAAAGTCCGATGTGCTAATCAACATTATTTACCCTCGCACATCGGACTTTAAAGTCCAATGTTCTAATCAAGATGTTTATCCTTTCACATTAGACTTTAAAGTCCGATGTGCAATTTTTGTTTTCAAAAGAGCATGTCGGACTTTTTTCCCCGACTTGTTGTTTTGGCAGTTTTACTCCCAAGCCTATTTTGAGTCCCGTTTTTCAATCCGTTTGAGAAAAATTGATTTTGATAATAATGAAGAGATAATCCTCAGTGTTGAATGCAATCATCACGAATGTCAAAGCTCCCTCACAACAAGCCCGAGTCTTCCTCAAGTCGGTTGGAATCTTCTCCAAGTAAAACATCATCAAGAAAGATGAAGTACAAGTACAACAAGTACTTGAATCTATACCTAGAGAGTTCAGTAGACTCAAATATCAAGGAGATCAGAGACACTGAAATCGGGCATGTAGATATGCAAGAATTCATTGACCGAGTTAAGAAGGCTCCTGCTCGCCTAACTAATCTGATCAACTTTCAGTTGCACAAATATGTATCTTTTCCAATTGCAGCTCAAGATCCAGAATTTGTGCTTCCAGTAGCAGATCACTTTGATCCAAATACAAGACAGGTGAAAGATGAAGATCAGAATGTCATCATGACCCTGGACAGTGTATTCTTCAATAGTGTCTTCAAAGGTTCCCAAGTTGAAGAGGTGGTTGATATTAC
Source organism: Cryptomeria japonica (assembly GCF_030272615.1). NCBI lineage: Eukaryota > Viridiplantae > Streptophyta > Pinopsida > Cupressales > Cupressaceae > Cryptomeria > Cryptomeria japonica. Next base: position 104,862,240 of record NC_081410.1, read on the forward strand.
TCAAGAAAGTGCTCAAGAGTACTATGAGAAAAACGAGGATAAATGCAAGAAGGTAATCAATATTGTTTTCCTCTCTGCCGCAAGAAGTTTCCTAACCTCACGATGGCCTAAGGGCTTTCACATGAGTGATTTCAATGAGGAGTACAATGACATGGTCACCATGTTATCAAGGGTGAGGGGGTTAAAAGACTCTCATTACTTTCAAAGCTAGATGTGCTACTATATGAAAATATTCAGGAAAGGAGCAGCAAGAATTGATTGGGGTGAATAGACCAGCAATGCCCTCTGTGCTCAGTTGAAGGAGGTCAAAGTAACACTGAAATTTTATATGACCTCATACTTGGTTTATGCGGTTGCTTCAATGAGGCAATGTCCAGGCTTATTTACTAAGGGTGATAGGAGGTTGGTACCCATTTGGGAGTACTATGATCAGCTTACTATCAAGAATCAAGGTAGTCATTACAGAAGAGTTAATGATGCCTTCTTCGTTGTATGGAAGTGCATTTTTGATAAAGGCCTGTAGAAGCAGAGAATATCAGAGGCTGCTTACAATAGGGTATCTCATTTTGGGTGTGTATTCATGTAGTTTCCCACATTCACTTACATCTGAAGAGGATGTTTCTCAGGTGAGCCCTTTATTCTACTAGGGTTCCCTTCAAACAAAATCGTCATCATGGAGTTGTGCAGACAATTGATTAATGTGCATGAAAAAAATCACAAGCACATAAGACTGGGCTAAAATTCCCAGAATCAATCAGTAGGTACTTAGTGCTAACCAATCCTAAGGCCAAAATTATGGAGGAAGAAATATAGTGGAATACCATGAGAAGATTCAAGGCCTGAACCAATTTTGACTTTCATGGTATAAAGAACAAACTCAAAAGGATTTATACTCATGTTTATAGGTTGGAGGATGTTTGGGCAGACTGTCAAAATGATGAGGATTATAAGAAGGATGGATTTCAGATGCCTTACTCTAGAACAAATTGAAAACTTGGATTTAGCTAAGATCCTGATGACCATGGAAGATACGGATGACATAATAGACTCGGTCTATTATGAGAAGAAAATTACCGACTCTCCACTTCCTCCCATATAATGGTCAAAGAAGGATAGCAAATCATTCACTCAAAGAATTTCTTCTATCCTAGCAAACACCAATGCATGGCTAGTAAAGAAGAATCTTAGGATGAAACAACTTCCTGCTAGTTCAGGAGATGATGATAATAGTGATGGCTCAGTCGGCAAGACAACTATAGCCAAGACGAGAACGAAGAGTGGGGCAAACCCGCAAGCACTATCCTCAGCTCTTGTGATACAATCAAAAGGGAAAGGGCCCAAGATTAAATTTATAGTGAAAGGGTCCAAAAAGGGTGAATCATCATCTGCGGTACAGGAAGCAATGACTAAAGAGCCAGAACAACCGCCTGCCAAGGAAATTGAAGAAGGTGAAATTCCTCAACAAGAGGAAGTACAGGCTGGAGAAACATCACACCTAGCTGAAGTTGATGCCCCGATTACCTCACAAGTAATCGTCCACTCTATTGACTCTGACTCTGACCAAGAAGATGAGGTTTTTCAAGATGGGGATCTAAGTATGGGCATGGCGCAATCGAAAGCCGCTAATCAGTTTTTCACAATAACCAGTTTCTCCAATCTAGATGATATCCCTTCATCTACCATTGAATCCACGATGATGGATTTTAATGAAGCTTTGGAAGAGGCACTTGCAGATCAGGTTTCAGTAGACTTACCTGTCACTACCACCACCACCACATAAATTCATCCATTGGTAAGTGCTGAAGTTGCATTCACGGTGCCTTCAACTCTCCCATCTGTAACTAAAGAGGTGTCAGCAACAGCAAATGTTCCACTAGATATTTCAATATTGGTGCCATTAATAACACTCATAACTGCTCCGAGCCCCAATCAACCTGCTCCCAAGACTTCAACTCAAAATCAGCAAGGAGCTACTACTCCATCGACCAATCCAGAATTACCCCCTTGGATGGAAGTAGTGGCCCCTAAGAGGAAAAAACGAGTAATTTCTCCAGATGAGTTTGACTTTGAGCTTTTGGTTCCTCCAAAGCCTAAGGGAACAAAGAAGCCAAAGACAATATCTTGGGTGGTAGTAGACCCGACTTCTAAGAGAAAGTATGCTGAGGTTATGGTGCCATCGTCGAATAAGGACAAAGGCAACATACGATCTGAAGATTATACCATGCAAGTCGTAGAGCTTGGGGTGGAAACCCATGAGAGTGTTAAATTGGATTCTCAGACAACCTTTAATTCTTTGCTGAGGAGATTGGATCAGGAGAGGGATGAGAAAAATATCTTGAAGCAGAGGTGTGAACAATTGACCAATGTTCTTCTAAAGGTCACACAATCTTCTCAAGAAATTGAGCCCATAGGATCCTCAATAGATACCGAAGCTTTAAAGAAGATTGAATAGGTGGGAGAAAAAGGTCAAGTGATGGATGAGTGGATTTCATGGCTAAGGTCAGAAGGCTCTCATCTTTTGAGTTCAACAGTGGGACTATTGTCGAATTATGAAGTAATCCAGAGTTAGATGCAAGGACTCAAAATCTCTTTATCACAGGAGATTGAGGAAGTTGTGAAAAGTACTACCTTTTGGAGCAAAATGGAGGACTTCAGGTTAGATGTCCTTGTTAAAAATAAGGTAATTCCCACAAGGGAGAAGTACATGTACATCTAGATCTTGTCTTTATTGTCTCATAAGCAAGAGACAATAAGGTTAATGATTGCGGAACTAGACCGGGAGAAGAAAGAAGGTGATGACGAGGTTGATCTCATTTTTGTCGAAGTTGGTGATCTTCCTTGTTATTTATATGATGGCAATCAAAATCTTGTCACTGCTGAAGTTGTCACATGGGAATTCCTTTCCTTAATGGATCACTGCACGGGACAAGATTTCTCACTTGATACATTTGATAAGATGTTAGAGATCCAGGTCAGTTTCGAAGTCCTCGCATCCATGCTGAAGGATGTTAAAAAGAAACAGGTAAAGATTGAAGATGTAATTTCTCGTGTCTAAGTGATCACAAGTTCTACCCCGATGCCAAACGAAGTAGAGATGAAAGCCATCCTGGCTAAGTTTGAAGATTTCTAGAAATCCAATGAGGAGGAGAATGAAGAATGAAGTGCCCCCTTTTGGCACCTTTTCTTTATGCAGTTGCACCGATAGATGCTGTCAATTTTTATGCAGCTGCATGTTTTCTTTATGTTGTAGTTGTAGTAAAATGGGACTGTGTAGTTGAATAAGTCAAACTGTGCCCACCTTTTCTCAACTTCTTTTCCTATATAAGGAGGACCTCTTTTGTAAATATTGAACTTTTTCATGCTTAGCAAAACTCTGCACAATTTTTATCCCAACTAAGACTTTGGACTTTTATGGTGAAAATTCTATCAAGCAAATAAAGAAAGCAGTTTTGTTGATCTCAAACTTTGTGTTGTATCAAGAAAATTGTTTATATAATTTAATGTTCCTATGTCCATTGAATATATATGTTTTTTATTTCTTTGATCTTGAAGATATTGTTATGTGAGTTAAGGAGCTCCTGAATCATGCAAGTAGACTGTGTGCTCTTAACATATTTGGGAAACCTTCTGATAAATTAAGTAACTAGTGGCAAGCTTTGTATTGCTACGATTACTTGTAGTTTAAAGGATTGGAAATTTACACTTGAAGACTTTGAGCTACAAGTTAAGTTTCTAATTGTTTGATTTGTAATAATCAATTTGTTAGTGTTACCTTCAAGGAGACTCTATGCTGCTTAATAGTATCTCTTGGTGTAGTTTGTTAGATTCATAGTTCTTTTCTTTAAGTATCTAAAGATATAGATAAATTGTAACTAGGTGAAGGGAGAATACATAAACTCCAAAAAAAAAGAGTTATATGCCCAACACCAACCAACAAATTTAATTTCTTATTAATTAGAGGAGAAATTTCATAGGGAACCTCCCCTTGATGAGAGGAGAGATTAATTTCTCGACACAACTTTGTGTGAATTATATATTTTGTCATTAGTACACTGGTGACAAAATATTCACCCAATAGTGGTTGAATAATTAAAAACCCTAGTTTTTAAAATTAAAATTGAACTTGTGATTTGTAAAAATTGCTTGTGGTTATCATAGATTTGAAAATTGTTTTGTTTATCAAATTTAATTTTCTCATTGTCTTGTTCAATTTGCAAATAAAATTCACAAAATTAAGAGGTTACTTGTTAAAACCCTAATTTTCAAAAATCATCTTGAACTTGTGCAAAAATTGGATTTCCATTTAATTTTCAGATTTCTGATTATTCTCAAACTTGTCTTCATTCTTATAGTCCAAATTTTTAATTTCTTGCCTTTTCCCCAAAATTCAAATTTCAAAATTAAGTGGTTAGGTCATAAAACCCTAATTTTCAAATTTAATTGGATTTTATGCAAATTTCAATCAATTTCATTCCAATTCAGTTTTCTAAACATTTTTCAAATTTGCAATTCAATTCCTCTTTTTCTTCAAAACCCTAATAGGGGCCTATTTTTACATTTGCGCTTTCATTTCGCCCATCTAGAGGTTGTAAAATTCATCAATTTTTTGGGGTTACTTTTGAAATCATCATAATATTCATCCCTGAAAATTTTGAAAAAAGTTGGTCGGACCATGTGCATTCCCGCCATGGTCCTCGACTTTTTTCTTGAAATTTCGGGAGACTGTTATGACTATGTTTAATAACCTAAATCCAGAAGATTGGCTGATTTTGTCGACTTTTGATTCCTCTAGAATCATAAATACCTCCAAAATTCAACATTTCAAATTTCAAGAATTTTTTTAAAATTAAGAGGTTAATTATAGTCTGTCATGATTTTAAAAATTCTGATTTTAAAATTAAGTGGTATTCCCTTGGCCCTAATTTTTAAATTTCAATTTTCTTTCATTTTTGGAAATTGTGTCATCTTCTTCCTCCAACAAAGTTCAAATTGTATAATCATTATTTTCTTAAATTTTGCATTACTTAATTTCGTAAGCTTTGTTCCTATAATTCAAAATCCAAAATTTAAAATTCAAATTTTCCCTCTAGTGCATGAGTTTTACCACTATTAGTCATACCTATCCTATCCCCATTAGACGAAGCATTAGAATTAAGGCTCCCAAGGTTTAATTACCGAGGAGATGGAGCCTAATTTAGGTGACTTCTTTAATGAGGATCATGCTAATTCCTCCCATCTTAATCATGTGCCTATTCACCCCATTGATGAATCTCATGATGAAGAAGAAGCTTTAACTAGGGTTTCTATAGATCAAATTTACACATAAGACAATCAATTTGATAACTTTCAACAATGGATGTCCCAAGAATACCCTAATAGTGAAGCTCTTCCATTAATTAAAGGCCTTAAACACATGATTCAAAGTGATAAGAATGGAATTGATATTTTGTGTGGCATTGCACATATTGTTGATTCTAATGCCATGCCTATCAAGAGTTGTGTTGAAACCCTAGGTTATTCACAACCTTCAACACAAGTCAATCCTTCTATTCCTTTTAATACTCTTATGACTAGTATTCCTACTTTCACCTCCAATATCATGGCTACTTCAACTCAAAGTGTCATTCCTACAAATAATGGTCATGGGGGAAATCCCTCTTCTTCATTTAATCCTCCATCTTTACCTAGGTCTTCCATAAGTATTCCTAGTATTCCTCAACCAATCAATGTGACACAAGGGGGCAATTCCTTCAACAACTTTATTCCTCCTTTAAGTGTCCCTTTTCCACCCAATCATCACCTATGCCTACTTATCATAATGTCCCACCACCTTATTCTCAGTCCATGCCTTCTTTCAATAACATCACACCACCTTCTCAATCAACTATGTCTAACATCAATTGTTCTACCGAAATGACAATTAACAATCTTGCTCAAACTGTGTCTTCCTTACAACAACAAATTGCTTCTATGAGTCAATCCAAGTTTAGTGTTCCCACCTTTGATGTCACGAGCCCACTTTCTCGTTAAAGTCGCTCCACCTAAACATGTTGATATCCCTCAATTGGAACTCTATAATGGAAAAGGTGATCCTCTTACGCATGTCAAAACATTTCAAACTTTGTGTACTAGTTTTGCTTATGATCAAAGATTGCTTGCAAAATTGTTTACAAGAACACTAAGAGATAAGGCTTTACAATGGTATTTCTCTTTGCCTTCTTATTCTATCACTTCCTTTCAACAACTGGCAAATTCTTTCATCCAACAATTTCAAAATTATTGGTCCTAAAATCACTTTGACTGATTTAATGCATTGTAAACAAAGTGTTAAAGAAAAAGTGACTGATTTCATTGGTAGATATAAGCATTTGTGTGCTCAAATTTCTTTTCATGTACCTGATAATAATATTCAAATCATTTTCATTTCTAATTTGCAAAAAGATATCAGGGAAAAGCTTCTTTTCTCCGAGTTTACTTCCTTTCTGTAGTTGTGCGCAACACTCCACAATTATCAACTGGTTGTGAGTCAAATGGATCAATCCACTCCTATGTCTCCAAGTGATAAGGGGGAGAGTGTTCAACAACCATTTGCGAAGTTCAAACCAACAAAAATCTTCATCAAGTTCAATGATACAATCAACAACAACAATGTGAATGCTACAACAGGTGTGCCTTTTATTTCTAAATTTTTCCAAAAGAGAAAGACAATTTACTTCCTTGAATAAATCTTTACATAGTATTATGTCTGAGTTGTTGCACATAAACGTTATCAAACTTCTTCCTATAAAACAAATTGATCCTTCTAAACTTGTGTCCCCTTAGTTTGATAACAATTCCTTTTGTAAATTTCATCGTCAACTTGGTCATGATACTGAGAAATGTTTCGCATTGAAGAATAAGATTCAAGACTTGATTGATAATAATACTATATCTGTGGTAGGTGTGAATTATAAAGGGAATAAATCAATAGCTCCTCCTAATCAAAATCTTAAGATTTTCACTGATCCCTTGCCTTCTCATACCTCTAACGTTTTGTGATTGTGCCTAATTATTTCTCTTCTAAAGAATTCACCTCTATGGCTCCAAACTTGGTTAATATGGTAGAAACACAAGATACACCTAAAAGGATCCTTGTATTACATTTGACCCTAGCGAGACCATTAGAGAAATCGATGGCCCTTTATACATAGTTGCGAAGGTTAAGGATATTCCTTGTCGTGGTGCCTTGATTGATCCCTCTTGCATGGTTAATATCATAACTGAAGAGTATCTTTTCACTTTTCAATTGCATAAACTAATGTATGATGCTTCTAATGTAGTTGTGAAGTTATTTGATGGATTTTCTTGTCCTACCATTGGTTCTATCACCCTTCCTGTTGAAGTTCATACTAAATCCATGGATGTTGACTTTGTTATCATACCCTCTTTTGAGCAATTTCGTGTGAATTTGGGCTATCCTTGGCTATCTTCCATGAAGGATATTGCTTCTCCAATCCACAAGTGTCTGAAATTTCCTCACAATGGAGAAATCATAACCGTGAACCATATCTTATTTCATCCATCCGAAAGAAGCCTAGGTGTTCCTATTGATTTCTTTTGGCCTAAATAATTTCAATCTCTTCCATCAAGGAGTGATGCTCTTTTTCAATCTTATAAAAAATGGAAGAAAGATATGATCTTATCCTTAAGTCATCCTAGATCCCCAACACTTGACACTCCTATCATTCTTCAAGATGAGGTTCTTCCCCTCACGGATAGAACTAATCTCCCTCCTAAGGCAGATCGTCAACCTATTCCTATGGATGTGACTTTACCTTCTCTTAAGGAGAACAACAATATTCTTCCTAAGGCTAGACCTATACCTCCTCCTCATGATGGACCTGATCTCCTTCCTATAACTAATATTCCTCCTTTTTATGGCACAGTTCCACCTCCTTCCTCTTATCGAGAGAAGAGCCTTGATTCTTCTATTGTTCAACCACAAAGACCTCAACCTAAACCTTCAACTATCAAGGAGAGAAACATTCTTGCTTATGTTCCTCCTCCTTCTCAACCTTCCACTAAGACTAGATGAAATCATTGTGCGAGAGAAAACAGATGAAGATGTCGTGTTTGAGCTCGTGAAGCTATCCCTCAAAATACTCAATCTCCTCAAACTCCAATAGTTGACACGATTCCCTTTTCTCCCAAGCAAGACATTCAACCTACATCTCCAAATCATAAGTTGCACAAAACATGTGATGGTTTTACTCCTATTCATGGTATTGCTCCTCTTTCTCTAAACTTTGATGAAGAAATGGGTGAAAATTTTATTCATAATGGCAATACAACTCCTCATGCTTTTGATAGTGAGTATGAATATGTTGATGTGGACAAGCATTTATCAACTGAATTTTCACAAACCTTAATCCTAGCTCCTAGAATCAAACAAAGTGACTTACAACATGAGCATAGTCCTTGTTTGGATCTTGTGATAGCTCCATCTGCTATGCTCAATGCCGCTCCTCTGGCATGTTGCTCGCCTTCCCAAAATAGTGATCAGCAAGATTGAGAGGCAGATGTCGTGCTAGATTAGCAATATTAGCATTGTAGATCGTCTCTCTCTCTCACTCTCCTTTCTTTCTCTTTTGTGACCCTTCTTCTATGTGTATCCTTGTTCTTCTATTGTTCCCTTAATGTCTACTTGGGGATAATGCAAAGCATTGAAATCTTTTCTTGGTCTCTTTCATGTTGACTCAAAAGACATCCTCTCTTCCCTTTCTTCTAAGGTAGTGTCCTTCTTTGGGGAATGATGATTATTATATGCACATATACATACATGATATACATACAACATACTGACCCTGAGGAAAGCGACACTACCTCATGTTTTGTGTTCATTATCCTTGGGTTTATTCCTTGATTGGGAGCTAAATCCTTGTGATAACGTGCTCCCTCCTTCTCTCTCTTTTGGGTGTATCCTAAATTAAAGAAATCACTCCCAATAAGCCACACATGATCGCTTTAACATGGGGGCATACACTCCGCTCATATTTTCCTTCTTGATACTTAGAATTACTTAGTAAACTTTGTTTTGCTTTGTAATCTTTGGTATCCTTGCTTTCATGACTCATAGTAAGGGGAACTTTGCTAATTGCAGTCGTCGTTCTCCCCTTCTTGATCTTCCCTTTTACTTTGTCAATTGAAGTTGTAAGATCCTAAGTCCACTGGAGGCTTGGTGTATCTTGCCTCCTTGATGTGGTAAAAGTGTTTCAATATTGTTTCCTTGTACTTTACCGACAGTATTGGCGTACCCTTACAATCCCGCTAAAGTGGGAGCTAAATATAGTGTCATAATTCTGACCCTAGCAATTTTTGACTGCATTAAGGTCCTCATGCACATGAGATCGAATCCTCTGGCTTGGTCGGAGATCGGAGACTACTCAACCCTTGGAATCAACTTCTTTTTTTGGCCTCCACACCACCCTATCTGTACTCTGCCCTGGAGAAAGGGGTAGGACAGGGGCGACATGCCCCTATCCCCCTATGATAGGGGTGTGGCATCCTTGTCCTCCCAGGATAGGGGTGTGGCACCCCTATCCCTGCCCTATTTTGGGGTAGGACCCTTCCTAGGGTTGCATAGAAGGTTGTGCAATGAGCGGGAAAACTCCCTCGATGTCGACCTGTGACAAAAATCAAATTCATTGACATGTATTTAAGGGGTATTTTTCCTCTCATTTGCATAAGTTTAATAAGGTGGAATTTAGATAAGGTCAAGTTGCGTAGGCGATCGAGCATTCGAGAGCATTCAAGCATTCTTTTCCAGCATTGAGCATTCTCAAGTCTCCATTTAAGGCTGGATGTTGCATTCAAGTCAAGGATTCAACCATTGAAGAGGAGATTGATTCCAACAGTTAATTCCACACAAGAATTTCTATCAACATTGCTATCACAACCTCCCTTGAGGTGATTTACAATTCTGTCTTTCATTTACATATACTTGCAAGTACTTTCTTTCATTACTTGGTTAATTCTAAAACTGGGGTTTGACCTAAAGGCAAACCCCCAATCCCAACCCATTTTCCTCTCTTTTCTGTGTGTAGGTTGTAGGTGTGCATCTGTACTTGCCGATTTGGGCTCCATTTGCAAAGGCGGAAAAATCCTTTTCGTTTTGTGGATTTTTCGAAGGACCGTGTACATTCTTGCCATGGTCTAGCCAACTTTTCCTCAAATTCGTAGGGCAATTTCGCCTCGACATATTACTGTCAGATCCAGGTGCACAACTTCATCCCATATTCCAATCTTAAGTAATAATAGGTTCTTTTTCACTTTTGCACTACATAATTCAATCAATTCCTTTCCATTCCAAATAAGGAAGAGGGGATCAACTTATCATTCCCATTTCACTCAGAATTCTATCTTCTTTTGTGGAGGGTTGATTCTAGTGAATTCTCCTCTCCTCTTCCAATGTAACTAGGTGAACAATGTTTGAAGGGAAATCTATAGTGAAACTCTCATCTCTCCTTGGAGGGAAAGGGTAGTTTTCCTCTTGATCTCTCATTCACATTTCACCACATTATATGAGGGAAATTGAAAATTTTAATTTTAGGAAAGAAGACAAGTCTAGATATAGTCACACATCTGAAAATTAAATGTAAATCTAATTTTTGCACAAGTTCAAGTTGATATTTGAAAATTAGGGTTTTGACAATTAACCAATTAATTTTGGAAATGTGATTTGCAACTAGGGTTTTGAATGAATTAACCACTAAATTTTTATAACTTGCAAGAAAATTAAACTTGTAAATGAAAAATATGCAATAATTTTCAATGTAAAGCATGTAAGACATTGGGTTCACCAAAATGTAAAGTGTAAAATTGAACCCTAGTGATTCCCCACCTAGGAGAGAGAAATGAAATCACTAGGATGATTTTCACTTGGGAGATACTTTACATTCAAAATAGGGGTTAAATTCAATAGATCCAAACACCAGAGTGAATAAGGATCTGAATACTAAGTGAATTCCAAGGGTGCAATGCAATTTTACCCTCTTTTGTAAGTAGAAGAGTTGACTTGTTGACTATGCAGAAAATGAAGACAAAATGGGTGAAATAAGGAGCTACCGATTCGGGATTGCGCTGTAACTTAGGATATGAGGTATTTAGATTGATACGAACCTGCCCTGCAAATTTGGAGAAAAGTTGTTGGGAGCGTGTGCAAGTTGCACACAGTCCTCCGAAAAATCCACGAGTCGAAAAGGGTTTTCTGTCTCTGCAAATGAAGCCTAAATCTCCAATTACAGCTACACACCTACAACCTACACACAAAAAAGAAGGGAAGAAGGGTTGTGGATAGGGGTTTGTCTTAGTCAAACCCCGATTGAGGAATAAACCTTGAAAGAAATTAATTGTAAATGTTTAAATGTAAATAATGGAAATGTATACCTTGTAGATCTGCATTTTGTTGATGGTGGTTGCTTTGCTTCTTGAATGTAATCATAAGTGTTGCATGAAATGACATGTAACATGACAAAACCCTAACACACACACATGCTTGCAAATGAATGTTGTAATGTTGCTCCCATGGATGAATGAAGAAGACACATGAAGAAGAAGAAGACTTGATGAATGCTTGAAGACTTGAAGACTTGAACACTTGATGATGATAATGGAGACCTTCCACTTGTTTACCCAATTTTCACTTATCTTCGCTTATGCAAATGAGAGGACTAGATCCCCTTTTATACTTGCCTAGGAGGATAATTTTTCATCTCACCGAAGGCCGACATAGGGGAAATAAAATCCCGAAGAACAAATTAGGTCCAAGGGTCATATGGACCCATTTAAGGGCCACCCAAAGAAGGAGGAAAGGGGTGCCACACCCCTGTCTTGCCCCTAATTTGGGGGCTGGACAGGGTCACAAGGGCTGAAACAGGTGGAGATTTGGAATGATGGTGCAAAGAGGGGTCCCAATTGAGTAGGGAAATGCAGTCGCTAGGGTGATGACCTAAAACGTGGTCAAAATTGTAAGGGTTACAATTTTATGACGCTACAGGAGCAACAATAGAGACAAGATTTCAAGCATTGAAGAGTAGATCAACATTCTACTTCATGAAACCCTAATTCCATGTGGAGGCAAGCAAAACTTCATAAAGAGGTATAAGCATTTCATTTTCAGTCAATTCAACATCCCCTCAAAGAGGAGGATTTCTACTTTCAGTCCTTTCATTTACATTACTTCAACCACTTGGTTAATTCCAAAACTAGGGTTTGATCTAAAGACAAACCCCTATTCCCAACACATTTCCCTTTCTTTCTGTGTGTAGGAAATAGGTGCACAACTATACTTCTAGAATTAAGATTTATTCGTAGAGATGGAAAAACCCTTTTCGATGCGCGAAAAGTTCAGAGGACCGACAGGAGGGTGCTCTTTGTCCAGACACACGGTCCTTGCAAGTTTTACTGGATTTTGCAGAGCACCTCCGAATCATCTCAAACTTCTCAAATCCAGGTGCACAACTGAATCCCGAATTTGTAGCTCATTGTTTTCTCATACTTTGTCTTCATTTCCAACATTTAGTCTTAATTCTTTTTGACAACTTACAAAAGAGGGTTAATTGCATTTCAATCACAACCAATCTACTTAGTATTCAATCCTTACATCATTTAAGATTGGATCTAGTAGATTCATCCTCTTCTTTTGAATGTAAAGTCTCCCCAAGTGAAAATTTAACCTTAGTAAAGCTCCCACCTCTTCTTTCAAGTGGTAAATTGGCTAAGGTTCCCAATTTTCCACTTTACAATTCTATTAGCTAAGACACAGTTTCATTTTTTTTTTACTTCACATGCATATATTCTATCTCATTTATGGGTTTGTATAGAGAATTCCTTGTTGTTGTATTCATTAAGGTGTATTCTCTTCTCTTATATTTATTTTACTCTTTATCCTTGGAATATAGACTTTGTTGCTAGCATGAGATAAAGGAACCCACTTGCAACATGTTTAATTTTCTATCATATCGTCACTCTATTAAATAATATTTTAAATTTTCATAAAAATAGTGATAGTAGTCCTCACAATATTACACAATCTCATTTCTTTAGCAAAAAAGAACTCAATATATTCCTTAAGAATCACCCTAGGTGAGATATGTAATGTTATCTTTTTTCCATCCATGTATGAAGTTGAGTCATGAGGTTGAATAGTGTTAGGGGTTAAGTAGGAAACACCCTAAGTCTTTTACATGAATCTATATCTACTCAATAGAGGTGTAAAATCCTTGCTAGTGATAAGCCAACTTATACCTGTACTTTTTGATAGTTAGAATTATAGTTTATTATGAGTTGGGTATGATTTATCTCCAAATCAATTATCCCATAATTTATTTTTAAACGTCTTTAATAGTTCAGACACTTGAAAGAATCCCTCCTAGGCCTAGTAGAACCTAAAGTTGAAGTAAATATCAATTCTTATCACTTGGTCTATCCGTGTCCAACCATAATTACAATATGTTTACCTTGTCATCCATGTCACTTATATATAGTTTTGTAGCATCATAAATTGTAGCCTCACACAATTTCATCCGCACCTAGACCTCGCTTTCATGTTTTGGCCTCTTATTCCCTATTACTATTTTGATTATGCTTACATGCAACTAGATTTAGAATCTTCTACACCTAAGTGGGACTTTGTTCAAATCTAGATCCCGATTGGTAGGAGTAAGACACCCTAGGCACCCTATACCCAGGACTGGGACACCTTGTGTGCCATGGTCCCAGGATTGGGATTCCCTTGGCGCCCTATAACGAGGACTGGGACGCCTTGGGTGCCATGGTCCTAGGGCTGGGATTCCCTAGGCACCATGGTCCTAGAATAGAGATGCCCTGGGTGCCATGGTCCTCCCAAAAGGGCCCAAATTTGGATCCCACCATGGTCACATCTTGAAGGCAGGAAAACATTCTCGGTGTTGCCCTGTTTTGAAATCTTAAACATATTTTGTGTAGTTAGGTATAAAAAAAAGCCTAACCCCCCACCATTTTCATATACAAGATCTCTCTACAAGTTTCTCAATTGCACTTTTTCAAATTCAAGAGAGAAATCAATCAAACATCATCAAGGCAGTGAAGGAGAGGTCAAAGTACAAATTTAAAGCATTCATGATGGCATCAATGGTCAAGGCTTTATGAAGACATCCTACATGACATTATCGAACTTAGCATGATGAATTCGATGCATGTTTCATTGAGGTATCAAGTTCCACTTCAAGCATTTCAAATTTAGATCTAGAGCCTTATCCTCAAAAGATAAAATTTTACATCAACATTTCCATTACATTTCAATTCAAAGGTTAATTCCAAACACGAAGTTTGACCTAAGGCAAACCCCCATCAACAATAACTATTTCCTTCTTTTGTGTGCAGACGACAAATCCAGGAACCAGAGATGGAGATTTCAGTAGAGAAGATGATGACAATCAGATCTTTGACTTTTGCAGAGGTGAAAATAAAAGGACCAAGATGAAAAATCAACCACGGTCTCGAGGATTTCTAACTAGCTTCTAGGAACAGATTATGTACGACATGCTAATTTCTGAAAGATTCTAGTCTATCTGCATTTGGCATCAAGGATTGAGACACAAATTGCCACATGCTCTCACACTTCAAGTCAAACTTGTTGTCACAAGTGCTCCTCTATTGCTTCTTCTTAGACTTAGCCCCTTGTTTGCATTCCATATCTATAGCTTGTTGTTTTTGTTGTTGCATGTCAATTCTTCATCATTAACCATAGATAAAGCATTAAAATACGTTCAAATCAATGAAGAAAAAAGAACTTGATCTACATTCAATCTTCATGCATTTATGTCTTTGATTCATTTTCCCCTTAGATTAAGCCAATTGGTTGACTTATTCATGTGGTAGTGATAGGTGGCAGAAAATATTATATATGAAGTGTTGCAAGTGGTTATGTAGTTATAGTTGTGGTAAAATACATCTATGATTGACAAATAACAAGTGAATTTTTTTAGCTAGAGGAATTTAGGTTGGAAGAGGAAACATTAGTTGAGGAAATTAGTTATAGTTGTAGAAAAAAACATCTATGATTGACAAATAACAAGTAATCATTGAGTACACATTAGTGGTTAAAGTAATGGTTATAAGGAAAATATTTGAATGAGCGTTAAATTATGTTTAGGGTTTAAATACGATTAAAGTTAAAGATTAATTATGTAAGGTTTAATGTTAGATTAGGGTTTAAGTAGGATTGCCATTGGGAATCAATTAGGGTTTTAAGGTTAGATTTAGAATTAGAATTAAAGACATGATTAGGGTTAGGAATGAATTAGCATATTGATCAATGTTATATTAGGGTAAATAAATAAGGTTAATGTCTAGAATATTTTAAATTTCCTTCATGTAGTCGAAAGGATTTATTGAATCGTGTCACATCAATCTTGTTATAATCAACTTTTTGTTATTATTTGTGAATATTAAATGTTTTCAAAATTGATATGTCTCAGCGTACTTTACTTAGATTTTTTAAAATATAAGTATGCTAGTTTATCTAAGGCTGGGGTCCCATGGAGGGGGGCTTCTTAAAAAATAGAGCTAGAGCTGCTTGAGATTTTTTAGGAATATTTGAATGTTGGTAGTGTCATCTTAATTTTAAACTCTTAAAATTAATCAAGTTGGTTGTAAATACATTTAGTTTAGTCTAAAAAATTCAAATGATTGACAAGTTGCATAAAATATTCGTAAGCTAGTGGGGCAATTTGTAGCGCCACCCCATTTTCTTAAAATTATATGCCTAAAAGGTAGGACTCCTATTTTTTGAAAAAAGATTTAAAATAATTTTGTAGCAAATTTTTTTTTTTTCATGAGACCATATCTTCTTTAAAATAGCTGACCAGAAAGAAAAAAAAAAAGAAAGAAGAAGAAGAAGAAGAGCGCACTACAAAGACGATGTATATGCGGCATGATTTAGACAACTGACTAAAGAGGAAAGAGGCTCAAATAACTGCTGTGGGGGACAGAAATGCACAGAAATCGCAAGTTTTCTGGAACAAATATATTGAATTTAATTAAAATATTATTAGATTTAAAGAGCAGCTGTTGAGATGGCCGAGTTGGTCTAAGGCGCCAGATTAAGGTTCTGGTCCGAAAGGGCGTGGGTTCAAATCCCACTCTCAACAACTAGAAAGTGTTTTTCGGTTTCTGTTTCATGGGTTTTTAAATTGTTTATCAATCGCGTTCCTCTAGAGGTCGGAGTAAACGTTTCCTTGAAAACTTAGTTTTTCCATTTAATTAAACTTTTCCATTTTGTAGGCACAAACGGGCATTTGGTCTAGTGGTATGATTCTCGCTTAGGGTGCGAGAGGTCCCGAGTTCAATTCTCGGAATGCCCCAAATGAGCTTTTTTGCATTACATACAGAACGACGATATTATCGCATTGATCATGCCATTAAATCTAATCTACTTTCTCCATTTAAGTGTTGATGAGAGCATGTTAAATAATAGCGACTTCGTAATCACGGGCATTTGGTCTAGTGGTATGATTCTCGCTTTGGGTGCGAGAGGTCCCGAGTTCGATTCTCGGAATGCCCCTTTGCTCTGCTTTATGCTTTCATTTTATCTACTCCTGGCCAATGCCAATTGAAATGTATTTCTGAGATTTCCTCCCGCCATAACTAACACAGTCATGCTCTCTCATCCAATTTTGTTAAGGATTTGTACATTCTTTTTCTCACTAAATTATTTCACTACACACTCATTTTCTCTTTTTAAGACTTGATACCATGTAATGGATAAGTATTGACCTCTTCTTGATTGTTGAAAGACATTTAAATGCTTTCACAAATAAGTCATTTTTTTCATGTTAGTCAATCATTTTGATCATGATGCTATTATTTTGAAAAAGATAATAAATATTTATCGAACATCAAAAAGATCTCATGAAACACAAAAACAATGAAACATTCACTTGATATTATGTGATGGATAATCGTTGATTTCTCCTTGAATTGGTCAAGGTTATTTATGCTCTCGATTGAACTCAAGATGGAAACCCTCCTATTGAACGAGTACTCTATGCTATGTATATGGGTCCTTAAGACTATCCATAATCTAGAGGTAGTTGACATCCCTTACTGTAGATAGGGAACCTTCATCAATCGAGGGGTATAAATGTAGTAAAGACCCTTACTAGGCTTATTAACAATGAGAGCAAAGTGATTAAGACATGTCGATCATCCTTAAGCCTCAACAATTTTCTTATGGTGGAGTTATATTTACAAACACTCCCATGAGCTTTTTTAAGACCTTCATAAATAATCACTTTCCTCCATGTTAGCTACAAGTTTGATCAAGATGTCATGACTTGTGAAAGATACTAAACAATTCCTTCACACGAAAGAGTTCTACGAAATGCAAAGATAAAATAAAATTTCTTGTCACTCTATTTCCCATTTAAGGATCTACAAAAGTTCCTATTAAACAACCCACCTTATCCTTAAAACCAATCAATTGGTGTTGTTGAATCAACCTCAAACCCTCCAGACACATACGACGATAAGAAATTAGTCAATAGTTCAAACTTAAAAGACTACATCAATTATTGCATAAACTCAAACTACCTAAATGAGCCACAACATTCTCATCCAAGTCCCAAAACTAATACCTTTTCTAAAATATCATTAGAGCCTTTATAATTGCATTTTTTTTTAAATTTCCACTTGTGATTGGTGCCTAAAATGGTTGGTGATGAACAAACATCACCACACATTTCTATGGTGAAATCCAAGCCCAAAATAAATAAGCCATTCTCATGTAAAACATTTGTGACACTTCTCTAAACACCATAACATTCCTTTATTTTTCCTAAAAAATAGTAAAATTTACTTCTATGGTGTTTCGCAAGGTAGCCTAGTGGATGTCAACCTGAAACGAACAATTAAGTGAAGTCGCAAACTCTTCTAACTGGGTTTAAGATGTGTGAGTCAAAACACATTGGTTGTATTGACATAGAAGGCCTAACTTGATGATATGCATCAACATTGTTTGAAGTAGAAGCATCTCTATTTGAAAATTAACATATTGGAGCATGTTTGGCTGTTTTGTGATAGACTGGCTATTTTTTCATTACAACATTGTTATCGAGAGTAGAATAAAGTAGCAAATATAATGGTCAATCATGCTATTGAATATCCCAAGGACATAATTATAGTGGCAACTAAAAAGTGTGGAATAAATAACATCAATCTACACAGATGACTCTAATTTTGATTTGGAAGTATTGTCATTCATTTCAAAGTTTAAATTGCTAGCTCTTTAGATTATTGATGAATGAGTGTTTTGTATTCTTGTGGAATCCAACAAAATTATAATTTGGTGGTGGAGATAGCGCATCACCAATAGACTAGAATATTTGCTATATCATAAATGGAAATTTCCACTCACCTATAGAGCATTAAAGATGGACTAAGTGCACATCCAAATAGGTTAGACTATGTGTGGTTGGCCTAGTGGTAGTGAACTTGTGTTCTTGAAAGAGATGTCACAAATCCATATCCAAGAGGGGGTAATAAGCCATCTATAAACCCATATATAAACCGTTCAATAAAAAAATCAATCTTTCTTTCTTTCCTTATTCAGCTAAATTAAACTCATTTAAATTAAAATTTAACATTCCTTTTACACACTAATAACACTAATAACACTAATAATTGAGCACGTTGACATGTAGCATCTCACTTTGCATCATTTGCCGTTGAGGAGTCATAGGCCTTCCTTTCAAAACCATAACGATTCTGGTCCAGGTAAATATTCTCATGATGATTGAGTTTTCAATTGTTTTAATCGTAGTGCCTCAGAATTTTAGGGTTTGAAATTCTAGGGCTTGATTTTTTAGGGCTTGAAATTCTACGGTTTGAATTGCCAGTTTTTTAGGGTTTGAAGATCTGGAGTTCGAAACTCTAGGGTTTGAAATCCCGTGGTTTGAATTTTTACTGTTTGGAATTTTATGATTTGAATTGTTTTGGATTTTGATTATGTGGATTGAATTTCCTAGGTTTTTTTCTCGTGTGGTACTTTTCTTCTATCTTATTTTGAATGTGATGGCAAATGAAATCTGAAATCCTAGGATTTTGTTTGGCAATATTGTAGATTGTTATGGCACCCTCTTGGCGCGAGCCTGTACCCTT
Source organism: Cryptomeria japonica (assembly GCF_030272615.1). NCBI lineage: Eukaryota > Viridiplantae > Streptophyta > Pinopsida > Cupressales > Cupressaceae > Cryptomeria > Cryptomeria japonica. Next base: position 104,881,416 of record NC_081410.1, read on the forward strand.
CGGAATGAATGATGGATTTGAGTTTCCTGCAATGACAGCATTTCAATTACCCACAGAGCTTACACCTGCCCTAAATCCTGCTACAGCCGATCCAGCCAGGGTTCAGAATGTCATCCAGGAAATTATGCCCCTTGGTGTTGTCCCACTTAATCTGGCGAACAATGTTGCAGAGGCCCTTGTTTTTGGGATCCAATCTGCCCTTGCCTTGCAACGCATAAGAATGTAATCCAGTAATTAAAAAAAAAAGAGTTAATAAATCTAAATTCTTTTGGAGATTTGTTACTTTTGTTAGATTCAATTTCAGCAACTTAAAATTCTTTTTTGTGGATTTCTCCCTAGACTCTGATGTAAAAATTTCTTTTTGTTTTTGGGATCCAATCTGCCCTTGCCTTGCAACGCATAAGAATGTAATCCAGTAATTAAAAAAAAAAGAGTTAATAAATCTAAATTCTTTTGGAGATTTGTTACTTTTGTTAGATTCAATTTCAGCAACTTAAAATTTTTTTTTTGTGGATTTCTCCCTAGACTCTGATGTAAAAATTTCTTTTTCTTTTCGTCACTATGAACCCGCCTTTGTTGTCATTCTGAATTTGGCGGGTAATGTCACAGAGGTCCTTGTGTTTCGGATCCAATCTGCACTTGGTCTGTAACGCATAATTTGGAAATTTCTAGGAATTGTTAATTTTGTACTTTCAGTTCAATTGCTGAGTCTTAGAATTCATTTTTGTGGGTTTTTCTCTGTACTTTGATGTTAAAATTTCTTTATTTTCTTGTCGATTTAAACCTGCTCTGTGTTTAATAACAATAAAGCCATTTTGTTTTTGATAATAAAGTAGTCAAAACTTTAAACCTGCTCGGTGTTTAATAACAATAAAGCCATTTTGTTTTTGATAATAAAGCAGCCAAAACAGGGGGGCTGACCCGGAAGAACAACAAGCCTCAAAAGAGAGCTAAACCAGCAGACACACAACAGACAAACAGCAGTCAGCCAATCCCTACCTTAAACATCAAAAACAAAAACCACCTATAATTGGATAACCCAAGATTGAAACCAATCTCGTCCAAATAGCCCCTTAAACAATAGATACGCAGCATGTTGTTCATACTTCAGAGTATAATAACTGCGGAAAGTAGCAAGAGTCTTAAACTTAAAAGGGATCCAACCGATCCAGAAAATAAAACTACAACAAAAAGGAACAGCTTCCACCATGAAACATGTTTTCCAGCTCCCAAGTGCTGTGAGGCAATCTTCAGCAAGGAACTCAAACAGTTCCTTCATGGTATCACCTTCCAGCCCGCCCTGATCCAATTTCTCCTGATGCAACATGCTCATTGTAGTAGCCGAGGAGTGCATGACCTTTATGGCGAATTTCCCAATTTTGTCGACATGGGACTCGATATTCTCCAGCTTCTTCTTCACTCCATTCAGGTCCTTGGAGATGGCATTACAACTCGCACACTGCCCCACCTCCTCCTTCTCCCCACCTTCAACGGCAGTCTGCCCGCCCTCAGACTTTCTTCCATCCTCCTCAGAGATGTGCAGGGGGGAAGAGTTAGAACAAGGGGAGGCAGTTTTATTATCATCCTTGTTTATCTCAGAGTCAGGGGCCTTATTACCTAGCTTAGAGGAATCCGAGCCTTCCGTAGCCTCCATCTCATCCTCCACCTTATCACTTTCAGCTTTCTCGGAGTCTTCTGTCTCCTCATTAACATAGTTCTTTCTAACAATAATTTGTTTCATCTGGGGTTTGCCAGCAAACCTGTGGGATCTTCTCGGGGTCACACCATCCTCCGCGTCAGACTCGACTAACAGAATTTTAGGATCTTTCCTGAGTTTCTTGGAGGAGGGTTTAGCAGCGGAAGGATTGCCTTTGTTCTTCTCCCCAATTTTGGGGGAAATGAGAGGGGCATGATCAGGGGACTGACAAGGCGTAATAAGTTTTTTCGAGGTCTTTTTGAGACCATTTTGTTATTTCTAAGTTAACCATTTTGTAACTCCTAAGTTAGCCATTTTATTTCTAAGTGTCTTATGCGGTAGTCTTTAGACATGTGAAATTTTTTTAAAATAATACCACAAATATGTAAAACATTATGGTTAATTATATATTTTGAAAAATAATAAATATTAAAAATTAAATGTATAGATAAATTTACGCTCTAATTATTTCTGCTGTCACAACATTCCCATTATTTATGTACAATGATTTAATAAAATAGGCTTAGTATTTATATTCTGTATTTTCAAAATCCAAATAATTAAATGAGCTTTTATATGATTTAATAATAAAAATACTGAATATTATGTTGGTTTTATCTAAGTCTATCAGAACTGGTAACCAGGGTTACAACTTTTGTAAATTTACATAGAACGTCTGTATGTTGTTTTGGAATTCAATTTAATTTTCTGGATTTTCAAATCACACATATTATTCTGTAGCAAAGATGTAACACTGCTTATAAAGATAATATCAAAGAAGAACAAGTTGTAAAATAAGGCCTCTTTGTGGTCCCTGCCCTTGCTCATGTTAAAAAGAATATTTGTCTATGAAATGAGGCTTGTTTGCGGTGCTGTCATTGCCAGTCTATGAAGTATTTTGTGTAGATACATTTTTCCATTAACCATGTAAACGGTATCGGCAGTTGGTCTGTGCAAAGTCAAGCCAACAGTGGATTTTTGAAAAACTAAGTCAAACCTAGATTTATAAGCAAAAAACCAGGGTTCTGTGGATTTGTCAAAGTGCTAAATTTTTTCCATTTTAAACCTTTGGATTTGAATTCCATTGACACTTCCCATTTGCCATGTCAGTGCTGCATAAATGTAATGCTACTATGATTGAATAATATACAAACGTTGTATGTTGAGTTTTTGTGCTTCCTACTAAGATAGGCTAGTACGTTTATTAACGAGGATGCCATTTTAGGATTAGGTATCATACTTTTGGATTGGAACCGTTGTCTTTAAAATAGATTTAGATTTACCAGTGAATCTCTTGGGGTGTATTCTAGAATATGATTTTTTGAACGAGAAAATACCCATTTTTTTGACAATCAATTGATGGAGTGTTGTAGAACTAGAAATCATTTGTTATGATTTTATCGTTAACTCATATTTGGCATTGAAGAGGTCTCAATGATGTTGCAGTCCATGAGATGCAATCTTACAAGGTTTCTTCATGTGTGATTGCCAGTAGAAGGGTACTGCAAACCGTACGTATCTCACCTTTCTATGAAGTTAGATTTTATGCGTTTCACTCACTTGAGATGTTCAGAACATTTGGTTATGTTGGATATCTTTATTGACACTTGAAATTAGATCTGTTTACTCTATGGATGTTAACCAGACATATTTATACTACATAATAAATTTAAAGAAGTGCCAGTATCCAATCCACCAGAAAACTTGGAAATGTGAACAGCAAACCAGTTTTATAAGTTTGAAGTATGGTATGATTAGATGAGTTTATATCAGAGGTAGATAGCTTGCCTGGTAATTCATCTTTGATCCTTAGAAAACTTGGAAATGTGAACAGCAAACCAGTCTTTATGAGTTTGAAGTATGGTATGATTAGACGATTTTATATCAGAGGTAGATAGCTTGCCTGGTCAGTGATTACCCAAAGGCAAAAAGGGGATTCTGCAAGTGAAACTGGATGGGTTAAATCAAAACTGGAAGGCGATTCTGCAATCTTTATCTTGATGACTGTCTTCAAGCGAAGCAACAAAATGTAGTGCTAGATAAATGTGAATCCTGTTTAATATGATATTACCATTGTTGCAAGAATGATGGTTGATACCTTCCTCTGGCTGTGTGAACACATATTGCATGAATCACAGTGACATTCAGAATTTTGAATGGCCTGGTATATGCGTTTAAAGTAGTCTGCTCCGTCTGACTGATCTGAGATGGAAAATCCCATTTTATCATGGAGATTTTTCTAGTGTAGCATGAGGTACTGAATTTTCCACAATTATGGATAAAATTTCTTTTGTGCACTTTTTACTAATATACTATATCTTAAAGACTTATTGTATTTAGTACACTTACATCTTGGCCTACACATTTACTGAAGATAATTAATCAACGAGGAACACGATTTTATAAATTCGTACATACTAAGACATTACGGTCCATATTTCAGAATCAGATTTACGGAGGAAAGATAATCGGTTTTTAAGCTACTAATTGCTTATAGACGTGAAAGAGATCAAAGATAGACGATATTAATCGAGATGAAGATAAAACTGGTCGCAAGGCTGCATACTACCATAAGCTACATGTTTGTTATTATTGCTGTACAATATTTTACTTATATCATTGGTATTAATGTAAAAACTAATATGAGAATACTAGATAGAAACCAGGGGATTTACAATATATGTCCTATGAGTATCACTATGAAATGATCCTCAAGGCATTCTGAATTTCTTAAAGAAAAGCATATTATGTTGATTTGAGATTTTGCTTGTAGTGCTGCAGATCAGATTTAAAGCACGTGCACAGTTGTTTTCAGAGGCATCTGCTCAAAATTCTACACTGCAGGCGAAACTGTAAATCCTCAGACATGATATGCTTCTTTAAGAAACTCAGGATGCCTTGAGGATTGTTGTTATGCCATGTTGTCATCCCCTAGATTCTATATAGTATTCCGATATCTTTAATCTTAATAGACTTGTTTTAGCTAGGAAAATAGGAATATCTTCAAGGCAAATAGATCTACAGTATGATAGTTTATTTTCTGTCTTTAATATTCACCCAGGATTTGTGACTGACCTTTCCGTGAAAGACCTCTTAATTGTAGGACTGCATAACTGGCAGGGAGCAAGCTTGTTGAGTTTTGAACCTGGCTCGTCATTGTGGTAATCACTGCTTTCTATTACTAGATCATGGCCCATTGAATTACTTCCTATATACCTGCGTTTAATGTGCAGAAATCCACCTGTTTTTGGATATATTCCAATGCTGTCTGCTCTGGGTATTAATGAGATTTGGAATGAATCTTGTAGTTGCCTGTGAAACCCGGAGTTTTTGTTATGAAGTCCTGTGTATGTTTTGTATGGTCCTGAATTTTCAGCTCAAATGGGGAATGAGGTTCCACTTGTGCGTTACACTGAAGTAAAGAATAGTTTATTGGAAGCAGACACATAAATAATTTTGTTGCACATAATTCTAACTTTTATGATCATTATTTTTTATCTTTTGAGATTGTTACTGTTCTTTAATAGAAGCACTGAACTTCTGAACATTAACACACCTCTCAAACCTACCCAATTGATCATGACAAATATTAGAAGCAAAAGAAGCATTTTAAGATGAGCAACGGGCGTAAACCGTGATTTCAATAAAATGTTTGTGAGTTCGCGTTTAAAAAATAAGATGACAATTTTACTTTCCAAAATTTATAGTTAGCTGCACCGTGCTGAAACATGTCATTCTGTACAAACAATAGCATGTTGTCCTTTATAAATGTGAACCCTGTTTAATATGATATTACCATTGTTGTTGTAAGAATGATGGTGGATACCATCCTCTGGCTGTGTGAACACATATTGCATGAATCACAGTGACATTCAGAATTTTGCATGGCCTGGTATATGCGTTTAAAATTTGTCTTGTATGTCGAATTAAAATTTGCCAATCTATTAAAATAACTCCCACTATATTTTTACATGGATCGCAAGTGCATTGGTTTTTGGCCTCTACCTTGAAGAGTTACTTTCCATAGAAATGGGACTTGGATTGGGTGCAAACTGGACAAGGGTGATTCGTCTCGGGAATTGAGACTTGGCAAAAAACCTTGATGTAGACTTGGCAAGATTCAACAAAGTGAAAAACCCAAGAAATTTAGAGATTTTAAGGATTTAAAAGTTGTTTCATGCACCTTTATTAAATAAACCTTAAAAGACACAATAACATCATCAAATAGAAGCTAATTTTATCACATACACAAGTGTACATTTATCACGTAAGTGTAAATGCAAATTGTAGCTGAAGGAGCAAACTTAGATATTTGAATATTGTCAAATGTATACAAAACTCATAGAATATGAAATCTATGGTATCAAATGTTTCAAACAAATATCAAAACAATAACTACAAGGCTAACTCAAAGGAGCTTGGATCCCTCTTATAAATGCATCTAAGATAAGTCTTGGATGATTCAGTAGCCAGTCTCTACTTGTGGCTCCTTGCCATCTCCACAAAAATCAGTTGTGCCTATGTTTGCTTGTGCTCTATCCTTCTTCTCTGCCATGGCTACAACCTTAGCCTCTCTATCTACTTGGTCGATCCAATCAAGGTCCTCATCACTAAAGATAGGATTTGTAGCCTTGGTGATCACTTGGATTTAGGATCAACCTCCTCTAGCATGATGGGGGTGGAGTCATGGGCCAAAACCTATCTCTGTCCATGACAAAGGTTGTAATGAATGAAGACTATATCATTCAACCTCACCGTAAATAATTTATTGTGCTTTTTGGAGTGTATGTGCTCAAACCTACTCCAATTGCTCCCACAACCAAAAACATTGCATAGTTGACTCAAAATGTGATTGGCTATCCTTTGAAGATTTGGTGTTTTAGGACTAAACATTTGCCACCATTTATTTGAGATGAGAAAAAAGGAAAAAAAAATTAGTCTCATTTCCAACTTTAAGACAGTTATAAAATTAAATTATGCCCTTAAAATATATTTTTACCTAGCTGCAAATTTGTCCAACTATATTTGCAAATTTGATGAGAGAAGATCTACCCTTTTGCATTTGGAAAGCCTTGTGACATTATAGTGGATTATAGTGCTACTATCACTAGGTGACATTCACTCGATCACTTAGTAGAGCCCATTAAGAACCTCCTCACTTGCCTTGAATATAGGATGGAAATGGAATACCAAGGTGAGGTAATAAGTGGTTGCATGGAGGGGCTTATGAAGTTGGAGGTGCCATTTCCTACCAATGATCTCCCAAATGGGATAATACTTACTCTCCTCTCTTGCATAAATAGATCTAATGGCCTTCTTGGCCCTATCCATGCCCTCGCATATGTAGCCCATTGTAGGCTTCTCCCCATCAATAACTTGTAGGAGAACTACCAAGGGCTCAATGAATTGCAAATATTGTGAAACATTAAAAGTTAAGTGTTAGTGAAAATAAGCAAATAAAAGAAAAATATGAATAAAAATTAAAACATAATGTAAAATTTAAATTTTTTTACCTTCACAATCTCTGCGCAAGGGGCCCAAAAGTTTGACTTTTCAACATATGCAATTCATCACATCAATCCTTGTAGTGGTTTTAGTATAGGATGATGAAGTCCACTCCTCAATATCAAACATACGCTTCAAACTTGCCTTTGATCGAATCAATGATTGTAATGTGATGAAATTGGTGGCAAATTTAGTAATTCTATGATGAGCCAACTCCTTCTGCCCCTTGTATTGCCTCATTAGGCTAAGGACTTGTGCGTTATTGTACATAAATTTGCAAATATTTTTTGCCTTATCTACAAATGTCCTAATCCATGGAAGCTTGTGTATATCCTCTAATATGAGGTCAAGGCAATGGGTAGCACATGGAGACCACAATATAGTTGGATGCCTCTCCATCAAAAGTGTACCCACAACAACATAATTTGTTGTATCATTGGTCACCACTTGAACTATATTCACCAACCTCAAGCATGACTTCCTCAATAGCCCCGCATAGGAATGTGTGGAAGCATCAATAGACTTAAGGAACATGGTGCCACCTGAAATTTGAAAATAAAGGAAAATAAATGATCATTCAGTTGATCATAAATTAAAAATATTAATCACTTAAATCAAATTCAAATTATTCCCACATTGAGAGAAGTAGAATGATCAATCACTTGCAGGAGAAACAAGAAAAATTAGGAGCATCTTATTTCTCCTATTAGTCCAACCATCAATCATTGCAACCCTTCTTATTACATATTTCGTGTTGGTCCTCCAATGTGGCTTTTACATTAGCTATCGTTTCTGTTAAAATAGGGCCACTTAAGTCAAATTTAGAAGGGGCTTTGAACCTTGCCTTGCTTTGAACCAACGCTACATCCACCTCAATTTGCTTTGAATATGTAAAATCTATAAAAACTGGTTGGATTGTAGTAGGTACCGGGGAAGGTGGACATCATAGATAGGTGATAAGTTACAAGATGCTATCTATCTTTTGGGTTGGCAAATGGATACAAGAATCTGAACTATGTCGATGAATGTAATTTTTGTTTTCTATTTATACAAATCAACATTAACTGATCAAAAAAGAAAAAAAAATCAATTTTACCTCTTAAAACAAACTTCAAATGAAATACAACCTCTTTTCAATCCTTTGTATGGAGCTCTTGATGCACCAAATGTGAGTATTATGCTACCCCAATGCAATTTATTGACAAATTTTTGGTCTTCCTCCTTGCTGGTTGCTCTACAATGCACTCTTGTTTTTCCTCACAACTCACTCTTCTCCTCCTATATTGCAAATACAATGGAATGAACTCACTTTTAGGGTTGGGGAGAATATAAGGAAAAATAAGCTTAAAACACTTTATTTTGTATTTTTTTTATTCACATTTTCCCTATTGTCTGCTAGCCGGGTCTGGGCATCAAGACTCGTTGGGTTCGGGCCGAGTCTCTGAGTCCTAAGACTTGCTAGAACTCGCCCAAGACTCCAATGACTTCTAGTGAGTCCCATCTCTATTCAATGCACAATATTCATTTGAATTGCAAGTCAAATCCTCTTGAACAAAAGCATTAATTTAAGTTCATGGGGTAAAGTTTTCAGTATGAAAATATGTTCCCTATGTGGAAGCTGCAAAACCAAGGAGTGCAAACCTTTTTTGATTCGAGAAAACTTAATTCTATGATTACTCGATTAATGACGAGAAATTAATCTTGGAAGATAATAGTAGGTTTTTCGTCTTTAAGACTTCAGGACGTTTGAGAAATAAAGCCCCACTAGGGAGGGGTTAACAGTCAAGGAGGCTAACTTTATGAGCATGTAGTCATCACATAGAATACCGTAGGTTCTTTTTTTAAGAAATGTGAATTAGTCTCTTCTCTATAATCCAAAGGCACCAATAGAGTAAGCCAAACTAGAATCCAAACAATTCGACCAACTAGACACCAACAACCATTATAGGGAGAGCCAAATCCACAAGCTTCCCACACAAAGCAACATATTAACCAGACATATCCTCAAGAATCAACTTTTCTAAACTTTGGGAACAATCCAAAGTTAATTGTGTCCAATCACCAACATTCAATTTGACCTTATGCTTTGAAGCCCATTTAGTCAAGCAGTTAGCCACACAGTTTCACTCCCTCAAGATATGTATAAAAGAAGCATAATATGATGAGTTTGTCAAATGAAGAATTTGTTGGTCTATCAAAGCCGATTGCCAATTCACACATTCAAAATTCTAATCATTCAACATATTAATAAGAATTTGAGAATTTGATTCACAAACAACCTTGGGCCAACCAAGGCATATCTCCTTTCCAACGCAATAAGAACAACAAGGGCTTCCATAGGATTGTTAGTCTATTATTTCTAATTTTTATATCCAACACAAATTCATTAGTAGTTGAACACACAAAACTATTTGTTTTGATAAAAGAGAACACATTTTTATTTATAATATGATTTATATTCAATATAATGAACCACTTAATGTGCATCTAGTGCGGGTTTGTCTTCCCAATCTTCCTCTTCATTTTTTGGAGCTTTATTGTTATGAGGCCATTGACAACTCTATTTAGAATACCCTCTTACTGAACCACTCAATGTGTGTCCAATGTGGGTTCGTCTTCCCAATCTTCCTCTTCATTTTTGGGAGCTTTTTTGTTATGAGACCGTCAACAACTCTATCAGAGGCTTTTTGAAGGTGGATGACCCCACATCCTTTATGGGTCATTCTACATTTTCTCTAATCCTTATTGACATTGACATCTCTATGCCTCTCCCTGGGGATGTGGTTCTTATAGTTGGGGATAGGCCATGGACTCAATTGTTGGATTATGAGGGCCTCCCCTTTTGTTGTCGTAGATGTTTGTTAATTGGTCACTTAGCTATTGATTGTTCTCTCTCGAACCGTAAAGGTTTTGCGATGTGGTGGAAATATGCGAATGAAGTTCATTTGACTATTAATGCTTCCGATTTTGATTGCTCTTCAAATGTTGATGATGACTCCTCCCAGGATGAGGTTGTGCCTCTTACTGTCATTGGGACCTCTGTTGCCCCACTCGATCCTATTCCTTTTGGCCTTGAGGTTTTTACTCCTGTTGCTCTTGTTTTGCAGCAACAGTCTTCCTCGAAGGTTCTACAACATCAAAACACTTATGGTGTTGTTCTACAACAACAATCCATTCCTAGTGTTGTTCTACAACAACAATCTACTCCTGATGCTGGCAGAAATTCCGAGGGGATTTCGCCACTTGAACCTACTTGCAATGATATTTTTTTAATAGTATTGCCTAGACTGTTGTTTGTCATAGGTGGAAAAGTGTCTTCCCCCCACCCAAACTCTTCCGTGTTGAGTTAAGGGCGATTCTCCCCACTCTTGATTCGGGTTTATAACTTTCTGCTATTGTACTGTTGTTGGTTTGGCAGGCCTTTTAACAATGGTCCTTTGACTTGCTTTTATGGCTTGATAGACCTGAGCTTGTATAGGGCCAACGACCTAATTTTGTTGCCTTTCTTTTATGCTGTCTACGAGTTGTAGTATACATGACCAACACCCTTGTTTTGTTGCTTATTTTAATAAAAAACATAAAAGGACCAAGAGTTGAACACCCTTTTTTTTGACAATCATTCACATTTCATAAGTACGAAACATTTATTGTACTCACCTTTTATATTTGTGATAGGAAAAACTAATATGAAATATTTCAATGCATGTACATTACTACTCTAATAGTTTTACATGTAAGGATAATATTTTTTTCACCGTGACAACAATAATTGTTTAAATGGAAATCTTATTTTATAAATGACACACTTATAGTGGATAGTTATGACTATTTATTTCAAACAATTTTTTATTTATTTTTACTTGAATCCCATACAAATACTGGTCCCTCTCTCCTACAATGATGAGGACCTTATACCTATGTTGGTACCCACTTTTTTTAATTCCTTTTGTTTAAGTGGGTTATCTATTATCCTTTAAAGATAATTTTAATATTTTAATTAAACTTAATAAAACAATTTTTTATATGTTAAGATGGTTTTATTTGTCTATAATAATATCTAGTGCAAATTAATTGATTGAAAGGATTTATTTTCTTAAAAAGTAATATATAATATATAGGTAAGTTTTATATAAATTTTACAATTATTTATGTTATCAATGTTTTGGATTAAGGTAAAAATAGGTTTTGAAGGGACCCACAACCCTATCCAACGCAAACGAAAGATAGATCTTCAAAGCCCGCCAAAACTAGAAAGAGCCACTATCAAAAACAAAAGCTGCCCAAAAGCCAACAGGCAACCTAAAACCAGAGCAAGGGCCAAAGAAATCCAGCTCGATCATCTCCAAGAAAGGAACCTCAAGCTTTACGTCTAGAACTGACCTTGTGGGACTGAAGAGTCATATCAAAAAAAGGCCTAGACATCTTAGATTTCTTCCCCTTAACAGTAATCCATCCTTCTTCTACCTTAGTTGTTGCGTCAAACCAATCCAAAGAGCCCAATGCTGGCCCATCTGGAGTCGGAGAGAAAGCACCAGTAGAGGACACCACCGCCTTCTCAAAAGCACAAATATTCCCAATAGATAAAGCATCATTCTTAGCACATCCTGAAATAGTAGTCTCAACACTAGTACCAGAGGGGTTACCCTAAGGGGCAAGAGACAACACACCAGTCTCAACAACCCCATCACTAGAAACCACAATACCCTGCATCTTAGCAGCCCTTTCACTTGAAGCCGAAACAACCGTAGTACCCTTTGTTGCCTTTGAAGATTCCATTTTAGATTTCTTCTCAATAGAGTAATGCAAAATAGAAGCCCCCTTCCACCATGAGGCTGACATATTCTTCTTCGCAAGCCCACAATGCTCAGCCGCATGCCTCGTTTTAAAGCATCTCCCGCACCTAAACAAGATCCCTTCATAATCCAAAGTTTGAACCTAGCTACCCTTAGAAGAGTTGATAACTATCTCAGTTGCAAACCCCTTCAAAATATCAAGCTCTACCAAAATATGAGAAAAAGGTAGAGTGAAAAAGATCATAAGAATCCTAATCCAAAAGTAGGAACTTACCAAGAGCATCGCCGATCTCCTCAAAAAGAGAATCAATCCATAAATGAAGAGGAAGATAAGGAAGCTGAACCCACACTAGAATCTTATTGGATGTTTCAGAAAAAAAGGGTTGAAATCAAAGTGCCAGTGTTTAATCATTAAAGGTAAGTTATCCTTCCAGAAAAAATTCTCACACAAAATTTTCTTCCTATCCCTAGCATTCTCAAATTTTGCAACAAAAAATCCTCGAGCCATAAGGTAGATATTAACAGTACCAGAAATAAGAGGTTCCCAATGCTGGGAGATCCATCCATGTAGCTCAGGAAGATTGGGCTAGACACCCCTAAATCAACAAATAACGTTATGTGCAGCAAAAACATTCTCATTATGCTCAATATCCAGCTTTGTCTCCTTTCTCAGATTCACAAAGATGGCGTAGGAGACATGGATGAACCCTCTGTCACCACCTCCAATCAAAGACCCAAGCAGAACACCATAAGTTGTTGCAATAGGTCCAAGGCCGGAAACCCTAGCCACCACTGAGGAAAAGGAGGGGCGAGCATAACACTTCCTTTCCCCAACAGACATAGAACCCAGAGGCTTCGCTACCTCCCTCACATCCATACCACTCACCACGACAACATCACCCACGTCAGCATTGAAAGACCCATCACCTACCAAGGTCGAGGGAGAGGAGCCAATGGGACATGCAGAAGAGTTGCTACGATGGGTGAGAGTTGCTATTTCAAAAATCAATTATGTTATCAATGTTAATTTTTAAGTAAAATAGAAAATAAATGAAATTAATTAAATTCAATAAAATTTATGATTTATTTATTTATTTTGTCATGTCTTGTAAATGATATTTTTACATAGATTGATCTAAAATTTAATATAGTAGTATATTTAATGTCAGTAGTATCATATGATGCAGTTGTATTAAATGATCTCTCACACACACATTGAAGGTGTTGCCTCTATATAATTGATGCCATTTCATTTGCTATTATTTGAAGTTTTAACATTATTTTATCATACTAAATTATGAGGAGATGCTATTGCAATTCAATTAAATTTTATGAGGCATGATGTTTTCATTGATTTTTCTTCATTTGATGGGAATTGAGCTCACTCCCAATGCTAGCTACCACCTGCAAATATATGGATAGATCAATATTGTGAACAAACAAGTGGAAGTTTATTTGAGAAATGAAGTTGATTAGCATAAGAAGTGGATCAACTAGGTGTATTTGGGGGAGCACTACTACAACACCACCTACCAAATGTCAATCATGATGTTGTTGATGGCCTTGTATGGGTATGAATCTTTAAGTTTCATTGATCTCATTCTAGTGGATAGCAAGGTACCAAGAACAAGTGATGTGATTAAACAAAGCTAAGACGTTATGAAACCACTCAAGAATAATCATTAGTTGCTCAAAACTAATAGAAGATTTATGTAAATTATTATAGGATTAAGAGAATATTTAAGATCAAAGACATGGTTTTATGGGATTGTATATATAAAAGCAATATTTCTTGAAGGAAATTGAATAAAAAAAGCTCAAACCACATTTATACGAGCCTTAAAGAATTCAAAGAAGGATTGGTGAAGTGGCCTATTAGTTGGAGCTATCAAAGGGAAGCAAGATACATAATGCATTTTTTATTTATCCGACCTCAAAAAAAGGCTAGCAAAATATATAGAACCCTTAGATGAGTTGCCTTTGATTGTTGAGGATTACATACCAATTTTGATTCCTAAAAAAATTATGGGTGTAAGGGGGAGGAAGTTGAGAAACAAAAGGACCAAGAGTACCTTATTCAATAGAAAGATTTTGTAGAGGATGAAACATTGGAAGACCAAGATACATTAGAACACCCTTAAGGAAAAGGAATTTTGAGCCACGTGGACTTGTCATGTTCCATTTCTAGTTGATCTATGTTTGTACAATTATATTTGTACTCATGTCCTCCCTATTTCGATCTATTAGATGTTTTCCCTTTCCGAGCATGCTTTTTCTTCCAACTTCACTCTTCTCCTCTTCTTATCGGAGTTTCAAAGTTCTCCATCATAGGATGCCTTCCATCCAACCCTTGACACCTTGACCTCTAGTTTGAGTATTGTGGTATGGCCAACCATAATCTTTAATTTTTTTCCCTATGTTTTTGTTCCTTTCCTAACCTCCCAACACATGTCGTATTGCAAGTACAAGTATATTTTTGGCACCTTAACTTTCAAAGTGGAATATTTCCTTCCCATGTTCATTGTTAAAACTATTTGAAGTTGTGGGTGCTCTTGGTGGTTGACCTATTTATTTGTGGAGGAACAAATCTTCTCCATTAGGGATCATCATCCATGGTTAACCGAATCCCTTTTAGAATATGTTTTGAGAACTTATGTTCGAGCATGGGAATCCTAAGATATTAAACCTAGTGATATCAAAGGGTGATCTCATGCTTAATTCACCTTTAAGCTTTATTGGACATAAAATCTAGCTATATTATATTGATCCAATTTGCGATTATTGTTGTTATGAATTATTGTTTAGTTATTTATATAATAGAGCTATATGAATGTAATATAGTCCTTAATGTTCTCTTACACCTATTATTTCCTATTTATTACAATAAGACTTATGCATATGATTCTTCAATATGACCAACTATAGAATCATATGTAGTGGATGACTTATTGGTATTGGCATTGTATAGTTTTTGGATGAACCTTTATTTGATGTGGAGGATTGGGTTTGATTATAATTTGGAAGTGGATCTTGATATATGCATAATTGCTCATTAGGTGAAGAGGATGCATGTGCTTCCACTTTGATATCACCTTGTTGATGAGATCTTGGATATAACTTTAAAGTTTCATGCATTTCATTAGTGTGGTCTTTGATAAGATTGTACTCACAATATTCATTTTCTCTGAACCATGTGGGTTTTAGTGTGTCCTTATCAAAAGGTTGGGTGTGTGAGAATTTCATTAAGTTGACTTGAACAAATTTTTGAAATACTAATTCTATGCGTTCTTTCAAGGAAGAGAACTTATGTTTTGGATAATTAGGGGTTTTAGTTGTCCTTGAGGTATGGAAACATGAGATTTTTGTTGAGATTTTGAACATTGAGAATTGTAGTGCCCGACATAGAATAACATAATAAATAATAAATTAACATATTAATGCTAATTTATTATGTCATGTTTTAAATAGTTATTAGAATATGAGTTGGTAGTTAGTGGTTTGGGTAGTTGATAAGTTGAATAGAATTATGAAGCTACATAATGTAATCATTAGTGTGTTAAAAATGTGATTAAATTTGTGGTGTTGGAGTCTTTGACTCTTATGTGTATCTTAATTTAATATGGTATTAGATTACGTTTCTTGTGATATCTCTCTATTTTGCTTTCATTAATTCATCTTTCCTCTAAAACAGTTCATAAAAGAGTTAAGTAGTGCAAACTATGTGCAACAACCATTGTTATCCATATGCCATTCTTGCATTTTGTCAACAAAGTTGCAATGCAAACCATATACAAATTTGTCAATATTCATCATCCATTTGCATTTGGTTTCTCTTCTCTATCTATCTCATTCACTCTTTTCATTTCTTTCACTCCATTAAATCAAAGATGTTGTATAGTGTGTAGGCAATTGTGGTGGTGTAAGGTGGTTGAGAATTTTTTCATCGTTTAGTTATGAGTTTTTTATTCATCTAAAGATTGGTATGGATTTAATGTGTTTCTCTTTGATGAATAGTGAGGTTATACAAATGAGTAACTATTTTTTCATTAAGAACCATAATGTTGTTGGTATATTGTTCTAATTTAAAATGGTAGTTTAATATAATGAATAATCTCACTAAAACTACAATATATTTCTCCTTTCTTAATGAAATTTAGAAACTAAAAATGTCATCAAAAGTTAAGGAAAAGGAGAACAAATTCGAAAAACTATTTTACCATACTATTAATATTTAATTCACAATTTGATGTAGAATGTGGATGATTTATACGGTCACTACCAATTTAATTTCTATCTTTTATGGAGTCATAAGGGTATAATAGATTTTGTATTTGTGCATTGTAATTCGATGCATTATTGATATAAAAAAAAGCATCCAAAGAAAAGTTTGCATTGAATGAGGGAAAATATGAGATGTGCCAATTGTTGATATTGCAATAGGGGGTATTAAGAATTATAGTTCATGACATAAATTAGCACAATGAATTAAAAAAATCAATATGTTAATGTAGTTAGTTATTAGTTATGAGTTAGTTGATAGTTATTTTAGTCTTCATCTTTGGGATAGATCTTGACCAAAAATTGATAATGAGAGGTTTCTCAATGGTGAACTCCTCGCCAATAATTTTGACAAAAAGTTGTTTTAAAAGGATCCATATGTCAAAGATCATTTTTAGATTAAGATTTGAGGGACAAAAATATTGACAAGTCATTTTTTAGCATTGTCCAAGGATCGAAACTAGTGAGGCTCCATCATTGAAGGATGAAAATAAACCTCTCACAATTTCATTATTTAGCATTACAATGATCAAGCATAGTAACCAAATTAGCAAAAGTTGTAATGGATCCTTGAGGTAGGTGTAAAATTCACTCAAACGTTTATCCTCCTAGACTTCAAGGAAAGATTATCATAAGATATAAATCACTATCTAGACAACTTCCTAGTATGCCATAAAAAAATCTTTGACATCATCTCGAGGGTCTCTCCTTCCCTTATATTTGTCAAATTTTGATATGTCAAAAAGGAAATGTACCATTAATATTGCAAATATTTTATTTTTTATAATCTCATGGGCTAAATAATTCCAAAGAGATGGATTTGGAGGGTAAGATGGATTGTTGTATGGTAGTTGTGGATGAGTGGGCTAATATGTGTTAATTGGTGAAGCATGTTGATTTTGTTATGATGTTGAGTGTTGATAGGTGGATAAAAATGAATTCATTGGTGGGATGGAGGTCATTGGTAGGCAAATTTTAATGTATTTACAACCATAGTGGGTGGATTGGATGATGAAGCATGACTCAAAAGATGGAAAACACTTTATCCAATGCAGTGTAGGCAATGGATGACTTGTTGGCTATTTGTTGTAGGTGATTGGATAACTTGTGGCTTCTTGTCAGATAATATTATTGACCTTTGAACTATCAAAGTTTTGGGGAGCTTGGATTGACCTATCAACCATATAGGAGAGGGTTTGATTTCTCTAAATACCAAATTATAATAATACAAAATATTTTTGGCCACAAAATCCCAAAGATTGTACTACTTCACATCAACACCGTAACCAATGAAGATATATTTTATTACCTTATTGAATCCAACTTTGACTACTTTTCCATATACACATGTGCACATTTCTCAAAACTTTATACATAAAAATGCCATTCAAGTGAGGAATATTTTCACATTCAAACCTCTATAGGGGTTATCTCAACAAGTGTTGATGTAAGAGACCTATTGTTTAGGTAAAATTTAGTACCAACTACCTTTAATAACACTTTTATTGTAACCCCATTGAGCATACTACTAGCACTCCATCAACATCTTGTTCATGTATTCTACAAATCCATTGTGTTGAGGGGTGTATGGAGTTTACTTATTTCTTTCATATCATTCTCCTTACAAAATTTATCAACCTTTATGGAATAATAATCTTAACTATTATTAATCCTCAACACCTTGATTTTCCCCTAGTCTATTTTTCCAAAAGATCCTTAAATTGCTTAAATATAAATACTTTTAATTTGTTCTTGAGAAAATTCTTCTTGTCCTTGTAGAATAATCACTAATAAATGACACATAAAACAATTATTTAGATCATGATAAATTATTTATAGTTCCAATCTTATCAAAATAAATCAAATCCTATAATCAATAATATTTATGAGAATTGGAATAAAGTGAACATAATTTTTTGTTTCCATAAATATAATGTTCATAAGAGTCAAATTCAAGGGAAAAATATGCAATCCCCTCTACAAGATTTTTATTTTCAAGCCTTGTAGACCTTTTTCACCATATACTAGTGTCATAATATTTCCTTGTTAATAGGTAATTTTCTCTATGATGTACTCAAAATGCATTACTACCAATACTAGAAGTTGAAGAAGTATAGGCAACCTAGATAATCTCTTTGTATGTTCAACTGGTAACTTTTATATAGGTTCTAAAGCTAAGGATGCAAAATTCTAATCATCCTATAACTAGCCTATAGATCTTGTTGTATACCTACAACCAACCTATACATATTTTACAAGCCCTACTATAAAATTGTAACCAATCCACATCTAGTTTACAAGTATTGCTACAAACTTGTAACCAACCTATAACTATTTTATAGGTCTTACTTCATGTATATAAGAACTATTAGAACAAGTCTATATGCATACATTATCCAAAAGGGTGCACCAAATTAAACCCCCTTCGTCAGAGAGACATATCTTTGAAACATATTTCACCCTCCATTACAAGATACAACTTACACCCTCCTATTACGGTTTAGGCAGACTAAAACAATAAATAATATTAAATATAATACAAAATAAAAGAGGCAAAAACAACAACTCATAATATCACATGTTTAACATGGTTCAACCAATGTAGGCCACATCCATAAAGAAACAACCATCCATTTCTTTTTATTATCCAACAAAGAGAAAATTATGATATGATGATATTTCACATTCTACAACCACTTATTTACTAAACCCTTTTTGGTAGGTTACAAAGGTCAGTTTACATACCAAAATAACAACTAGCCCCTTTATTAAATAATGGGCAAGTTTTTCTTTTGGTGCGCTACCCCCATTAGCCACCAAATGCCTATCATGTGCTCTGCCTTCAAGCCCCCATTCGGGGATCACCCTCCAGGCCTCGCAAGAGGAGCTCTCCCCCTGCATTGCCCCCTTAATTGATCTGGGAGAAAACACAACTGACAAAGTTACCAAAATTTAAACCTACCGACATGATTAGTCTTCACATAACAACACCTCCATTACCAAATACTACTTACACCTTTCATTATCAATTACAAACTACACTTTGACATCATTTATTTTATTGAAAGATACCAAGTTTTTTGCCAAATAAGGAATGTGAAAAATTCACAAAATGCCTCTAATCTTCCTACTAGAGAACTAAATCTTGGCTTTCCCATGTAAAATAATATTGATAGAAGAGTTACCTTTTGAGATATACAATCCCATCATCGTATTTCTTCTAACTTGAAAGCCACTAATAACAAGGAGGCACATGGAAAGAAAATTTGGAATAAATTATCCACATCCTCATATTCATTCATAGTAAACACATTGTATATGCCACACCAAATGCATATGTTATATTCTCCTAAGGATAACAGTCATAATCATCATCATATCCACATTTCCCCTCATTTTCTTCTCCTTATAGTCATTTTTGAAATGACCTAGATTACTATAGTTTCAACATTTATCCTCAAATTTCTTAGTAGGATACTTGGATTTGTTACAAAACTTAGATATTCTTTTATCCTTCTTCTTTCCTTTATTCTTTAAATTTTTATGATTACTCAAAGCTTCCTTGGTAGATTTGGAATTGTTTAGCTTACGTCTTCTAAGATTAAATAAACCACTACCTCATCAAGCACAAACATTGAAGTAGAGTTCTTGATAGCCATCACCAAGTTACACACAAGTATATAAAAGAACACAAAAAGGTCATACATTGGTCTTCCTCTTCTATTTCACACCAATATACTAGATAGCGCATGGTTATGTTGACTAGATTCAAGTACTTTATCTTTTAATTGTTGACAATGGTCCCCCCTATTATTGATAATTGCTAGATTGGGATGGAGCAAAATTAAGATTATGCATTTAAAAATAATCAATAACACTCATAAAATATATCTAACAACATATACAAAAGTAAATATAATAGTATGCATGCATGAGATTACAAAAGAATCAAAGATTTATATGTGAAAACCTTGTGAGAAAAAATACATTAAACACTAATATGTTTGGTTCTATCATGGTGAGAAAAAAATTCAGCTAGATAAGTTGCATTATGTGAGTCACATTTCACCACTATGTTACTCTTAAAGCTAATACTATCACTCAACATATTCAACCATACCACTTTCTTACAAGAATGTGTTGTAGCATCCAAGTATTCCTCTTTAGTAGTGGACAGAGCAAATATTTCTATCACTTATTTATCCAACCAATTGCTTCACCAAAAAAAAAACCATTTTTTGACCCTTGAGTATTATTTTTTCTAACCAATTTGAATCTACAAATAAATGTGCACTACCAAAATAATATTACTATAATAAGTTAAGCAATAATGTAGAGTTCCTTTTTAGTACACAAACATTCTTTTCATATTATTTCTAATGTGATTTACCTCCCTTCACAATGAACTTACTTAGAACTCTGAATTCTTAGACAAGTTTGGTCCAAGTGCAAACCATCACATACATCAAACTATCTACCAAACTAGCATTCAAAATATTCTGCATGTCATCCAAATCCTTTGTAAATTGAAGACATTATTTCAAACTTAGTTTTGTGCCAACTAGTAATGGTGTACTCACTATATTTATTGTCTTGCATTTCAAACCTCCACAACATAGTTTCAAGATACTTCCTTTGGTTTAGCCACATAATTAGTCCTATCCCTATATATCATCATACCAAATATGTATCTAGAAAATCCTAAGTTTTTCATGTCAAATTCACTAAATAAATGAGTTTTTTTTTTTAATAAAAATCTTTATTATCTCCAATGGTTATCATAGCACCAACATATAAAATAATAATTAGAATGCACTAGGATCATTTACCTATTATAAGTATACATAAAGATCAGTAATATTTCTTGGAAAATATTTTTTCCACTAGCTATACTTTTATATCTCTCAAGTGATCCATCTAATATAAAGTTATTCTTGAAAACAAACTTATATCCTACGAGTTTCCTACCCTTAGGAGGATCAACTAAATCTCAAGTCTTACATCATTTCAATGTCATGATCTCCTATTTTGTGACATTTTTCCAATGTTTTTTCTCTTTGCAAGTGGGAGTATCTTCCATAGAACTAGGTTTACTATTATTACAAGTACGAGAACAATCACAACAAAAACTAGTGGACTATACCTATTAGGTGATATCTTCTATCTTGTAGACCTTCTCACAATTATTAGTGAATAGTTTCCTACCACCTTTATATCTTTCTCTTATTCAGGGTTGGTGCCAAATGCACTTGCAACCTATTCTACCAAACTATCTTGTTCACTTTAAAATTGAGTTTCATATAGATTGCATTGCTCTAGTTTCTTTCAAAGTACACCCTTTCCATCTTATTCTCCTTTGACTATTCTTCCCTAAATGAAACTCTAAGTTACCTAAATGTAACATCCCTTGAGTAGAGAACCTTCAAGAGTTTTTTGATTCCAAATTTTCTAGCCTTTAACATTAACAAATAAAAGTATCAATTATAATCTCCATTCTTCCCCTTAGATATTCTCCTAACAACTAGAGAATAAGGAGAATTATCATCCATGGAGTTCATCCTAATTTCCCCACTTAAAAAAACGACAACAACATTTTCTAGTTTGAGTGACAACATTATTGTTGATATACATCAATGCCAAGTTTTCTTGTGATATTGTAATACGTTAGACTTGTTCTCTTCATCCATATTGATGTGAGTTGACTAAATATCATATTAAATATATTCAAGTGATTAGTTTCTAAGTCTCCCTCCCTCATTTTTAGAGAATACAAATGCTTTCTCAATAAAAGTTTATTAACTAGAATCTTAAACTATTATAGTATACACATCTTCTTCCATAATGCATTTGTACTTTTCTTCTTAGACACATACATTAAGATATAATAGATAACACACATAATCAAATAGTCCTTTTTTCTTTCTTATCTTATTTTACCCATTCTTCATCTAACTTACCTAAGAGTTTAGTCAATAAATATAGTGTAATCCATTATTCTCTTTACATTAGGAGGTCTTCCATATTCAACTTTCATATTAATTATAATTTTTTTCTATTGAATCTTTCGATTTTAGACCTCAATTTTCCAACAAAAACAAAATTAAAATTTTTTGGCCTCAATGTGCTAGGAAAAAAAATAATTTTTTTTTTCTTTCTCACAAATATATTCTAGTGTAGACCTAATTATACGCAAACTAGAACAAACCAATTGTTCTAGGGTTTACTACCACACACGCTAGGATTTGAGCTCCTAAAGAAATTGTATCTACCTAATAAACTCCTCGTAATCTAATGCCAAAATTTGTGGATTCATACCCCTATTGTAAACAATTGATGAACTAAGATGAAGGAAACTTAAGACCATGTATTCAAAAAATAATTAACAACACGTAAAATATACCAAACACATACAAAATCAATGGAATAGAATGCAACCACAAGATTACACAAGAATCAAATATTTACATGGGAAATCCTTATAGGAGAAATCCTACCACCAAAATAATTTCACAATTATACTATTCATAATTAATAAATATTCAGTTCAAAAAGGTCTTTAATAGAGTACATCCATCTATAACATACTGCTTTTACAACCACTATAGTTTTTGAAACCAAAAAATGTTCAATCTAGTGCTATCAATGAACTTGTACAATTATCCAATCTTGAACTTTTCCCAAGGGTTGATACACATAGATGAATGCACAAAAAAAAAAAAACCATCTAATTGTCCAATCAATTAAGGAATATCAAGAGCCATTCAACTATAATCCAACCATATTATGGTGTCATACCACATATATCACCAAGTATTACATGTCTCCATATGAATGACCACCTTGTATCCATAGTTGTTACCACACACTATGAATTAATAATTACAACCTTAATGTTGTCAATATACACATATTTCTAGTATAGTCACCATTACCAACTCCTCACTTGTAGTAACGCATACAAATACAAATTTATTTTTGATTTCTTGTGATACCTTGTTTCATCTTCTAGAATATTCTCGTGCTTTTAAAGTGTACCACATGTACTCCATCTTTCTTGTAAGTTTTCTTGCATCACTCTTCATGATTCTAGCAAAAAATCATTTTTGTAGTTAGTTTTGATTTTTCATTCTAAATTACAAGTACAATAGTTGTCACAATAACCCACATGTAAACAAACCATGTATGTTCCACACTAAAACATACCACCACAACATCACCACTTGTAAGCCACCATATATTTCAAGTACCACAATACCTAAAATTCATTGCATTTCACTACATTATACTCTAGATAAACTCTTTCTACAAAGAATATCTATAAGTGAATATCACCTAGGTCCCAAAATGAATCATATCACCTGGATTGAGAGTGTAAAACATCACTCATGAAAAAAAAAATAGCTACGTATTTAAATTAATATAGATTTTGTAATTTCTTCTAGAAAGATTTTGTAATTAAAATAGATTTTGTAGCTTCTTAAAAGAATTTAAACTTAATCATGTGGAGATCAAAACAAAGAAATTGGATGGAAGAGCTTATTTAACTATATTTACACATGTTTATAAACCTCCTCCTTTCTTTGTATTTAGACTATATACCTCTTTTTATATCCTATTCTTACATAGTCTTCTCTTTTGAAAATCTTAATTTTGCAATGCATTTATGTTATTTTCTTTGCATGGTCCTATGGTCTTTTTATTACTAATACAATTAATATAAGTTTATTAAAAAAATAAAAGAGATAAGAGATAAAAGAAAGAAATGAAACAAAGATTTATTAGTTGGTTTTGTTTTAAAATTAAATTTTATAATTTTATAAATAAAAAAATGCTTAAAGATAAATTAATTTTCATATTTAATATTTGGGGTTCTTCTCATAGTGTGTTGGTTAAGTGGTAGATTTGTGCCTTTACTAATCCAAATTTCAACCAATGTTTTGTCAGATTTATTATGAAATTAAATAATTTACCAAAATATCATCAAAAATCAAATCTCACTGAAAATTAGAAGAAAAAAAATATAAATTATTTTTTCAAAATTGATGCATCCCCCAAAATAATAAAGTCTTATATTTAATATTATTATGTAATATAACTGATAAAAAGATCATTTAAATTAGATACATCTTAAATAAATAAATAAGATATTTTCCTTAGATTTAATATTGCCACAAAGCCTTCAAAGTCCTTTTGACGTCTCATAATCAGTCTACATGCAAATCTGGTATTAGAGATCTACGTGCCACCTGAGTCCAAGAGCAAAACTAGTATATAGTCCAAAATCTACACTGTTAAACTTTATGAGCAAATAATAAATAAACATCATTACAATAGAATATTGAATATCCAGCTGTGAATGACCATTGAAATGCTTCAAGTTTTAAACAGCATCCCTGAAATTCATTAAAATAACAGGCCTGCAACAGGCAACATACAATTTATATGAGAAATAAAGATAAGGATAAGAATTTTAAATTTCAGAATAATGCAAAAGATTCTTTTGATAGGCATTATCTTGAAGATGTGGGGCACTTATTATTATTTCAATGAAAGTTTTAAGACTGGCCTGAACCATTCAAACTAGCTAACCATTTTAAAACCCATTTTAGATTCCTGTAGTTGCAGCCCTTCACTAGCTTCCATCCATAACCTAAAAAATTCTTCACAGATAATGTGGATTCAATCAATATTGAATGATTTCTTCAAGGCCATAAAGTGAGGGGCATGAAAAACTTGTCAAATTATGACAATTTTAAAAAAATAATTCAAAACTATGGTGGTGGCATCTTCTGTCATCACAGATCCCAATTATATACAATGTCTAATCTGCATTACTCGGTTGTTAAAGCTTTGGTTGGGTTGTCTCTGTATCATATATTCTTATTCTTCTTCAACAATCTTTGCTTGAGATTTAGTGCTCTGTACAATGGATATAATTAGAATTAGACCCATAATCCTTCTTGTTGTGATGCTTTTGGCCTTTCAAACACCCATCTGTAATGGAGGAAGGTTCAGGCTTCAAAGCTCTTTAGTTTTCCACTTTCAGCATGGACTGCATAGACTTGGTAAGATCAGTGAATCATTTTTTAATTATTGTTTTGTTTTTGAATTAGTATGATTTTGTTTACATCAATGTTACGGATCACATTTTGTGATCCATTATCAGAATGAGAGTGAGAATGGTATGAATGAAATATATCAAAGATTTTATGCAAAATCGACTGATCCGACGAGATGATTTTTTTTGGTATGTTTAGAAGCAGTTTATGCAAGGACTGAGAGCAATGGGAATATAGAATATGGCCTTAGAACTGATGAATTATTGAAAGGAAATGAAGAAAATGGGATTGCTGAGGAAGAAGAAGAGGAGGAGGAGGAGAGAAGATATGAGAGAAAAGTTTATCCCGCTGATAAACTTTTGCAGACCAACAAAGCAGATGGAACAGTATCTTACATACTGGGTGGTTATTAAACCAGAATGTGAGGATTAATGAAAGTGTATGGATTTCTAATATATGGACTTTTGTTTATACCTTTTATTCAGCCTTTCCCACAATTAAGGCTTTGCATTTTTATCAATGGATTTTACACAGTTTTTTTTTGTATATCTTGTATAATTTCAATGGCTTGATATTCTTTCAGCTTATTGCAATGTAGCAGAGCTTGTAAATTGTTCCTAGTTTAGAATTTTGATCCTTAGATCTTATTTGGTGTATGATTTGAGTGTATTCTTTTCACAATTTGTGAGTTCATATTAAGAAAATCATTCTCATTCATTTTCTTTTGAGTTATGGAGTATGTTATGTAGTGAGAAATACATTGAGATTCATTATGAGTTTGAACATGGTTCAATTTCAATTCAGTGCTATCTTAAGTTTCCTGACACCATCAAAGTATAAACTAATTAGGATACAGCCTTGAGAAGGAAAATAAACATCCCTCCCCTATAGAGGATGCATAAGTAAAACCAGTATTCAGCATTGATGCAATAGATGTACATAAATTAAGTGTTTTAGAAAATAGTAGATATATAGTAAAAAAATTCCAATAGATGATAATAGATGATATGATATGATTCATCAATTGCAAATACTCATTTTTGTATGTTCTTGTAATGGGTTGACATTTAAGTTTAACTTCTTGCACGTCAAAGTTGTTTGGTTCCCCTAGTTTGTATTTTTCTAGATCACTTCTTTGGTCTTTATTAGTTTATCTCCATGCCTTTTGTGTCTTAATGTCTTTCTCTCTAGCTTTTCTAGCTTTAACATTAATTGGTTTTGCCTAATATGGTGAAAATGTCATTGTAACTCAAGGGCCACCATGATGATTTCACTTTCAACATGACAATATTGCAGCCAATTTGACAATTTCGAAATCATTGTGGCTATGACATGTGGTAGTTTCACTTGATGTAAGAATTGTCATAGTCTTCCCCTTCCAAATTTTCTACACTTGAAACTCCCTTTCCTACTCCTAGCATCTTTGCAACCCCTACCCTTCACCCCCTAGCATTTCTTAAACTCATTTTGTATTTGTTTTCATAGATCCTCTAATTAAGCACAAAGAAACTTTGCCATTTTCTTTTTTGCTTATTCTAGATCTACAAACTTTGATTGAACTTTTCTCATCCTTCATCTCACACCAAACTCTATGTCCATGTAAGATTGGTTGGATGACTAGTTGCATGAGAGAGGCAAAATTAAGGATTTTCTCTTGAGGAACAATTTGTCTTTTTCACTAAATCTAGCCCCAACTCTCTTAGGACAAGGATACCAAGTTATATTTTTGTTTATTGTAGTATTTTCTTTGTTTGTTAGTGATTTAGTTTGTTATAATTAGTTTTTAGTATAGTCCACATTAGTTTATGCTAGACATGTGCTCTCTTTAGCACATAATCACATGTTTTTTGTGTTTCCTTTTTATCCTATAAAGCTAGATTTTGTATGTTCTTTGATTGATTGTATTAATTTTAAACTCTACGATATTCCAAGCCCATCTAACTAGCTTCAACCTCTTCGAAAAGAACTGTGCTACCATCAAGGACTCTACACATCTCTTTATCCATCATAATTAGTTTGTTTTAGACCTTATCCCTTGGTTTTTCCTTTTTCTTCCATCTTCTAGAAACCCTTCGCTATAATTAGGAAGTCATTAAGAGTATTAGGAATCCTTCTAGTGTAATTGCACACTTTTAAAGCACTTACATATATAGGAATCTTATTTCTAGACCTCATTACATTATTCTTGGCTTACTAGGACCCTATAAATGCTTAGTACACATTGCTTTGTTATAATGTAGCCTTGCAAATACTTTTTGCTCACTATTTGATTCTATTTATTATCTACACTACCTTGATTGTCATTGTTTGAGCATCATAGATCATCAACCCACTTTTTTAAGGACCCAATCTTGAATTTACGCACCACATACCCATCATAAATGCTTAATTATTCCTTGTCATAGGTGTTGTAGAGAAATATACTACTTATTTGTGGTACATCTATTGTGTTTAATCCTTATTGAGCATTCTTAAAACTATTATACTTATTGTCCCTACTCATAATATCTCTCAATTTGTGCTCAAACATTACAAAATAATCCTTATCACATTTATTCATATATTGTTTTTATGCAAGCATTTTTTTTCTATATCATAATGACCTTGAAAAGAAAAAATATTAGAAAACATTAAAAAAACCAAAAGCATCTAGTGTAGAACCACTTGTATCCCCACACTTTCATGTGCCTTGGTATCTAATTCAACATCATTGAGGAGTTTGGAGATGATGAATTTCTTGCTTCTACCTTCTTTATTCTTGTCCTTAAGCAACTAGACATGCTCAAAGAATAATTAACTACTTCTTCACTGTTGACTTTGAGACTCACTTCTTTGCTTACATGTAGATTCAATCACATTTGAGTAGTGCTTCCTATCCATATTTTTCTACATGTTGTTTAGGTGTAGGAAATATTTCTACCCATTCATTTAAAAGGAACCCCTTTATACCTACTCCTTCAAGTACAACTCTAGCCTTCTTAGGAAATCTAGAGGCCTAAAGAGAAACACCAACCTTATGCTTATGCCTTCCTCAATCATATTTTGCTTTGTGTGGCTTTTGGTCAAGAACTAGCATGATTTATTTTGTTTGACAACACAACATGATTAAGCAACAACATAATACTAATACCACCTAACTAGTTTCTAAGTGTGGTGGCAGGGATTCCCCATTTCTTTATTGCACTTATTGTTGAGATTTCATTCTCCTCAATGCATTTAAGAGTTGGATCCATGTCCTCTTTGGTTCACTCCCATTGCACTGCAATCTTCTTGGTTCTAGAGTAGTTGATATAGGAGCATCCCGAAGAACTAGAGACCAAACCTACAAGAGGAAGTGTGTTAAACTTTTCCAAACCTTGTGGAGCCTATTCAGTGTGTCACATAGTGGATATGGGACTACACAATCTTTAGATGGGTTCGCACCCATCCACATCTAGTTTTGAACCTTCAAGAATCTGGGGTTGACACACATGTTACACTAAAAATTAGACCTAGGAACCAATGAAGGTCGACATGGATCATTTATAGTGTTTGGATCTAATATATATACAATTTAAAACTCTTGAGAGGGTCATCCATATTTAGAGAACAATAGTTAGGGCAAGGTAGATTTATAAGACTTTTGTTTTAGTATTTTCTCTGTAATAAGTCTATGGCGGCTTGAGCGCCAACATGTCGGCTAATGGGTCAAATGCATTTGACATGTGAGGACCTATAGGCATGTAAGAATTTTATCATACTCTATAAAGTATTCTATATAGTTCGTATTTTTGTTTTGCATTCATTTTTAATTATATATTGTATCAAGTGGTATTAGAGTGAGATTTGAGTCCTATGGAAGTGTGTGTTATGAAATGATCTTGTTGTAGATAGATCACTGACTAGAGGCATGTTGTGGGTGTTGTCAACAAAATATTGAATTGAGGTAGTTGTAACTAGATCGCCAAATTGAGGCAGTCACAGCTAGAGTCAAAGGATAGATATCGTCAAGAAGGATGCCAATAATGGCCAATGTTACTAGAAGGGTAGAAAAGATGATGGATATGATGAGAACCATGAAGAACTAGCTGGATGCCATGGAAGGGGATCTAGAGAAAGGGCATAAACCCAAGACTAGAGGAGGAAAGTGATGATGAGGAGCCAAGGATATAAGATCAGGGATAAGAAATCCAAGAAGAGGAAGAATCATATCAAATCAAAACGATGAAGGCTATCAGCAAGATCGAGAAAAGAGTGATGATTGAAATTTTGAGTTATGTCGAAAGCTTGAATCTGGTGGAGCTAATTGATTAGATAAATGAGTTGCAAGAATACTTCGAATATGAGGAGATTGAATATCCAAAGTGAATAAGGTTTGACAAAACCAAGTTGAAAGGGCATGCTACCATTTTTTGGAAGGAAGTGAAGTTGGATAGAAACCATGGAGGGAAGGATAAAATCACAAAATGGGAAAGGATGGTGGTGAAAGTAAAAGTCAATTTATACTAGGGGATTAAGAGCTAGAATTGTTGAAGAAACTTCATAACTTGCGACAAAAGGAGTATAACAAAGAATTCCACAAGATGATCATCACTACTAGACATAATGAAGTTGAAAGAGGGAAGGTGGTACAATACATAAATAGCCTTAGAACCAACATTTATGAGTAATTAAACCTAATTTGGATGACCACCATGGGTTAATCTTATCAATTCCCACTGAAGGTGTCAGAAAAGATTCGTGGGAGATCAGAGTGGATGTTAGGAAGTAGAAATTAGAGTTCTGGAAGGATGGACACAACACACTCAAAGAAGATCTTACACTGAGAAAAAAAAAGGAATGATCCATTTCTATAAGGAGGAGAGAAGGCCCAGGGAAGACTTACATCTCAACTAGAAGGAAATAGAAGGATATCATTGTGATGATGGATACAAAAGGAATGAGAGGAGATTTGATCAGTGCCCATTTTGGGGAACCCATTTTAAGTGTAGGGAAGTCAAACATCATTCCTTTGAATGGCACCAAGGAAGCACATAGGAAGCCAAGAGATTTCAGATCCAGGAATACCTATGTTAAGAAGGAGTAGGACAAATCATATGTGTCTATGGGACATCTAGAAAAGGGAGAGTAATTGGTCATGAGGACAATTCTCTTGCAAATAGAGATCATAGATGAACCAACTCAAAGGAGGGGCCTATTTTAGACAAGATGCAATTTGAGAGGCAAGTATTGTAAGGTTATCATTGACAACAATAGTTGATGAGCCGAAATAATGGCTATGTTTTGATAGATTTTTGTCATAGAATTCCTTCTTATTTCTTGTGTCTGGATAATATTTGGGTTAGAATACTTTCCTAGTTGATGCCTTTTTAAGTATTTTTGGAATTGGTTATCATATACCTAAGGTTGTTATATAATGATTTCTAAATGGTTCATCTATACAAATTATCTAAACCAATCTTAGAATGTGGTTTAATATATGTTATGTTAACATTAGTAGATACACATGCTTTTGTGCACGCTAACACCATGATGCAGGGTCAGCCAAGAAGAAAGAAAGACTAAGCTGGCGGTTAAAAGGAACATCAACATGCTGCTACGATGTAGACCTGGTCAAAGTAAAGCAACATTGAAGAAGATCATAACCACTTGATCGCTTCCTCAACAGAGTGGTTTGTGGGACATTCATAATTGTTCTTAGTGGATCTTAAATCCAGGAAGGAAATTGTGCTATATCTTCTCAACTATAGGACATATGTTGTTTTGTTTTCCTGTCGACTTCTTCTTTAGTATAATAAACCTGTTCGCCTATTCTGTTGGAATGTGGGTTGATCAGTTAGGAATCTATTATAAGTTTCCTTATAAATAAAAAGTCTCTATCTCCTCTCGAGGACACAGAACAACCATAGAATTTGTAATATCCAACTTTCAGACTTACGTATTTTGCAGTCAATTGGGAATAAAGAAGTCAATGTCATTTTGAGCTTACTAGTTGCAATCTAAGAATTCTGGATATACTCACTCAATGGGGCCCACTTGGTGAGTAGTCCTTTGTGTTTTTCAGTTAATTTCCATCTCACAATAGTTGTTGTTTTGGCATTTAACTGTTCTTGCAGCCATTGGAAATAGTTCCCGTGCCTGTTCCTACAGCCACAGTGGGCAGAGTAGTTCCTATCCACTAGCCAGAACCTTATCATTTGGTAGCAGTTGCTTAAAGTTACTTTCGGTTGTAAGTTCTGATTACGTATTAGTCCATTATGTTTTTGCACATTTATTTCGAATAATTTCCTTTCCTGCAGTAGGATAGAATGGTTGTGATTTGAACTTAGTGCACATATAGTGTTGGCAAATTTCAATTTTATGTCCTTGGTCAATAAAGTAAATGAGACTTTGCTATAGGAAAGCTAGTTGTTCAGTAAGGATGTCCAATCCCTGAATTGAGTTTTTATAACCTAGTCATCATTCTAGTTGTGAGGACCAACAATAGTATTGACTATTTGGTTTAAGAGGAGATAGTGTAGAAGTTGAACCTAAAGATGATTAAACCCCCAAACTCGTATCAAATTTCTTGGATTCAAGATGATCACAAGATTCTGGTAAGTGAGTAGTGTCTTGTTAGTTTTCACATTGGTTTATATATATAAGGGTGAAGTGTTGTGTGATATCATGTTAATGGATGCATGCCATTATTGTCTGGGAGACCTTGATAGTATGAATGGGAAGAAGAATACATATGTTGTAACTATGAATGGGAAGAAACACACCCTAATTCCCTAAGATGAAGAACATAAAAAAGTAGTGTGTGGTAGTGTGAGGATCTGTTTGGTGGATGGGAGGAAGTTTCTAGATGGATTGAAGCATGAGAAAAACCTATTTTGCACTAATTCCTAGAAGATGCAATAATAAGGATGTTGAAAGCACCAACATAAAAGGAGTGGAAATACTATAGAATGAGGTTGTGGAGTTGCTTGAATAATACCAAGATATCAAGAGTTGGAAAGTATTCCAAAATGATTGCCACCAATCTAGAGTATCAATCATCACATAAACCTTATATCAAGGGAAAGTTTTCCTAACAAAGTAGTGCACCAAATAAATTTGATGGACAATGTTAAGTTGAATAGACAAGTATATGAATTGTTGGAGAAAGGATTGATTTGGGAAAGACCAAACCCATGTACGGTACTTGCTATCCTAGCAACAAAGAAAGAAAGAGAATAGAGGATGTGTACTAACTCAAGAGCCATCAATAAGATCACAATTAAGTACCAATTTCTTATGTCGAGGATGTATGACATAATGTATTGTTTGAGCGGTGACAAAGTATTTCACCAACATTGACCTCAAGAGTGGGTACCATTATATCAGAATCCAAGAGGGTGATGAATGGAAGATTTCATTTAAGACCAATGAAGGACTAGATATGAGTGGTTGGCAATGCCTTTTGGACTCACTAATGCACCAAGCACATTCATGTGATCGATAAATAAAGTGTTGAAGGAATTCCTAGCTAAGTTTCTCATTATTTATCTAGATAAAGTTTTGAATTTCAACAGAACAAGAGAAGAACATATCTAGCAGATCAAAAAATTATTCCAATGGCTAAGGGAAGACAATCTATTTTTTATATTAAAAAGCAACAAAACAATGGAATTAACCCTGTATACAAATCACCTATGGGCAGCATAAAAGAAAGACAAAAAATCAAGGGCGTTGACCCTTTACAAACTTGGGTTGAACATGCCATTAACAATAGGTGGGAAGACCACTATTAAAAAAAGGCCAAACAAACCTTTAATATAACACTAGCAGAAAGATAGGATCTCATCTCAAGAGTGGGAAGAAACATGCACAACTTTACTTGAAAGAGTTTGGGGGGCGGGGAGTATTACCTTTTCACCTACAACAAACAACAATCGGGAAATACTACTATTAGGAATATCATTACCAATAGAATCAAGGGGGGCGAGAACCTCTTAGATTGTTTGTCAACACCTAGAACAAACTATTGGTACAAATCAGGGGCAAACTATTTCTACAAAATAGGAGCAATAGGAGTAAGAACCTTAGGTCCAATGAAGGCCACATCAATGGGAGGGAAGAGAATTTTTTGATCAACATCAAGAAGTGCAATTTTATGAGGATAAGACTCGTGTATTTGGGGTTTATGATCTTTGCAAGAGATTGAAGATAGATCTAGAGAAGGCAAGAGAAATTGCGGAGTGGCCTACATCGATAGACATTGGGGAGGTAAGATCTTTTTATGGTTTGTAAAGCTTTTATCATAAGTTCATAGGAATTTTAGCACCATTTGCACACCAATAACAAAGACAATGAGGGGAGATCAGAATGAGTTCAAGTGGATGTTCAAATCACAAATAATTTTTGAATTACTATTTAGCAAAAGGTGATAGAGAAATTGTTACTAGCCTTACCGCATTTCAACAAGTTCTTTTAGGTAGATTGTGATGCTATTAGCAACGCTATAGGAGTGGTTTTGAGCCAAGAGGGAAGGCCATTTTCTTATTTTAAGTGTAAAGTTGAATGATGCCCAAAGAAGGTATTTAGTGCATGATTAGGAGATTTGTGCTATGGTTCACGCTTTGAGGAAATGGAGACACTAATTGCTACCAAAGAAATTTGTATTCTATATTGACCATCAAGCCCTCTAGTACTTGAACAATCGAGGAAAGTTAAACTAGAGACATATGCAATGGGTAGAGTTCATGTAGAGTTACACATTTAACCTAAAACACAAAAGTGGGAAGTCAAACGAGGTTGCAAATGCACTCAACATAAGAAGAAATTTGATGATGCATATGGAAGTGACAATGATGGGAATTGAAACATTTGTATGAAGATAATGTTGACTTTGTGGAGACTTGGAAGGCAAGTAGAGAACCTATGGTTACTGACAAATGAAAGTGGTTGGGGTTCTTCATTAAAGATGACATGTTATTCAAAGGAAATCGAATGTGTATCTCTAAAAGCTCAATGCACGAGAACCTGATCAAGGAGAAACATTTTGAAGGGTTGGCATGATATTTTTCAAATTGAGAAAATTGTAGCCTTGGTGAGTGAGAACTTCTTGTGGACTCAAATCTAAAAAACGTCTTTAAGTTTGTTTAACAGTGTAGGACTTGTCATGTGGCCAAAGAACTAGTCAGAATACTGAGTTGTATCAACCTCTTCCAATTCCAAAAAGGCCTTGGGAGGATATTAGTATCAATCTTGTGTTGGGATTTTTGAGGACTCGAAGGGAACATGACTCCATATTTGTAGTAGTGGACCAATTCTCCAAGATGGTGCATTTCAGTCCTAGCAATTAAGACTCATGATGTGGTGCATATTGATGACCTATTCCTCCGAGAAGTGGTGAGGTTGCACGAGGTACCAAAGAGCATTCTTTTAGACCAAGATACAAAAATCATTGGATACTTTTTAAGGGAACTATGGATGAAGATGGTGACAAACCTAAAGTTTAGCTCTAGATTTCACCCACAAATTGATAGATAGACAAAGGCAGTAAATAGAAGCTTGGGAACTTGCTTAGATTTTTGGTGGTCGACAAAACTGAGAATTGGGACATGATCTTGCCATAGGTAGAATTTTCATATTGATGAATACTAAGAGGGGGGGTGACTTAGTATACCAAAAAATATTGAACTCAAACACTTTATCAATCTAACAGCAAATTGGTATAATAGTTTAAATAACAAATCGGTTAACACAAATGCAAACCAAACAACAAGTAAGGCATTCACCCACAGAAGCACAATCACCATAACACAAGATATTTTGACGTGGAAACCCAAATGGGAAAAACCACGGTGAGATGAAACTCACAAGTAACTATCTACAGAATAGTAACCAGACCGGTTAAGGTCATACAATGTTCTTTACCAGAATAGATCCTGTTAGGAATCTCAATCTCTGTTAGGAGATAAGTCCAATTAAAGACTACCTTGTGAGAGGATTTTAGATCCACAAATGTGAATCACCTTGTTAGAGGATTTACAAAGGCTTTTCTGGGCCTAACCGGTTAAGGGTTTCTGACTTGTCAAAGTTGTGAGTAATCAACAAGTGAATGATCTAGAAAATGGCACAGTCTACTTGATTAGATCCATGGTCACTCATTGCTTATGCATTTCAGCATTGCTTCAGTCTTTAGTAAATCCACACTCTGTTACAACACACAGACTTGATCTTCTCTGTTAAGATCGTACAAAACAAGAACTCATCAACCACCACAAACCCTAACAACTACACACACGCTAAAACCCTAGGCATGATGTCCTTAAAAGGAATCTGATTTCATGTTGGTCCAATAGGATTACATTGCAAGTTCCTAGGTTCATTGTATCTAGACACATTTGGTAACACGACACAAAATCATCGTCAAAGTGTCAGTGGATGGTAACTCATCACAAAAATATACCGGTTGGTAACTCATCACAGAGTATTACCGGTTTATACAACTTTACCGATTACCGGTTGGTAACTCAGAGTAATATCGGTTTAACTATTAAATAGATTACCGGTTGACAAAAATGAAGACTGGAAAAATGATAACTGCCGCTTCTAGTTCCTTTGCTCCATTCCGCTTGAGATCCTTGAACCACTTGAGGTCCTCATGCCGCTTGAGATCGGTAAACACTTTCTGCAAGACACCGATAGTCTAAAGACTATAACATAATACCGGTTTGAAACAAATACCTGTTGAGCATATCTCATACATACAAAAAGTGATCTCATAGCAAGTGTGTGTCCATCAATGACAATCACAACATAATCAACAAAAATGCCAACAATCTCCCCCTTTGGCATTGATGGCAACACTTAGGAAAATTTTTGACATCTAAGTGTTTTACAAAAAAAAATATGCCATAATCAAAAAATATTCCCCCTAAGCATATACACTATCCCTTTGCAAAAAATATAATGTATACTACTTCCTTACAGAGATAAACATGAGTATACATAGCATGCATCAAAATTTTAAATACCAGAATACTTCTCCCCCTTTGTCAACAATGACAAAATACAGCTGAATAACCCCTGTTTCTATTAGCTGAATAAATGTTTATGACAATAAAGAGTGAAATTTGTCAAAAACAGATTTAAAGTTCTACATAAATTGTTTCATGGATAAGGACCATGACTCAAGTAATGAGGTAGCAACCTCACTCTCCGTTTGCATCTGGGATACCTGTTCCTCCATGGCATCCAAAGTACTCATCTCTTGAGTAACCGTCAAGGCATCTAGATTGAGATAGCACTTTTGAAGTATTTGCAGTCTGGGTAGAAGAACCAGTTGTAGTTCCTGCAAATCCTTGGTCTAGTTGCTGATCTCCAAATCAATTCTTGTAGCCCGAAGTTCAAACCGGTGAACGGTTTTCCATAAGTGGTAAAGGAATCATATGGGGTCTTGAATGTGCTTATGAATGTCTGCAAATCAGTTTGCAGTTTGTCTTTCTGGGCAAGCACATCATCACAGAATAGATGGGGTAGACATATCTTACTGAGTAGTAATTTCCCCTCATCCATTGCATCTCTGATGTCCTTCTATGCCTTTTGCAGATCGGACCAAAGCTCATGTACCTTTTTCACCAAGGCATTGTTCAAATCCTTTTAATGCTCCTTCTTGGCATTCACTTTAGCAACCTCTTCCAGGCTTTGTACCTGGTCCTCCACAACTATGCATAAGAGTTTCAGTTGGGCCAGAGAGGAATCAGTACTAGGGAGGTTGGTACCGGGTATCAAACCGGTAAGAGTGTCCACTGTAGCTTGGATCACGTCTTGCTCCTTCTTCCTCCTTATCACCTCTAGGCATTCTTGAGCAAGCTTAATGCTTTGTAGCAGCTTCGATTCATTAGTAGATTAGAGGTCAATGGGACTGGTAATGTCAGTCGATTTGGCTTGACTACCAGTTTCCTTTGGAGTCTCCACTTGAGTGCTCTGTGCCGCTTCCTCCTTCTCTTTCGCTCTTAGCTTGTCTTCTTCTGCCTTCTTTTTCTCCTCTTCCTCTGTTTTTCTTTTCTCTTCTTCTTCTTCTTCTTCTTCTTCTTCTCCTCTTCCTACTTCCTCTTCTCCTCTTCCTTTCTCTTTTCCTCTGCCTGTTTCTTTTCTTCTTCCTTCTCCGCTTCCTTCTTCTTTTTCTCTTCCTCTTGTCTCTTTTCTTCTTCCTTCCATTTCTTTTCCGCTTCCTTCTCTTGTCTCTTATTTTCCTCTTCTTTCCTCCTGTCCTCTTCCTATTTCCTCTTATCTTCTTCTTTTCTTCTTCCTGTTGCTTCTTCTCTTCCTCTTCCTATTTTTCTTGTCCTGCCGCTTCAGTTGGTGTACCTGGAGTAGCATCTTCGCCATTCAAGGCATCAACATCAATAGGTTCCATTTGATCAGTGACCGGTACTCCTTCACTGTCATACGCTTCATCTAGTTGACTGATTTCTGGTTCTTGCTCAACTTTCCGATTGGCTTCTACCACTTGGTGCAACTTTAGAGCAGATTGAGCAAGGGAGTGGGTATCTTTTACCACTTCCGGGACTTTTCCTTCAAGAAACGGGAGTCTCCTTCTTCTCATGAAGAAGAGTCCCTTATATATTTCCACCACTTCATAAAGTTCTATTTTAGGCACATCAGGAAAGTATTGTGCAAATACTTCCTCTCTTATTTCCTATTCCTTCTCTATGACAATGCACCACTTGTTATCTAAAGAATTATACAAAGAATCAGGTGTCTTAGATTTAATTTTTGATGGCCACCGGTCATTAATACATAAATAATTGATGACTTCCTGTTCAACTTCCTTCTTTTCATCATCATTAAAATCATCAAAGCACTCTTTCAAATCACCAAGCACTTTTCTTCTAATATTCTTAATAATTCTTTGACAATGTGTCAAAGGTTTGTAGGAGGAAATATCAATATTTACCTGTGTAGATGTTGTCGGTTCATTCTTTGTCTTTTTCCTTCTTTTCCTAGTCTTCTTAGGTTGTTCTTCAAACACAGTGTCCTCTGAGTCTAGAGTGGTGTCTTTTGTCTTCCGATTTCTCTCAAAGACTTTGGTGGGTGTAGCTTCCAGTTTCTTCTTTGCTGGTGACCGCTTGGTCACTTTGGGACTTGCTGTTGTAACCGGTGTCGCTATTGCAGACACTACCTTTCCCTTGTTTACTGACGGTTCTTCAACCGGTGTAACCCTTTCCAAATAGGTGTCGGTTCTCTTTGCCTTTGGATCAAGGGACGAGGCGAGTAGGGTAGAGGCATACCCATCAAGCATGTCATACATTACCTCATATCCCATCGGTTCCACTTCTTCCTGTCTAGGCTCAACCACCTCCATTATGCACTCATCAACTTTGATGGTGAAGCAAATGTCATCTTCATATTTCTTGACAATATCACCTGATATTCTCACTCTTTGGCTCATTTTGCGTCTGAACTCATCAAAGTATCTATTCATAACTTCTAGATAACCGGTTCCAACTGCTTGAAGGCTTTCCTTGGTTTGCTTTGTAACCAGTTGGTTGGCAGACCATTGAATATCTCCGACTCCTGGGAAGTACCCTTGGAAGTAGAAGAACAACCCAACCAATAGTTGTCCAAACTTAAATATCAAGGTATTGTCCTGTTTAATCGACTTTAGGTTCACTAGAAGTTGGCTTTGCATACAGGTGCATAAGTCAAATGATGCATCTTCCATGATCATCTGGTAGGCAACATTTATCGCTGCAACAGAGACAGAGTTGATCCTGCTAGCATAAAATGTCCGGTAACCTATTACCATGCAGGCATATTTGACCAGATTGTCCTTGATGGGATTGATGGTCATTCCCCGTTGGTCGCTCACAAAACCGGTGAGCTTGGTCATTTCCGTCTTGCTGATCTTCCTTAGGACTGGCACTTCACCGACATTACAGAAACTAGTGATGACATGAATCGCTTCCGGTGTGATGTCATGCGTCTGCTCTAAGTAAATTTTATCACCATGCACTCT
Source organism: Cryptomeria japonica (assembly GCF_030272615.1). Classification (NCBI taxonomy): domain Eukaryota; kingdom Viridiplantae; phylum Streptophyta; class Pinopsida; order Cupressales; family Cupressaceae; genus Cryptomeria; species Cryptomeria japonica. The sequence continues at coordinate 104,920,719 of NC_081410.1, forward strand.
ACTCAAAATGATGCGGATGTGATCATCTAAAAACTCTTCAAGGAAATATACTACATTGTGAAGCTTCTTCTTTTCCAAGATGCTAAATTCTAGTTTAATCTTCTTGTCCTTCTCATAGAACAAACTCAACTGGGAATGGATTACAAGAGATCCTAAGTCTTCAAATTTACAGTCAATGTAATCGGAAATGCCTTCCTCCACTATAACACCAGTGGGTATTTGAGATAGGGCATTGTATTTTGCCTTTCGTTGAATGAAGTCTGCTAAATCAACGGGTGCACTAGAGCTAGAGTGTGATGTGAAAGCCATGATAAGTAGAGAAATTTGAAAAATACCTTCGTAAATCAGAATTTAGGGCTTGCAAATTACACTTCACCACACACTCCTTCGGTTGCTGAAATACCGCTTTGTGTTCTACACTTGACTGATTGATATTTGCTTCTGATTCTTCTTCAAGGTTTTAAAAATTCTTCGAATCGCAATCCAAATCGCTTTTCGTCGCTCAGTGCTTAAAAAATTCTTCGCTCGAGAACTGATAAGTGAAAAATGACTTGAAAAATCCTTTTAAACAAGTTCTCCACCTACCATAATAAATGCTCCACTATTAGGGCGTAAACCCTAATTTGCCTTTTACCGTTTCCGGTCTTCTGCCAGTTGACAGGTATCACATACCGGTGTAAACCGGGGGTTCGAAACATTTCACCATTTTCTCCCCCTAAGCTTTTCTGATGCTTAGTTTGTCGATTTAGTGACTTCCACACTAGGTACAAAAACCTGTTCTTCTTGAATCACTTCTTCTGGCTTCTTCTTCCAGGTTTTCTTCATATCCGCTTGAACAATTTTGACATCTATCTTTCCTTTAGGAGTGACTGGTATATCATCCGATATATTCTTTCTTGTTCTGAAGAATCTTGTTGTATGACCCAGTTTGTTGCAATGATAACAAATCATTCTAGGTGCTCTCCAAGGTCCATTGTTCATGTTTCCATTCTTCCTTCTGCATGTTGCAGCAGTGTGACCACTACCATGACAGATCAAACATGTTGCTCTCCATCTGGTTGCAGCTTGATAGCCACTACTTCCTGACTGATAATTATAGGTCTTAAACCGGTTTGGGTTCCAGTTCCCACAGGGTTCAGAAAAAGCTCCTTTACTCCTTTGAGGATACCTTCTGGTGTTGTGCATGATAGACCTGCATTCAAATTCTCTATGCCCAAACTTTTTGCATGCATAACAATTACCATTGAATCTATTGGGTCTAGGCTTATCATTTAAAAAATAAGGAAAATTATTGTAAGCCTTACTTCTACATACATTAGCAGTGTGTCCTTCCTTGAGACAATTAAAGCAAACAAGTTTGAACTTTTTCTTACCTTTATCCTTTGGTGTCGGTTGTTTCTTTGATGCTCCATCTTTTGTTCCAAAGGTCTCACCTTCCTCATAATCAGAGAAACCAAGTCCATTGGTATTCTTTATTGGTTTAGCTGATTCAAGCTTCTGCTCTAGCTTGACAGTGCTCTTATTGAATTTGGCAAGTATTTACTTTGACTCAGTAAGTTCTTTGGTAATAGCAGCATTGGATTCCTTTAAGGTTGCATTCTTAGAAACAGCCATGTGTAGTTCACCTTGCATTTCTTCCTTTTCCATTTTATTTTCATGAAGATAAGCGGTAAGTGCACTGATCTCTTGTTTCAGCTTGGAGATCTCATGATCTTTGTCTTTTACCAGATCTTCAGCTTCCCTCCAGTTCTCAAGCTCTTGACACATTATGATAGTTAGTCCTTCAAGTTCCCTTCTTAGGTTGGCATTTGACTCATTCAATTTTTCAACTTCTTGAACTAGGGCTTCCATGTCCGCTTCATCAGAAGAACTATTTTTAGTTAGCTCCATCAATTTTTCCGCATGCTCTCTTCTTTTTGCCTGAGAGGCCTTATATTTGAATTTAAGTTCATCATAGGCTTGCTCAATCTGAGTGATTCGATGAGTAAGTTCCCTCACAGTGTATTCCCTCATATCTCTTTCCAAGTGGTTAGACTTATAGAAAGGCAGGCTCTGATACCAATTGATGAATACTAAGAGGGGGGGTGGATTAGTATACCAAAAAATACTGAACTCAAACACTTTATCAGTCTAACAGCAAACCAGTATAACAATTTAACTAACAAACCGGTTAACACAAATACAAACCAAACAACAAGTAAGACATTCACCCACAGAAGCACAATCACCATAACACAAGAGATTTTGACGTGGAAACCCAAATGGGAAAAACCACGGTGAGATGAAACTCACAAGTAACTATCGCAGAATAGTAACCAGACCGGTTAAGGTCATACAATGTTCTTTACCAGAACAGATCCTGTTAGGAATCTCAATCTCTGTTAGGAGATAAGTCCGATTAAAGACTACCTTGGGAGAGGATTTCAAATCCACAGATGTGAATCACCTTGTTAGAGGATTTACAAAGGCTTTTTTGGGCCTACCCGGTTAAGGGTTTCTGACTTGTCAAAGATGTGAGTAATCAACAAGTGAATGATCTAGAAAATGGCACAGTCTGCTTGATTAGATCCATGGTCTCTCATTGCTAATGCATTTCAGCATTGCTTTAGTCTTCAGTAAATCCACACTCTGTTACAACACACAGACTTGATCTTCTCTGTTAAGATCGTACAAAACAAGAACTCATCAACCACCACAAACCCTAACAGCTACACACATGCTAAAACCCCAGACATGATGTCCTTAAAAGGAATCTGATTTCATGTCGGTCCAATAGGATTACATTGCAAGTTCCTAGGTTCATTGTATCTAGACACATTTGGTAACACAACGCAAAATCACCGTCAAAGTGTCGGTGGATGGTAACTCATCACAAAAATATACCAGTTGGTAACTCATCATAGAGTATTACCAGTTTGTACAACTTTACCGATTACCGGTTGGTAACTCAGTGTAATACCGGTTTAACTATTAAACAGATTACCGGTTGACAAAAATGAAGAGTCGGAAGATGATAACTGTCGCTTCTAGTTCCTTTGCTCCATTCCGCTTGAGATCCTCGAACCGCTTGAGGTCCTCATGCCGCTTGAGATCAGTAAACACTTTCTGCAAGACACTGATAGTCTAAATACTATAACATAATACCGAGGTTTGAAACAAATACCGGTTGAGCATATCTCATACATACAAAAAGTGATCTCATAGCAAGTGTGTGTCCATCAATGACAATCACAACATAATCATAAAAAATGCCAACACATACAACTCAGTAAATCAGAGTACTGAAAAACACCATTTGAAATCATTACTAGAATACATCCTAAGGGAGTAGCCAAACCTAGCGATATCAACTCAGAAGATAAGAGGAATACAAAGGTAGAGGAGTTTGCAAAACATATGAAAGTCACCCATAAGGAAGTCAAGCAACATCTAGAGGTCATGGATAATAAGTATGAGGAATGGGCAAATACCAAGAGGAGACATAAGGAGTTTGTGGTTAGAGAGGAAGTCATGGTGCATCTCCAGAAGGAGAGGTTAAATTGGTAGGAACATATAACAAGCTAAATATGAAGAAGTTTGGACCTTGCACTTGATCATTCAAAAGTTTGATCCTAGGAATATTTATGAAGTAGAGTTACCAAAAGGCATTGACATCTCATCGATCTTCAATGTTATGGATCTCTACCAGTTTCATGAAACATGGACCATGAAGGATGACACAAAGACTCCTTTTTAAGACCAATTGTTGCAAGCACCAGTAGAGCAAATAGAAAATATTTTGGACAACCAAACCAAATGCAACAACTAAAACGAGCACTATAAGGAGTATCTGGCCAAGTGGAAGGGCAAGCTGATAGAAGATCCAACATCAACCTTAAAAGCTAAACTTAAGTGATTTGGATTAGATCTGAAACCAACAATGTGCACGACACACACTTTTCAAATAACCATAGGGGTTTGATGCAAGAGCATCTTGGAGAACCAGAGACTAGACCTAAAAGAGAAAGTATGTGGAACTTTCCCAAACCTTGAGGAGCCTATAGAACATGTCATACACTGGACATGGAACTACACAACCTTCAAATGGGTCCACACCCAACCACATATAGTTATGGACCTTTTTCAAGCATCTAGGGTTGGCACACACATTACACTAACAATTGGACTTGGGACCCAAGGGAGGATGACGTGGATCATTTGTAGTGTTTGGATCTAATATATAAACACTTTAAGATTCTTGGGAGAGGATAATTAGTGGTTATGGAATAGTAGTTAGGGGAAGGTAGATCTGGAAGACTCCTAATATTTTCTTTGTAATGAGTCCATGATAGTGTGTGCGCTAGCATGTGGGGCCAATGAGACAAATGCATTTGACATATGAGGGCATGTGGGCATGCAAGTATTCCATCATATTCTATAAAGTTCACATTCATTTTCAGTTGTTTCTTGTGTATCATTTTTTTTGCAAGGCTGGATAGTCCATTTCAAACCATCCATCTTTGACTGCACCAACAACTACATTCACTTAAAAAATTACGTCAACTAGTTGTAGATTAGACTCATTAACATCTTAAGTTTCTTCCTCTAGTGGGAAGCGTACTCCTCTTTTCTATGGATGTAGTGTAGTCCTCAATATTTTTGTGCCATTCTAGGTTCATATATGATATTTGTTCTTTATCTACAAAGATATAGAAGCCACACATTTATTGGTAGAAAATAAAATAAACTCGTATCGAGAACCATTCTATAATTTAGATTATTAGAACAAATAACCTTCAACGTCAATTTTGAAATGTAGAGTACTTTGAATTTTTTTTGTAGAAAGTTGATGAAATAAAAAGCCTTAAGAATTCAATTGGACATTTCTTTCAACTAGACATTCTACCAACTATTACCGTGGGTTTGAAGACAATCACCTAAGAGGTAACATTGAGAGGCCTATAGAGTGGCACAACCTAAATTTTAGGGTGCAGATGGACTTGTAAGTGATACATAGGCAAATTTTATTTACTCAATCGTAATTACAATAAGGTGAATAGTTAAAATTACTTGAAGTTAATTGAAAAAAGAAATATTAAGTTTAAATGGTTTGAACATAACAAGGATTGAAAATAAATTTACATTATCTTTCAAAAATAATAAAACTTTTGTTATAACATATTGATTACCGTTTAATCCCTAGTTTGTAACTATAGTTTGGTAGTTCACAATGATGGTTGAACAAAGATTAATTTGTAATTTGGTTTTCGTAGCTTGTGTTTGAGAGTTTTAGTTTGATAGTTTGATGTTTACTACAAAATGAGAAGGTAACCTAAACTTATAGTGGTTATAGTTTGTCTTGTGTTTCTTCTTTGTTTGATTCAATTGAATAAATTATTATATTATTTGTTGTATTGTGATTGATTGTTCATGTAAGCATGTGATACATTACTTAACATGATTATTTATAATAGTAGAGTTGTCATTAATAATAGGACATAGATCTTGAGGTTTGCTTGACAACCTCACATCACATTGACAATTTATCATTTTCATATATTCATTATTTTACAACTTATTTTTTATGTCGTAACACTATGTAGGTTTTGGCAAATGCAAAGTATCCATAAATATCTTTGTTTGTGTTGCAAATGACATCTTTCTTAATAATGTAATTTTTTTTTTCCTATCAAATCTGGGGAGGATAACATATTAAATTTTTTAATAGCCTTGTTTGGATATAAATCTCTAACATTACTAAGTTTTATGAATTTTCCCTCATCCTTGGGAAAGTTTTTGAAAATATGGTATAATGCATTTAAATTTAATTCCTAATGAGGGTACTGTATATAGTGAAAATGGATAACAATAATAACAATATTGAAAGGCTAAATGAATTCAACCACAAAACCCTAGCCTAACAACAACAAAGATCCACCATAACATATGAAGATTACCTAAGACAATGCAAATCATATGAAATCACAAAGATTATACCATCACATGTCCAATAGGGTTTTGATCTCCATTCTTCCTATCTCCATTGATCTTGCTTGATATATTTGCTCTCAGATTTTATGTGCACAAGAGCTCAACAAAGAACGGAATGTGGTTGCTAGTAGGATCGTAGTGTAGTCAAGTGCATAAAAGATGATTCATTAGAATGTCTCATTAGGGTTTGATAATGAAGGAAACATCTCCTTATATAGAAGACACTATATGAAATGGAGGGATAAGATTGAGAGGTGTAAAAGGAGGTCGGCTATGATTAGAGGGTAGGTAAAAGAAATAATAAAATAATGAAAGGGGTAGGTAGTGTATGAATTAAGAGATGAATGACATGTGTCATGGGTAGAAAAGACTAATGAATTAATTAAATAAATAAAGATTTATTTAATTAATAGAAGAAGTGGGATAATTAAATAAATAAAAATATTTATTTAATTTAGGAAAAAGGATAATTTAAATAAATAAATGTATTTATTTAAATGAGAAATAAGGCTAGAAGAGGATAAATGAATTAATTAAATAAATAAAGATTTATTTAATTAATAGAAGAATTAAGCTTAGATAATTAAATAAATAAAATATTTATTTAATTAGACACGACAATTCTGGGTGTCTACATTTTGCCCCTCTTTGAGACAATGCGACTTGTCGCGTTGTTTCAAAGAAGATAAGATGAACTGATACAAATTTGCCCCAAGATGGGAATGATATGCCTCCTCGAGAGATTGGATGAAAATGTTTGAAAAGATTGCAGACAATCTCAAGATAGAATAGATTGACCGGATAAAGTGACAAAGTCACGGGATAATGAAGACTAACACAGGAGACTAGGGCTAGGGCAATATATAAGATAGACCACGAGGGGAAAACATCCTCATTGTCATCCACACATCCAAGTGATCAGAGTGCAGAGCGAGATAGAGCAGCAGCAGTCAACAGCGATAGCAATGGCTCATAGATTCGATCGCGTTTGCCGATTTCAGAGGCCACCAGAGGCATGAGAGCCAGTAAGTACCCCAAAACCTCCTTGTACTTTGATGCATTTATTGTTGTCATTAATGCATACTAGGTAATGTAATAAATGCACGTTTATGTCAGGAAAGCGTGTTTGTATCCAAAAATGTGAATTTGTGTCTTCTAGGTCAAATCGGCAGTTCTGTGATGAACATACGCTGTCGATTGGATAAGCTGCTAAGAGGATACACTCAAGAAGGTCCTCTAGGGAAGACTAGGATAACAAATAGGGCTAGGATTGACAATTCTGTGATAGAACATACGTTGCCAATTAGGAAACTACTCAAGAGGATTCACTCAAGCATAGGCCCTAGGATAAGATAGATCAAGGCACTTTGTGATGAACAGTGAGTACCAAGATATAGTACTTTGTGATGAACAGGGAGTACTAAAATATGAGCAGCACTTTGTGATGAACAGGGAGTGCCAAACACGTAGTACTTTGTGATGAACAGGGAGTACCACTAGGATAGAAGCAACACTTTGTGATGAACAGTGAGTGTCACTAGGACTGAGATGATTGATTTGTGTGACTACAGGAGTATTTGCCTATGCTGGAGTCATGGGAGAGATTCCCATCGACTCAGAGGTTGCGACCTGAGCTGACAGCCGAGGAGCGAGCTGCTATCGAGGCTATGGGATTGAGACATGTGTTGTATGTGCCTGAGTTTCGGGCGAACATGGGACTGCTGACTGCACTGGCAGAGAGGTGGCACTCTGAGACTTGCACTTTTCATTTGCCGATGGGGGAGATGACAGTCACCCTAGAGGATGTATACCGGATTCTGCGAATACCGATCGATGGGGAGTTAGTACCCTACGATCGAGACGGAGACATGGAGGCCCTGAGATGAGTGTTTTAGGATCCAGGACTAGAGATGAGGGCTGGACACGTGGCATGAGACATGATGACATAGACTGGATTAGCATTACCAGTAGTGTTGGCAGGAGTTATCAGTGGGTTCCTCTGTCTGGATAGGGTGACACAAGGATTGGCTGTAGCCATATGTATTTTGACATCATTGTATCATGACACTTATGATTTTGATATATATATGAGATGATTCATCTTTGCGGCAGCTATATGCATGTGTACCTATGTGATGAGATGTTCTTATGTGATGCTTATGATATAGATGCAAATATGTACATGATGAAATACAATATTTTTTTCTTTTATGTTTTTAATATGTTATGAATGTATGTAATGCAAATGAATATGATAATGCAAATGTAAATTGTGCTAACAGGTGTTGTGTGCAGGATGTGATGCAATTGTGATATCTATATGTATGTATGAAATGCTTATATGTGGTAATGCAGGTGTGACTACATGAAATGCAAATGTTTTTGGTGTGTCATTATACTCAGTCATGTGATAGCAGGCTATGCGGACTCGAGAAGGACGATGGAAGTCAATCAAGAAAGGGGAATGAAAGATAGAAGATATGAAAGTGAAAGAGCTTCTTGTGCGTTATCATCATTGAGCTTTATTATGGCAAGTAGGTTATGACAATCAAGGCATATGTTCGACCCAGAAAGTCATTGTACCTGTTTGCATGGAGATAAGACATTTGCAAACAAGGAATGCCCCAGTTCACACTAGACTCACAGCATCCTCATATCCTTGGACAAGCCATAGCATTACTAAGAGACAATCCACATACAGTAAAGAAAAATAGGTGACGATACCCCATCCTCGCCTTTCTAGTCAAAGACATCCTGGAGATAAACTCTCTAGTCAAAGACATCCTGGAAAAGCTAAAAGACATGTCACCAAAAAAGATGAAATCAAAAGAAAATCAAGACTCGACACCAACATTCACTGTAGCCCTCAAGTTTAGTGTCTCTTGTCACTTGTATAAGTCTTATTTGATTGTGGTCACAATGTTTACTTTCACTGAAAGGATAGATAGCACTGAACCATATGTTGTCTGAGTCTGTTGAAAGATTTGATTTGTTGAAGCCCATTGTTGCTGCTATGTCTCATCTGAAACTGACTAAATCCATGAAACTGATACTTTATTGTGGAGAAGATGAAACTTTATTGCGGATCTGTGATGCAAATGTTGCTTTATTGCGGATTGTGCGTGGATAGATTGAAGGAAGCTGGAAGAAACTGTACTCCTCGAAACATGTGATGTTCTCAGTTCCACACCCATCACTAGACGTAGGATTTGCCTTAGCCACAGATAGGATCTGATTTATTATGGATGGAAAGGGAGGTGAAAAGGGAGGTTTATTATGAATGGCAAACCAATCTTAGGGAGATCAATAACAAGCCATGATGGGAATGGGTAAGTTTATTATGGATGGATAGGATGTGAGTGTGTGCAAAGTAAAAGGATGAAAGTGAATCCTGAAGGAGGGAGGAGCAATGTCTCTACACATGGCGCTGGTGACCCAGTTTTCACCATGGTACTTGCCCAGGGCCCCACCGAAGTGGTTTTCACCGTTGGACGAAATTATTTCTCTTTACTTTTTTTTATTTTTCAAATTTTTTTTGTGTCACAAGGCGCCTGTTTGTCAGGTTTTCACCAAGTAACGATTTTTTATTTTATAATTTTTTTGTATTTTTGAATTAGGATATTCCGAAGAGCTATGTGTAGAACCTGCGAAGGTGCATGCTATTAATAGGATCCTCCAAAGGTTCACCTTCTGTAGTTGAGAGCTGATATGCCCCAGATCCATATGCTGCTGTAATGATGTAAGGACCAAGCCAATTTGGTTCGAACTTGCCCTTCTTCTCTCTGTCTTGCTGATTTTTGGGGTTTTCTCTGAGAACCAAATCACCTACCTCAAATGTGCGAGACTTGACTCTATGATTGTAGCTGCATTGATCCCTGACTGAATGATATGTAACTCGAGTGACTGTCTTCCTTGATAAAGGAACTGACATAGAATTACTAGTGTGTGGACTACATAGGCCCGTATGCGTGTCACCTGAAGAAGTTTGGGCATCCCTAATAACAAAGTCCTTCAAGGAAGCTCCATTAAAGGTCCATGATGTATCACCAGAAGGGAAAGGATGTGTGGAACAAGTAGATGAGTGATGAAGGCTTATGATTACGAAAAGAAGTGAAAGTAGGATAGCATGATGGAGACTTAGGATCAACAAGTAATCTTTTTGACTTGCAATTGTAGAATTTTTGCCCCCAGTTATTTTGATATTAGGGGAGATCAACTCTTGCTCTTTTTGCTTCATAGGATTTTTATCCTTGACTTTGATTTTTGCAGAGTCCAGTAGCTTTTGATTTTGATTTGGACTAAAGGACTTTTCTTTATTATTGACTTTTAGATTTTTCTTTTCAAAGCTTGATTTTTGATCCCCAATTAGTAAGGGCTTTTGTAATTCTTGTTGATCCAAGTCTGGAAGTGTAGTGGAAATGGAATGAGTGGATGAAATGGTAAAGCTATGTGAGTTCTCAATAGGGCTGGTGATACGCTCAATAGATTCCTTTTTGGAACCATTCTTAGGACTATTGATATCAGAAGATTCTTGCACCCCTAGAGGAGATTTGCATTCGGACTTAGTAGCCACAACACTAGGTGGTTCACACCCAATTCCTTGGCATTGCAAATTTTTTGTAGGTTGTTCTTGTCGACTGAATACCTTAGCAGATAGTGGGAGTTGATCAACATGGAATATATACTCACCACATCCCATGTCTTTAAACTTGAACTTTTCTTTGATCTCTACTTGTTTTGATGTAGAAGTGTTCAAGGATTCTAGATCCACATATGTTGATGAAGGAATAACTTCTTGATTGACTGAGATTGTTATTTCTGACCGAGGTTGTAGATTGTTGCAATATATGAATGGATTTGGATCCGCTTTGACAGTCACTTCAACTCCATTGTGTGGAAACTTGATACATCGATGATATGTAGATGGGACTGTGCTCATCTCATGAATCCATGGACGTCCCAAGAGTATGTTGTATGTGAGATCTAAATCAAGGATTTGACAAACCACATCCTTTGTAACTGGCCCAACTCTGAGAGGTAAAGTGATTGTGCCCTTGGATGAGCGCTCTTCATCATCATATGCCTTGATGGTAATTTTGTTTGTAGAATTCACAGCTTTATCAGAATATCCCATTTGTTTAATAGTGCTCAATGTACAAATGTTCAGACCTGCTCCTCCATCTATCAGGACTCGTTTTATTCGATGTTTGTGTATGAAGGCTTCAATGTGTAATGGTGCATTATGTGGCTGACTTACGGAGGCGTCATCGGCTTCTGTGAAAGTAAGGGAGTGTGGAATGGAAAGGTATCCTACCATGGCTTGAAACTGGTCCACGTTCAGATCAGTAGGAACAACAATGTCTCTCAAGATTTTGTCAAGAATGGCTTTATGTGCAGGAGATATGCGTAATAGCTCAAGGATGGAGATGAGTGCGGGTGTCTTCCCTAGTTGTTCTACAAGGTCATACTCAGGTTTGGTTGATGAAGAAGCAGTGTTTTTAGTTGGAGCACCCTGTAAAGTGATTTTACCTCGACGAGTTGTGACATTACATTCAGAGGTAGGTTCAGAAGAAGATCCAACACCTTTTAGGACAATCCTGGGTCTCCGAGTAGAATTCTCAGACGCTTTGTCCTTGATGATAATGGTAGAGACATAATTGTCCATCGAGATGTGATTTATGGTTGAATCATAGTTGTAAGATGCTCTGGTATAGTTGGTTTGATCCTCTGTGGCTTTAGCTTTTCCCTTGTCATGTTTTGGGAATGGTTCCTTAAACATCTCATGTTCTTGATTAGATGAATGTCCCTCAATCTCAATGTCACCTCTATCAATGAGATCTTGTATGATGTTCTTCAGTCGATGACAATTTCCTGTCTTATGACCCTTGCTCTTATGAAATTCACAATACTCATCATCATTCCACCAATTTGGTTTAACCTTTGGTTCATATGGAGGAAAATCTGGAACTGTGATTACCTTGTTTGCCACAAGCTTCTTGAAAACTGACTCAAGTGGTTCTCCCAATGGAGTGTACTTCCTTCGTGATCTGGAAGTTGTTTGAGTATTCACTTGATTGTTTGTAGAACTTGATCCCGAAAAGATGAATTTGGGTCGCACTGTGTTGGCATCAACAACACCATCATTGACTGTGTTCTTGTTTTTATTCCAAAATCTTGGCTTGTCTTTTCCTTTAAAGTCATCTTTGTTTTCCTTGAATATCTTGATGACTCCTTGTTCAATTAGGACCTTTTCTGTCGCTAAGCCTTTTTCAATAACGTCCTTGAAGGTGGACAAACAAGCTTTTCTTAGATCATAGCCAATGTCTTTGTTAACATTTTGGGTGAACATTTCTACCATTTGTTTTTGTGGAATTTCACAAGAGCATCTGCTGACTAGATTTCTCCATCTTTGTAAGAATGATGCAAAAGACTCTCCCTCTTTTTGCTTCGTGTTGCACAAAGTAGTGACTGATATGTCTGTCTCTATATTGTAGGAGAAATGTTGAATAAATGCCTCTGCTAAGTCACCCCAAGACTTAATACCAGGTGGAAGTTGGGAGAACCATTCCATAGCTTGATCACCTAAGCTTTGTGGGAATAATCTCATCAAATATGTCTCTTCTGCTGCTACCTCAATGCAAGCTGTGAAAAATTGTCTTATGTGTGCCTTAGGATCCCCTTTTCCTCTATACTTATCAAATTTAGGTATCACAAAGTGTGTAGGAAAAGGAGGCATTGGAATGCTCTTGTCAAATGGATAAGGACATATGTCTCTCATTGTGTATGTTGGCTTCGGTGTATTTATGTCCTCCATTTTCTTTTGTAAGTCCCTGATTTGTTGTTCCAAATTGTTCTTAGGGGGAGATCGACTTCTTGGACCATACCCTATGCTTGAGGCACCAATTGGAGGAGGAGCATGTTGCATATATGGATGATATTGATCATACACATGTTCATATGGAGGAGGTCTATAGTGATGCTGCGTATATGGACCACTTGGTATAGATTCATGTTGAGGAACACCATATCTATTTTGTGCATGTATACCATACTCTACAGGCATGTCATGTTCTAATGTGTTGCCCCCAAATTTGACATGGGGTTTCCTTGTGTCCAAATTTTGAGCATGCCTTTGAATATCCAATTGCTTTGGTGGTTGGTCTTTAGCATTGGTATATGATTGAGCATATCTGTCTGCATAAGACTTCCATAATGGTCTGCGAAGGTGAGTATCATATGCTTGACCATGTGTACGTGGGACCTTTGGTTTTTGAAGCAAAGCTGATGGTGATTCAGGTACCATATGTGGTCCTCTATTTCCTCCACTATTAGGTCTCCTTTGATCCATGTTGAAGTGAGGTTGTTGCAAAGGTTGATTTTCCATTATTTGAGATATGTCAAAATCATGAGGTATCTTGGCTCCACTTTGTGCCATCATTTGTAAGAAGTATTGTCTATCCCTCCTCATTATTTCCTCAACCAATCGATTGAAATGGGGATTCATAATGGATTCTTCCACATTTGCTGAATGTACTGAAAAGTTGTCCATATTGTCATTATGTGTAGCATTGTTGTTTGTAGTGTCCATGTTCTCAACATTTGGAATGTTTCTATAGGCATCCATGTCAGGTAATGTAGTATGATCGGAATTGAAAAAGATATCATTATCATACTCATAAGAACTCATGTTTGCGGACTCTTGAGCCTCTTTAGTTTCTCTCCTAGATTTTTGAAGATGGGTTTCAACCATGAACTAGGTATTGACCGAGATGTGTGAGACTAGATGAAAATGGAAAAAGTATGGAAGACCAAGAGTTGGATGGAATGTAAATGAATCTGAGGTGTACTTGCAATGTCCAAAGTGTAAGACCAAGTATGTATGTAGTAGAGTAGGTGTGACTTCCAAAGAGAGGATAGTTTCTCTTGATGAGGTAAGTTGACCTTGACTCTAAGTAAGACCAAATGAGACCCAAAGGTAAGAAACCTTGATGAGGGACCACTTAGCAAAGTGTTGTTGTATGTAGTGTGCTGACAAAGTATAGTGAGGACAAGCAAGTGACCTTTTGACTCAAGTTTAGACAAGTGTGAATGTAAAGTGAGATGTGAAGCAATGATGGATTTTGTGAGACCCAAAGACAGGTTGAATGCTAAATGAAACCCTAGAGAAATGACCTAGGAAGCTCAAGAATTCTGAAACTGACTGTGTTTGTTTGCTGGACTGTAACAGTTTTTCAATTCTGGACACAGACACGCCTGTATACTTCACAGATGCGGTTTCCTGACACAGACGCGACTCTGTTTAACACAGACACATTTCTAAGATTTTTGTTGCAAAGTGTAATGTTTATTTTGTAAACACAGACGCGTTTCTGCCCTTCACAGATGCGGCTATACAACACAGACGCTATTATGTCCGACACAGACGCGTTTCTGTAAAATTTGTGCAATTTTTTCCAATCTGTGAAGTTGTTTTTGTTGTGACCAAATCTGACTGTTTGACTGTTTTTCGTTAGAAGAGGACACAGTGTTGATGAAGACCCAATGTTTGCAAGTGTCTAAACTCAAAAATGACTCCAAGAAAAGTGTGTTGTTTGATGTAAAAATGTTTTGCATACACTTGAAGACACAAAAGACACAATGTTTTGCTGTTTGGTCTTGAATGTTTTGAATGTTTAAAATAAGTCAAGCACAATTCTTATGGCTGGCCAAGACAATAGTTGTTGATCCCACATGGGGTTTTACCCTCGAGGCTACGCTATTCAGAGCGGATACTTAGATGCTTGACCTCACTAGCTCCACCCTCGGCACTCACTTCTTGGGTCAGCCAAGCATCAGTCCCCATGAAAACTCCCTGTGGCGAACTTTGTATCTCTACTAAGAACCGTATGTGTGTGGGCCGCTACCAGAGGTCCAACCTCCTGCCCCAACAACTAGAAGGATTTGGGCTTCTAAAACAAAAAGGTGCTAGTAAGGGCATCTGCTCATGTGGCCATACATGCGGCACTTTCAGCTCTGTAAATACAGAAGGCTCCCAGCCAGTAGGGGTTACACCCTACAACTGATCAAATAAATTTGATCAAACGGGTTTATGGGGAGATATAGTGTCGGTATGAACTAATCAGCACACGTTATTCATAGTTTTCACCATGAATACATTTGTTTATAGTGGTTCGGAAGAGGTGGGTTTTCCTCGCTACCACTTGGGTCGTTCTCTTCTCACTAGTAGTCCTAATGACCACACGGGAAGATAGG
Source organism: Cryptomeria japonica (assembly GCF_030272615.1). NCBI lineage: Eukaryota > Viridiplantae > Streptophyta > Pinopsida > Cupressales > Cupressaceae > Cryptomeria > Cryptomeria japonica. Next base: position 104,935,941 of record NC_081410.1, read on the forward strand.
CCCTCTAAAGATTAAACAAAAAGAGCCTATTGCTCAAGACACAAAAGACAATGATTCAATTTTAGTGCACCAATTGAAGTGTTTGATAGTCTATGAAAACAAGGCACACAATAAGAATCCAAAAACCCTTGCCAAAGACCTGCAACAAAGAGTTGTTAGTAGTTTGGATTGTTTCAAATGATCACCCCTTCCTGCAAGCACACAAGTTAGGTAAATTTTAAACCCAAAAGACTTTGTGAAAATAGGGGCCTTCAACCAAACAATGTTTTAGCTTTCAAGACAAGCTGCACCAATTTCGTTAGCTAGATCTGAAAATGTTAGCTCAAAATAAACCAGATCTGAAACCCTAAATGCAAAATCTGAAAACTGAATCAATAAAAACTCAAAATTTGAAACTGGTGAACATAGACGTGATTACCCTCAACACAGACGCGACTTCGTGACACAGACGCGGTTTTGTGAGACACAGACGTGACTACAGAACGCAGACGCGTCTTATGGACACAGACGCGACTAAAAACATCGCAGACGCGACTTTATAACACAAATGCGCTTTCCTGGAACCTGCAAAATAAAATATTGCCGATAACACAGACGCGACTCCAGATGTCGCAGACGCGCCAGAAAATAAAAAACGTGATCCAAAAGTTCGCAGACGTAGAAATATCAAAATGCTATCGAAAACGTTGGATCTACAACTTCAAAATACAAAATCTGCAACAAGGAAGTTAAATGCAAAAGGGACAAGAGTCCCACCGGGCGTGCCAAAATGTATATGGTGAAAATGGATAACAATAATAACAATATTGAAAGGCTAAATGAATTCAACCACAAAACCCTAGCCTAACAACAACAAAGATCCACCATAACATATGAAGATTACCTAAGACAATGCAAATCAAATGAAATCACAAAGATTATACCATCACATGTCCAATAGGGTTTTGATCTCCATTCTTCCTATCTCCATTGATTTTGCTTGATATATTTGCTCTCAGATTTTATGTGCACAAGAGCTCAACAAAGAACGGAATGTAGTTGCTAGTAGGATCGTAGTGTAGTCAAGTGCATAAAAGATGATTCATTAGAATGTCTCATTAGGGTTTGATAATGAAGGAAGCATCTCCTTATATAGAAGACACTATATGAAATGGAGGGATAAGATTGAGAGGTGTAAAAGGAGGTTGGCTATGATTAGAGGGTAGGTAAAAGAAATAATAAAATAATGAAAGGGGTAGGTAGTGTATGAATTAAGAGATGAATGACACGTGTCATGGGTAGAAAAGACTAATGAATTAATTAAATAAATAAAGATTTATTTAATTAATAGAAGAAGTGGGATAATTAAATAAATAAAAATATTTATTTAATTTAGGAAAAAGGATAATTTAAATAAATAAATGTATTTATTTAAATGAGAAATAAGGCTAGAAGAGGATAAATGAATTAATTAAATAAATAAAGATTTATTTAATTAATAGAAGAATTAAGCTTAGATAATTAAATAAATAAAATATTTATTTAATTAGACATGACAATTTTGGGTGTCTACAGGTACTATAATGTATCCATAAACTTGGTTTAGTTTCTATGTCTAATATTTCTCTTTGAGTGTTGGTTTGTAGATGCTTTCAATGTTGGCATGTAATCTTGGTCTTTGTGATTAGTGAATCAGGATATTATGTTAATATAACTTGTATGGACAATGTTAAGAGTTATACCCATGTTATTAAGGTGTTCTTCCTTCTACAATATAGTCATGGCTTCATACTTTATAAAATAATAGATAATTTTCTTGTGGGCATGATTTTTCCAATCCATAAACATAGTATTTAAGCAATCTATTTAGCAATATAGGAAGTAACTTATGAAATAGTAGGCAATGACAAGAAACACATGAGATATATATTTAATATATAACACCAAATCTATATTGTATAAATAGATTTCAACGACCCCAAACTAAAAAAGGTAAAAATGTATTTGGGTCCACCTCCCCAATCTCCCCCTCCATTTCTGGGAGCCTTCTTGCTTTGAGGCCATCAATAACTCCATTGGAAGTTCTTTGAAGGTTGACGATGCCACGACCTCCATGGGTCACTCTACCTTTGCTCGCCTATTAATTGATGTTGACATATCTCTGGCCCTCCCCAAGGATGTGGTTCTTATGGTTGGGGATAAGCCATGGGCTCAACCGCTGGATTATGAGGGCCTCCCCTTTTGCTGTCGAAGGTGCTTCTCAACGGGCCACTTAGCTTCAAACTGCTCTTTCTCTTGCCGCAGGGTGCTGCTACTTGGTGGAAGGACACTACTGAAGATCACTTGACAATTAATGCTTCTGACTCTGTCTCGGTTGAATCCTCTCGAGATGAGGTGCCCCTTACTGCTGATGATGCCTTTGCCGAGCTTACTACTGTTGTAGACTCTTCTGTCCCCTTGGCTCCATCATATGTTGCTCCTGATCCTCAACTTTGCTCTTCTCCTGACAATTTTGTTCTTCAGCAGCAGTCTATTGTGTTTCTGCAACAACAGTCTGCTGGTGTCCTGCTGTAGCAGTCTGGCAGTGTCTCTACAAGGTCTCCCCCGCCTAATTTGTCTTTGAATATTCCTAATGATAGTGTTGTTTGGACCGTTGTTTGTCGTAGGCGGAAAGGAAAATCTACCCCCCTTCCCCAGCCCCCCCCCTTCGTTAAGTTGTGGATTCTCCCCACTCTTGAGTTGGGTTGGTTTGTTGATGGTTTGACAGGTGGGTTTGTTTGGTCTGTCTAGCTTTGTTTGTTTGGGGTTTACACCCCTGCTTGGTCTGTTTATTTCAGTTAGCCTGTTAGCTTTGTAAAGGGTTAGCGCCCTCATTATCGCTGTTTTATTTATCAAAAACATTTCTAATATATGTCTATAAAGCATAAAGCATTTACAATACATAAAGTAGATAAGAAAAAAAATATTCATATTTTAAAATATACATATACATTTACAATATAGTTCAAACTTATAGTAAATTGAGTAGATAGCAATCTCCTTGAACTCTATAAGAATTTTTTTGAAGGGTTGTAGAGAAAATGGATTAGAAAAATAGATGTATTTGTAGTGAAATGTCATAGGACATGTTGATTTGTGTACTTTCATTTGATTGGTTGAATTTGAATTATGTGAATTGATTCATTTGAGATGAATGGATGGATTTGATGGATGTTTAAAGTTTTGAATTTGATTATAAATTTGAGAGTTGATTGATTTGATTGAATGGTTGTTTAGTTCAAAGTCATAAATATCCATCATCTAATTTTGAGGGCTTGTTTGATGAGCTCAACATTTTCGAGTGTAGTGCTCACAAGTATTTATAGAGGAAGTGACTAGTAGTGGACAAATATATCATGTTAAAATTAAATCGATGAGGAGATATTTGACATATCTGCTTATTTGATGGGACACTTGATAATGAAATTAGTGGTTGCTTCATCTGTAGTTGAGATAGTTAATATGTTTTTGTTTGAAAGTGTCATATTTGTAGAAACAATTAAAGTATATCGTTCAAATGTGAAGATAATATTAGAATATGGATTAAGATCTTTTCTCAAAGTAATATTCAGAATAAATAATAACTAATTAATTAAAAACTATGAACATTGAATAAATCTAAACTACTATTTTTAATGCAATAAGTCGATGTTAAGAATGTTTAAATCATTTATGGAGTAAATAAGATCTACACCATCTTGTTCAACAATTTCTACCCAATAAAGAGCCTACCCCACTATGGGGCACTCTCCCTGTAACTCATGGAAAAATTCTGTACAACTTCGTATGGAAGCTTCTTGAATGGACAACTAGATAGGGATGGGCAACGGTTTCTTTAATACTTGTCCATTCTAATTATCAAATGAACTTGGTGTATTCTTCTTCAAGTTCAACATATGGCCCCTTCCAGTTGAACTTGAGCACCCCTAGTACGGATATGACCACAACTCTGCAACTGGAATTGGCAGTCACCAACCAGACAGCTGTGTGTTTCTTCTGTTTTGGGTGGAATAAGAAATGCAGGAAACAGTGATTACTGCACTAATAAAACTGATTTTGGATTGAATATCATTCAAAGATTAAGGAAGAATTGGAAACAATTACTCGATCTTTAAGATGCATCAATACATAAATTATGATGTACGAAAGCAATTTATACATTGATATATCCAAAAAATTGAATAGCCATTTCCTAAAGAATTGGTCTGATATCCATCCAATCTTCATTACTCTGTCAATTACAATGAAAACTCTCCCTGTATCACAATAACTATTTTATTATGAAACCTCAAAGTTACATATGATATTATAACAGTCCTGATAGAAACATTTGCAAGCAATGTAAGTCATTATTGCATACAGTTGGACATTTCACATCACCAATCTCTCTCATGGAATTAAGATTCACCTACCATGAATGAAAAGTTTGAAGGTGAAAAAGACTTGAGTACTCTACTTATTTCAATTTTAAAACAATCCCTCACTGGCATAAAAAAGGCGCACAAACCTTATAAAATATACATTTAAGATGAAAACAGTTATGATAATCCTGACCCAAGACAAGCATAATTTTAAAATAGTAATGATGGTGCAACTTTATTCATTAATATCAGCTGGTCACTCACAATAACATAAACCTTATTCTGAAGCTTCATGAAAAAAAAACTCTGAACATACGCTTTATTACCTTGTAATATATGTAAAGTATGTTAGTACTCATTATTATAAGCTACTCTAACAAGCCTTAGCTTCTATTTCTATGGGATATGCCTTAACAGCTTATAGTCTTACAGAACTTGGACTTCATTTATGCACTAATATCAACTACTATAATAGACACATTACTTGTATGAACATACACGTTATTACCCATTATAGCAAATTTATATTATATTATCATTCATTAATATCAGCTACAACTATCTTATACCTTATGATGGAAACCCATAATCTTGAAATAACTTAGAAGTTCCATGCTCAGCTCTTAAACATATAGGAAAACTTTATTATCCACTAATGTCAGGCTTGATTATGAAGCCTTTTAATCTTAAATAACTTATTAAAGACTTTACATGACTTGTTTCTATTTTATCTATATAGAGCACCATTGAAAGGCTTATTTTACATGAGTTGTTTGCAGTTGCTTTAGAGTTTATCCTTCTTTCCATTGTCTGTTGTCTCCCAGAGTACTTTGGAAAGATGGGAAGTAAGAATTTGGCCATTGTTCCTCTGTTTGGATTTGTAGTTTTGGCCTGCCTATTACATTGTGATGATGCAAGGAAACTGGGTCCTTTCATACAATACAGATCTTCCTTGGTCTTGCACTTTCAGCCTCATCTGCAAAACTTCTCTGGTAAAGTCTTATTCATTATCTTTTTGAGTGATACTTTTCTAACACCATTGTAAGCATGATACAGTTAATGCTCCTTGTTGGGTTTATGAAAAAGTTGATGGGCTAACTTTTGGTTTGAATGCTGTGTTTGTAATCAGTACCAAGTTATTCTGGAGAGGAGAGAAACCCTTCATATATTGAGAAGGAAGATGTTGTAAAGGAGAAGGAAGAAGATGGTAATGAAGAAGAAGAAGAAAGAGAAGGCATGAAAGAGCCTCACCCTGCAGATGAACTTTTGCAGACCCACAGAGCAGATGGATCCAAGTCTTACATATTGGGTGGCTATTAGAATTACACCATATGCAAATATATACTGATGAATCAATCAGTCTTCTTATTGTTTATCAGGCATTTCTTCAGAGTTTTTCTGTAACTACAAAGAAGCAGATGATCAGTTCAAGTTCAGGCATTTTTTCTGCAGTTTTGTAAGATTTAGAACAGATATCTGTCAGCCACTGGATTTTTCTGATCCATGGTGATTTCTGAGATAATGGGATGTTTCTGTTAGCCCTGAAAGTTGTAGATAAAGATAGGATGTGATAAGCATCTTGTTTTGTGGTTAGAAAGCTAAACTGTTCTATTATATGATAATTTATGAATTTTGAATAAACATAATTTGACATATATTTTGGACAAATTTGTACAGTTTTTCTGGCCCATGGTGATTTATGGGATAACGAGATGTTTCTGTTGAAAGGTGTAGATAAAGATGGAATGTAATGATCATCTTGTTGTAGATTGAGATAGGGTGTTATAATCATCTTGTTGTAGGTTAAGATAGATTGTGATAATCATATTGTTTTCCGGTATAGAAAAGCTGAACTGTTTATATTATGGTAATTTGGCAATGGTGATTAGATGTGGAATAAAAGTCTTTGTGCGTAATATGTGCATTTTTTCCAAGAATGAGATTGCTTTAAAGTATTAGTTAGGATTTTGAATATGACACATTTACCTTTCATAGATAATGATAAATGACTTAAAAAAGATCTTGAAGGAGACTTGTAATTTGAAAAGAGATTTGTGTAAACAGATTTAGCGTTAAGGTTTGAGTGATGTGTGGTTATGGAGGCTAATCAAATGTAGGCTAAACGTTAGTGGGAGATTGCTACTAAAATCATATATTTATGTTAATTTTTATAAAGTTCAATGTTTATTTTGGTAGAATGTCTTTAACCTAATTATATATTGATAAGTATCATATGTTTATTTTAGATTTGGTTTATGTTTCAATTTTAATTATTTTTATTTACTTTATTTTTATATATTCTTACACATTCATTATTGGTTCCTCGCTTACACTTGAATGTATTTGTTCTTTGCCTAAAGACCCATTCTATTACCCAAGGTCATTTTATGTCACTTGAAATCAATCCCACAAACCACAACAATGAACTTCAAATCAAATATTCAAATTCAAATTTTGACTCACCTCTCCACTCCTTTTCACTAGTTGTTATCAACCAACATAACACATGTTGTTGTGACATGTTGATATGTCTTAGTATTCAAAAATGTTTGACATGCCACTAATTCATATATAAGGATTAGAAGAAATCATTAGTGTACACTTCAATTTCTAAGTGACAAGCAACCAAAATCTACATCATCTACTTATAGGCAACTTGAATGAGCATGTTTGTTGTCGTCAAACCTTCATGAGTAGATTGTAAAGGCAATCAAACTAGGGGCTTATTAGAACTTGACCCTATCAATCTAGTGAATTCCCCTAAATTATTTAAAATATTGTAGTCCTTAAAATCCTTTCAAATATCAAAGATCCAAGCTGATAGGATTTATAGATCATTCATTTTAGTAGTTCAAATATATGTATGTGAGGGATCAAATCTATGGTGATCAAAATTGAACCCATGATGCTCAGGATCAACCCTCATTTTTTTAATGCCTCTTCAATTTTTGGGATTTTCATTAGATTGAGAGCTCAATAAATTTCTATAACTGGGAGAATGATTCTAGCATTGATGTCAACATAAACTATTCGTCATTGTTCCTATAGCTAATTACTTAATTCATCTCATTTAATTTTTGCATTTATTACTTTATATTCGTTGACTTAACTCTTATTTATCTAGACCTTAATTGTGCTTAATCAATTACATTGATCTAATTAGACTCTAGGTAGATTTATTTATGTATAATGCAACTAATTTTGATTACATTTATTAGTAAACCTGACTTTGCTTACACAAGCTCTATAGTTCTCCCGTATTAAGGTCTTTTAGGTCTATACTTTTTGATTGCCTTATCATATTTTTAGATCCTTTTAGGGTTTATTCTCTACTCCATTGCATTTCACATTTGTATCCTTATTTCGGGTTTTGTTTTTCTAATTTTTTTTTTATCTTTTACCCAACTCATTCTTTCTTTCTTCACCCTCTAGGGTTTGCATTTCCCATCATTAAAATTTTATTAAGTACATTTTTTATCATCTCTTAGGTCATTTTTATTTATTTTATCCTTTAGGGTTTTTAGAATTATGTGTATGCCAAAGCATATTCCCTCTCACCCCCCTTATAAAGGAATGGTCATTTCAAACCCCATATGGCTCAATCCATTGAGAATTCAGTATCTTAAATAATGTTCCCATGATAAATATTGTTACTAACATAATTGAGAATGAAAATAAATAATATGTAATCATGATGAACATGTGGCTTAACAAGTGTTTGCACAAGAACTTGTTAGCTTAGTTGATGTTAAAATCACATATAATTAGCATACATATGATTATAAATTATTCATCAAAAAATTATTTGGGCTAGATGTCTTACTATGTGAGTTAATGGTAACTACTCAACACCCCCATAATCTTTGTAAGACTAAAACAACTTCCACAAGAGAGAATGACAAGAATAGTTTGCATAATAAGGATGCATAAATGAATGATTCAATATAAAATATACAATGAGATGCCTTGCTTATAAAGGAAATGTATGATGTAGTATGATTAACTAACATGGAACAAATATTAAATGATCTAGGATACAAAATAAATAATATTCATAAAGATAAGATATGTGCAAGATCTTATGTAGACAAGTAAGACTTATAGAAATAACACTTTGGATCTAAGTTAAACTAACATATGAATAAGTCCACTAGGAATTTAGTAGGTACAACACATTATTCACTCTAACACCCCCACTTAAGTGCAGCTTAGGGAGAAGGAATTATTATGTAAATGATGCAAGATGCAAGGTTATTGTGGGTCTAGGCTACTAGGTCATCTTAGGTACCCATATACAAATTATTTCTCACAAATAGAGAATATGATAAAATCAGTTGGAACATAAATCCTCTCCAAAATAATTAAATAAAATTTATAATTTAATAAGATATGGATAAGATTTTATCTAAATAACTGAGACTTCTAGAAACAACACCTAGGACCTAAGTTGACATAACATATGAATAATTCTCCACTAGGAATTTAATAGGTACAAGACCTTTACTAGGTACAAGATATTATTCACTCTAACACTTACAAACCATTAGTGCTAAGGTTGCCACCCCTATCTCTTTAATTAGTGCAACTATCCCCCCTCCTCCATACATAACCATTCTTTCCTCTACCATTGTCACATCTTCATACTTTATTCCATTAAATGGCATACCTCCTAAATTTATTTTCCCTAACATACCTAGATCTTACTTGTAATATTTCACATCTAATCATTTTCCCAACCCCCTACTACTTCCATCACTCGCACTCATTATTCCAACTACTCATTTAACTAGAGTCATTAATGTTTGCACTAGTTATTCCATGACAACTCAATCATACTCCATACCAAAATTTGTTTGTGTACTACATATCATTACATGTCTACATCTATTCTCATGCCCCATTCTATTCCTTATGTACTCCTTATTTATCTCATTGCCCATTGCATTCTATGACATATTCTATAGCTCCCACATACAACAATCCTAGAGACGCCCAACCCTCTTTGTTTATTATTCCCCTTTTCACCTTGTATGGACCATTTCAAAAGATTAATGAAGTTGTAAAAAGAGTTGATACTATGCTTAAGGGATAGGAAGTCAAGATATTATTAAGACTAGAAACACACCACTAGCATTGAACATTGTTACACATACTTTACCCATCAATTTTGTGACACCGCATTTTCAATATATGATAGTAAAAGTGACCCTAACAAAATTATTTGCCTTCATTAATGCATGTTTGGAAAGAGCCATTCATTCATTTTCCAATTTAACCAGCATATTTTTAAAGAAATCCAAAATTAACACTAGCCTTAAGATTACTATTTTTCATATACTAAAGAGTGCCCAAGGACCAAATAAATGCATCAATGATTGTGCCATATATAATCATTTTTGTCCTTATGTTCTAAATTGTATCATCCCTTACATGTTTTGGAATTACAAAATAGATTTAAATTGCTTAGGAAAAAAATGGATAAGTTTTACATCAATAGTTTCACATCTTTCATGTATCTATATGTACATTTTAATACTATTTAATCTAATCCATTAGTAATAAATATATTTAAATATGGATCATCAATTGCTAGTGCTTTGTCATATTCTTCAAAACTTCAAAGTTCATATTCTTCAAAACTTCAAAGTTCTATTTTTTAAATAATTACAAGGTAAATAAGGAAACTATTTTTCATTAATGAGTAAAGCATGTTTTGAAGGGACTTCAAACCTAGAATCACATTTCTTTGCACACATTCTAAAGAAATTCAAGAAACTTAATTATTGATATAGCATTCAATTGATTAACAAGATTTCTATTATAAATACAACATGTTAGTATTTACTTCAAATATTTTGTACTTTGAGTCAATTAATAATAGTTAAGTGGAGAGAAAAATTTAGACCCAAGATTGAATTTGAATTTCAAAAACTTCAAAGTCATTTTCCCAATCATACATCTAATTGAAGTCATTTACACAACTGTAAACCTAAACCTAGACATGGAATTGATATAACTAATGAAAAAGTTTAAATCCTAAAAATAATTGACATGATTTTTCCATAATCTATTAAGTACTAATATTAAGATTTTTGTTGGATTCACTTTGACATTTTAGACATAATCAATGATTTCTCATCACAAGAAGACAATGAGAATTAGATTCTAGACATAACTTTGAAAAAAACAAGTAAAAATAAATCCTTCCCTTTATTTTACTTCTTTTTAAAATTATATATATAATCTAATAATTCATTGTCCTCTTCTTAATAAGAGATCAATGAATTCAATATGAAACATCAAATAAAAAAATATACATAATAAATATAAAAAATATTCTTGATATTAATAAATACAAAGAAAATAAAACCAAAATCAAAACATTCACTCATTTATATACACTATACATCATTATTATATATAATAATCATAATATTAAAACAAACAAATAAAAAAAACATAATTTCACATCATAATAGTAAATAAAAATAATTTATATTCAACTTAATTGTGATATTTAATATATAATCTTCTCACCAAAAACAAAATACAAAGGTACTATAGTTATAAATGTTTGGATTGTAATGAAGAAAACACAAAAGTGATTCATTCCTTGCCACTCACTCCACGACAAGCTTTGAAATATATCATAATAATACTCTTCCTAAAAGCTTTATGAGGGACCCATGATTTGGGAGTATTATACATGTTCATGTTCATCATATTTCTTATTCGAGAAGGTTCCATCACTATACATATTTAGCTAAAGATTTAAACTTTAGGGCACTTTATATGAGTCAGCCCATGATGTCTAGGGTTATTTTCTAACTCATGAAACTATCACTTTTTGTAACTTTTAATTGGACACCCTTGTTTTCATGAATAAGGAAGACCACTTTTGCATATGCTTTTTGAAATTTGGATTTTAAATATCAATGTAATAGTTAGGCAATTTTTTATTTTGTGGAAGTGGATGAAACTATTCATAGTATTTTTTATTATCCAAAAGGACCCAATATCATGCTTTCTAATTTTCAGGTTAGTTAAATGAATTATTTATAATTTAGTATAAATTAATTTTGATGATAATGGATTGTAGATGTAGATAATTTTGTAATTAATATTAAATCAAAATATATGTGTAATTTTAATGAAGTTCTTAAGTTTAATTGTTATTGATCTAGGAAATGTTTCTTATTAGTGAAATTAATGTCTTAGATTCTCTGTAAAGATTAAAGCTCTATCTTGGGGTAGGTTCACACCTTAGAATCGTTTCCATATACAAATATGACCTTCTATCATGTGGTTATACACTCTTGTTGTATAGTTTTCCTAGTTTGTCTTTATCTAGTTTTTTCTACTTTGAAGACTAATAGTATTTAGAAATACCTTTCAAAGACTATTAGTATGTCTCAAGGAGACATGTTCACCTAGGTCAACCCCTAGAAAATTGTATAAAACATCAACAAACAACAAGAGTCTTAAAATGTTTATGAGGGTTTGTTTTAGTGAACCAAAATAAATCATTCTACTATTAATTGCTTCTTAAATGCTTCTATTTATTGAGTGTGAAAGGATATGGAAGGGTGTAAAAATGAATACCTTTAAATATAAATCTAAAACATCAAAACATGAAAATATGTCTTGTCATCTTATAAAAACTAGTGGAATGGATAGGAATCAACCAAATTTTAATCTTGAATATTAAAACCGTGAATCAAATTAGGAGATGTGAAGTTGATGTATTTAATGGTATCTATGTCACAAAGTAGAATATCTTAACAGTGTCCAATATTTTTTATATATGAAAGAAGGTGAAGAGTCTCAAAAGTATGAATTCCTTCCATCTTAAGAAATATTACATTTATATTAATATCATAAATTGTGTATTTATACAAATATCTAATATGTCTCATTCTATCCACATCATATCTTATTTTTAGTAAGTTTGATGAAACTATGTCTTCCTTGGAATTCATTCCCTCCCTACCACATGCTACCATTTATCTTCTTTGGCCTATCTATGTTTATAGTCTACCTAGTGCTAAATATAATTTCACTAATTAGTCCATGTTAATTCTTAATTTCCCTATGACATCAACCTCACTTATTACCATAGAGGCTCTTAAATAGATCACCCTATTATAAGCTCTTAAGATAGATCATCCTATTATTCTCCATCAAAGGTCACATACCTATTATTTAGCTTACTATTTTCAATTTAAGAAGAATGCATCCTCTAATATCATCTATATTGCGGCATGCATGCATATATACAATGTTTTTACTCTAGAGTTTAACCTTCACTAATTAGACTTTAATGGCAAAATCTCCTGTCTCATGTAATGTCTATACTTCTAAGCTAAGGTATAGGGTGGAATAAAAATAAATAAATAAAATAGAAAAGAGATAAAAATCAAATAAAATTAAAGAAATTAAAACTAAAAGAAAATAAAAAATAAACATCAAATCAAGCACCATTGTTAAGTCAAATAAAATAAATCAACATGTCACAATCTTTGTGAGTGGACTCCTTTTGATTCAGACTCCATTTTATCAATTTTCATGTAGTTGAATTTAAGATGAAATTATAAGACTATGGAGTTCTTTTTCATCTTTTAAATCCTACATGGACTCTTGATGATTTCTTGCTCACAACTCCATCCCCATCACTTTTTTATCCCTAATTAATTCATCTTCTTATGTCTACAAAGTCTAAGATTGTACATAATTAATCATCTCACCTACATTTAGTGAATCTCACATTAGTGTATGTATAGCCCATGTGTTTGTAGTTTCATATCATGTTTTCCAATGCATCCATAATTAAGTTTAGTATTTACATACATGTAGAATATTAAGAAGATTTTTTTTTCTACCCAAACCTCCTTGTAGTCTTGGTACATAAAACAAGGGTTTTATTATTAGATTCATATGTCACTAGTTGATTCAAATGTCTCTTTTTGGCTTCATGTTTCTTACTGAGAGACACCTATTTTGGTCCTATAATTTTGTCCTTACCCTTGAAAACAACATTCACTCGGAGAAAAAAAGTTAAGTTCATTAGTGATTTTGTATGCTTACCATGTTTTTCCTTTTTATTATGTTAAAATTCATTTATTTGAAAGAACCCCCTTTGTGTGTGAGAGCAAGTTTCAAGTTTAGCTAGTTTGTTAGATTTTCTTCCAAGATTTAATGCAACATTTTTAGCTTCCTTCTAGTTGTAGTTTTTTCTATCCTTCTGCATAGCACCCTTCTTTTATTCTATTTTTTTCTTTGCATTGGATTATCATAGCATTATTCGTTGGGTTTAGCTAAACAATTTGCATATGACCTTTCAATTGATTTGCACTTGTGTCTTTTCCATTGTGATGTATTTTAATTTTCTCTAGGATGTATTTTTATTTATGTTTTTTTTAAAAATGTTTTATCTTATTAGACTAACTTCTTTTTGTAGTGATTTAATGATTGATATGAAGGTTTCCTCAATACCTTGCATACATGACATATCATATTCTTATCTTATTACTCTACTGTAATATTTATCCAAGACTATTATATTGCTATGTTTGACAGTTTCTTATCCCTAAGAAAATAGTGAGGTTATCCCTCTTTTATCATTCATATTAAATTTTGTTCCTAGATTTCCTAAATGCCATCGTGATATCATCTTTTCATTTTGTACACTAATAGTAGGGAAACAACAAATGTATAGCCAAAAGGAACGTGTAGGTAAGGGTGGTTCTATTGACTCACCCTTGCCCATGTTTTGAAAGATAGTGATCACTTATTTATGCAACTCACCCATTCCATTGGGGAAATATGAAAGTACATAAAATTACACATTACAAGTTGGGTTGTCATTTTAATGATGTCCTATATCTTCAAAAAGATGCTCTATACAATAATATGGTCAAATGATTCATCTTCTTCTAGAGGTCATAAAATTCATTTCTTAGGACTATCATATCTTTTCCTAGCATGTCTCAAGGACCTTCCATAGCCTTGGCATACCAAATTCTCCGCTACAAATTTAAACTATTTTATTACCCAAAGTGAAATTGACTCTATACAACAAGCACTTGTTGCATAATCAACCCAATAAATTTATTAATTGTCCTGAAAATTCTATTACAATATTGGCTTGAATGTTTTTTTGTTTTTCCTCAATAATTATTAAACCACCTCACTATCAAGATTGGTAGTTTCGTCACACTTCGCTGAAAAAACCATGGTATTTCACCTTCCCATTTGAATTGTAAATGTGAAGCTTTTGTCCCCCATCAAGTATAATATGTCTATTTTGACCTTTAACATAACATAAACACATTTTTTCGTCATTTTTGAAAACTCCTCATACATTTATGTAACAAATTTTGTATTTTTGAGCTTTGCAACTCACCCATCTACCATTAAAGATAGTCTCCAACATTATAATTATTCTATATCTACACATATCTCTATTTTACCTAGCTAACCACTCTATACAACCACTCTATTCTTATCCCGGAGGAGCACTAGAGTAAAAAGATGTGAAATTGGGATGCTTGAGAACTAATTAACTATTTAATAATCAAATTTAATTATATACATTTAACTTATGAATTGGGTGAAATTAATATTATTAATTTTTGTTTAATTTCTTAAAATAAAATTTTAATTAATTGAGATAATCTATAAATTTAATATTAATTTTTTTTTATAAAAATGAAGTCTATCAAAATGAAAAAAAATTATATTTCACAATAATCATTTTATTATGAAACCCTAAATTGCATGTGATATGGTGAGACACATTAGAAACATTCAAACATTCAAGCAACTATTGAACATTTTAAATCACAAATCTCTCTCATAAGATCATGACCCACATACTACAAATAAAAAAATTGAAAATAAAAGATTTGAATACTCCACTTAATTCAATTGTAAAACTATCCTTAAAGACCCACAAACCTTATATAATATACATAAAAAAAAAAACATAATTACCATAATCTTGACCATGCCAAGCATCATTTCTAAATAGTAATGATGGTGCAACTTTATTCATTAATATCAGCTAGCCATTGACAATAGCATGAACGTACACTTTATTACTTTAATATGTATAAAATATATCAGTACTGATTAATACAAACTGCATTAATAAGTCTTATAATCTTATAGAACTTGGACTTCATTTCAACAACTAAAATATATACAACACTTGTCTCAACATACAAGTTATTACCCTTACAGTAAATATATAATATTTTATATTATTCATTAATACCAGCTACAACTATCTTAAACCAAAGATCTTGAAGGAGACTTGTTATTTAAGAAAATTAGAAAAGAGATTTAGCGTAAGATTTGAGTGATGTGTGGTTATGGAGACCAATCAAATGTAGGCTAAATGTTAGTGAGGTGGGAGATAGCTACTAAAAATTATCATGAAATCATATATTTATGTTAATTTTAATAAAATTTTGTATTTATTTTAGTAGAATTTCTTTAATGTAATTGTATATTAACAAGTATCATACACTTATTTTAGATTTGGTTTATGTTTCAATTTTATTTATCTTTATTTACTTTCCTTTCATATATTCTTACACATCTGCTTTGTTTCCTCATTTACACTTCAATACATTTTTTTTTTCTCAATATGTAACATTATATTATCCCAAGTTAGTTTTGTATCACATGAAATTGATTTCGCAAATCATAAGAATGAACTTTAAATCAAATATTCAAATTCAATTTTCGACTTACCTTTCCACTCCTTTTCACTAGTTGGTATCAACCAACATAACGCATGTTGTGACATGTTTATATGTCTTGGTATTCAAAAATGTTTAACGTGCCACTAATTCATAAATAAGGATTAGAAGGAATCATTAGTGTACACTTCAATTTCTAAGTGACAAAGAACCAAAATCTACATCACCTACTTATAGGCAACTTGAATGATTGTGTTTGTTGTCGACAAACCTTCATGAGCAGAGTTGTAAAGGCAATTAAATTGGGGGCTTAAAAGAACTTGACCCTATCAATCTAGTGAATTCCTCCAAGTTATTTAAAACATTGTAGTCCTTAAAATCCATTCAAATATCAAAGATCAACGCTGATAGGATTAATAGAGCATTCATTTTAGTAGTTCAAATATATGTGTGTGAGGGATCAAATCTATCGTGATCAAAATCGAACCCATGATGCTCAGGATCAACCCTCAATTTTTTTATGCCTCTTCAAGTTTTTGGATATTACTTAATTCCTCTCATTTAATTGTTGTATTTATTACTTTCTCCATTTAAATTCCAAAATTTAGTCCAAAGAGCACGAGGACACTCAAAATAAAGAATAGAATTTAATATGTCATTATCAACATGCATTGCAATAGCTCCTAAAAATGATCCCTTTTATAATTCCATGAAAATTTCTTATGAAGTGTACCATGAGAGAGAACAAGACCATACAAATTTAACAACAAATGAAGTCAACGAAGATGTTTTATGATGTCATCTCTCCATTGCTTATAGTTTCCCTTTTTATGATGATTAATGAAGGATGAAATGAAAAACCCATTATAAACAATGAGAATTATACAAAATAAAAAAGATAGAAACCCTCATCATGCAATAGATATTACCAAATATGATCAATTTTGCATACAAAGAATTCCCAAAAAGAAAGAATCTCTCCTGGAGACAATGTGTCCAAGTAATTAGTGAAAATACAATACAATCAAACAGATAAATAAATAATACTTGGATTTGAATCTAACAAAAGTGCATGGGCACAATAATAGAGCTTCTTAATGTCTTATTAGGAACAAAAATGGTGGGAGCAAGAGGCGATGGCAAAAATTCTCATGGCGGGCGTGGCACATGCATCTCCGGGGCTCGAGAGCAGATCCAGATTGGGCAAAATCAACACTATGATCGATAGCAAGGAGTTAGGAGTGCTTGATGGAAGGCGACTTCATGGACTGATGAGACAGATCAAGCTATCCTGATGGAGGCAATCAGGGATAGAGTCGATAATGGATGGATGGCATATGGCAACTCGAGTCATGATTTGATAAAAGATGTTAGGAGGCAGCCGAACCCTCCCTCATATCTTTAAAGGCAATACAGGCCGCAATGGATATTTAGAAATGGACGCTGGATTGACTCACTATACTAGGCTAGGAATGGTCGACATTTGCTGCACCGTGGAGTCCCAAGAAATTCAAAAATCAGAATGGGTATGCCAATAAGGAATCAGAAATTTATGTCCTCCTTGGACTTGGGGCGTAAATCGAAGTAGAGATTTTCATGCGAAACATCCCACTAACAAGTGGCCTACCAATTCGCAGGAATGGAAGGCTAAGGGTTTTTAGAGAGGAAAGAATGGGTGGTTCAGGAAAATGTCAATTTTGGAAGCAAATGTGGTGCACAATTGGAGATCAGATCACTTCAAAGACAGACCTTCAAATGGTCGACTTGAACATAGCATGGACTCGAATTTCAACAAATCTAACCCCCCTGGTACAAAATCGGAAATTGGTAAGGATTCTTTGAACCCCTAGTCAATTTCTAATGTAGATGAAGTAGTGAAGCAAAATAAAGATTTTATGGAAAAATTCGGGCTTTTCATCAAATGGGGGGATTTAGATGGAAGAGTCGTGAGCTAATCAACAACTGGTGTAAGGAGCAATGGGGAGTGGGAACATTGAGTAAGCCGATTGCAAATGGTTTTTATCTAGTTACCTTTGCATCATTGGAAGACAAATAGAGGGCTCTCAATTCTACCCCTTTTTTCATCAATGGGGCCCGGATGCACCTCTTTAATTGGAAACCAGAATTCAATCCCAGGACAGAGGTGGTCCCTGAGACCTCTATATGGTTCCACATTTATAACTTGCCATAAGAGTTCTGGAGTGATGAAGTCATAAAAAGTATTGGCAGAAAACTTGGTAATTTCCTCGACCTGGACAATCCTTTTGAAGATCAAACAATGGGAACTTATTTCAAGATCTGTGTGAGTGTATCGTTGGAGGCAAAGATCCCAACAAAAATTTAATTGATGTCAAAAATAGGCAATTGGACACAATTTATTGATAGGGAGGATTTAAGCTTGATTTTATGTCTGCAATGTAGGTCGTTGTCTCACACCCCAAACAGTTGTGATACCAAGGTTTTTATAGATGTTCATCGCAAAATTGAACAATCCTTCCTTAGCAGTGCAAAGGAAAGATCAAGTAGGGATCCACTCACTGACATGGAGAAAGAACTGAAAGATCTAATCTAGCCATAGAAGGTTATTCTGGCAATTGGGAATCTGGAGATGGTGGATGCAGACCCAAAGAAATCTAGTGCCAACCCTTCTGAGCACATAGAGGGCATCCATATCTTTGTGGAGTCATCAACAAAAATAGTTGGTTTAGAGGAAATTGCACAAGAGAAGACAAAATTTGTGCAAGAGGAGACTGGAGTCCCTTAGGATGATTTGATTGGGAAAGATGTCCTAGGCTTATCAGAAATTTCATTGCCTAATCAGAAGGATCATTTTGAGGAAAAGATGGTTCAACCCATTGAGATTAACTTGGGCTATAAAGACCCAGAGAGGTCTGATCAGGGGGCAGGAGAGAGGTAGAGTCAAGAGGATCCAATTGTAAATATGGAAGTTGAAGATGAGATAAATACAAACTCAAACACATATGACATCTTTGACGAGTTTCAGGATGGAATTATAAAGGAAAGGGGATTAGAGAAAATTCAATCCTCTTTGAAAAATCCCAAAAATCAAATTAAATAGAAAAAAGGGTCTCAAATCAAACAAATCCAAATTGGAAATGGATGGTTGTGCGAAAGGGTAGATCAAACTTTATCAAACAATTCTTAGAAACGGGAAGGAGTTACCCCTTCCTGAGGAGCCATGAGGATCTTAAGATGGAATGCTAGGGGCTTAAATGCCCCTAGCAAATGACGCCTTTTCAAGCACCAAATTGAGTCAAGGCAGACTCAGTGTTGATACAGGAAACCAAATGGAGTAAAGAGGAGTAGGGGAGGAAGATTAAGTTCTGGAGGCAATGGGAGGATCTTTTTGTTGAATCTGTGGGAGCTTCAGGTGGAATTGGCTTTCTTTGTAACCTTTCAAAGGCTCGATGTTCTATTGTGGAAGGCCACAACAATCAAATGATGGTAGTGTTTCAAGATTTCAAGGATAATTAGTGTTGGAAGGTGATCAATGTGTATGGACCCATTGCCACATTAGCTAAGAGGGAGCTTTGGCACGAATTGTCTAGGAAACTCAGTTTTGAAAAGGATGAGAAGATTAAATTATTGGGGGGGACTTCAATGCGACCCTCAATAGCTCGGAGAAGATGGGAGGTTCTATGGTGAAGAATTGAATACAAAAAGACTTTCAGGAATTTGCTAATTCCAATCAGCTAAGGGAAATAGTGACAAATGATTGCAAATATACTTGGACCAATAGAAGGCAGGGTTTCACTAGCATAGTCAAAAATTCAAACATATTCTTTCTTTTTGGTGATTGGTCTTTGATTCAAGGCCTGGTGGAATCTTCAATTCTTCCATTCAATGGATCAGATCATTTTCCAATCCAATTGTTCTTTGCTTCAAATTCACATTCTTGTGGATCCCCCTTTAGGTTTAAGAGGATGTAGAGCAGGGATCCATCCCTTTTGGCCTCATTGACCCAATGGTGAAAGGAATGTAGATTTGAAAACCATTCCAAGATGTTTATCTTTCATAAGAAACTCTCATACATAAAGACTAAACTTAAGGAGTGGAACATGGTGCACTTCAAGAACATTTTCACTGAAAGCCAAAGGATTGAAAGCAAATTAAGGGATCTAAATGAAGTTGTTATAGCTCAAGGTATGAGAGAAGAAGAGTTCAGATTCGAGAAAAAACTCAAAGCAGAGAAAGTAGAAATCTTAGTCAGAGAGGAACAATTTTGGAGGCAAAATTCATGTGAGCTCTGGCTTCAGGAAGGGGATAAGAACACAAAATTATTTCACAACTCTGCAGTTACAAACAGAAACAGAAGTAGAATTCTGGAGTTGATCAAAGAAGATGGGACTTTTATCTTCTCCAAAGATGAGATCAGTAGAGAGGCAATGGGATACTTTCAGAATCTCTTGAATCAAGGTTATTCAAACATAAATCAGGGAACTATAAGGAATGAGTTTCTCAATCAGATTCACAACATCATCTCTGAGGAGGAGAATAAGGAGATTTCCAGGCCTATATCTCTAGAGGAACTCAGAAAGACTACTTTTCAACTAGCCCCTGATAAGGCCCCTGGAACAAATGGGTTTCCAGCTTGTTTCTATCAAACCTTTTGGGAGATCATTAAGGATGATTTACTCAAGGCTATAGAGGAATCTTGAAAAAAGCAACGATTTTGGGATCCATTAATCATACCTTTTTAGCCCTTATCCCCAAGAACAAAGATGCTTCAATGAATGATTTTTGGTCAATTGCTTTATGTAATACCTGTTACAAGATAATCACTAAAGTAATGGCAAATAGATTAAAGATGGTGTTGGATAAGATCATATCGGAAGAACAATGTGGTTTTGCCCTAGGTAGGTCTATCAAAGAGGGAATTATTGTTGCCCATGTGAAGCAATTCATGCAACTAGGAAGCTTAGGATTCCTAGAATGATCATCAATTTGGATATTTTACAAGCATATGATCTGGTAGATAAAAACTTGTTGCTAGATGTTTTATCTAGATTTGGTTTTGATTGGCCTTGGATTGAATGGGTTAGAGGTTGCATTGAATCCCTGAAGCTCTCTATTCTTATCAATGGTTCGACCAATGGGTACTTCAGCTCTAACAGTGGTTTAAGGCAAGGGGATCCATTATCTCCATATCTATTCATTATAATGGCAGAGACATTAGGTAAGAGCATCACAACAATGAGGGACGAGGGCTTGTGAAAGGGTATTGAGGTCACCCCTGACATAGAACCAATCACCCATCAATAGTTTGTGGATGATACCATCCTCTTTGGAGAAGCCTCTAGAGGTAAAGCAAGAAGTATCAAAACCATCTTGGATAAATATAGTGAGGCTTCTGGACAATCTATTAATTGGCGTAAATCTAAAGTGTTATTCCTCAATGTCTAGTTGGGTCTTCAGTTAGACATTGCAAGAATACTGGGATTAAAAGTGGTATAATTCCTAGGGAAGTTCTTAGGTCTGCCTCTGTTTGAAGGTATCATAAAAAACTGCCATTTGGATGGGTTGATTGAAAACTAAAAGAAGAAAATGGAGCTTTGGAAAGGGAAATGGTTGACTTTGGCAGGCAGATTGCTCATGGTCAAGGTTATTTTATCGGCTATCACAATCTACTCCATGACTTGTTTGAAACTACTGGCATCAGTAGAGGATAAACTCAATCAGATTTTGAGAATATTCTTTTGGTCTGACCCTCATGATGATTAGAAACATCCACTACTTTCTTGGGAAAAGGTCTGCAAACCTTGGAGTGCTGGAGGTGTTGGGATTCGGCAACTCAAAACCATGAATTTGGCCCTTGGGCTAAGCTTTCTTGGATCATGACCAAATCACACCTGAAGGGGGTAAGAATACTAAGAAAAAACTATCTGGATTTGGATGACCCCCTCAACATTTTAAGAGTTAGAAACCCTCCAAAAGGTTCAGCCATTGTGAATTCTATATGTGAAACAGGTAATTGATTTCCAAATTTATCACTTGGGAAATACATAATGGTCAATCGGCTACTTTTTGGGAGGATTCATGGGGTGGTCACAAAAAGCTAGGGGCATATCATAGCTTGAGGGAAATCAAAGCAACAACTTCTAGGGTATGGGGGACTAAAGTATGCAACTTCGGAGAGGTAGTCAAGTTTGATGGAATAGAAAAATGGTGTTGGAAATCCTTGGATTCCATTGATGCTCCCCAAATTCAAAAAGACACTTTAGCCAACATTCTCAAAGACAGATCTACACCTGTCTCTCAGGAAGTATACATAATCAAATGGTGTGCTTCAAAGGATGGGGAATACAAGGTAAATCTTGGGTATAGGCTAAAAGAAGATGCTCTGGAGGAAGTCCATTGGCCAATCAAACTCCTTTGGGGTAAAGATGTCCTTCCTAAAGCTGGGGTATTCTCTTGACTAGCCATTCAGGTTAGGATTATGACTCAGGATAGACTTGCCAAAATTGGGATTTGTGGACCTAGCAGATGTTTTTTGTGTAAAAACAATACAAAAGATGTTGATCACCTCCTTTGGGCTTGTCCTTATGCTCAGTTTGTTGGAAATTCTTTTTGAGAAAGCTAGGATTTCATCATGTGGAACCCCAGAGCATCAAGGATTGGTTCATATCTTGGCCAACATCGATGCCTAAAGGTATGTTCTGCAGTAGCTGGTTTGTTCTCCCCTTCACAGTCATATGGGAACTCTAGAAAGAAAAGAATAGGCGGGTCTTCAAGGATAAGGTCATGCCGAGGGAAATTCTTGTGTCAAAGATGGAAGTTACAATAGTAGAATTGGTAAATGAAGCAGTTGCAAGGCGTTTCAGTAAGTCCAATAATTTTACAAATCGAGACAATGAGCTGAAGAAGAAACTATCGGGTCTGATGGTTCCCAAGGGCTATGAGTTGGCATGATAGGTTGTGGATGAGAAACGTAGGACTACATACTGGCAAGCTCCAGAGAAGGGATGGATCAAAATAAAATTTTACAGAGCTTCATTGGGTAATCCAGGACATGGAGGTGTTGCTTTTATAGGTAGAGATGACCATGGTCACACTATCGGGATATCAATTGAATACATTGGGAAGACCACTAACAATATAGCGGAATTTCAAGCAACCTTGAAAGGAGTGGAGCTTGCTAGGAAGTTGGGGCTGAAAAATCTATCTTGAAGGGGATTCTCTTTTAACGATCAATGCAATCAAGAATCAATGGATGGTGAGTTGGCAACTTGAGAGATGGCTTACACCAATCATGAATGCTTTGAAGATTTTTGAAGAATTTAAATTTTTTCATATTTATCAAGAAGGCAATGGGATGGAAAATGACCTAGCCAAATAGGTGGCGGAGAAAAAAAGTAACATTGAAACTATTCACTCTGAAAAATGATTTGGAATTGACAACAATCAATTATGGCAATAATTACGAGGATTGGACAGTAGGTGATGGTACAATTTCCAAGGAAATTAGCAATTGTGGATATGACAAGTATTCAATAACCAAGCTACATGTTTGAGCCTAACTCCAAGTGGCAAACTATCTATTACATAATATCAACCAAATTTGTGGTTTGTACTCGAATCGTTATGATGTCTAGGTGGTGATGATTTAAGCCTTAATGTCATAAGGAGGAATAATAATAAACAAAGGTTGCATCCAGGATTTATTTTGAGTACGGGTTGAGGTATGTTCTCATTATGATAGGCAATCAATATGACTCGTAGCCTTTTTCGGTGAAGAGAGTTATATATTTGGCAAGTATAGTAGTAACTGCACCGCATATTTCCCTTCCTCTGAGTAATTTGGAAGTTGTAGGTATGGACACCCCTATTCTTTTGGAATCAACGAAGTAGAAAATGGCATTTCTTGGGGAGATTACGAAGAAACGACTCCTAATGGTTCTGGAATCAAAGCACCCTCTGATTTTGCATGCGGTTATGAAGATTCTAAGATCCAATTTTTTGTAGGAAACGCACAAGTACAAAGTGAATTCGAGCATCCCGACCATGTTCTTGGATGTTTGCATTCAGATGGATATTTGCAAACCTAGAACGAAGAAGGTTTGTCAGATGATTTTTCCGGAATTCCTTCTTGGGGGAAATCTATGCGTCTTGGACATTGATGACCAAAATCATATTTTGTTTGCCCATTAACATTACATGACCCAAGATGCAGGGGGAGATGAGGAAATTTTGCATTTTGTAGACTATGGAGCTAGAGAAATACAACCAAGGTCGTGCGGAATGAAACACAAATTTGACTTTCATTCTGTTTGTTACTAGCAGTCTAGCAAGGCCGGAAGGGTTTGATCTAGGAAAGTATGTGAGGGAGGAAGGTCTGGAGGGTAGACAAGATATTGGGGTGGATGACAATGGGGTGGTTGCAGAAGGCAATGATTAGGGTCTGGGACGTGGGGAGTTGTGGATTCTAAATGACATGAGGATGGTAGAAGAAATATCGGCTGAAGAGGCTCATGTGGACTGCGACAGAGATTGCCCAATTGTAGCACAGTTCCTTGTTTCTCGAAGGTTCTATGAAAGCATTCCAAGCCCCTCGAACAACGAATGATGGTGCCTCTTCCCTCAAGGTATTTTTGTCTTCTCGTTTACTACTATGGTATTTTATTACTGTTTGTTATGTCACTAGTAGATAGTTGTGTAGTGTCAATAGGGTGTAGGTCTTTGAGCCTAGATTTTGTATCCCTGGCCAGAGCAAGTATATAAACAGTTAGTGTTTTTGTTGTTTGTACTTGGAAACTGGATATATTTCAAATTTTTGAAGGAGGTAACGGTTTATAGACACCTTTGGCAAATGTAAAAACTCTATTATTAATACAGGTGATGGTCTATCCAGCTATTTACTTACTAAAAAAATAATAATAGAGTTTCTTAATACCTTTCCAATGCCGCACAAATCATGAAAATTGGATATCATGGCAAAAGTTTATGAGATCAAAGGTAAAAAATGGAAAATATGATTTTAGTGAGCAATAAAATTCACCTACACCATTGTGGAGTACATAAAACCAACTTTTTGTTGATATTGTGTTTGCAAAATTTAGATATCATGATGAGAAGTTATGGCTTTTCAAAAAAAATGCCTTGTTAGATACTTGGAGGGTCAAACTTGGCCCCCCTAGTGCTTAAGTGCTTGGTCTCTAATGTGATCATGGCTAGAAGGGGTAGAAAAAATGTGCTACCCTATGGGTGATGCCATCAAGGTGGAAATGTCGCTAGACAGTGGTGGTCGTGTGCCCACCTCAATGAAACCCTTGGTCACAATGTGATTGGCTACAAAATAAAAAGGCACTGACTAGTTTAAATAGATTTTTTTTATTAAAAAATAAATGTTAACATTTCTACCTCAACTATGCAAGACTAATGAACCTTGCAAGCAAATTGTATCTATGACATACTTTGTAGATAAAGTCAATTACACCAACATAGGAGAATATTCCTTGTGAATATGCCAATCTGACCAAATTTGATTTGCAAGTCAATTGTGCAAGGGTTGTATGGTACCAATCCTTACAAATGAAAAGTGGATGAACAAACCTTTGATGTCTTGGGTGATATTGGTAGATTTTGATGATTTGATAAGTGTTCCTAAGGTTTTTGAGCCTTCAAGATACAACGACAAGGTCTATTTTGGTCCAATGTGCTCCAAAAATTTAGCTACCTCCTAGATCTGGTAACCTCCTCCAGCTCAAGAAACCCTTGTAACTTTGGCAAAAAATGTTGGATTTAGATTAAATGAAAGCCAATACTTAAACTTTCAAACACCCTAGACTCAATGGTGAGTTTATATTCCTCCAAAATGTGCCAAAAATAATATGCAATATAAACCCACAAAGAGGCAAACCCCAAATCTAGTATTTTTTTCACAAACTGTATTCTCTATGTCACCATACATTGCAAAATAAGATCATACTCAAATTTACAAAATCCACCAAAATATCTCATTTGTAAATAGCTCTACCCTTATATTTGAGAAAGTTTTTGCATGGTCATGACTCTGATGCCATGTAGGATTTAGTGGTGACTCCTTAACACCCCAAAATCTTTGCAAGAACAAAATAACTTCCACAAGAGAGAATGACAAGAATAGCTTGTATAATAAGGATGCATGATTAAATGATTGAATATGGAATATGCAATGACATGCCAAGCTTATAATGGCAATGTGTGATGTAGTATGATTAACTAACATGATAGAAATGTTAAATGACATAGGAAAAGAAGTAAATAAAATTTATAAAAATAAGACATGGATTAGATTTTATCTCAACAAATAAGACTTCTAGAAATAATACCTAGGACCTAAGTTCGCTTAGCATGTGAATGATTCTCCACTAGGAATTTAATAGGTACAAGATATTATTCACTCTAACACTTACAACCCCTTAGTGCCAAGGTTGTCACCCCTAGCTCTTCAATAAGTGCAACTATCATCCCTCCTCCATCCATAACCATTCTTTTCTCTACAATTGTTACATCTTCTTACTTTATTCCATTATATGGAATACCTCCTAAATTTACATCCCTTAACATACCTAGATCTTACTTGTAATCTTTCACATCTAGTCATTTCCCCAACCCCTTACTACTTTCAACACTTACACTCATTATTCTATCTACTCATTTAACTAGCATCATTTATGTTCCCACTAGTTATTCCATGACAATTCCATCATACTCCATACCAAAATTTGTTTGTGTACTACACCTCATTACATACCCCCATCTATCCTCATGCCCCATTCTATATCTTATGTACTCCTTATTTATCTCATATCACATTGCCTTTTATGACATATTCTATATCTCTCACATATAACTGTGTAGGGGAAAAAGCGAGACTAGGCTAACATGTCCTAATCCTACCTTTTGACACACATTGTGGAATACAAAAGAGCCTAGAGGTATCACACAATTGGCTACTTCTTTTTGTGGAAGAGAGAGCCACGGGCTACCTATTAGGATTTCTATTCCTTTGTTGCAATTGAAAGATAAAATGATGCAAGTTCAATCACTGACCCCAAAGTGCAAGTATGAACTAATAACAAGATTGCAGAATTGAACTTAAACAATGGAAAGCTGTAAACACAAGGACAAGACAAGAATGTAAATCCATACCCGGTGTTAAAATCTAAGTGAAAATGTTCAAGACGGGGGCACGGGCGCCACTGTCCTGATTCTGCTCCTGAAACTGCTCCGAAAACTGCTGTTTTGCAACCTGAAAAACTGTCAAAAATGCTGAAACTTGTTGTCTGACAGAAGGACCAGGGCGCCCAGCGCCCCTGTCCCAGGGACCAGGGCACCCAGTGCCCCTGTCCTAGCAGGACCAGGGCACCCCACGCCCCTATCCTGGTCTTTTGCTCTGAAATTTGGTGTGTTGTTTGGTCTCCATCTGCTTCTTCCGGATCTGCAACTTGCGGCGTCGTCTGAATCCCGAAATCTGCACTTATATCTGAAAAGGTGTTTTGGGCGGCTATATAGGGTTTTGCCTTAGTCAAACCCCCGCTTTGGTGATTTCCACCTCCACGAATAGCCAAGTTGCATTGTAAAAGTAATGTGTGTGCAGACCTTGTGTGTGTGCAAGATCCTAAAATGAAAGTAAGCAAACTAGAGCAACCTAGAAAGTAAACCCTAATTGCTTGTAAATGATAATGTAAATGCTCCAAATCAATATGTAGAATGATCTAAAGCATGAATATAAATGATGTAAGGAAGCTTATGTAAAGACATGAAAATAACATGAAATCATACCCAACCCCAAGGGGGGGGTACAAGCCAATCTTCAGTCGGTGATCCCTTATTGCTCTTCAATGTCTTCAAAGCCCTAAATGGATGAATGAAATTGATGAATGCTTGATGGATGAATGTTGAATGTTGTTGAAGTCTTCAAAGATCTGCTCTTTCGCTGCATAGGTCCCTGAAAACAAAATTCGGATCCTTTCAAATGAAGAAAGAGAGCTCTTATATATGAAACCCTAGGTCTTAATTTCACTTTTAGGCCAACCTAGAGATTGAATCTCCTGCCAATTTCTTGGGGTTAAGCTTTATTTTATGATTGGATTGCACTCCTAAAATTTCGGGAAAAATGTTCGGGACCATGTGCACTCCGGGCGCCATGGTCCTCTCCGGGCGCCATGGTCCCGACAACTTTTCACCAAATTTTCAGGGCTATTGGATATGATGATTTTAGAGAGAATCCCGAAGTTACAGGTGATTTCGAGATGTTTTGACCCCCGAAATCAAGCCCCCAAGTTCAAAATAGGACCTAATTAGGGTTTTAGATTAAATGATGTATTGGAAGAATAAAATGAAAGGGGCACACTTTAATGAAAAGGGCCCAACTTTATGATATGGAAGATGATGAAATAGGACCTTAGACTTAATTAATTTGATTAATTAAGTGCTAAAGGGGAAATGCAACGCAAAATGCAAAATGCGCCAAGGTGGGTGCTAAACTAGGTGTGAAATTGTACTGCTTTAGCAAGTGCGTACAATTTACGACGCTACAATAACAATCCTAGAGATGCCCAACCCTCTTTGGTTATTATTCCCTTTTTCACATTGTATTGACCATTTCAAAATATTAATAAAGTTGTAAAAAGAATTGATACCATGTTAAGGGGACATGAAATCATGAAATTATTGAGACTAGAAACACACTACTAGCATTAAAAATTGTTACACATAATTTACCCATTAGTTTTGTGGCACCTCATTTCCAATATATAATCTGGTAAAGGTGACCCTAACAAAATTATATGCCTTCATTATTGCATGTTTGAAAAGAGCCATTCATTCATTTTCCAATTTAACCAACACATTTTTAAAGAAATCCAAAATTAATATAGGCATTAAGATTAGTATTTTTTATATACTTAAGTGTGCCAAAGGACCGAATAAATGTATCAATGATTATGCCATATAATCATTTGAGTCCTTATGTTCTCGATTATATTACCCCTTACATGATTTGGAATTACAAAATAGATTTAAATTGCTTAGGAAAAGATTGGATAAGTTTTACATCAATAGTTTCACATCTTTCATGGATCTTTATATAAATTTTAAAACTATTGAATCTAATCCATTAATAATAAATATATAAAAAATATAGAGATCATCAATTCCTAATTCTTTGTCATAGTCTTCAAAATTTCAAAGGTCTATTTTTTAAATAATTACAAGGTAGGAAGGAAACTATTTTTCATTAATGAGTAAAGCATGTTTTGAAGGGACTTTAAACCTTGAATCACATTTATTTGCACACATTCTAATTTATGTGTCTACGTTGTTTAACAATAACAAAATTTCTTATAAAATTCGAAGGGTTTAAATATTGGTTTCAAGTTTTAAAATATTATATTTAAATAAAAATAAAGAAATTAAAGAAACCTAATTATTGATCTAAGATTAGTAATTCAATTGATTAAAAATATTGCTATTATAAATACAACACACTAGCAATTAATTCAAATATTTTGTGCTGCAAGTTAATTCATGATAGTTAAGTGGAGGGAAAACTTTAAACCCAAGATTAAATTTGAATTTCAAAAAATCCAAAGTATTTTCCCAATCATACATCTAATTGGAATCATTTACATAACTATAAACGTAACCCTAAACAAGGAATAGATAAAATTAATGAATTTTTTTAAAACTTAAGAAGAATTGTCACAAGTTTTTCATAATCAATTAAGTATTAATATTAAGATTTCTTTTGGATTCACTTTAACATTTTGGATCATATTCAGTGATCTCTCATCACAATAAGAGAGTGGGGATTAGATTCTAGACATAAATTTGAAAAGAAGCAAACTGAAAAGAACCCCTCCTTTTATCTTGATTATTTTTAAGACTATTTATGTAATCTAATCATTCACTGTCCTCTTATTAATAACATATCAATGAACTTAATCTAAAACATTGAATAGAAAATATACATGATAAATTAAAAAAAAACACATTTTCACATCATAATAGTAAATAAAAATAAATTATATTTAACTAATTTATATTCAATCTTGATCTGCAATGCATCATTTTTATCTTGCAACTATTTTATTTCATCCTAATGATGGTTTGTAGAGTGTGACCCGAAATGTTGATGCAAAAATTACTTACACAATTGAATCTAAAAATAATAATAAAATAATAAGCTAATAACATAGACTGTAATATTTAATGCATTATCTTCTTATTTGAAAAAAAATACAAAGCTACTATAGTTATAAATGTCATGATTGTAATAAAGAAAACAAAAAAATGATTCATTCCTTACCACTTACTCCAGGACAATCTTTAGAATATATCATAATAATACTCTCCCTAAAAGCCTTTTGAAGGGCCCTACTTTCATGTTCATGCTCATGCTCATGCTCATGCTCATGCTCATGCTCATGTTCATATATATATATATATATATATATATATATATATAAACCCTTTGAGGGACTCTACTCCCATGTTCATGTTCATCATATTTCTTATTCAAGAATGTTCCATCACTATATATATCATGGCTTTTTGGAAATTTAAACTTTAGGACACTTTATATGAGTCAACCAATGTCCTCGAGGGTTGTGTCATAACTCATGAAAGTATAACTTTTTGTAACTTACTAAGTGGACACCCTTGCTTTCAAAGAGTAAGGAAGACCACTTTTGCATATGCTTTTTGAAGTTTGGATTTTAAATATCACATGCAATAATTAGGCAATTTTATAATTGTGTAAGTGGATTAAACTATTCATAGTATTTTTTATCTTATTGAAGTACCTAATATCATATCTTATTATTTTCCTTAAAGGTTAGTTACATCAACTATTTAAATTTAGTATAAATTAATTTTGGTTATTAATTTTGAATTGTAGGTGTGGATAATTTTGTAATTAATATTAAATTGGAAAAGTAAATGTCAAATAGATAATGGCATTTAGTTTAATGCAATCTCGATCAATTTTTTGGGTTTAATTATTATTGATCTAAGAAATGATCATCGTCAATCAATATAATGTCTTAAATTTTGTGCAAGACTAGTTCTCTATTTTGATCCAAGTTTGTACCTTAGAGTCATTTTCATATATAGATATGTCCTCCTATCATGTGGATCTAATATACGTGGTTAGATGTTCTTGTTGTATACTAATATATCTTTTATATATCTTGAAAACTAATAGTATTTAGAAATACCTTACGAAGATTTAATTGTTAATATGTCATAAGGAGACATGTTTACATAGAACTCCTATAAAATTGTATAAAACATTGTCAAACAACAAGTGCCCTATCTAGAATGATTATGTAGATTTATTTTAGTGCACCAAACTAAATAATTCCACTATTGATTTCTCCTTAAATGCTTCTTTAATAAGAGGATTATTGAGTGTGAGAGTACATGGAAGGATGTAAAAATGAATGTAGTCAAATACAAGTGCATAGCATCAAAGCAATGGAATGGCGTAAGGAGTCGATGGACAAAGATATTTGAGATGTCATGGAAATATTGCAGCCACTTTTGACAATTGGAAAACACGTTGATAACATTAAGCAAGTGGTTGGATCTTTTAATGATCAAAGGAAGCTAGAAACTAGATTTGGTAATCTCCAAGCCAACCAAGGGAAGATTTATAAAAAAATGTAGGAGATAATTGCCCACTACAAAGAGTCTATTAAGAACAATGTCATGACCCTTCATGTGTTTCAACATGAGTTGGAAAAAAGAAAAATGCATTGCAAGTTGGATGATTATGCTCCTCAATAGAAACATATCATCTTCCCTTTGAGCTCTAAGAAGAAAGGTAAGGATAAAGTGGCCAACTAGACTCTCTCTTCTTCTATCCTTGTAAAAGACAAGAAAAGGTTCCTAATGATTTGTTCTTTGAAGATAAGCTGGATTTTCTTAACAAAGAGTGTCAGGCTATCAAAAGGTTGAAGTTGTTGGGTGACTCGTAGTGGGTTCAGATCATGGTCATTTCCTCATCTTTCTTGTTTATTGTTGTTTCTAGTTTTTGCTTCAATTTTAGTTAGTTTAAGCTCTATGTAGTTTCATTCCAAGTGGGATTTATCTTTTTGCCTCCATGACTATCTTGTAATAGGTTTGGGCCCCTTCCAAGATTCTCTAATCAAAACATGCAAACATGTCTTGTCATCTTATAACAACTAGTGGAATGGAAAAGAGTCAACCAAATTTAAATTTTGAATATTGAAGTCATGGATCAAAATTAGTGGATATGGATTTTATGCCATAATTCTAACAATGACCTAGGATGGTAGAATAGAAACTTATATGCACATAATGAATGTTCAATTATGGTAGGCACAATAATTAAGGTATGTATGGAGAGATGTGTAAACATAAGATAAGATGTGATAAATATATAGGAATGTGTATATGAAGATAGATAAGATCAAGAGCATAAATACATGTTTGCACAAGATTACATTATATTTTAATATATAAGTGGATTAAAACTTTCTCCTAAGAATGACAAAAAACAATGTTAAGTGACATGAGTAAAAAAATTTCACCATTGCATTTCTCCTTACTTTTTTGGGGGGTTGGTTACATATATTTTTAGCCTGGTCCAATCTTCAGGTGTGGCCACAAATGGGGGACCTCATCCCCAAATCCAATAGTCTAGACCCATGAACACAAAAGCCCAACAAGGACCCTGAGCCCATAGGAGTGAAAGACCTCCATGGGTTTGATAGAGAGTTCGCAAGCAGTACACACCAAAGACGATTTGCATCCACAAGAAACACATGCTTGACATGGGTCTGACACAAGGTCTGTGAGCACACTAGCTCAACAAGGGTCTGGCATAGTTAGTCCTTAAGCTCCTCCTAAGTACCTCCTCCTCAACATCTCCTCACACATCTTCCACCTCCTACACATTCTCCAAACTCCACCTCCACAACCACCAACATGTCCTCCAATCTTTGCACATCCACCGACCTTTAACACATCTACCAATGTGGGCCCAAACCGACATTAACATCGTTTGGTCCAAGCAGGGATTTGAACCTTGGTTGCACCATTAACAATAACCACTAGACCACTATACCACAAGGTGGTCCCAAAAATTTCCCCTTACTTTGAGGCACATGTGAATCCTCAAATAACTTTGTATCTCAAATGGTGTATCATTAACAAACATGCATATAGATATTCAAACATAAAATGATATCTCAGGGGTACATATATAATAATGGACCTTGACAAGTCCATCATGTATGTCCTTTTAGCATGTGCTCCCTTTGGGAACCTCCAAAACAAAGGAAAAACATACAATAAGAAGCTCTTCAATCTCACAAGTGAATACAATGTACAAAATATGATCATGATTAACTATCTAGGAAATATAAATAATAAGAAATGAGTAAATTTATGTAGTTCCTCCCATTCAAAAGATTATATAACTCTTCCTTTCTAATTGGTCATGTGATGAAAAGGCTCCTAGAGCATGAGCATGGTATGTGATGATAATTTATCTAGTCATGGTGGTGTCTTTGTGAAGAAAATTTCACTATGAGAAATATCAAAATGGGAATGGGTGTGATAATTTATGCCCTTATAGTTAGTTGTATTCGTTGTAGGAAAGGAAATATAGGAAAGGTAGAAAGGTAACTAAAATATAGATATAATATAAAAATAAGCTTGTAAGAATTTTACATTATGTGAAGTAAAGAGATGGATAATAAATCCATTGTATAATGAGGAAGTACACCATGGAAATAATCTGAGAGAAATGAATCTCAAAATATAATGTTGTCCTCGTTATGGAAAAATTAATAATGATGGTGTGGCCCCCAATGAATAAGTCACTCATGAAAGTACATAAGACACTATAAAATGTATATTCACTTTAGAAAACATCGTGATCACATAAATGGAATATGCCAATAGAGGTGATTTCATGGTAACGATGAGAAGGGAAACCATGATGCCCCTCAAGTATAAAATTTTTAGTTATTGTTATCATAGGAAAATAGTAGGGATAACATGATGCCCTGACTTAGACATAGATATGGCTCTAATAGCATGATAAGTAACACATGTAAAAATGAAATCAGGAAGGCAAAGAAAGCTCAAATAGAAATGGATATTGTATTAAAATAGTGAATTATGGTGACAATATGCCCACATAGACATCAATGCACTAGTGTTAATGTCCAAGCACAACATGGTCAAAAACCATACAAAATGGAAATAAAACATTACATGGACATAAGGAACTCATGAAAAAGACTTCAACTTAAAAAAATAAAACAACATTGGCAATAGGACTGAAAAGGACTAGGGTAGAGGCCAAGGGTAGATTGAATCCTAAGAACATGTCATGGGAGGAAAACACTAAAATGAAGACAATTTTTTACCTTGTAGTATTAGGTATGTTTTGCATATTTTCTCCTTATAGAAGTGTATCTCTTCTTGGAGGTTTGATTTATATGAAAACTTGGGAGAGCTAAGGTGACTAGGGGTGAGGGATTGATTAGTTGTGTGCATTATTTGATACTAGTTTTTGTTTTACATGAGCCACACCATTTATGTGATGTTGTTCATATATATTTTGATGCTATGGTTTGCACCATACCAAAGGTTTCCCTTATGATGAAATTTCTAGGAAGTACATATGTGCTTGGGGGATGGGCGATCATTGGGCTATAGTATATGTTCTTTAGAGGAATTTTCGGGTTACCTATAATTGACACATTAAGGTGTTATAGGTCACAAACAACTAATGTGTAAAAGAGTTACAAATCACTAATAGTTTATGTTAGACATTCTATAGCTCGCCTATGGTTTTGCTAGAGTGAACGTTTTGTAAGGTATTTAGTTTAGATGATTTTTTGTTATAGATTGGGCTATATATTTTGAGATAAAAAGGTTTACAAATGTTTGTGATTAATCAAATGTGAGTTTCTATATGTGGTTGTTATCTTAAATAAGGATTATGTAATGCATACTCAATATTATTTTTAATGAGATTATAATTTTGATTTCATGTTAGGATAGTGGATTAAGGTTGGATATAGTGGTATGGGTATATGTGATATTGAGTGTTCATCTTGGATCAAGGTTCCTATCATATGAGAATAGAAGAGTCAATTAGTATAGCATTCTTCTACAATTGGTGAACAATTCACAAATTTGTTGGAGTTTCCTCTTTTTCTCTTGAAGGTATACAACAAGTGAAAAAATATTGGGATTGGGTGTGTCCTACACCTTCCAAGTTCTAATGTTCACTTATTTATTAATTTGAAATATTTACTTTGTCCTCATAGAAGAGGAGGTCTCACTTAATAACTTGCTTATTATTGCCTAGTTATTCCTTGGTATGATGTGTGTGTAAGAATATTTATGAGCATTATGTCATATTTAAGATGTTATGAGCATCCTAAATTTGTAAGTGTATAATATATTCTATAATCTGTGTAACATGTAAGAGGGAGGTTACAAAGTGGGCTAAGGATCTTAACCAACTTATGAATATTTAGGACGCGTGATAAGTTTTCTTAAAAAGGGAGGAAAATGATAAAATAGAGCATCAAATTTTGGTGTGAAGTTATGAAACTTGAATGATATTTGAGGTAGTAATTAGAATTTATAGTTTGGGGAGTTGCATGCCATACTTTTGTGTTGGTACATGGTTTTAAGGTAAAGGTTCAAAGTTGTGCAAGACTTTGAATATCAATAGCATAAATAAATTTAAGAATTTTTTGTTAAAAGTTATGTTTAGTTAAACATGTCGCCTAAGTAGATTAATTCAAGCTAAATTAGACATGACCTACATTTTTTTAAACTATAGGTGTCACTAAATACATATGCAACATCACTTTGGGGCTAATTTACTATAAAAAAAAAAAACTAGTAAAAAAATTGTTGTTTTCACAACTCATATTCATATAAATAATATTATAAACAAAAAAAAGTACACTTTTGTAGATCTATAAATGTGATTTTTTAAATCGTAATTTTTAAATAATTTTGATAATCTTGGTAGGTTGTTTAATTTACATTCTTCAGAGTTTTCTCTTGCTATTCATAAGGTGGTGGGCAGGAGGTGGCTGGTGGAAAATGCTAATGTTTTCCTTGCTGAAGTGGCTTCTTGGTTTGTTACTGTTTGTATGGATATGCTCATGGATGCTTCTTTGGTTCGGGAATTATTGGATGTATACTTACATTCCTCTTTTTATTTTGCTCTTGATTTGGATCGTGCTCTATCTTCTTATTGTTTTGAACTTGGTGATTTTCCTTATGGTGGCTTTTTATCTCAGCATCAATTATTATCTAATGGCTGGCATTGTGAATTACTTTATGTAATTAGAGGAGGTTTGGTTTCTAATAACTATGATGATATTGTGCTTGCTCTTGAAGTCTTCTTGGATCATGTGTCGCCGGTTACCTTGGTTGCAGGTGTAATTTTTTTTTTCAGGTTTACACTTTCTCGTTGAGTCTATGAATGCAGTTATGTCTCCTCCAAGCTCATGGTGGAACCTTTGTAGGGAATTTCTCCGGTTGATCAGGTTTTGATTGATTCTCATTATGAGGTGATCTTGCCTCCTCCAGATGTGGGTCCAAGCAACTGGTTTCTTCATCCTTGATGGTTGCATGCTTGGCCTTTTTTCAGTTTTTTTGGCAGGTGAATTTTGTAATTGGCTCCCAAGCTTAGGATGGGTTGGTTCTCATATTGTACTTGGGGTTGGCTTGTAAGCATTTTTGGATGGGTTGGGTATGGGTTGGAGGTTTGGAATCTCCTATTTTCATGTAATTTTATATACTATATCCACCCAATGGTGGTCTTTTTATGAGAAAGACATGAGGTTTTCTTTGCCTGGTTCTTTCCTACCGGTGCTCTTTGAACCAGGTTTGTAAAAAATTATTTATAATTAATAAAATTAGTGGTTTTCCAATTTTATTAAAAAATAAATAAATTATAATTTAAAAATTTATATTTAATTTTTACTAAAAGTAGGTCACTAAAAAAATATAAGGTTGACTGTCTTGTTAATAAAAAAAACTAAGGTTTATTAAAATTTTAAAAAAGAATATGATGCACTCGAGAAGAGGTTCCATGTCAAGATGATGTAATTGTTTCTTATTTTAAATAAAAAATTAAAATTGGTCTCCCATAAAAGAGTTGTATTTTAAATATACACAATTAAAATATATATATTTATCAAAATGGAGAAAAAACAATTTCATGTGCATAAGTTTAAAATTATACACATGACCAAATTATTAAAGAAAAAATAATAAAATATATTATAGAAAGTGTGGTCTGATTCACATAACCTCACTTTTTAGCATTTCATAACAATAAAATTGTAGTCTCAATTTTATAAAAAAATACATTTACAATATCTTTTTTGAATCTAAAAAAATGAATATTAAATACAACAAAAATATTAAATTTTATTGGTTTACATCAGACCCTTTTGACCCCGTTGACCATGGTTGAATTTTCAATGGCTTACGTGGAAGGTTGATTCGTTATGATTGTGATGTGTTATTCTCGTATGATGCTTTGGAGTGTGATTTGGTGAATATGATTATGCATTATTGCTTATTGAGGAGTAGATGTTGATTAGGCACTATTTCTTTGAATGAGTAGACGCAAACTCTGCTTATGCATTGTATTTTATAAATGATGAAATGTCAAGTTTATTTGTGTTACTAATGATGGACTAATACATTTACTTCCTATGTGAGTTACACTATGTATATGTCGTCATGTATGTGTGGGTAGTGTATGGGGTGCGAGGAGATGATTTCTCGTCACTCATTTCAGTAAGACACAGAAAGTCACGATTCTTCTTCATCGGTACGTTTATAATGTTTGTATATATATGTATGTGTGGTTTGGTGATGCAGGAATTGTTGGTACAAGGTACCGAATCCACCTGGCTCCACAGGTATGAGCGTACCTAATTAACCCAATGGAAGTGGAGGAGATAGTTCTAAGGCCCTAATGTCACTCCTAGCCTTGCTCGATTGTGAGTGTCATCAGTCTTTTGTCAACCTTGTTGGATCGCCAAGTAGGTCGCTATTCCGATGTTGGTATGTGGGTTATGTCTCTGTTTTGTTTAAGTTGAGTTTGCGTGTAATGCGTTTTGTGACTTTATTTATTCTTCTAGTGTTGTT
The DNA here is from genome assembly GCF_030272615.1 of Cryptomeria japonica. Classification (NCBI taxonomy): domain Eukaryota; kingdom Viridiplantae; phylum Streptophyta; class Pinopsida; order Cupressales; family Cupressaceae; genus Cryptomeria; species Cryptomeria japonica. The sequence continues at coordinate 104,974,201 of NC_081410.1, forward strand.
TAATGTGAATTGTGTTTATAAATTGAATAGGGTTAAATTAATAAAGCAAGCATGCTAGGTTGATTGATTTAAATTTTTATTTAAATTTATCATATGGTGGGCTTATTTTTATGCCTTGTGTATTTATAAAAAAGTCAATTTTTACTTTTAGAAATTAAAATATTTTATGACTTTTGTGTTGAAAAATATTAAAAGAATAATATAATTTTTTTAAAATATGTCATGTAAATATTTTAAATAAATTAGATTTTCAATTTTCATAAAAAGGTGCATTTGTGCCCTAACATAGATTTTGGGGTGAAATGGCTTTATAATTTGGGGAAATTTTTCAAAAGGGGGATTGGTTTTTCATTCTGGGAATTTTTTCCTCTCTGCTGGTGATTGGGAATTTGGGTGAAAGCTCAGGCATTTTGGGAGGATGGGGAGCTCTTCTTAATTTTTTTCCAAGAAAGCTATGGAAGGTTGGAGTGTTAAAACCTCTGCTTGTTTATTTGTGTTTGTTTGTCAGTTGTTTGTTTTTCTGGTATCCTCTCTATTTGGGAAGAAAGAAGAGATGGGAAATCTAGTTTTCATGTTATATGTTGTTCTTTATTGTCTGCTTTTGTGTTGTGTTTTGTGAATTTGAAATTGTAGGGGGGTTTGTTGTTTTATCCAGCTTGGGTGTGAGTTCATTAAAAAAAAAAAAGATTTGAAAGGCCAGATAGAAAACAAGATTTCAAATTTCAATAATCTCCAAGAAGACATTGTTTTATGGAATTGTTGTTGTGGTTTTTAACTTGCTGGATCAAAGGATTTATTAAAATGGGTTTGGGAATTTTGTTGTTACAACTCTTTGTTTGATTTATTAACATCTCTGCTAAGTTAACAGAGAAAAGAATTTAAAATAAAAATTATTAAAAAAAAATGTCTATGCTGGATATCACAGAGAAGAAGTTTTTAAAAAAAAATTATTATTAAAAAAAAATGAAATCGCGAGGGGGGGAGGCTCCTCACCCCACACCATGGGGAGAGCTCTCCATTGTTATGGAGGCCCTTCCTCCATGCTGTGGGGAAACATGGCCGACAACACCCTATTTTTTTTCATTTGCCGTGAAAAATGGTTTTTCCAGGCAGCCAATGTGGTTCGATAATTAATAAATCGATTTATATTTATATGTATGTGCGCGCGCGTGTGTGTGTGTTTTGGAATTAGTAATATGAATTAAATGTTAAGATTGATTCGATACAATCGTAATTGATTTGTGAAAATAAAGGCTATATGAATAGTCATCAATTAAGTTTAGTCGATATGATTCTTAATTGAAAAGGTTTATTTTGATTTAAATAATGATTTTAGTTTTCAAAGGTATTTAATTGTTATTTTTATTAATTAAAAATTTGAAGGCAAATGGAAATTGTTTATAGCCAAATTGGCTTTAATTGAAATAATTTATATTTGTTTTAAATGATGGCGTATTTAGTCTGCGAGTTGCTTTTATCCTTTTAAAAGGGTGTATGGTTTATAAATCAAGCATTGTGCAAGTCTAATTGGGTGTGTGTTTACTTAGACCCTTTTTATGTGTTATTCCCTATTGTGGATTTTCTTATCATGAAAGAGTCAGTTATTGAAAGAGTTGCAATTAGATAACATTAGCTTTTAATTGTATTTTGAGTGATCGTTATGATTCCTTAACATGGATGTGTTTAGAGTGCAAGTGTACCCTTCTGAGTATTTACTATAATTGATGGATTTTGGTGTTGATTTGAAAGAGTCGCTCTCGTGTTATGTGGTATGTTGTTGAATGCAAGTCCATCGTGCAAGTTGATTTGGTTAAGTTTTGATTGTGGCCGTACTTGCTTTATTTTGGTTGTGGTCTTGTCTTGTGAATAGACTAGTTATTCGTTTCACACCTCCATATGGTTTAACCTTGGTAGAAGGTTTGTCTAATCAAGTTGTTCTTTGTTTTTATTTTTGAACTCCTTGTGTTAGTTGGCTTTTGTGATTTCCTTGGGGTTCTTTGGAGGTAATGTAGTGTCATAAAGAAGAGTGGCTTCTAAGTGGGAGTCGGGGCCCAAAGTGGCTACTAGGATAACCCCTTGGAAGTTGAGTAATAAGTGATAACTTAATTAATAAACGAGGATTGGGTTTCAAACATTAATCAAGATTAATTGTGCCCTACTCATGGTTGAGTGCTAGTACAGAATCAAGATGTAGTGGGAAGGCCTGGAATGGAAAACCAACTACCTTGTCTTCATGAAAGGTTTGTTGGGTCTGCATGAGTCATGAATGGGGGCCGAGGGTTCGGGAGAGGCTACCAAGATAACCCAGGATGGGGGTCGAGGCCTATGGAGGCCTGCCAAGATAACCCATACCAGCTATGCAATGACACTCTTCCCTTATGTGCACTAGTGTGTAGTCATGCGTTGGCTTTACTTGCAACACTCTTGTGAGAGTCATATTTGTATGCTTATATCTTGTGTGAGTACCTAATGTACATGTTAGACCATGTGATATTTTGTTGTGGATTGCTTGAGGGCCTTCTTACTATCTCCTAACACGAAGGGGTGGTTCCTTTTTGGGCCACATGGTTGGGTGGTAGTGCCACTTTCCATTGGGTATTTTGTTTGTGCCTTCTTGCAAAGGATTATCTTCACAGGTGCTCCATTTGTATCTCTTGGTTTCATTTCATTCTGTTATACTAGTTGAACCTTTCTTATTCTTCTTGGATCATATTTGTATCTCTTGGACCTTTGTGGTCAATTGTATCATATGCTATATGTATGCCTTCATGGCAGTTATAGTTTGATGTAATCATTATGTATTATTATGAGACTTGATGTATTACTTGTGCAAATGTAATATTACGTTATCCTTGCAATGTAAAAATAATGTACTATGTTGAGATTTAGATGTTAGGATTTCTATCTTTAATTAAGTTTATTAGTGTAATGTAATTGAATGTTTAATCATAAATGAAGTATGGAAATGTTAGTGTTATCTTGTGCAAAGAATGAAACAGTCATTGGTTAGTGTAGTTAAGATTCTAATGGTTAAATGTATTTTTTAAATGGATTAATTGATCTTAAGTAAAGATTAGTTTAATTAAGTAATTAACGTTGGGAAACCCTTTAGGTGTTTGAATTAAGTCTTTCGCTTGTGCAACTTCTATTGCAATGTTATTTCATAAGTTTATATGTTTTGTATTGTTTAAAATAATATATTTTGCACTCTTTTTGAGTGTTTGTAGTTATATCCTTTAGGGTTTCTTGGCGGGGCATTACAAATTTTCTCAAAGGATCCTTATCCCAAAGACTATTTTCTTGTAGAATATAGGACTAAAGTATTTAAATGTTGTTACTTCACCTTCCAAAATATATGTCAACACATTAACTTCTAATTGAAGCCACCTAGATTATTAGGTTCCAGAATACACAAACTTCTTATTTGATCATTGAAAGATTCCCTCTAAGGTTGAATTGGAAATAAAAGGTTATCTTTCTTTACATTTGGAAGTATTGGTACATATGATAATTGTGTGAAGAGAGTAATGGTTTGTGATGGACCAACACTAAATGTGGTCTTTTTCTCTCTCCTAGTAGGGATGGTATATGAAGAGACCAACACTAAAACATCTCAAAATAACCTTTTAGTGTATGATAATTAAAGGTTAGCACATTTTTTTACAATTACTCTTCCTCTCACCCTTAGTCCCAAGATCACTCTTATAGAGTTTTCTGTTATTGATAGGCACATTAGATATAACCTTTTTTAATCTACAAAATGAAGGCTATCTATTTCACTCTTTTTCATGAAATTTGTTTCTTCCATACAAGGAGAGGCTTTGTAGCAAAAGGAGATTCTAGCCCTTTTAGTATGGTAAAAGTAGAGGAAGCTAAAAGTAAACTTAGAGTTTTCTCTAAATTTTAACCTCTAGTAAAATAGCTTAATGTGTCTTCCTCTTCCTCCATTTTTGTAAAAATGGCTGGTTTATCTAAAGCTAAATAAAAAATCAACCATAAAATATAATCTTAAAGTTGTTTTGAAAAAATCCATAAAATTTGTATAATTCCTTCAATGAGACCATCATTTGATGTTTCCATTTGATGCCCATCTTTAAGAGATTGGCACTTCTAGTATCATTGATCCTCTAGAGAGTGAGATTCTATAACTGAGTTTTGTAAGAATGAATCTTTAGACCTTATTGAAATCTTACCACATGATTCTTCAAAATGTCCTTTAAACTATAAATATTTACCTACTCACTTTTACTTATTGAATTCTCACCTACAAATTCAGAGTATTTTGTCACACAGTGAAATTGACTCTATGCAATAAGCACTTGTTGCATAATCAATCTAATAAATTGATTAATTGTCACGACAATTATATTACAATTTTGACAATAATTTTTTTAACATGTCATTTTTGTTTTCCCCTCAATAATTATTAAACCACCTCACTATCTGGATTGACGATTTTTCACACTTCAAAAAAAATGTAACATTTCACCTTCCCATTCGACTTGTAATTCCCAAGCTTTTGTCCACCATCTTATAATACATTTATTTTGACCTTTACATCACATAAACATCATTTTTTCCAATTTTTTGAAAATTCCTCACCTTTTTTAAGCTAATTTTGTATTTTTGAGCTTTGCAACTCACTCATCTACCATTAGTGTAGTCTCCAATTTTATCCTTTTTCTCTATATCTACATAGATCTATATTCTACCTAGCTAACCACTCCATACAACTACCTTACACTTACCTAAAGTAGCTCTAAATTGGAAAGATGTGAAATTGAGATGCTCAAGAACTAATTCAACTATTTGAAAATGCTTGACTACTATTCATATGCATTTGATTTGTGAATTGAATGAAATTAATATTATTATTTTTTGTTTGATTTCTAAGATGAAATTTCAATTGATTTAGATAATCTATTTATTTATTCACTTCCTACAATATTAAAAAATAAAAAATAAAACCAATAAAAATGAAAGCAATGATTGCAAAACTTTAAATTGCATATGATATTATATGAATCATATTAGAAACATTTTAAATCACAAATCTTTCTCAAAAGATCATGAACCACCTACCTCTAAAATAAAAAGTTTGAAAGTGAAAGAGATTTGAGTACTCCACTCATTTCAATTGTAAAACTATCCCTCACTAAAGCCAAAAAGACGCACAAACCTTATATAATAGACATTTAAAAGAAAAATTATTATGATAATCCTGACTTTAATAGACATTTAAAAAGAAAAATTATTAAGATAATCCTGACCCAAGTCAAGCATCATTTCGAAATTATAATGATGGTGCAACTTTATTCATTAATATCAGCTGGCCACTGACAATAGCATGAACCTTATTATGAAGCTTCATGAAAAAGACAACATGAACATACACTTTATTACCATAATATTATATACAAAATATATCAGTACTGATTAATACAAACTATAACTAAGTCTTATAATCTTATAGGACTTGGACTTCATTTCAGCTACGAAAATATTTACAGCACTTGTATGAAATATACAAATTATAATCCTTACAGTAAATAGATAATATTTTATTATTCATTAATACCAGCTAGAACTATCTTAAACCTTATGATGGAAACCCATAATATTAAAGAACATGAACCTCCATTCTTAGCTATATGGGAAAACTTTATTATTCACTAATGTCAAGCTCATTCACATTATGAAGCTTTCTATTTTTAACTAACTTATTAAATACTTTCAATCTATATAGAGCACCATTGAAAGGCTTTCTTTTCTTGAGCTGTTCTCAGTTGCTTTTAAGTTTATCCTCCTTTCCATTTTCTGTTGTCCCCCACAGTGTTTTGGGCAGATGGGGAGAAAGGATCTGGCCATTGTTCCTCTCTTTGGACTTGTAATTTTGGGCTGCCTATTACATTGTGATGATGCAAGAAAACTGGGTCCTTTCATACAATACAGATCTTCCTTGGTCTTGCACTTTCAGCCTCATCTGCAAAACTTCTCTGGTAAAGCCTTATTCATTATCTTTTTGAGTGATATTTTTCTAACACCATTGTAAGCATGATACAGTTAATACTCCTTGTTGGGTTTATGAGCAAATTAATAAGCTAACTTTTGGTTTGAATGCTGTGTTTGTAATCAGTACCAAGTTATTCTGGAGAGGAGAGAAACCCTTCATATATTGAGAAGGAAGATGCTGTAGAAGTAAAGGAAGAAGAAGATAATGAAGAAGAAGAAGAAGAAGAAGGAGGGGGGATGAAAGAGCCTCACCCAGCAGATGAACTTTTGCAGACCCACAGAGCAGATGGAACCAAATCCTACATATTGGGTGGCTATTAGAATTACACCATATGCAAATATATGCTGATGAATCAATTCATTTTCTTCTTGTTTCTCAGGCATTTTTTCAGAGTTTTTCTGTAACTATAAGGAAGCAAATGATCAGTTCAAATCCCTGCATTTTTCCTGCAGTTTTGTTAAGTCTTAGAAGAGAATGTCTGTCAGCCACAGGATTTTTCTGATCCATGGTGGTTTCTGGGATAATTGGATGTTTCTGTTGGCCCTGAAAGTTGTAGATAAAGATAGGATGTGATAAGCATCTTGTTTTGTGGTAAGAAAGCTAAAGTGTACTGTACCATGATAATTTGGGAACATTGATCAGTTGTGGAATAATATTGTGTTTTGACGTACATTTTGGACGAATCTGTGCAGTTTTTTCAAGCATAGATTCCTTTTTGTTTAGTTAGGATTTTGAATACGACGCATTTACCTTTATAACTTATGATGGGTAACTTAAAAATGATCTGAAGGAGATGAATGGCTTAAAGTTTTCTGTAAGAAAATTAGAAAAGAGATTTGTACAAAATAGATTTAGCAAAATGTTGCAAATGGTTTTTCAATTCTTAGGATGTGTCAAGTATTTATTATAATGTATTTATAATGTATGAGGGATATTGATGTCTTAGTGTATCTTAAGGGCTGGATGGCCATTTTCTAGACCTAAGGGTCAATTCGTCAACAAATAAAGGTTATTTTAGGATGGCAAAATTTTTAGTGTTTTTTCTTTGACTGTATGAGTATATCCAAGCCCGATTGTCTATTAAAGGATTGAAGGGGCATTGCTAAACCAAAATTGGGGCAATTTTCTCTACTTGCCCCTTAGGGAAGCATCATCAATACATGATCATATATGTAGGTGTTTGAGAGGAGATTGTAAATTCTTTTTAGTGCGGGAATAAAGGGGAAAATGTAATGCCCATTCCTAGCTAATGATTTGTAGGCTTCTTGTGCTAGGACTAGGAACAACCCCTTCGAAGCATGATTTCTAGACAATTTCTTGGGTGATAATTTATTTTAAATGAATGACTCTTTAATGATGAAGTGTGACACTAATCAAAGAGATGTTTTTTCATGATCAAATTAGATTGTTGTGGACACTTGTCATATGGGCATTTGAGGGATGGTGCAACTAGTGCTTTTGCATGTGGTGTGCTTATCTTAGCCTACACGTCAACCTATTGTGATTTTATTACTCAAAAAACATTTTTTCTTTCAAGAGTGAGGATAATATTGTCTACAAGAGGGAGTAGTGTAGAACCACCAAAGAAGAAATTTCCATAAGAAGCCATAGGTTTCACAATTCCAACTCTAGGTATAGCAATTTTTATATTGTAACTATTTGGGTAAATCTCAAAATTGTAATAGCATTTTATAAACATTGAAGATAGAGGAATTTAGAGGTATAATAAATGTTGTTTGAGTATCTGAGCCATATATATGTTATTAATTTATGTAAAGTGGAAAATTGCACCCTAGTGGTTCCCCACTTAGGAGAGAGAAAGGAAACCACTAGGATGATTTTCACTTGATGCAAAAATGCACTTTACATTCAAAAGAGGGGTTGAATCCACTAGATCCAAATCCAAGGTAAATAAGGATGTGAATTCTAAGTGGATTGCAAGTGTTGGAATGCAATTTGGCCTCTTTTGTAGATAGATATGTTGACTTGTTGACTATGCAAAAAAGGAAGACAAAATGGATGAAATAAGGAGCTACCAATTCGGGATCACACTGTAACTTCAGATCTGAGATATTTAGACTAATACGGATCTTCCCTGCAAGTTTGGAGAAAATTTGTCGGGACTGTGCGTAAGTTATCCACGGTCCTCCGAAAAATCCATGAGTCGAAAAGGGTTTTTTCGTCTCTGCAAATGAAGCCTACATCTGCAATTACAGCCGCATACCTGCAACCTGCACATAGAAAAGGAGGGAAGAAGGTTTGTGGATAGGGGTTTTCCTTAGTCAAACCCCGGTTGAGGAATCAACCTTGAAAGAAAGTAATTGCAAATACTTAAATGTGAATAATGGAAATGTATACCTTGTAGATCTGCAATTTGTTGATGATGGTTGCTTTGCTTCTTGAATGTAATCACAAGTGTTGCATGAAATGGCATATAACATGACAAAAACCTAACACACACACATGCTTGCAAATGGATGTTGTAATGTTGCTCCAACGAATGAGTGAAGAATACACATGAAGAAGAAGAGGACTTGATGAATGATTGAATGCTTGAACGCTTGAATGCTTGATGACGATAATGAAGGCCTCCTCATGAATTTCTCTCTTTCTTGCTTCCTCTTTCTTCCTTTTCTTCCTTCACCAAATGAGGGAATTAAGTCTCCTTTTATACTTGCCTAGGAGGGTTAATTTTCATCTCACCAAAGGCCAACATAGGAGAAATTAAATCCCGAAAAGAAAATTAGGTCCAAGGGTCAGATGGACCCATTTTGGGGCCAAGCAAAGAGGGAGGACAGAGGCATCATGCCCCTGTCCTACCCTATTTGGGGGCTTGGACAAAGTCATGAGGTGACACAAGGGCTGAAACAAGAGGAGATTTGTAAGAATAATGCAAAGAGGGGTCCCAATTGAGTAGGGAGATGCAGTCGCTAGGGTGAGAACCTAAAATGCAGTAAAAAATTGCAAGGGTTGCAATTTTATGATGCTACAATTTCTAGATGTGTAGTATTTAGTTTTTCAACCAAATGTTTGTAAAATCCTTGTAAAATCTTCACAAGGTATCTTTTTGACATAATAAAAGAAATGGATGAGCATATTTATGGATTGCCAAATAGACCAACTTAATATTCTACAACCATCTATGCTTTTCTTAAATAAATGAGTAGAGCCATCTTGCTTGTACATTGAAGATTTAGTTTTTTGCGGTGTATTGATTAATGTATCACATTGCTTACTATTATTACATACTTGGTTGAATCTAGATACCTTATTTCCCAGTTGGATTAAGGAACCAAACTATCACTAGTTTTCTCTCGCCATCATCCTCAACACACTCAAAATAAATTAAATTAATCATATTTTAATTTCCTTAGTTTGTGTGTTCTATTGCTATGTTTGAATTTACATTTAACATCAAAGTGGGTTATCAAAACATGAATTCTCAGATTCTTATATATGTCAAGTTATTTGTTTAATGAAGTGTTAAGCCTTACATGTCCAAACTATCACATGTGTACACTTGTGACGCCAATATTGAGATACATTGTGAAATGATTATAGTTTGTTATAAGGGGTTGTTAAATCTTTTAATTTTATCAAGCCAAAATCTTAGGGAAACTCTCTTAGTCTTTTATGGAGCCAGAAGTGGATGAGTTCTTACCCAGCTTAGAAATTAGGTATCAACTTCCCAACCTAAAGATAGTTTTGATCTTTCCAAGTTTGACACACCTAACACGTGATATTATTAGACCTTAGGAATTTGGGGTCTATAGCTCAAAACACCAAAAGATTGGTGTTGTTGCTAGCTATATTTAACTCAAGAATCAACTTGAAGACCTAATTGAACTAGAAATTGTTGTGTAATCAAGAAAACATTGGTCTTTGTTTGTGAAATCAAAAGTTTGTTGATTTTATTTAAATTGTATCCTCTTATGGAGTGGTGACTATGTTAAAGAAGATCCATTAATTTACTTGAAAAAATAAAATGAACAAGGATCAGTACTATAATGTCTGCCAAAATACCCTAGAGAAATAATCTATATTCTACTAACAAATAGAATTTTTTTTGTTTTTTAAACCATCTCTAATATGCAACTATATAAATGTTAGGCCCAATATGAAAAGCTAATGTATTGAGAGGGGAGGGGTGAATCAGTACTCCAAAACTTTTCTTGAATAATAGCTTTACTGTTATGCATAAACCAAATAGTGCAAAAACATAATATAAAGCTAAAACAAATAGATAACAATCATACATGATTCACTCCATAACACATATATTTTGGTTACACAAAAACTCTTGGTTAGAGAGAAAAACTGCGGTGGGGATGGCACCCACAACTTCACTACTGCAATAATAAAGAGTGCTCGGTTAGAGCTACATGTTTAGCTATTTCTGATAGCTTACCCTGTTAGGAGTAACAAGATCTATTAGATCTACCTTGCTAAAGGATTTCACAACACTTAAACTAAATGTTGGACCTGGTTAGAGGCTTTACAATTTATAGACTTGATTAGAGTCTTTTACCCTGTTAAAGGTTTCTCTTACAACTTCACAATATTATAATAAAATCATTACAAATATCTGCAACTTTACATCTAGAATGTTATAGCAGATTCTATGTGCTCGGAATAAGATTACCTTGCTTATAGCATACCTCGGTAACCCATATAGTAACTCGGTAAACCCTTATGTTTACTTTGTTCTTTGACTGTTCTCTGAAAACCTTCTCAGTGACCTTTATCACATGATTGGTTATTCTTACACTCATGCTGTATAAATAGATCTCTTATGACGGTGATCCTTTCATTGCTTCGATCTTACAAACACGATTTCTTGAATGAATAACCATGCAAATTATTTCATTGGTTAGATGACCTCAAAATCATACACAATCTTTAAGTGCAATTTCCAATGTGATAACGGTTAGATGTGTCTCGATCTTGTAACACGTTTTCATATGCATGTCTAGGTTCAATGAATCTGGTAACACGTTTCACTCGGTGTATATCAACTCGGTGTGTCATCTTTGCTACTCGGTAGACATGTAGAGATACTCGGTAGACAGCTCGGTGTATACTGCGTTTTGTGACTAATTTCTTCTGTAACTGACTAGACTGTGCATACCGACTGAATATCTCGGTAATAGATAACCGTCTAGAGTATATAGTATAACTTTGACATAAAACTAATGGTAATCTGATAAGTAGTAACAATCTCCCCTTTTGACATTAGTTGAGATGTTTGACAAAAACTACTTTCAAAGTTATAACTCAAAAATCTATGTACTTGCAAAATTTGACTATACTGACAGTAGATACAATAGTTAATAATATAATATATCATATATACTCCCCTTATTGATATACTATACAAAACTCTGATTTTGCATGCTCGGTGATCTATTATGCACTTTGCTTACTGTCATGTACACTGCGCAGTTTACTGCTCTTGGATACTGTTCTTACTCTACTCAGTATACTCCCCCTGTATACTATACTCTGAATACTATACCATTCTCTCAATACTGTATCACTCTGTATTACTCCCCCAAGACTATATCATATTATTCCCCCTTTTTGACAAACATCAAAAACTTAATTACCATTCGGGGGTGGTAACTGATCAAAAATGGATTTGTACTTGGTCCAGGCATCGGTGAGAGTGATAGAGAGTGCATCCTTTACACTATCCATTAAAGAATTGTGTGCTTGAATATCAGCCAATATTGATATTAAGCCATCTAGAGTGCTTCCCTCTTGAGTAGTAGATAAGTATGTGGCTCGATTGATCTGTTCTTGGACCGATGAAAGATGTGGAAGGAATAATGTCTGAAGGGTCATTATGTCCATCCTAATCTTGTGTTCTTCATTTCTTAAGTCCAATTGTTGAGCCATGAGTTGTTGTGACCTTGTATAAAAATTCTGAACTGAATTTGGCTCTATGGTCAACTTGCTTGAGAGATCGGTGATCTCTCTCTCAATTGCCTTTGTTTTATTCTTAATGTCTTTAATGAATAAAGAAAATGTGCAGTTTCTGAAATAAATAAAGAATGTGCTTGAGTTGAGGAGTCAACTCAGCAATAAATTTGACAAGTTTAACTTTGCCAATAGCTATAGCTTTTTGTACCTCTTCTATCATTTTCGCAGTGAGCTCTTTGTCTTTCAGCTTGCTCAAATACTCTGATGCATCTACTCCAGATGTCTCTATCTTTGTTAGGAGTTCATCTAGTTGAATGTGGATGGCTGCATCAGTTGATACTGTAGCTTCAGGTAGCATATCTATTAGGAGTGCTTTTACCTTCTGAAGTACTTTATTTTTCTTTTGAATGGCCATTTGCTTTTCTTGTTCGGCCTTTGCTTTGCACAGTTCACCGAAATCAATGAGTGCTTTCCCTTTCAATTTTGATATGTCGACATTGGGAAACACTATTGTTTTTGACAAATCAACTTTAAAACTATGCTTTTTCATTTTCTTTTCTTTACCTTTCACCGATGGAACTAAGACAATGGCTTGTGAGGCTTGATGACCCTCGGTAGGTTGCTTAGCATAGGCAACACTTTGATCGGTTCCTTTAGCCTCTGTAGAGTCCTTCGGTGTCTCGGTACTTGGTGTCTCGGTTGCAATAGTCTCAGTGTTAGAAGGTGCTTGAGATGTCTATTCTTGAGTAGTACCTTCTCCTGTTGTAGACTTGTGACCTTCAGTGCCTTGATCTGTATCCTGAGGAGTTTCAGTTGAGACAGGTTGCTTGACTGGTGGATAAGGCTGAACTTGTTCCAAGATTGATTCACTAGATACAAGTTTTACATATGCAGTGCCTTCTATCATTTCCTATTCCGGTGCCTCTGAATCGATGACATCTTCATCTATTTGAATGGCGTCAGCAAGGTCTTGTTCGGTAGCATCAGGACCTTGCTCGGTGACATCAGGATCATGCTCGATGACATCAATGATTTCAACTGTAGCTTGCTCACCAGCATCCTTGATTTTGAAGATTTCCTGCCACTTTGCTTTTGTCTCATTTTCCACTTCAATATATAGCCCATTCATCAGTTTTAAGCCTCTCTGTTTGACAAGAAACTTTGAGTTGTAGGTTGTCAGATGTTCCTTTATTTCAGTGATTGACATGTCAGGAAATAAATGAACCAGACTTCTCTCTCTGATTTGTTTCTCTAAGTCCATTGCATACTTCCACCTATTATCAATATGTAGATACAGTTCATTTGGAAGTGACTTAGCTAGTTCCAATGGAGCTAACCGGAACTTTAGAAGTGTGCAGATGACAACTTCTTCAATTTGTCTCTTCTCATCATTGTTCCTGGTTTCATACTTGACATATCTAAATCCTCCAAGTCCACCATATTCTTTCAAATTAGCACATAATTTTTCAACACTATGTATATTTACCTTCTTGCTCTTGACAATCTGGAATTTGCTTGCATCCTCTGATTTGGTATCACTAGACTCTTTTGCCAAAATGAGTCTCTAAGTAGATTTCTTGTATGTCTTTGTTACCTTGGGAGTAGTAACACTTTTTGTTTTCTTGCTCGGTGAGGCTACAAATGCTCTTGTGTTAGGTTGCTTTACTGGAGGTGGAGTCAATGAGGCCTTTGATGTGTCCTGTTTCTTTCTCTTCAATACTTTTCCCTTAGGCAATTCGGTGCTCAGTGTTATAGCTACCTCTTGGGCTTCAAATTCCTCTTCGGTAATGGCAATGGTGCCTTTGATAGGTGTAGAAGAAGAGTCTTCTCCGAATTTCTCTAATAATGCCTTTATCATTGTTGCCTTTCTTGTAGCTTTGGGTACTACAATGTTCATCTTTACCTTTTCCTTTACTTCCTCATAGGTACCATACCTCAGCTCGGTAGCATGTCTAGGCAATGTAAGAAATGCATCAATTTGTTGTTTTGTGATGTCAAAATCAATCATGTAACCCATTGGTGACAAAGATTGAGTCCTTGGTTCCACAACATTCACATAACAGTAATCGGTGTCAACTTCAAAACATATATCATTTTTGTATTTCTCTACTAGTTGGGGTGGAATCCTATATCTGTTATGCATTTTCTCTTGAAATTTACTGAAGTAATCATCCGTAATATCATTGAAATTATCACCTAACTTCTTGATGAAGTCATTTATCTGATGGGTGATTGGTCGGTGTAGTTCCCAAACAACTTAACCGACTGATGGAAAGAATTTTTCAAAATAGAAAAACATGCATACCAGTAATGATCCAAACTTTAGAGTATTAGCCGAGTTGTTCTTCTTCGGCTTCCTGATGGTGTTCAAATTTTCAAACAGGTTCTCTAGCAACACCTCACATAGGTCAATTTTCATTCCCTTTTTCACAATTTTGTAGGCTAGGTCTACTCCTGCACAGGGAACATTGTTTTCCCTTACCGATTGGAAGAAACAGTAACCCATTACTCTAATGGCAAATTTTAATTCTTCATCTATGACATTGTTTAGTTTCAATCCTTTGCAATCAAATTCTACTCCGGTTAAACTGATCAATTCCTTCTGTGATATCATCTTCTGGGCTCGAGCATGATCATAAATAGGGTAACTAGTAATCAGATGAATGATTTCCTTAGTAATATTAAATGGTTGCTCTTCTAGCCACATGAAATCATCATGAACTCTGCTCAAAACAAACTTGACCCACTGGGTTTGAACACACGGGGATAGGTTAGGGCTTCAGTTAATCCCTTGATCTTGATGTGTTCATACTTGATGTTCAATTTACCATCAGTACACAGCTCATCATAGGTGTCTTTGATTTCAACATGACCGAGTTCTTCAACACGACATTTGGTGAAGAATCTCACATCCTCGACTAGTAACACTCTGTCCAGGATGATTGAAAAGGCGGTTTTGTCATCCAGTTCAGAAGCGACTTTGGGAGTCAAAGAGTATTTTAGTGAGGGCTTTTCTACATTCTTGACAACTATAGGATCTTGGATCTTGGGCGCCATTGAAGATTTCATATAAAAGCTAACAAAAGATCCTTAAGGTTTCAGGATTTCAAACAACTGACGCTTTATGCTTAGCAGATAATGGCAACTAGATAAGATCAGTAAACCAGCTTAACAATGTGTTGAGATTGATGTAAATACCTTGAATTTGCTTTGTAGGAGGTTTGATCGCCTTAGATTCGCTTGCTTTACTTTCTCAAAAACTTGGTAAGTGAAAATGACCATGACAATGCTTTTAAGTACACAAAATACCTTATCGGGCTCTGTGTGGTTAGGTCAAAAACATTAAATGCACTCGGTTCCTCTTTAACCGATTTACTCTCCTTTTTCCTTTTTGACCGAGTAACCAAACTTCCTTCATTCACCGACTAGACAGGTTTCCTGTATTCACCGACTTGATAGACTTCCTGTAAAGTGCTTCAAAAGACTTTGATAGATTTTCAAACTTACTAATACATCTTAATTATGCAGATTTTGAATTAAGTACATAAATAGAATAGGAACTGTTAAGATTTTAACCTTCAGATAATGTAGTCCCTTCATACCTTTACCGATTAATTTGGAATAGGTGCACCTAACTTGGTAGGTAAGGTGCTTTCTTCATTTGACACAATTTCCTTCCTTTTCCAGATCATCTTTAATTTTTATTTTATTTCTTCAGTGTCTTTTCTAGGTTGATCTCTGCAATCTCCAGCTAAGTGTCCAACTTTATGACAATGAAAACATGTCATACCAGGATTTCTCCATGATCTTCGGTTGTACATCCCAAACCTTATAAAATAGTTGGCACTTATATGTCCATATCCTCCACAACATTCACACCATATCCTTGTATTGTAATCCCATGGTACTACTGAATACTGTCGGTAAGGATCTGTGTGAGTTCAATAACCTCTAGTACTTGCTCGGTGTGCATACCACATATAGTTCTTTTGCTTAAACCAGCACTTCTCGGTACTATGTCCATATCTATTGCAGTTTTTACAAAACCCTTTGAATTTTGCCTTCTGATAATTGTTAACAAACTTTGTCCTACATTGATTAGATGTGTGACCATATTTAATGCAATTGTAACAATAACCATTGGACTTAGTGACATTCGGTTGCCTACATTTTCTGATTTGGAATATGTTGGCAGTGTGACCTTGATTCCCACAGTAGTTGCAAATAGGCTTCTTTCTTTTGATGTTATTCTTGTTTCCATCTTGCTTTGATGATTCTCCTCTCTCGGTAGTATGAATTCCTTTCTCAGTAGAGACTTTTCCTTTGTAACCGAGTCCTACATCTTTGTTGGGTCATCTTGTATTCAGTTGTTCATCCAACATCTTTGATGCTTCATAACTCTTCTTCAGTGTTTCTTTGGATTTCTTCTTTGTTTCAAGTTCATCGGTTAACTTTGATACTTCAAGTTTCAATGCTTGATTCTCATCATTCTTCAGAATTGCTTCATGATGTGCATAGCCTAGTTGATCTGATAGGTTTTGTTGAATTCCAGTTAACCTTGTGATTTCATCATTCTTATCAGATACTAAGACTTCAAGTTGTTGTTTCTCTCTTTCTAGATCTCTTACTTTATCCTCGATTGTCCTTAATGCATCAAGATTTTCAGTCATCTGTGTGCTGAAAAGTTCATGTTCTCTTTTCATTGCTTTCAGTTGATCAGCCAGTGCTTTATTCTTTTCTTTCAATGCTCCAATCATTTCTTCAGTTTCTTCAGATATGTTGTTCTTAGATGATGTCTCAATTTGTTCCACTAACTCTTGAGAGTCCTGCAAATCATCAGATAATCTTCTTCTCACTTTTAGAGATTTTTGCATTTGCCTTTGCATGTCTGCAATCACTTGATTAGCATGATCCATCTCTTCTTGCAGATACACAATCCTCCAAGATTGTTTATAGCCTTCCATTGATAAGATCTTTCTCTTTAGGTAGTTAAACCTTTTTCCAAGATTCAAGCTCTGATACTAATTGTTAGGCCCAATATGGAAAGCTAATGTACTGAGAGGGGAGGGGTGAATCAGTACTCCAAAACTTTTCTTGAATAATAACTTTACTGCTATGCATAAACCGAATAGTGCAAAAACATAATATAAAGCTAAAACAAATAGATAACAATCATACATGATTCACTCCATAACACATATATTTTGGTTACGCAGAAACTCTTGGTTAGAGAGAAAAACTGCGGTGGGGATGGCACCCACAACTTCACTACTGCAATAATAAAGAGTGCTCAGTTAGAGCTACATGTTTAGCTATTTCTGATAGCTTACCCTGTTAGGAGTAACAAGATATATTAGATCTACCTTGCTAAAGGATTTCACAACACTTAAACTAAATGTTGCACCTGGTTAGAGGCTTTACAATTTATAGACTTGATTAGAGTCTTTTACCCTGTTAAAGGTTTCTCTTACAACTTCACAATATTATAATAAAATCATTACAAATATCTACAACTTTACATCTGGAATGTTATAGCAGATTCTATGTGCTCAGAATAAGATTACCTTGCTTATAGCATACCTCGGTAACCCATATAGTAACTCGGTAAACCCTTATGCTTACTCTGTTCTTTGACTGTTCTCTGAAAACCTTCTTGGTGACCTCTGTGTCTCTATAACAGTCTTCTTACACTCATGCACACACCTCTTTAACTCTTAACTCATGTTGTATAAATAGATCTCTTATGACGGTGATCCTTTCATTGCTTCGATCTTACAAACATGATTTATTGAATGAATAACCATGCAAATTATTTCATTGGTTAGATGACCTCAAAATCATACACAATCTTTAAGTGCAATTTCCAATGTGATAACAGTTAGATGTGCCTCAATCTTGTAACATGTTTTCATATGCATGTCCAGGTTCAATGAATCTAGTAACATGTTTTACTCGGTGTATATCAACTCGGTGTGTCATCTTTGCTGCTCGGTAGACATGTAAAGATACTCAGTAGACAGCTTGGTGTATACTGCGTTTTGTGACTGCTTTCTTCTGTAACTGACTAGACTGTGCATACCGATTGAATATCTCAGTAATAGATAACCGTCTAGAGTATATAGTATAACTTTGACATAAAACTAATGGCAATCTGATAAGTAGTAACAATAACATCATCTATAAGAAAGAACATATAAACAATGAATATGAAAGCATGAATCAATATAACATCCTTCAATTTTAAGGTCGCACAAGAATATATATATAAACCATGGTCTACATTACGCAAATTCGATCCATCATATCTTCAATATTAATCTTGCAACATAATCATTCCCTAGGGTATCTTAACGTCACTGCTTGACACCATTCCATTACAACACATTTCTACCTAGAAGTTCATATTTACTATCCTCTAACCATTTACTTTTTATGCATCTGATACATTATTGTCATTTAAGCATAGATCATTCACATAGTACACTCTTAATAGAAATATCATACAAATCATCTAACCATGGATGCCAATGATCACTTAGTTACTCAAGTAAAACCAATACTATCTAATCAATTCCTTCTATCATTTTTTTCCAACATAGCATAATAATAATCCATCTCATAGATACATTGAACTCAAATATGAATATGCTAATCCATTCACATAGATTCTTAAAACTCATAGTAAACATCTTTTACATCATGAAATAGTCATAGATCTATACCTAATTCTAACACCAAGTCCTATTACAACTTTTTTCTTCAAATACATGATAATATCATATACAAGGATACATCATTTCTTTTTACATATGCAATTCAATTATTATACAATGTCTTCTCTACTAAGAATATAGAAATCAGCTCTGATGAAGATCACATGAAGAATCCAATCCACGCATGCTACACCAAGGAAAGTATCCCAATGGAAGAAGGCAATCAACCACCCGACCATGTGGAGCCAATCAAGGAACCACCCCTCATGCTAGGAGATGACAAAGGTTCCAACTCACACTCATGACCTAATATGACACCTATCAACCAAGGAGTACATCAAGACTCAACAAAACTCCAAAAAGAGATCACAACACAAAGCTGCAACACAAGGCTGAAATCATCAAGAGACCCTCTAGAGGCATAATCAATAAAGTAAAGCATATGGACAATGGACCCATATAGTGCAACAGTGTCATCACATGCTATCCTCACAATAGAAGGTGCCAAGCCTCACCCTAATAGATATGTGGAGCCATCTCAACCTTGGAGCCATTCAAGGGAGATTGGTTTATTGCTATAACAATCTTCCAAAGCTCATCCTGAGCATGCACGCTTTTGGGGATATGAGGAGGGGCACACAATAAATTATTATCTTATTTAGTGAATTCCTAATACCCAAAACCCACTAATAAATTGTTTAAGTTATCACTTGCATTTACAACAAACTCTTCATGTGGTTCCAATAAGTCTAGACCCCCTCCTAGAGGCCTAATGCTAAAGACCCTGGTCCACACATGCAAGAGCCCACTCTCCCTACCATGAAAATTTACCATAGGGTGGAAAACATATCAAATTAACATATAACATCATCATGAAATCCCAAGAAGATACAATAACAAACTCAACAAACTGATTAATATGAACCCATGAATGAAACTCAAAGGAGGCATTCACAAATGCAACATCAAAGATAATCCAATCATGAATGCAAACCATAAAAAAGATCCAAATAAAATTAAATACTCAACAGTGAGGCATAGAACATCTCACTGGATCCATATAATCAATCCCTCAACAATGAGGCATTCTTGGGTGTTTTCATAGTGTTCTTGGGAGAAGTGTAAGAAACTGAGCATATCTGAGTCTTGAAGCTAAGAAAGGGGCATAGGGAGCCTTGAGGATCAAAAACGGACCTCATAATGCAAACAGATGGTCTAAAACATCCAAATAACATCAAGGACAACCAACATACTCACTGGTAAAAAGTTGTAGAAGATAATCTCTCTCCTACTGGGCATAGACTGAGGTATAAGAAGCCAAAACCACAAGGAGGAGAGAGAGAGAGAGAGAGAGAGAGAGAGAGAGAGAGAGAGAGAGAGAGAGAGGTAACAACCAACATAAGGAGACTCAAACAAGCTAGGTGGAGACTAAATGCAGCCAAAACAAGTGGAAGGAAGAGTTTTCATTCTCACAGTGCAGCCACAGAGAAATCACATAAACAAGGAACACATAAATTCAATCTACATTTTTCTCCATTCCCAAACTTCATAACCGATTTAAATCCTTCAAGGAAAATCATTTCCACAATCAAATCAATCCCCAAGAGCAATCAAAATTCAAATTTGCAGACACAGAGAAGACAATCTTTTCCAGAAATTAAATGCAAAAGGAAGAGCCACCAACCTACAATTCACAAAACCAAAAATTGAAGAAGAAATTTGAAATTGCCAAGCCTTCACAAATCCAAATCGCAATCCAATCTTCAAATCAAATTTTTAAAACCTCTTGCAATGATATGTCGGATTATTCATTCGTGCACAAACTAGCAAGCCAAAATAAATAGAAAAATTAAATTTTAGACTATAGTTTTTCCCACCAATAGAAAAATTCCATAAATCATATATCTTACCATTGCAAAGTTCAAAAAATACATAATATAAATATATATTTCTTACCTACTCAATCAAGCCGACCAATCAAAAATAAGGGTAGGTAAAATAAATCCAAAACTCAATTGCTATAGTATAGGAATGACAATCAATTAGGAAATACAAAAGTTTCTTCGTAATTAGATGGTAGGTAGAAATAATATTATTTACAAATAATTACTTCATATTTTAATTAAATACTTCCCACACAATAATTTATAATTAATTATGTCGACTGACATTGGGAAAAAATTAAGATGCCCAAGGTTACATGTTGAAGGAGATTCCCCTATAATAGTGAAAGCTTGCATTTCCAAATGTTCATTTAACTAGAAAATTTCCTACATTTTAAAGCGAGTCTGGTTGTTACTAGATTCATTTGAGGAATGTTGCATTTCTCACATATTCAGGGAAGGTAATAGAGTAGCAGATGTTTTAGCAAACTTGGGTTGTGATAAGCTGGCAGTGGAGTCTACATCTCCAAATTTCAAGGTGGAAAATTTTCCTCATCTAGCAAGCATTATCAATGATGAAAGGAAAAATATTTAAATGATTGACACACTCACCCTATTTCTCAACCTTTTGACAAAATGTATTAACTCTAGTTTTGTAGAGTGAACAATTAATGATGTTTTATACACTCACATCAAGTGGATTAAAAGTTTGGTATGTTTGGCTTTATTCTCTGAGCTTCCATGTTGGTAGTACGGTGGCGGCCTACCTTATGAGTCTCGCGAGATCAAAGTTATTCGTTTGTTTGATTTCACACATGCAGCATCTTCTTCTATTCTGCAAAATAATTAATAAAGTCAATATCAATCATGTTGCTCATACTTGCTAATAACTTCACAGCAGACGAAGATTTGAAATAATTTTGGCAGGGTTTGTGAATATCAAGATAGACAACGTTATTACCGGGTATCATCCATAACCGACATGTTCTTGCCTCTACAATCTGCCCTATTTTATTGAATTATGGATCTCTTCGCGAAACTACAGAGTGCCTATGTCAGTTGTTGATTGGGAGAAGCCATTTGAGGACCATATCACTGAAGACTAGTTGGGTATTGTCTTCAACGCCTCCTATCAACATTGCAAACAAAGTATCTGGAGGATTGTTGGGGATGAAATACTCTATCCGCAAGAGAAAAGGTTTCTCTTTCCTTCTCAATTGGTTTCTATATTTCTTTCCAATTTAGTAGATTTTCTATAGTCTTGGTTTCCCTTAAAAAATATCGTTCATAAAATGATTTGGGCAGATTATTTGAACGACAACCAACTTTTGGATGCCATCCACCAGTATGATTTGTGGAATGGTTAGGCAAAAATTGGTGACCTATTTCCCAGGCAGGTTATTCTCACTCATGAGGAATTTCCCACAATCTTTGATCATGGGTAAAAAGAGCCATCTTAGCTATTTTAGGTCATGATCACGGGAAAACAGAGCCATCTGTTATTTCTCCGCCAGCACTAGCAAGTAATGAAGTTTCTATGTTGGTGATCAGCATTTCTCATCCTCGACTCTCCTTTGACCAAGTTAATGAAATCCATTGTTCACCGGTTGAAGACCTGATATCTGCCTTTGATGCACTTAATGTTGGTGATGGATTTTTGTCGAGTTTGCAACATTTGGAGGAGTAATTATTGATGCTCATACTAGTTTTAGGGGCCAACTGGTCAATATTGGTGATGGATCCTTGTTGAGTTGGTTTCTTATGGAGGTGTAATTTTGATGATTTATTCAAGATTGGGGCCTACCGGTTCAGCCTAATAAGCTTTAATCTCCTTGATTCTAATCTATCCGGCATAGCAGTACCGGTAAGGGAGTCTTTTTGTAATTTAGTACTATAGTACAAGTATTCAAGGTTCTCTTGTGAACTGGTAAATAAGCTAGCATATTAGTATTTAAGTTCCAGTATTACACAATTGATTATGTTCATGTTTTCTTCAGTGGACCGGTATTCACATCTGCTCACTGGCAACTTAAGTGTATCGGTATTCACATCTGCTCACCAGTATCAGGTGTTAGCCTCTTCAGTTAATGCAACTGGTATAACATAATTGGTAGTGGAGATTTTGTAAATTTGTAGTGTAGTACCGGTAATGGAGGCTCTCTTATGAATCAACGAATAGGAAACCATATCGGTATTATAGTTCTGGTATAACTCAATCGGTAATGTTCCTTTTTTTGCAGTTGACCGGTATACACATATGCTCACCGGTAACTGATTGTGGTAGCTCTTCAGTGCTCTGGCATCCACAATTATGTTTCTCAAGATCAATGATAACTGGTTGTGGGGGCAGTTTTTAAGAGTTCTCTTGGATTTATCTAGTTCCACTAGTTTCAATTTTGGCCTCTATGAGGTTTGTACTATGGGTGTTATAGCTTTGTTTTCTCTTTCTCTATTGTATCTGAGCAAGGATATAGGGTTTTCTTCCTTGTTCTTTCCCTATTGAGCTCTTGAATCAGTTATATATATATATATATATATATATATATATATATATATATATATATATATAGATATCAGTGGCTTGCCACTTTTGCTCAAAAAAAATATATAATTAATTATCATTATTCATAATAACACCAATAAATAAATAAAATAAAAATAAATAGAACTCATATAAATAATTAAATTAAAATCAATAAATAAAAGTCATCTCAACAATGAATCAAATAAATTAAATAATTAAATAATAAATGAAGCTCAATTAAATCTCGATAAATTAAATTGAATCGATCAATTGCGTAAGTGGATTCTTAATAAAATGAATAATCCAACCATGCAATAAAGCCAATAACCAAGCCACAACTTAGCAAAATAAGAAGCCAAAGAAATTTGACCTCATGACCTACGAAACAAGGTGGAAGAGACTTAACCAATACACCACATCTCTTAGTTGACCCTATAGGAAAATCAACAGAGCAAAAGACATCAAAATAAACTAAGAAGGTATACATCTTAGACCAAGAGTGTGTGATGGAAACTATTGTTGGCATTTTCAATAGAAAGATTGTTGATATTCATTAAGGATATTGAGAAGGTTGTTGAAGATTATTTGATATAACTAAAAAAGGATGATAACTATCTTTATAACATTATTTTGTCATCAATGTCAAGAAATTGATTTTCTGATTCAGTATGATATTGCCATATCTTGAGAAGATTGATTTGAAGAGAATTAAGTGGTCGGTAAAAGACACAGGAAGAATGTGATAAGAAAGGGGAGAAATAAGTTCTTCAATGGGTAACTATTACCGAGCTAAACAATGATGAGATCATGATGTTTAGATTGTTTTGATATCCTACATATGTTGTTGATTGTAAGGTTAATACTATACTATGTTACCGAGTAAAGGACCTAGTCAGTAAACCCTAAGGTTATCGATATCGGTTAATGAAGGCGGAATGTCTACCGAGTAAAGTTTAGTATTTACCAAGTTGCAATCGAGTTATGACATATCACATTGGATGGATAAAAGCATTATTTAATGAAGGACAATGATAAGCTGGAGATGATTAAATGATTGGTATGTCATGCATGAAGTTTGTTAAAGGATCTATGGCAATGGAAGATCGGTAGGAAGATCTACAATGCAAATTGAACCGCAATAACCTTGTGCAAGTTCCAAGAAAGGAATGCAAGTCCCTAGGCAAGGTAAAACATTTTCAGATTGGAAGATGCATTGAACCTAGTCAAGATTGAAGATCTGATGGCTAAGATTGATCATGCGAAATGTGATCAAGGGGATTCAGCAGTTAGCAAATTGTTTATAAATAAGAAATTGTTGATAAACAATGTATGCGGGCAAGTGTAAGCACAGGGTTGCTACACAGTGTTTATCGAGCACATAAGCTTGAAGACCTGTTTGAATAATAGAGTAACGATCCCAACAGATGGACAAGATAAGTCCTATGACAAGATTGTTTTGAGCAAATAAGAATCTTCTTTAGCATTTTAGATGTGAAGTTGCAAATATATTTATTACTGTTGTTTATTTAGTAAGTGATAGAAAATCTCTTAACCGAGTGGACTTAACAGTCATATTTGTAAATCCTCTAGCAAGGTGAAATTCTAAATGAGTGTTTGAAATCCTTTGACAAGGTCACTTCTAACAAAGTGAAGATCCTAACAGATCTGAGGGAAATCCCTTAACCGAGTCACATCTAGCAATGTGTTTGTAATCTTTAACAAGATTTGCTTTTAGCCGAGCATACTCTAGAAGAGTATATTTCTTAGTGGGTCCAAAATCCCATAGTGGTTTTTCCCTATTTGGGTTTCCACATTAAATCTGGTGTTATATGTGTTATGATGATTATGTGTTTATGAGTTTGCATGTTTAGCAGTTTTTGGTTATATTACTGAAGCATAGGTTACCGAGGTTAAATCTGTTGATTTTATGGAAGATTAAGTTTGTATGATTCACCCCCCCCTCTCATCTTGTTAGCTATTGGCATCAGTTCTTTACATTTAGTATCAAAACTTAACAATTGGTATCAGAGCTTTGGATTCCGGAAGAAAAGTTTAAAGGTACTTGAGGCAAAGATCCAAAGATGTATAAAAGGGATGCACCAAAGCTGAACAAGTCAAGTTTTTCCACGTGGCAGAAAAGGATGAAGCTACATTTATTAGGAATTGGCGAATATGCAACATACTATTTGGAGAATGATTACATACCACCAAGCACCAACCCAATGACCTTGGAAGATATAAAGGCAAAGCAAGAACACATTCAAGCTATGATTGAAATAACATCAGCATTGACCGACTCAGAGTTTAATGATCTAGAAGGCTGTAATGATGCAAAAGCAATGTGGACTAAGCTCATATTTGTGTATGGCGGTGATGAACATGTCTAAAGAGCAAAAGTATATATTCTAAGAGGACAACTTGAATCCATGAGAATGAATGAAGGTGAGAACATAACCCAATACAATACAAGGTTAAAGGAGACTGTCAATCAAATTAAAGGAGCAGGAGGAACTATTGAAGAGAAGGATATAACAAGTAAGTTGTTGAGAACCCTTCTACTTGCTTATGCCATTTGAGTCTCTGCAATCAATGAATTGAGGTCTGTACCTAACATTCCAATTTCTTTGGATGCTACTATTGGTAAGCTACATGCATTTGAGTTAAGTAATTTTGATAACAGTGGGTCTTCGGTAAATAAAGTAGAATATGCATTCAGTTCTTTTCATATTGGTGAATCTGATGATTACAATGATAGAATGAGTAAGTACTCTAAAGGGAATCATAGTGGAGCAAGTGAAAGATTTCACAACAACATGGAGGAAGTGCACAAACTGTATGAGGAAATCAAGAAGCAAGAAGAGTTTGAAGCATTATTAGCCAGAAGGTTACCGAGAGGAAAAAGTAAGTATAAAGGAAAGCTACCTTTAAAATGTTTCAATTGTGATAAAATAGGACATATAGCTTCTAACTGTCCTGACAAAGAATTTAGTGAAAAGAAAGAATACCGAGATAACAGGCAGAAAGACAACCAATACAGAGGACACCGAGACTTTAGAAGAAGAGACAAAAAGACATGCCTAGTAGCTGATGAGGAATCCAATGATGATAAATCTGATGAAACTGACACTGAGGAAGTTGCTTATGTGGCTATTAAAGATGGATCAGATGAAGAAAGGTATGAAGAAAAATCCCTAGTATCTCACATAAATAATAATGATTCTTGGATCATAGATAGTGGATGCTCACATCACATGACAGGTGATAAACACGAGTTTGTTAGATTAGAAGACTATGATGGAGGCTATGTAAGATTTGGTAATGATGCACCATGTCCGATGAAAGGTAAATGATCTATAACACTTCTTGACAATGCTAAATGTGATGATGTATACTAGGTTGAAGGATTGAAATACAATTTGTTGAGTGTAGCACAGCTAAACAATACAGGATACTAAATAGAATTTCAGAAAGGAATTGTCAAAGTTCATGACAAGCATGGAAAGATAGCTGCTACCAGGACACAAACAAAAGGTAATACATTTCATCTTGAGTCAACTCGGAACAAGTGTCTTTATGCTAAGATAGATGATACCTGGTTATGGCATAAAAGGTTTTGTCATGTAAATTTTGATAATCTTATCAAAATAAGCAAGAAGCACCGAGTAAGAGGTCTACCGAGTCTTGAAAAACCCAAGAATGCTATATGTCGAGGATGCCAGATGGGTAATATGACAAAATCAAGCTTTACAAGTAAGTCTTACACTTCTAAAGGAATTTTAGATCTAGTACATACTAATATTTGTGGTCCTATGAAAGTTCAAAGTTATTATGGTGATAAATATGTCATATTATTTGTGGATGATTACTCAAGGATGATGTCAGTTATGTTTTTAAAAGAAAAATCAAAAGCTTTTCAAATGTTTAAATGGTACAAGGAAAGAGTTGAAAATGAAACAGGAAGACAGCTGAAATGTCTTAGATCTGATAGAGGAGGAGAGTTCACTTCTGATGAATTTAACTTATTCTGCAATGATCATGGTATGAAAAGGCAAGCATCTGCACCGAGAACACCTCAGCAAAATGGGATAGCTGAGAGAAGAAACAGATCAATTGTAGATTGTGCAAGAACCCCGATGATAGAAAAGAGGGTACTTCAAACATTTTGGAGAGAAGCAATCAACACTATAGTTTACACCCTGAACCGAGTTCAACTGAAGAAAGGAACTATGAAGACACCATATGAGATCTGGTATGACAAGAAACCTAATGTAAGTTATTTTAAAATCTTTGGAAGTAGATGCTATGTTCACAAAGATGACAGGAATGGAAAGTTTGATCAAAAAAGTGAAGAAGGAACATTTCTTGGTTATTCTTCTAGAAGTAAAGCATTTAAATGTCTGATCAAATCATCTAACAAAATAGTGGAAAGTGCAAATGTGAAAATTGATGAATTTGCAGAAAGAAATGATGAAGGAAATTCCAAAGAACCAGAAGATTATGAAGAATTTGTTTATGTTCAACCGAGAAGTCCTACCGAGAAAGTTGTTGAAGAAAATGAAGATAATGTCCAGTTACCGAGTGATGACAAAGATCATATCGAACCTACCGAGCCTATATTAGCCAAATATGTCAGAAGACATCATGCATCAAGTCATATTATAGGAGATAAGGATGATCCAGTGATGACAAGGAACAAACTGAGACAGAACACATGTCTGATATCTGAATTTGAACCGAGAATAGTAAAAGAGGCATTTAACAGTGAAGATTGGGTAAATGCTATGACAAAAGAGATTGATCAAATCAAGAAGAATGACACATGGACACTGATCCCAAGACCAAAGGACAAAAATGTAATCGGTACAGTGGATTTTCAGAAACAAGCTAAATGAAAAAGGTGAAGTCATTCAGAACAAAGCAAGACTAGTTTGCAAAGGTTATGCTCAAGAAGAAGGAATAGATTATGGCAAGACTTTTGCTCCTGTGGCTAGACTTGAGGGAGTAAGAACATTGTTGGCATATGCCTCTTTCAAAAATTTCAAGGTATATCAAATGGATGTTAAATCTGCATTTTTGAATGGTATACTAGAAGAAGAAGTTTATATTGAACAACCTGAAGGATTTGTTGAAGACAAGAGTAAAGATCAGGTATGCAAATTGAACAAAGCTTTATATGGTCTGAAACAAGCACCTAGAGCATGGTATGAGAGAATGCACTCTTACTTAATTAAGATTGGTTTTATAAGGACAAGTGAAAATAGCAATATGTACATGAAGAATGATGAGAACAATGGTATACTGATCTTAGCCATATTTGTTGTTGATATTATTTTTTATGGTAATGACTCCTTATGCACGAATTTTGGGAATGAAATGTGCAAAGAATTTGAGATGCCATTAATCGGTGATATAAAGTATTTTATAGGTTTACAGATACTGCAAATGAAAGATGAGATTTTCATTACTCAATCCAAGTACATAAAGGAAATCTTGAAGAAATTTGGAATGGAGGATTCTAAACCAGTAAGTACTCCTATGACTACTAACTGTAAATTATCAAAGAATGATGAATCTACATCTGTTGGTGAGACACTTTACCGATCTATGATTGGGAAGTTGCAATATGTTGTGTATAGTAGACTGGATATAGCACATGCAGTAGGTATTGTTGCAAGATTCTCTGTAGATCCCAGAGAAACCCATATGACAGCAATCAAGAGAATTGTCAGATACCTGAGAGGCACTGAAGATTATGGCTTAGTATAAGAAAAGAGAAATGATTTTGATTTAAAAGTTTATACTGATGCTGATTGGGTAGGCAACATAGATGACAGGAAAAGCACAAGTGGTGGAGCTTTCTTTTTAGGAGAAAGACTAGTGGGTTGGCTTAGTAAGAATCAAGGATGTATCTCACAGTCAATAGCAGAAGTTGAATATGTTGCTACAACATTGAATTGCACCAATATAGCATGGATCAAACAACTGTTGGAAGGTATAAATGAGAAAGTTACTAAGCTAGTAACTATATTCTGTGATAATATGAGTGTCATTAACATTTCAAAGAATCCGGTAATGCACTCTAAGACAAAGCATATATCTATAAAGTATCATTATCTCAGAGAAGAAGTTCAAGAGAAGAAAGTTGTGCTGGAATATATCAATTCAAAGGAGCAATTAGCAACAATTAGCAGACATTTTCACAAAGCCACTGCCAAGGGACACTTTTGAGTATCTCAGAAGCAAGTTAGGGGTCCTACCCCTATCTTCTACTCACTGACAGAGTTCGGTGAAAGCATCAATTCGATGAATCTACCGAATATTATGTGTGGATTGATGTTGATTTACGCACTTTAGAAGGTTTTCTAAAGGCATGCAGGGAATAGTGAATAGAGACAAGTTGCTCTGACCGAGACTAAGATGATAGACAGCAAGGCAAATCACTTCACCAAGGAAGAAATCATGATTTAGTTCTTTTACTTTTTGGCGTTGTTGTCAAAGGGGGAGAAGACTAAATGGTAAAATACTAAATGAAGAAGATAACATAAGACTAATGACAGGGGGAGAAGAATACAAAAGGGAGAAGACTTCAGAAGATTTTAATAGCTCAAGGATAACAGGAGAAGTCTAACAGCAATCTGAATCCAATCAATTTGAATATCTTATTGGTATTACCATTTAAAAGTTGGTTTTGCCATCAATGCCAAAGGGGGAGATTGTTGGCATTTTCAATAGAAAGATTGTTGATATTCATTAAGGATATTGAGAAGGTTGTTGAAGATTATTTGATATAACTGAAAAAGGATGATAACTATCTTTATAACATTATTTTGTCATTGATGTCAAGAAATTGATTTTTTGATTCAGTATGATGTTGCCATATCTTGAGAAGATTGATTTGAAGAGAATTAAGTGGTCAGTAAAAGACACAGAAAGAATGTGATAAGAAAGGGGAGAAATAAGTTATTCAATGGGCAACTATTACCGAGTTAGACAATGATGAGATCATGATGTTTAGATTGTTTTGGTATCCTACATATGTTGTTGATTGTAAGGTTAATACTATACTATGTTACTGAGCAAAGAACCTAGTCGGGAAACCCTAAGGAACCTAGTCGATAAACCCTAAGGTTATCGATATCGGTTAATGAAGGCGGAATGTCTACCGAGTAAAGTTTAGTATTTACCAAGTTGCAACCGAGTTATGACAGATCGCATTGGATGGATAAAAGCATTATTTAATGAAGGACAATGATTAGCTGGAGATGATTAAATGATTGGTATGTCGTGCATGAAGTTTGTTAAATTATCTACGATAATGGAAGATCTACAATGCAGATTGAACCGCAATAACCTTGTGCAAGTTCCAAGAAAGGAATGCAAGTCCCTAGGCAAGGTAAAACATTTTCAGATCGGAAGATGCATTGAACCTAGTCAAGATTGAAGATCTGATGGCTAAGATTGATCATGGGAAATGTGATCAAGGAGATTCAGCCACAAATCAACACAGCAAAAGACATCAAAATAAAATAACAAGGTATACATCTTAGACCAAGAGTGTGTGAGGTAAACTATGTCATCTCCAACAACTTTCCATTGGGATAAAAACATGCTCAAACCTGTGGATCCAGGTGGATTCGATGTCTGGTACCTACAAACCTACATCAAAGGCCAACATGACATATACATCACAATAAACAGAAAGGTGATAGAGAATCATGATGACATATCCCACTCGCACTGAGTGATATGGCATCGTCTCTACTCACGAAGATAATCATGCAATATAATACCAAAACATCGCATAGAATCATCACCATTAAGTAGGGTTAGTATCATCATCAATGTCATAATCCATATAAACAACAATCATATGTAAATCCATGAGTCATATAAATCCATCCATCTAGGAGATACCATATATCAACATCCATAAGAATCAAACATATAATAAGTCTCGCATCAACAATCATAAAAATCTAAAATCATAAAGAGTCATAACAAATACTATGAATCCACATAAAGTCCTAGTATCACAAATACCATCCAAAATAATAGAAGAGTCATAAACAACCATCCAAGTAACCATCATAAGTCTAAATAAGTCTATTAGTATGTAAATCAAAATGCAATTCTAGGAGGGACACTACAAGTGCTTCAGAGGTCTAGAGATACTTGAGGATAATTTTTTGATGCAAGGAGACAATAAAAGTGGAAGGCTAAGAACCTAAGTATGTCACCTTTACATAATTCAAAAAAAAGTAGGTACTTCAACTAGAAGATTTGCATCCACGGATTATGATCAGTATATGATTTAGCTAATAGTAGGGCTAGAACTACTAAGACAACCTTTAGGAATGAGTTTTCTAGTTATGAAAAAGAAAAAGAAAACTATTATAGAAAATGTAGATATGATTACACCTCTTCTTCTACCTATGAGGAATCAAAGGTATAAAAAAATATGCATTATACTCCTTAGACTTTTAAATAGGTAAATGCTCCATTTCAAGATGATAATCCTAATTTTCAATTATAGAATGTTATTTGAGAAAGGGAGTTAGATTAGCACATAGATATTCTTGATGATCTCAAAGAAGGGTGGCCTAAAACAGAGGCACAAATTGCACTATAATATGCCCAACTAGCTCATCGGGTTGTACAACTGAATAAAAATTAGAATCTTATTCAACAAGCTCAACACAATATTTCTCAACAAAATTATATACAACCTCAAAATATTACACAAGTTATTCTAAATTAGCAGGTGTCTAATGTCCAACAAAATCAATAGAACCTCCAGCAACGAAACATAGTACAAAACATTGGGGTCAACCTTACAAAACAATCTTAGATATTTTCTCCATTTAAACCACCATTGGGATTGGAAAGGTGCATACAACCAAAGCTTTATGTAATTTATAATTATCCTAAAGAAGGTAACCAAATTGCAAGACAATGATGTTATCACTAATGAGGACATCTTGAGGAATTTAATTGATGTTACTAATGAATAAGAGATAGAAAATGAGGGTGTCATGATGAATCTCATTGAGTAGTCACTAGTAGAAAAGGGGAAAACAATGGTATAAAAGTCTTCCAAACTGTAGTATAAACTCATGTGTTGAGTTCATGACAGTTTTTTTACTACAAAATGTGGAAAGAGTGGACCCGAATTTTTCAATTCATGAGATGACTACCATAAGAAAAAGGAATATATTATCTCATTGCTAACTTCTATAATAGTGTATCGTGATAATGATGAAAGTGCCTCCTTGAGTGAAACCAAACAAGCCTATGTGTCTTGTTTTAAATTGTTGAGCAATTGATTCAAATTTAGGTTATCTTTTAAGAGATAAGAACCATAAAAACCTTAGGGAAGCTTATATAGTGGAAATCAAAATAGAAAGAAATTTGAAGGCATCCAAGAAAGACAACAAAAGGGACTGATGTAAAACTATAGAAACCAAATGCAACAACTCCTTGTAAGCCTCTCACTATTAAAAAAAATTGCTCAAGTTAGTGGGAGCTATGAAGGATATTTTATACAAGTTTGTAAATAATGAAAAAGGTGTGCATTTTAATGTTGTTGCTAGATATATTAAATAAGGGTCAATGATTGCATAACAAACCCTAAAATTATGATTGGTCTAACAGACCTCTAGAGATAAATGATAGACTAGTGCCAAGGAACTCAAACCAAGGGTACTAAGAGAAACACACCCCTAATACCTATTAGGATAGGTGATATTAACATTGCATTCCTATGTCATTCTCATGAGTCTCCACATTCCTTAGAAAGTGTTCTATAGGTCATGAGAGTGTCTAAATGTTTAACATTTATTTCTTATAACAAATTATAATTGCATTACAAAGAGGTGAAGACATGTCAATGACAAATAGAAAGCATAGTGGAAAAAGATTCTTCTTAGGATTCCGCATTATGAATGTGAATAGTCATGAGTTGGGTGTCCAAGTTTGGAAGAAAAAGGTTCTCTTGTTGTGTGATCAAAATAGTCATCTGAAAGTTACAAAGAATCCATTAAGGTGAAGAGTTTCTTGGCTATGCACTCGGTACCCATGTTGGATCCATGTAAAAATTATTGTTATATTTATATGATTGTTAGTTGTCCATTATCCTAGATATGGGAATTTTCATGTGGTTTTTGTCTCTTCTTTTGGGTTACCACTATTTATTTCCCTCCCACAATTTGCTATAGATTAGAGCCATGAGATAGTATTTATGATTGATATTTTTGTAAGTAATAGGGCATTGTTGAAATAGCAATGAAATGTATTATTATGTATCTCTTCCTTGAAATTTAATAATATATTCTCCCTCTTTATGTGGATTTTTTTCTCAAAAGAGTTTCTCCATGTAAATTTGGTGTCTCTTATGGTTTACTAATTTTTGCATTAATGTTATATATTTAAAACACATAATCTTATTTTTCATATAAAAAATACATTCTTAAGTTTTTATTGTAGTTTGGTTTCACATTTTTTATTAGCATTTAGTATCAAAGTTAATAATTATGTTGAGAGATGAACGTCTCTCTTAAGTGTTGAAGGTTTTTAGTTGTAGTGGGAGATTTTGTGTTGTGGTTTCTTGCAAATTTGTGAAGAGTATTGTATACCATTCTCACTACCTCTCATTGAGATATTAAAATGTTCAATGGAACTTGTTACAAGATGTGGAAAGTAAAGATGTAGGATCTCCTTGAAGAGAGAGATTAGTGGTTGCCTATTTCACAAGAAACAAAGCCATCTACAATGTTAGATGAAAATTGGAAGAAATTGGACAAGAAGGAATGGGGAACCATTTAGTTGTGTCTTGCATACTCTTTCCTCTTGAATGTATCCACATAAGACTCCACACACAAGTTGTGGAAGAGGATAGGAGAAATTTATCAAACTAAAATTATATCTAACAAATTATATCTCAAAAGATGACTATAATTTATTAAAGACGAAAGATCTTCATTCGATTTTAAATTACTTAATGAAATTTAACTTGATTATAAGTTAGCTTGTATTATTAGATTTTAATTTAGAATATGAATACAAGTGTATCTTGTTTCTTTTTTATTTGCCCAAATCTTGACAAAATCTAATTATTGCTATAAGTAGAAATGATGTAGAGCCAAAGATGGACACCATCATTACCATACCTTTTTTTAAAGAGATGGAGAGAATTTTTGGAAATGTTGGCTACCAAGATGCCTTGCATTTGCAGGGTAGATCCATTGAGAAAAAGCCTATGGGGATTTTAAAAAGTGATAAATCTAAAGGACTCTTTAAAATCCCTAAAATGCAGAGTATAAGAATAGGGAAAATCATGTTCATTGCTCCATGGAAAATTCCTTTGATGATGATTTTGATTCCTTATCTATTTCTAATAATAATATTAATTATTAATGATGCTTGGCTTATTGATTCAACTTGTATGCCTCCTCATAAAGAATTATTTTGTACATACTTAGCATATGATGGGGGATATTTTTTCCTTTTGTGATAATGGCACAAAAAACTGGTAAGGGAAAAGTAAAGTTGTGTTTTAATGATGGAATGATTATAACCCTTGATAATATTTTTCTTATTACATGATTTGGGAGAAATTTACGTTCACTATATAAGCTGAATGATTCTAGAATGCATTTGACATTTGAAAAGTTTTGTTGTAGGTTGGTAAGAGGGAGTTTGTGGCAATACTCACTATGCGGCATTTGTCTATTGTGTCAATACTCTCTATGTGGCATTTGTCTTATTCTATTGTGTCAAAACTCTCTATGTGGCATGTGTAGCTTTTCTTGCTCATTGTCATTCGTGGTGGTACAATATTGTGTGCAACCATACTTTCTTTATGGTAGCAACACAATAGTCTCTAACATGGTTGTCTGAACCTATATAATAGGGTCAAGGACAACTTCTTTTGGAGGTGTACATCCTTCTTGAAGATTAACTCTTTTCTTTCTTCTCCTTTTCTTTTCCTTAAAATATTAGCATAGTAAATATGTTGATATTTCAAGGGGGGCATATTTTTTCTCATTGTGCATTTTTACATGTACCTCGTCTATTTCTCACCCACCACGATGTTTGTCTATTTTTTGCCTATTGTGGTGACTGTCTATTTTTTCCCCTTGCACGATACATTAAAATCTATCATATTTGTAGTGGCTTTCCTCCATAGTAGGGTTGGTTTGATCAGTCCTACCTAGTGTTTATTTACAGTTAGTTCTTTATCCCTATCAATAGTGGCCCTATTCCATGACAAGGTTGGCTCTACTAAGAGTCTTTTTAGGTAGTAGCTCTACTACATAGTGGATTTGGTCCTACTGATATATTATCACTTAGCGTAACACAACTTGCTAGACTGTGATCTACTTTTTTAACATTATCATCTACATGAACCCTAGCGAGACAATAAGCTAGTGCCTTAGCCATGCAGTCCTTTCGATAATGATTACTTTCCTATCTTTTGGATGCATTCTTCCTTTAAGCAATCAATGATAAAATTACTATCTTCATCTTAGGATTCTTATATTTGTTATTTCTTCTAGTATTTTGGGATGACACATAGTACTCAAGACAACCTTTTGCATTTTAGTCTATTTCACTTTGCTAACTTAAAAAATTTAGTTTATTTTTGTATTTGTTTTTTATTAAGGAAAAACAGGTTTATTTTTGTATTTGTTTTAGTTTTTTTTTTAATTTGTTATCCATGTTATTTTTTTCATATCTATGTGTTCATCATGTTCTAACCTTATCATCTTGTGAGCTCTCATCTTCTAACTTTGTTGTCTTGTGTAATTTTTTCTTGTTTAATACACTTGTTTTGTAGGTCTTCACCCAGGGACATGCTCTCTCTCAACTTGAAGGTTTATTTTCTTCCTCTAAGAAATAATTTTTGCATCATAATTTTATTTATTTTTAGTATCTTTCTTTAGTGCACATATTCATGTAGATTCATAAGCCTACTGAAATGGGGGCAAAATGTAGAGTAGGAAATTGCATACCCTTACAATTTCACCTACACTTTTGTATCCACCTTAGTATACATTCCCTTAGAATTTGAGTAGGTGTAATAAACCTTGATGTAATTTTATATCAGATTTACCAATATTCCAATTACCCAATTCAAAATTACAATTTGCAAACAAACAGTGAAATCAGGTTTGTTGAAAATTGCACAAATAAGCTTGTAAACACTTAAAAAACCTCATTAAAACAAAACAAGAAGATTTTACATAAATTTTGGCTTATAACAACCTGCAAAAAGATGTTTATAATAGTCTACAAATCTGCCATGAAGCATTACAAAATAGACTCTATAAATGGATCACAAAGCTACACAAATCCACAATAAAATCCAAGATACTCTCCAAACTCCTCACACTTTCCCATAAAAGAAAAAATGCATAAAATAAATGTCTAACAACATCCAAGAGCATAAATATATGTTTTTATTAACATCAATACAAATCTGAAAACAAACTAAGAACTGTAACGCACAAACTTTAATACAAACCCTGCCAAAACAACACAAATAAAAAAGCTCTTTGGAGCACAACAACAACCCTTGAATATGATTGCCTCTACAGATCTAGAAATACATTGCCTGCAAGCCTCTATCTCCCTCATTTTTCAGCCTAGAATGTTACTCCTTCAATGGTTTCTCGACCTCTAAAGAAGAAGAGCAAAGCCCTATTAAAATGATAAGATAGAATGAATCTCAAAAACAAGTCAAAATCACTATAAAAGGCATAATATTCAAAAAAACACTTTTGGGAACCAAAATCCCATGCCAAAGAGGAGGGAATCTTGCAATTCAAAATTTGTAACCACCTTTCCATAAATGCATCCCCACTTCCACCACTCGAATAGGAATTGTCATTTTAGTTAGCTTTGTGTTTTGAACTCAAGAAGGCTAATAGCTGCTAATTTTAAGCTTCTCTAAAACCCCTTGCCATTTTTGGCTCCAGTTAATTTAAAATCCTATTTAATAAATTGAAATTAAAATCTAATTTGATTATTTCACCATTTATAACATTATTTGTTCAATTGTTTGTAGGACTTGACTTGCTAATTTTGGACAAATAGGCCTACTATAAATAGTAAGTTTTATTTCTGGAAAGGGGAAATGACAAGTCCTCCCTCCCAAAGATTTCCCATCGTCAAGCAATAGAGATTTAGACGGTCGAGAATCTCTGGCTCTTCCCAATTTGCATCTTCAATAGGTAAACCTTTCCATCCAAGACCAAATACTCTGTTATGACTCTATTCCTTAGCTTATTTTCCCTTATTTCCAACACCTCTTCTAGAATCAAAATCAATTTCCCTTCATCATCTAAAAGTGGTAGATCTAATGAAACTACTTATAGTACCCCTCCTCGATCAGACTCTTTTTGTATTTATGTTTGACTTTAGTTGATTGTTCAATGGAACATTATTGTGTATTGATTCAGACTTTATGCAATGTTATTTCATGCTTTATCTGGATTTGTGGTGTATGCTTTCATGCAGTATCTCAGTGCTTATGATTAATGTTATTTTATGGATCATTATCATGAACTGACACTTTTACCTTATATGTGCGATGTGTTATTTATATGTTGTGTGTTTGCAAGTGTATGGGATGCGAGGGGATGATTTTCCTTCACTCACTCCGGTGAGACAAGGAACGTCACGATTCTCCTTCATCAGTGTGTGTGTGTTGTGTCTATTTATATATATTTGTCTATATGCACGTGTGGTTCTTTGGTGCAGGACATTGTAGGTACTAGTACCGAGTAGGTATGAGGTATCGACTCCACCTGGTTTCACAGGTCTGAGCGTCCCTTATATGTCTGATGGGAGTGGAGGAGATAGTTTTTGAGCCCTAAATTGACCTGCAGTTACACTCGTGTGAGTGTTGTCAGCCATCTGTCTTTTCCGTTTGACCGGCATGCGAGTCAGAGTGCTTTATGCTTTCGTCTTGTGAGTCAT
Source organism: Cryptomeria japonica (assembly GCF_030272615.1). Lineage (NCBI taxonomy): Eukaryota > Viridiplantae > Streptophyta > Pinopsida > Cupressales > Cupressaceae > Cryptomeria > Cryptomeria japonica. Next base: position 105,012,235 of record NC_081410.1, read on the forward strand.
CATTTGAGCATTCCTCGTTTTGTGTGTTTCCGTTTATTTAAATGGTTATTTAATTGAGTGGATGATACTATTTTTGTGTTGGCATAATTAGTTGTTTATTATGCTCTTGAGATTATTGATTTAATTAAATAAAAGATTTGCTAGAATTAAATGGTTAAAATGGCTTATTTTATTGTGCTATAGTTGTATTATTATTTCGTGAAAAGAAATAAGTATTTGCCTTGCCATTTAAATGTGGAATGATTATGTTGAAAGAAAGTATTATGGAAAATGAAATAAAATAAATAAAAGTTTTTCCTTTTTACCTTTCCATTTGACTTTTGTATTTTATTTGTTGGAAAAGAATTGTTTATGGAAAAGGGGTAAATATGATTGTTTTTACTTTTTAAATAGTTTAATCTAATTGGTTGGAAAAACTTTTAACCTAAGAAGTTTAGGTTGAAATATATTTTTCTCATATATACCTAGGAGTTCACGGGAAGAGAGGCAGAATTTTGAAGGAGAAATTTGGAAAACCATTTTGGAAGAGGAGCTAGAGTTGGATTTGGTTTGCAAGATTGGGATTCTTCCATCAATTTTCTTCCTGGTTTGCTTGAAGGTTGGATAATCTCTACTTGTTTTTGCAATTTAATTTTGAATGTTTTAGTTGCTTCATGTGTGTTGGAAAAATGTAAATCTCTATGTAAATTCTTGTTGAATGATTGGAATGAAAGAAAGAGTGTGTGTTATTGATGATTTTGTTGAATTCATATCAAATGGGTGTATGTTGAAAAGAAATGATTCATCTTTCCATTCGTTGTTTGTTATTTGTTCTTGTAAAATCAAACTCTTGAATTATCTCTTCTATTTGTTATAGAATGGAATAGATTTAGTTTGTTGTGTGTTTTCTACTATCTATTTGCCCAAGATTTGGGGCTTATGTTGGCAAAAATTGGTTATTTGCCTCTTGCAAGATGCAAGGAATTCTTCCCGTGTAATGGAAGTGAAGAAATTTATCATAATCCTTCTCCTATCTTTTAAATTCTTCTATTGTTGCCCAAAATCTTTATGATAGGGGCTCTTGTGTGTTATCAATTTGCAAATTTATCCTTATTGAAAATAATCCTTTCTTAATTTGGATCCTAGCACTGTGTATGTGCCTCGTGAAATGAACAGGGGATGTATTGATTTTATATTATATTGTTTTTAGAATTTATAATAAAATTGTTTTAATATAGTTCTACCCCCCTGCCCACATGGTGGGCTAGCCCCACCATGTGGGACGGTAGTGTCCTGCTACGCAGTAGAAGCACTACCGGTCAGTAGGGCCGGTAGCAGCACTACTAGCGGGTAGTGTCTGTTGCCTTCGACAGTAGCACTACCGCGGGTAGGGCTTGGTCCCACCGCATGTCATTTACCCTTCACGGTACAATTTAACATGTCATTGATTATTTTTATTAAATGCAATGAATTTTTAAGGTTAGATTTAATGTTAAATTTTAATGGTAGTTATAAATTGATTTTTATATTGATTTATAGATTTATTTATTGAAAATCAAGGCTTGGGATTTTAATTCAAATTGATAAACTTGGATGTATTTTGGAAATGGATTATATGTTTATTATAGTTCATATTTTTATTTGGTTGAATATTGTAGACACTCAAAATTGTCATGTCTATTTAAATAAATATTTTATTTATTTAATTATCTAAGCCTAATTCTTCTATTAATTAAATAAATCTTTATTTATTTAATTAATTCATTTATCCTCTTCTAGCCTTATTTCTCATTTAAATAAATACATTTATTTATTTAAATTATCCTTTTCCTAAATTAAATAAATATCTTATTTATTTAATTATCCTACTTCTTCTATTAATTAAATAAATCTTTATTTATTTAATTAATTCATTAGCTTTTTCTACACATGACACATGTCATTCATCTCTTAACTCATACACTACCTACCCCTTTCATTATTTTACTATTTCTTCTACCTACCCTCTAATCCTAGCCGACCTCCTTTTTACACCTCTCAATCTTAACCCTCCATTTCATATTGTGTCTTCTATTTAAGAAAATGCTTTCTTCATTATCAAACCCTAATCAAGCATTCTAATGACTCATCCTAATCACTCATGCTAATGATCTTTCATGCAACTTACTACACTACGATCCTACTTGCAACCACATTCCGTTCTTTGTTGAGCTCTTGTGCATACAAAAATCTGAGAGCAAATATATCAAGCAAGATCAATGGAGATAGGAAGAATGGAGATCAAAACCCTATTGGACATGTGATGGTATAATCTTTGTGATTTTTTTTTATTTTGCATTGTCTTAGGTAATCTTCATATGTTATGGTGGATCTTTGTTGATTGTTAGGCTAGGGTTTTGTGGTTGGATTCATTTAGTCTTTCAATATTGTTGTCATTGTTATCCATTTTCACCATACACAAATATATATGGATTTTATTCTTGTTGGAGTGTTGAATATTGGAAATTATATAGAAATGAATGATGTTTCTGAATGTTGCACTAAATGAAGGGTGTTTTTATTAAATTTTCAATCAATGAATTTGCAAGTGTTTATGATGTTGTTTTCTCAAAGATTGTCTGAGTGCGGACTTAGTGAAATTAGCTTTCCTTGCAAAGAGTATTATTTGTGTTATTTCTCGTCTTTGATTCAGTCATCCTGTTGTGGCGTATTTGATTATCTTAGACCAAGTGATATATGATGATCTCGTTGCCTTAACCATGTAGTGTCTTTTCCTTATGGTTAACCAAGAGTCAGTATGTCCTTGTTTTTACCACTTGTTTCTGATAGTGATGTTATGGTTGTCTACTTCACCATAGGGTCCTCGTGGAGTGACCATGTTTTTTTATTGTCCTTTGAGAGGGTGGCTTTCGAGTGGGGGTTGTGCCCGAAGTGGATGGCAGGATAACCCCTCGAAAGTCAGTTAATAAGTGATAATCTAATAATTTGATTAGGAGATGGGTAGTTTATAACATTATAAAAGATATTGTACCCAGTGCATGGTTGAGTGCTTGTATAGGCTCAAGATGTAGTGGGAAGGCCTGGAATGGGAAACCAACCACCTTGTCTTCACAAAGGGTTGGTAGGGTCCGCATGAGACTTAGTTGAAGCTAGAGGTTCGGGAAAGGTTACCAGGATAACCCAAGATGGGGGCCGTGACCTATGGAGGCCCACCATGGTAACCATCATAAGCTATGTGATGACACTCTCTCTTTAGGGTCACTTGTGTATTGTGATGTCGATTCACTTGTGTATTGTGATGTTGAGTCACCTAGAATATTGTGGAGTCGTATTGTATTGTCATGGAGTTGTATTGTTTTGTCAACCATGTCATGCTTATGCTTGCTTGAGGGTCCTCTGCTATCTCCTAGCACAGTAGGGTGATTCCATTTTGGGGATTACATGGTCGGGTGGTAGTGCCACTTCCCATCGGATGTTCTTGTTCGTACCTTCATGTGAGGATTGGCTTCGCAGGTGTTCCTATGGTTCATGACTCATGCTCTATCTCATGTTTGGAGATTATTTTATTTGGAGACCTATGTGGTCATTTGTATCAATGAATTTATGTGACCTTGTAATTTGGTTAAGATGTAACTTTATATGTTTCATTGGAAGCCATGTATTGGAGGATCAATGTAATCCTAAGTTTTGGATGTTATTTATCAGCTTTCTATATGTGTAGTGTAAATGCTTTATTGAAGAGAAATTATATTGTATCCTTCCAATCTTTCAATGGTGTATCTGTTATTTTTATGGCTTATCATGCTCAATGAATAATGATGGTTAATTGGATTAATCGTAATTGTGGAATTTAACTTTTGGTTTTATTCTTCATTGGTAACCCTTTAGGAATTTTGGTGTAAGTCTTATGCTTGTGTTATTATAGTGCTATTGTAGTAATTAATGCACTTAATGTGATTTATACTTTAAAAAAAAAAAATTCACCCTTAGTTGTGGTTATTCCTTTGGGGTTCCTAGCGGGGCATTACATTTGGTATCAGAGCCCATGTTTCAACACTAGGTACTCTGGGTTTGTAGTGAGCCCATTAAACTAGACATTTTGATTGGGTCTTAGTGGTTGTGATTTCCTTGTTTTATCCTTGCCATAGATCTGAACCTTTTTTCTCTTATGCAGTGTTAGGTCATGGCTACGAGAGCCAAGGGCAGTGGTCGTGTTGGTGGCCGCAATAGAGGTAGAGGTGGGGGACGGGGTTGAGGTTCCAACCACCATAGTCCTTTGCCACCACCCACTCATGTGAGTGTGGATCAGGATTAGTCTGTTCATTAGGATGAACAACATCCAAGAGAGCAAGTTCCTGAAAGGGAGGAGTTGCGATAGATGTTTCAGGAGGTTCTAGCTAGAATAGGCCCCAAACCCGAGGCTGATCAACCCCTCCATGCTCAGGTTGGAGAGTTGCATCAATAGGTTCTAGAGGAGAGAGAGAGAGAGAGAGAGAGAGAGAGAGAGAGAGAGAGAGAGAGAGAGAGAGAGACTAGGACCCAGGTACCATGAGTCACATGAGGGACTTGATGAGGTCCAATCCTCCTTTCTTTGATGGTAAAGGTACTAGTCTCGAGGCAGAGACCTAGCTTATCAGTTTAGATTGGTGTTTGCCATGTATCCATATGGTAGCAACACCAAGGCGAGATGCGCTATCATGCGTCTTGAGGGTTTTGCATCTATCTGGTGGCAGTTAGAGGAGGAGAGGATCGGTGTGAGCATTAACACCGTATCATGGGAGATCTTTCTAGAGAGATTCAGGGCACAATTTCTCTCACCCCAGTGGAGGCAGTCGTGAGAAGATGAGTTCTATGCTTTGTGCTAGTTTGGTATGATAGTAGATCAGTTTGAGCACAGGTTCTATGAGCTTAAACATTATGTCGGTATTGGAAATGATGAGGCGATGCTTGTTTAGCACTTCTTGAGGGGTCTAAATGACCGCATTAATGGAGGAGTGAGTGGGTTTGAGCCTACTTCAGTGGAGGTAGCTGTGGTGAAAGCTAGGCTGGTGGAGTAGAATCTTGGTCGTGTGCATGGCGGTCAGTTTGGAGTGCAGATCGGGAGTGTATGTTTTAGTGGGTCTAGAGTGAGAGGGAATCAGTCCCAAACTTCTGCACCTTTTAGGGGTCCTCAGGCACCCGCTAAGGGTGGTCAGTAGCACTCACCGAGACCGAAGCAGTCTCAGGGCCAGCAGGGTGGAAACTCTCTGTATCGGAAGAGCAGGAACTGGTAGAGGAGCAGGCAGAGTTTTCCAGGGAAGTCCTCTCAAGGTGCATTTTAGGCCCCTAGTAGGGGGAGCTTTCAACAGTCCAGTGGGCTGTCTGGGAGTAGAGGACCTGGTAGAGGATCTTTCTTCACCTATGGACATTTTGGTGACAAATTTGTTAGTATAGATAGCTTTCTAGCCTTTTTTATCATTTTTTTGGGATGTGGTGGGGATAGAAGTCTGGCAGGTTTTGGAAGAGGCCAGAGAGGGTGCTTGTGTGGTGAAGGAATTGAATTGCACTCTTATTGCTTTAATTCTGAAGGTTAAGAAAGTGGAGGCCTTCAATGATTTTTGCTTTGTGTAATACCTTATATAAAGTGATTGCCAAAGTCATGATGCATAGGCTGAAGTCAGTTTTAAAGTTTATTATTTCAGAGGAACCAAGTGGCTTTTTCCCAAGTAGATCCATTGTGGAAGGGATAATAATAGCACATGAAGCTATCCATACAATTAGGAAGGTGAAAGTGGATTGAAGGGTGATTAAACTAGACATTAGGAAGGAATATGACATGGTTGATAGATCCTTTTTTATTCAAGTTATGAATCGCTTTGGGTTTTATGATCATTGGTTGAATTGGGTGAAAGCTTGTATTGATGGATCATGGTTTTTCAGTGTTGGTAAATGGTATTCCTCAAGGATACTTTAAATCCTTAAGAGGATTGAGACATGGAGACCCCCTTTCTCCATTTATTTTTATTATAATTGCAAAGGCTTTAGGTAGATTCATTCAAAAGTTGAGGTGGGAAGGTAAGTGGAAAGGGATAAATATTGTTGCAGGTCTTGAATCATCTACCCATTGACAGTTTGTTGATGATACCATTTTGTTTGGGGAAGCTACATTAAGAGAGTCATGAATCATTAAAAAGGCTCTTAGATGCTTTTGTGAAGCCTCATGACAATAGGTCTACTAGGTGAATTCGAAAATCTTCTTCTTTAATACTTCATTGGATAAGCAAAGATATATAGTAAGGGTTTTAGGAGTCAATGCTGGAAATTTGTCGGGAATATTTTTGGGTACTCTTTTGTTTGGTGGTTCTAGGATAATTAATTTATGGCATAGATTGGTTGATAGTTGTGTTAACCATTTAGAAGGATTGAAGAGTAAGTGGCTTACTTATATTGGCAGACTTCTTATGCTCAAATCGGTGCTCTCTGCTATCCCAATCTACTCTATGATGTACCTCAAAATTCTTGAGAAAGTGGTACAAGTTATTAACTAGCAAATGAGGAAATTCTTCTTGAATGGGAAGAATGATCAGGATAAAATCCCTCTTGTGGCATGGGATAATCTTTTTAAACCTAAGGAGGCTGGTGGTGTTGGGATGAGGAACTGGAGTCTCTTAAATGAGGGGATAAGAGCAAAATTAATTTGGCAAATGTATATGGATCCACGCCAAAAATGGATTAAGATTTTGACACAAATATTTAGACTCCCAACATAGAGAGTGCATCATGTCTATTCATGATCCCCCAAAAGGCTTGGTGATTTGGAATTTTATCCTCTTGTATTGAAAGGTTATCACAGATCATATTACTTGGTAGCTGGGGAATGGTGAGAAAGTGAAGTTTTGGAATGATTCTTGGGATGGAAGGCCTGCCTTAGTTAATAAAGAGGATGTGAGGGCAATCAAGCAAACAATTGAAGCTTCTTGGGGCTATGTAAGAACACCCCTTGTTCTAGAACAATTTTATTTTTATCTTTCCAATCACTATAATTTAGTCAACCAGTTTGTTTGCAAGCTGGTTACTGAGTTATCTGATAAATTATTAGTTTGCAAATGTGAATAGTTGTTTCACTCTTCCTTTATTTGAAATTTGGAGGTTTGAAAATTGATACCAAATCAACCAAAATGAAGAATAACACTACATTGCATTTACTAAGTCTATGATGGTAATAACAATCATATTTAAGAATAAGAATGTTTAGATTTATATTATATTCTGTTGTTGATGACAATACCATTACATTGCATTTCTTGAATACTCAAGGAACATTACATTTTCATTGCCTAATTCTATCCAAACAATGATAACGATGGAAAGGCCTACCAATAACATTTCCCATAACTCAATTTAAGACTTGATACAACCTCCTCATGACATGTACAATACACTTAGAACTTCTACAGACCTATACGACATCTTCCCTTTACATTTGTTGGTAATGCGACACTATGGCAAGCCATTATAATTCCTATTTCAGGCATAGCACTAATATTGACTGGTATGGCAGCCTCCAACACTTATCTCAATAGTATGAAACCCAAGGGAATAGCTTAGCAATACAACAACCTTTGCGTTTGGATCAAACAAGAGTATGAGTATGCAATGCATGATGAACAACAATTACTTCCACAATAGTTCGACGACAACTATGTACTTCCAGCCCAATACCTAATCGAACCCTTGCTTGGTAATGCAATATTGAAAAATAGAAATGACTGTAAACGCAAAATTCTGATTTTACCTTGAAACTTGATTCAAATCCTCTTGACTGTATCTTTCAAAAGTGAAGAGAATGTCATTCATGAGGGTTTCATCCTCACAAACCTTCAAAGAACTTCTCCAATATTTCATCAACTTCATATATTTTTCAAGTATGTTGAAAGAGGACTCTTCAATCTTTTTTATAACCCTTTCTAAGAGCTTATTCACTCCTCTTGTCAATGTGGGATAAACAAAATTACCCTTTTTTCCCTTTCCTATAATTTTGAGATTTTTTCTCTTTTGCCCCAATTTTCTTGTGATTGCTTTTTTGGCCCCTATTTTATCACAATTGTTTTTTCTATAATATTTCCCATGCAATGTAATATGATTTTCCTTCAACATAAGTCCCCAAACACTCTTTATTCTCCAATGTATTATAGAATAAAGTGAAACTCTTTTATTTAAATATTTCCCACAACTATAGACTATGCATTAATAAAGTTAAATAATTAAATTTAACTTTATAAAATAACTTTATTAACACACAATAAATCATATCAATGATAAATAAACATTCTTGTCAATTTTAAACAATTACCATCGACATGTCACTACCATTGGGTGTCCAACCATGTCTAGAAAGACATTATAAATAGTAACCGTGCCCAAAACTGCCTCAAATCACTTTAGAATGACCTGCAACTGAAAATGCCTAGGAGAAATTCCTCCAAGATCCCTTGTGTGTCCTAGTTAGCCTACGAGGCCATGAGAAAATAGTCTAATAACAAATCATGATCTAGCTGGCTAGAAAGGGGACATTAAAGTCTGTCCTTCCCAAAATTGCTTGTCCTCGAGCAATTTCAACTCAAGATGCTATAATATTTGCTCATTTTCCCAAATAGCATCCTCCACTGGTAGGTTCCTCAACTTAACCAGGTACTCCTTGATGACTCTTCTCTTGATTGTTCTCTCCCTGTTATCAATGATGGCCTCAAGAATGTTGGGAAAATGGTGTCTCAACCTTGCATTTACATAAGGTTACTATTTATAGTAAGTTTTCATTTGAGCACGAAATGGTGTGAAATTCTCCCTGAAGCTTCTAGTTGGCTAAATAAGCATTCTGATAAAGTTACGTCGCAAGATCACAGGTAGTTTTGAAGATATTAAATTTTCCATTTTGGAGGGTCCAATGAAAGGTTTAGATTTAATTTTTAGGACTTTATAGGCCCTGAAACACCCTAAAAAGTGGGTGTAAACAATGTAGTGGTTTATTAGGCAATAAAGAACTTCACGAGCTTTCTGATGCTTCAAATGGTTTGTCAATCGGACACACGGTTCTTAAGTTATGGCCTCCAGAAGTTTGTACTCTTGAAATAGGAAATATAAAATACACTGGACACATAAAAGAACTATAAAAAGGGAGGGACGCATCATAGAGAATCTAGAAGGGAGATAAGGTCGACTTCACCTTATTGGGTGGTTTTAGCCCATGGTTTTGTAATACCGTTTGATGGTTTCTTATATTATATATCCTATATACGAGGTGCATGAGATAGAGGTTTTGTGGAAGAGTCTTATGGCTATTGAGTTACCTCTGAATCTCTGATTAGTGGTACTCCTACGAAGAGCTTTCTTTACAAGTATATTGTAATATGTTTTGATTGCTAAATAATATATTGGGAGTCTTTTGGAGTGTGGGGTTTTTCTCTTGAAAGGGTTCTCCCCACGTAAATCACTGTGTTATGGTTTGAATGTTATTATATCTATTTTTGTTTTCTAAAACTGTTGTGACCATCTGTAAAAAAAATTGCATTACCCTCCTCTCAAGGTTAGTGTAGGAAGTTATTTTGCTACTTAACTTCCTTACAAGGAATCAATATCAGCTTACCCTCTTCATCCAGAGGGGGTAATTTTGCAGATGGAACAACAATATGACCAAGATATTTCTTCAGCCTAGAGACATGGAACACATTATGCACCCTATTGTTTGTCAGTAACTCTAGCTCATATGCCACCTCACCAATGAGGTGTGCAACTTTGAATAGCCCATAGAATCTTGGTTTCAACTTCTCATCTCCACTCTTCTTGAGTGTAGATTGTTTGTAGGGTTGAATTCTCTAGTATACCATATCCCCAACCTCGAAACTATGTTCCACTATATGTTGATCAGCATATAACTTCTATTGATTATAAGCCTGTTGAATATTCTCCTTAAGTGATCTCAAAATATCCTAGTTGTCCTCTAACCAATCACGCACATTCAATACCCGATTGTCTCCAAATAGAAGACCTGTGAAGCTTGGAGCTTCATACCCATATAATGCCATGAATGGAGACATCTTGATCGACATGTGGTATGTGGTATTATAACAAAACTCACCTAAATAATGCTATCTAATCCAATCCTTTTGTTACCCAGATACATAGTTTTGCAAGTACCCCTCAACCCACTTATTAACAATCTTCATCTATCCATCTATTCGTTGGTGATAGCTAGTTCTAAGAGTGAGCTCAGTTCCACTCAATCTAAAAATTTCCTACTAGAATAGACTCAAGAACTTACTAGCCCTACCACTAACTATGTTCTTAGGCATCCCATGAAGCCTAAACTCCTCCCGAAAGAACAAGTCTACCGCCTATTCTATTGTGCTGGTAGATTTAATTGCAAAGAAATGAGCATATTTCGTTAATCTTTCCACCACCACATAAATAGAATCCCAACCCTACACCTTGGGTAAGCCTATGATAAAATCCATCGAAATGCTCTCCCATTTCCTATCAAGAATGGGTAAAGGCTATAGTAATCTAGCTGGAGGGGTATGCTCACCCTTATTTTGTTAGCAAACTGGGCATTCTCTAACATATCTCTGCACATCATCCTTGAGTCCTCTCCAAGTAAACCTCTCATGAATCTACCTATATGTTTTTAAGAACCCGGAATGTCCAGCCATAGGTGCAACATAGAATATCCTCAAGATAGTACCTTTGATGTTGTAAGGAAGTCAAGTAGAGGAACAAATTCCTACACTAACCTTCAGAGGATGGTAATGCAAAAAAATTTACAGATTGTTACAATAGTTACAAAAACTTAACAGAAATACTCATAAATAATATTCATACCACAACATAGTGATTTACATGGGGAAAACCCCTTCGAGAGAAAAACCCCACACTCCAAAAACCGCCCAATATATTATTCAACAATCAAAGATAGATTACAATATACTTGCAGAGAATTCTCTTCATAGGAGTACCACTAATTGAAGATTCAGAGGTAACTCAATAGCCATAAGACTCTTACACACAACCTTTATCTCATGCACCTCATATATAGGAGATACAATACAAGAAACCGTCAAACGGTATTACATAACCATGGACTAAAACCACCCAATAAGGTGTAGCTGACCTTATCTCCCTTCTAGATTCCCTATGACATGTTAAAACACACATCAACACATGTCCCTCCCTTTTATAGCTCATTTATATGTCCAATACAATTTTTTTTTCCTATTTCAAGAGTACAAACTTTCGGAGGCCATAACTTGTGAACTGTATGTCCGATTGACGAACCGTTTGAAGTGTCAGAAAGATCGCAAAGTTCTTTATTGCCTTGTATATTGCTATGTTTTTTACACCCACTTTTCAAGGTATTTCAGAGGGTCTAAAGTCCCCAAAATCAAGTTTAAACCTTTAATTGCACCCCTCCAAAACAAAAACTTTAATATCTTGAAAACTTGTTGTGATCTTGTGACGAAACTTTACCGGCGTGCTTATCTAATCATCCAGAAGCTTCTGGGATAATTTCACACTATTTAGTGCTCAAATGAAAACTTACTATAAATAGTAACCTTGTGTAAATGTAAGGTTGAGACACCATTTTTCCAACATATGTGTGGTGAAGGTACCAACTAAATCCTATCTTTGTATAGGATAAGGTTATTAACCATCACATATCTATCATCCTATACATATCCCTCTATCAAATATGTTTCCCACTGATCCTTAGCATATTTAGCTATTATTTTTTCCTTCCAATCTACTAAAATCTCAACCTGGGAGCATACATGCAGTCCCCTAGAAAGTTCATCAGCCACTACTTTCTTCTTCCCTTTAACATACTCAATGTCAAAATCATACGCTTGTAGTTTGGTGATCCACTTTTGTTACCTATCATTAAGATCTCTTTCATGCATATAATATTTATACTGTTATGATTTGTTTTAATCACAAATCTACCCCCAACCAGATAAGACCTGAATTTAGCCAATGCATGCACTATGGACAACATCTCCTTATCATATATAGAATAGATCTTCTCTACTCCCCTTAGCTTCCTACCCTCAAAAGCAATGGGATTCTTTTCCTGCATTAAGACTACACCCACCCCATTTCCAGATGTATCACACTGAAGCTCAAATGGTTTGGAGAAGTTTGGAAGTGCTAATACTGGATATGATGCCATCAACTGTTTGAAGTGCTTGAAACACTTCTGAGTTGTCACTATCCATACAAAGTCTTGCTTCTTGATCAAATCCATAAGTGGAGTTGTTGTCTATGAAAACCCCTTCATAAACCTCCTATAGAATCCATATAGACCAAAGAATCCCTTTAATTGGATAATATTAGTAGGATTAGGCCACTTAAATATAGCTCTAATTTTATCAGGGTGCACCCTCACTCAATCTGTGCTAATGATGTGCCCAAAGTACAACAACTTTGTCAGGCCAAATTCACATTTAGATTCATTGGCATAATGGGACTAACTCTCAAGAATGCTAAATACCTCCTCCAAGTGTTATAAATGCTCCTCCCAAGTCCTACTATATATCAAGATGTCATCAAAAAATATAAGCACAAAATTTCTTAATTATCTCTGAAAGACTTGGTTCATGCAGCTCTGGAAAGTAGTCAGTGCATTGGTTAGCCCAAATGGAATAACTAGGAACTCAAAATACCCAAAGTGACATCTGATTTTTTTTTTTAATGTCTTCTACTCTCATTTTGATTTGATAATGCCCAGATCTTAATTATATCTTCAATAAATAACAAGCTCCATGCAACTCATCAATCAACTCATCTATCCTAGGAATGGGATATTTGTTCTTTATGGTTTTCTTATTAAGTGCTCTATAGTCAATGCACATCTGCATTGACCCATCCTTATTATTCACTAACACCACTACTAAAGAAAATGAACTTTTTCTTGGCCTATTATGTCCCATCTCCAACAACTCCTTTATCGCTTTCTCAATTTCATCCTTGTGCACCTTAGGATGATGATACAGGGTGGTAATCATAGGTTTCACCCCCTCCAATTCAATCGCGTGTTATATTCCTCTCTCTAGAGGAACACTTGGTGGAATTCTTGCAAACACCTTTGTATGTTTAGATATGACCTCCTAAATGTATGGATGGTACTCCTTAAGTTATTGCTTTGTAAGTATAGGCATGATCATACATTTTCTTTCCCACTCCATCTAGTCATGTCTAAACAAGCATTCTATCCTCTCAAGTGACACTATGAGTCTCCCATCTGATAATCCCATGAGAACCACTTTTTAACCCCAATGCTCAAATCACATTTCCAATTTTTTGAGATTGAAGGTGAACTCCACTAGAGATCTCATCCATGTCATACCCAAGATGACATTGTAATATCCTATATCAACAATATAGAATTTTCCTACCATTCCATAGTCTCCTATTCACATATGAAGATCAAAAATCATTCAAGTACTAAGAATCTTGTGTCCACTGGCTACCATTGCTTTGAACCCCTCATGCTCCTCTATCTGAAGTCCTTGCTTCTTTATGAAGCTTTTATCAATGAAATTGTGGGTGGCTCCTATGTCTATCAACGAAACCACTCACTTCTCCTATATCACACCTCTTACCTTGAAGGTTATTGACGGTTCAGTATTGGTAAGTCGTGTAATGGTCTTATCTTCTCCAACCTCCTCTACTGTAGTATCTTCTTCATCACTACCTTCTGAATCTGACTGTTATTCTGACTCTTTTGAAGTCGATTCTTTAATAGAGAAATACTCTAACTATTTTTCCTTTGTTTTAATAGTACACTTATGCGAAGGGTCCCATGGCTCTATGCAATGAAAAAAAAGTTTCTTTCTTCTGATCTCATTCAAGTGATCATTGTCAAGTCTCCTTGTATCTATCTATGATGGGTGCAAATCACTTTGTTCCTTGGCCTTTTCTTTTTTCTATGGAAAACTCTTAGACTAAAATCAGACTTTTGAGCTAGAAGCCTCCATGTTTGTGGCTTTCTTAATGGTCTCCTATAGTGTAGGTGGATTGAGGACCTTAATCTACCCTCTCAATGGATCAACCAACACATCCATGAAAAGCACCATGAGCATCCTTTGTGATGTATCTATAACTAATATTGATAGTATTTGAAACTCTAAGATATATTTCTCTAGTGGTCCCCATTGTTTCAATTATGCCAACTCCTTGAAATGTAGTTCTAGATCCGTCCTATCAAATCTCTCTATCAATCATTTTGTAAGCTCAACATAGGAAGTGATTTGATCATGTCCCATAGTCACCATGCCATGGTGCCACTACTCATGTGGAACTCCATCAAGGTGTAAAGAGACATATTTAATGACTTCTTCATTAGGTATAAGATTAAGTTGAAGGTAAGTATCCACCTTTTGAACCCAAGCTCATGTTTTAGTCTTCCCAGAAGCATCAAAATATGGTAGAGACAACTTCCCTACTTTCTTTCGTAACTCGAAGTTTTAGTTCCTATCTCCTGCACAAGGCATGTGTCTCGTCCTCATGTCAATGTAATCTTGTAGAGATATAGTTGCCTAAAAATTGGGTCCTCCACTCTCCCAATATCTTCTAAATTGATCCTATAAGTCAGTGATCTGAGGCTCATTCACAGGTTGTGTTGGTGCTCTGGGTGGGAAGGTGGATAGAAGTGGTCTAGAGCTTACCATTCTAGTGGGTTGAGCTACATGACCAAAGTTGTCATCCACGTTTCATCCCCCATTACTCCCATTTCCATTTTCTCCATCATTATGACCTCCGTTGTTTCCACCATCTTGTCCATTATTACCTCCATTCTGATTATTGCCACCATTATTTCCACCACCCAAATTATTCACATCAATACCCATCTGGAAATCTATCATCTATGTCAATAAGTCCAAATGTTCATTTTGTTGTTGTTCTCTTTGCTCTGCTAACTGTTGTCACTAAACTAGCATATCCAATAACTATATAAATCTATCCTCCCCATGATCCCTTCTCTCACCCATATTGTCAATGTTTGTTCTCCTATAACTCCTTGTTATTTTGGGCCTGTATTAAGTACTACTCTATTTATTTGTGTGTTCTAATGATGGGCGATGGGTTGCTACTCATAACCTAACATGTCATTGTTTGCTCATATTATACCCTTCAGGATGATAGGATACACTACTCGGATACCACTATAAGAACACCCGCTATTATAGACCAATTTTTTTTACCTTTCCACTCATTGTAATTTTGTCAAACAATTTGCTTGCAACCTGGCTACTGAGTTAATTGATAAATTCTTAGTTTGTAGATGCGAATGGTTGTTTCACTCTTCCTTTGTTTGAAAGTTGGAGGTTTACAAATTGATACCAAATCAACCAAAATGAAGAACAACACTATATTGCATTCACTAATTCTATGACAATAATCGAAATCAAATTTAAGAAGAACAATGTTCAGATTTACATTATATTCTATTACTGATAACAATACCATTACATTGCATTTCTTGAATACTTAATCAACATTACCTTTTTATTGCCTAATTTTGTCCAAACAATGATAACAATGGAAAGGCCTACCAATAACACTGCTAAGAACTCAGTTTCAGACCTGATGCAACCTTCTCATGACATGTATGACACACTTAGAACTACTATAGACTTTTATGACATCTTCCCTTTACATTTGTTGGTAATACGATATTATGGTAGGCCATTGTAATAGCTAAATTTCAGTCACAACACCAATATTGACTAGTATGGCAACCTCCAACACTCATCTCAATAGGATGACACCCAAGGGATTAGCTTAGTAGTACCATAGCCTTGGGGTTTCGCTCAAACAATAATATGAGTATGCAAAGTATGATGAACAACAATTACCTCCACAATAGTTTGATGGCAACTACGTACTTCCAGCCCAATAGCCAATCGAACCCTTGCCCGATAATCCAATAATAAAAAATAGAAATGGATGAAAATGCAAACTTTTGATTTTACCTTGAAACTTGATTGAAATCCTCCTGATTGTGTCTTTAAACAATGAAGAGAACGTCATTTATGAGGGTTTTTGTCCTCACAAACCTTCGAAGAAGAACTTCTCTAATATTTCATCAACTTCATATATTTTCCAATCATGTTGAAAGAGGACTCTTCAATCTCTTTTATAAACCTTTCTAAGATCTCATTCACTCCTCTTGTCAATATTGTATAAACAAAATCACCCTTTTTACTTTTTTGCCCCTATTTTATCACAATTGCTTATTCTTTAATATTCCCCATGCCATGTTACATGTTTTTCCTTCTACATAAGTCCCCAAACATTTTTTATGTCTCCAATGTATTATAGAATAAAGGGGAACTCTTCTATTTAAATATTTCCCACAACTATAGACTATGCATTAATACAATTAAATAATTAAATTTAACTATATTAAATAACTTTATTAACACACAATAAATCATATCAATGATAAATAAATCTTCTTGTTGATTTTAAACAATTACCATCAACATGTCACTGCCACTAGATGTCCAACCATGTCCAAAAAGACTTACTATAAATAGTAAGTAAACTACCTCAAATCACCTCAGAATGACCTACAACTAAAAATGCCTAGGTGAAATTCCTGTTAGATCCCTTCTATGTCCCAGTTAGCCTATGTGACCATGAGAAAATAGGATAATGACAAATCATGAGCTAACTAGCTAGAAAGGGGACATTACATGCTATAAAATCATAGACAATGGAATTATTGCGAGTTAGTGGCCTGGACTTTTGGCAGTGGAAAGATACCTAGGCTCTCCCATTGACCCCGAATCAAAGGGCAGTTTTTGATGGTATCCTCAAGGAGTATAATCCATATTTTTCTAGTGGGGAAGATGAATTAAAGTGGTGTGGATCTAAGATAAGATGTTACTCTATCAAAATTGGGTATTAGTTGATTGAGGCAGCTAGTGCTATTGATGACTGGCCTTCTCGTCTTTTTGGAATAGTCATTGTCTACCAAAAACATGAGTTTTTGCTTGGTTGGTATTGAAGGGGCATATCCTAACATGTGAAAGATTGAGCAAAATGGGATTTAATGGACCTTTTTGTTGCATTTTGTGCAAGTCCAAAAGTGAAGGTCTTGATCATCTACTACTTAATTGTGAGATGGCATAATTTTGTTAGAACTTTCTGAAGCAAAATCTATCATGGGAAACTTCACTTCCTAGTAGCTTAATTAAGCTCTTTAAAAGTTGGCATGTTGAGTCCAGGAAATCAGTACTCAATCATTTGGATAGTAGCACCCTCGATCATCATTTGGGAGATCTGGAAGGAGAGAAATATGAAGATATTTTAGAATAAGGACAAATCAAGGGATCGCCCATGTGATAGAATTGAATGAGCAATCTTAGAGGTGGTCATTGTGTCTACAGGTAGTCATAATTTTTCAAAGATTCCCTTTAGTATGGCAGATAAACTCACTTAGTATTGACGGCCCCTTCTTAAATGTTGGTATGTTAATGGGCTTCCTAGGGTAAATCCTACTACGAGGGATAAATTTGTGTCAGTTTGGTAAAAACTAGAACAAGGCTAGGTAAAGATCAATTTTGATGGTGCTTCATGGGGTAACCTTGGCATTTCGGGAGTAGGATGTATTGCTTGGGATGAAGTAGGAAAGACATTTGTAAAAAGGTCTCAAAGGTTACCCAATGGTACAAGTAATGAGGCCAAAGTAAGAGTTGCATTGATGGTAGTTGATCTAGCATGCAGCATCAAAATTCCAAAATTACATTTAGAAGGGGATTCCAAGATAGTCACAGATGCAATTTCTGGGGGATATTCTCAATGCTAGCAGATAAATAAATTTATTACTATTATTTGCTCAAAACTCATTTCTTTTTTAACAAGATTTCAGAATTTCTCACATTCGAAGGGAAGGCAATCGGGAGGAAAATACTATGTCCAACTTGGGATGTGAGTTGGATCCTCAAGTGATTCATTGGTGGGACAGTTCAGGGGCCAATGTGGCATGGACTACTTGAGCGAGTACTTGGTGATGACGTCTCTTGCCCTTTGGGAAGTACAGTTTAATAAATTTTTATTTTTTTTTCCCTCTTCATGCCAATCTTACTTCATCATTTATTTTGAGTCGTCGCCCTATTTGGTTATTATTACAAGTGAGCTTTAATTGGATGGTTGAGGGGTAGCACATTTTTTCGTCATATAGATGGGATGACATGATTTTTGAAGTCAATTTTTTTGCATTTTTGATATGCATTATTTCCTTCTAAGTGAAGCTAAACTTGGTTTTTTGGAGCGGTGTTGTGGTGTGGAAGTTGGGCTATAGGAACCATTTTTCATGCTTGAAATTTGTGATGGAGGCCAATTTGTCTTTGCATTTCATCAAACAACAATGGGCTTTTTAGGATGTATTTCAGACAAGCATCTAGGTGGAATGTTCCTCTTTGATGAGGAGTTCTTGGATATTATCAAGCAATTGTTGGGGCATGGATACTTAGTGTTTGAGTTTCGTTACAAAAAAAATATGGACATTGTGTTGATGTTGGTAGCCTAGGGTCTCTCCTTTGGAATAAAAATAGAGGTTGAATGGGTGATCAAGGTATGTGCTCTAGCTCATTCCTTCTGCATCTTGGTCTCTTTTCTAGGGATAGTTGTTCCAAGGCAGGGCTCGAGATGCCCCTTTGGGGAAGGGTAATGTCAGGCCATGTGAATTTAGAGTATCAGTCATTTATGCTTTGGAGAGATGGTATTGATAGAGTGGTAGGGACGAAAGAGGCTCAAGAGGCATGGGAGGACATGACGGTGTTCATCTACTCTTTAGATATTGAAAGAAATAGCACTCGTGAGGCGAAGATGAAACAGACTAGGGCAAGAAACGAGTTTTTGCAGATAAAAATCACTAGGTGAATGAACCTGGCAAGAAAATGAAAAATAAGTAGGATTGTTTTTCTTTGGGTTGCTCTTCCTTTTTTTGATAGCTCTAGGATGGTTTAGGATGTAGTGTGGTAATGGTTGTCTGCCTACAACCCTTATTGGTATAATATTAGTTTTAGATTTCTCTGTTAGTCTCCCTACAACCCTTGTCTACCTACAACCCTTATTATTAATATAAAACTTTAAAATTATTGACCAAAAAAAGAAAAAAAATATGGTAACTAATATTACATAAATATAACTAGTGTAAACACTTAAATTAATTATTTTATTTTATTTATTTAAATTCCTTGCATAATTAATTTATTAATTGTGCCAATTCCTATTCCCCCTCAAATTTAATTAAATATAATTAATGTTGTCACTATAGTTTATTGATTGATTCATTTAATAAATCAATCTACCTTTATTCTTCTAAAATCCCTAAAATTAATTCTCTCCAAATTCCTCCTTTTAATTAATTAATTTCAATTAATTAATTAGTCTAGGTGATTCCTACAAATCACCTTTTTCCTAATCCATCATTAACCTAATGAATTCTTCTAGAAGCCCCCTAATCTCACTTATCATTATTCTTCTAATTTTTAATTCCCTCCACTCATTCTCTCTCCTAGTCAAATCCTCCTACAAATCCATTTGCCCTAATCCCACCTAATCATCCTTCTAATCCCTCTCCTAATGAGTTGCTAGTGGCTAGTCCTCATGATTAGCCACAAAGTCAACTCCTTTTCTCTTCCATCCAACCACCTTCCTTAAATGCCCTTTTCCTAGGTGAATGTGAGATTTTCAAAATCTCACATTCCTCTAGACATCCCCTCCTCCAAGGAATTTTTAATTCCTTCTTATTGCTCCAATCCCTATGATCGTCATTTTTGAAGAATTTTTAATTCCTCATCCCCATCTCTCAAGGAATGTTTTATTTCTTTCTGCACATTGGGAAGTCTTCCCAATGAGCCTTGAGGAGTGTGGAGACAATAAATGCCTTTAAGGCATATCTCTTGGTCTCCACACTTGTGTTGTCACCTCCTCTTGGGCCATGTGTGGGCTCACATGGAATCCTGACCCTTCATCTTGGATCAATCCTAGCCCTCCATTTCCTTCTCCTCTTCTCCTATAAATTGAGGACTCCATCCCCTTGTTTATCATCTCCAAGTCAAGTATGTCTATGTTGCTAGTTTGAGTTCAAGAAACCATCCTCATACCCACATTATGCCAGAATTGGAACTCATACATACTTAGTCATTTCATCTTTCCTTGTCCATCCATTGTGCACAAATCTTGGAGAGCCAATCACATATCACCATTGGACCAATCCAAACAAGCTAGGAAGGGGTGCATTCTTGGCTTCAACAAGAGTCCAAATCAGAGGAACAAGAGAGCTCTCTTGCAAAGGTATAAAAGGTTGTTTTCTTGTCTTTTATTTGAATGTTTTATATTTGTTTGGATTTGAATTAACAAACTACCCTTACAAAGATTTTCCCTTGCTTCAACTAGCACATCTATCTTTAGAAGAATGTAGGTAAAGTACACCGAAAGTTATCATATTTGTTCATTATTCCACATAGAAAATTATTATATTATTATATTGTAATTAATATTTGGGTATGACCCTTTGGTGAAATTGTGGGGCTTCTTACCTATAGTACCTACAACCTAGGTTCAAACTCCATGAGTTCGTCTACACCGTGTAAAAAATGGAGCACCCTTACCTTGGGGAGAACCTTGGAGAAATAGTGGGGCTTCTTGCCTATAGTGCTTACATCCTTGGTTCCAACCATTAATTTAGACCTATTCATGGGTTTCAAAGGATTAATCCTTTTTGCAAAGATAAAGGAATTAAGGAGGATATTTGGTCAAAACTTGAGCGGGGATGGGTTAAGATTAACTTCGACAGGGCTTCGAGGGGTAACCTAGGTATCTCTGGAGCGGGATGTGTGGCATGTGATGGTGAAGGGAAGGTTCTTTTTAAAGGTGCAAAAAAACTACAAGATGGTACTAACAATGACGCAGAGGTGCAAGCGACTTTTTTAGCAACTGATTTGGTAGTGAATATGAAGGTTATATGGTTTCGAAAGTCCATTTGGAGAGAGATTACCAAGTTAAGGTTGACGTTATCATGAAAAGCGTAACCCTGAGTTGGAGATTAAATAAGTTCAACATCTTAATCTGCTCAAAATTAAAAACTTTTCAAGATTTTTGTATTTATCATGTAAAGAGAAGTGGAAATGTCATTGATGACGAGTTGTCTAATGTGGCATGAGAGTTAGCCAAGGGAGACGTGAGGTGGTGGGATGGAAATGACAAAAATGTTCAATGGAGTTAAGATGACTTGCTATGTATAGTACCATTGCATACTTGAAATGTATGAAATGTGTTTTTCTCCTTTGTTAGTGTGTGAGGCTTGCTCGAGTATTATGGGCAATTAATGTTGAATGTTTCTACAATGGTGGTGAATGTTGAGCGAGCCTCATTAATAGTTAGAAAAGGAATTTATGGTCATTCAATGTGGAAGATGAGCAAATTTGGTGGCGGTGATAGCGATTTTTGTGCAGAGTTTGGGGGTTTTGTGTGGCTTTAAATATGGAAGCTAACTTCACTCTCAAAACTTCTAAACTCGTGCCTACCTTTTTGAGTCTAGTTCCTATAAAACGGTTGGAAAACATGTTTCTGGCAAGGGATCCCCTATTCTTGAGGGCTATTCAACTGATTCTTGGTGAGGAGGTGGCTTTGATTGGCCATAGATATCGAACGAGGGTGGACATATATTCCTTAATTATGGCGTGGGGGCTCAAATTTGGCTATTCCCGTGAGGAGGTAAGAAACTTGATGATGGTGATAGTGCCGAGAGATTATCTTCTTAATATAGAATCCCCGTTGGAGTGGGTAGTCCCATGTTGGGGTTTTAACATTTTAGAAGGCATACCAGAGGAGCAAGCAGAGCTTCAGGGTAGGCATATGAGGATTCCTTTCTTGGGACACCAAGAAGAAGTTAAAGCAATATTTCGTGATGATGCGAGGAGAGGATGGGAAGGCTTGAAAATATATGTTCAAATTATGGAGCTGGAGGAAATTATCAAGCAAGCAAGGGAGGTAGCTGGGATGGTGGATGAGGTGCGGAGGAAGCAGCCGATTACCAAGCTCCTCTCTATGGATTTGGCAAGGTAAAATGAGCTAGATATCAAAGTGATTGGTGGAGTAAACAAGGGCAGTGGGTGTTGTGTATGCACAAAATGCTGAAGAGGTGAAGAAAGAAAGATGAAGATATTGCAGGCCAGGGTACCTCTTGGTACAATTTCCTTTTTTAGCTAATTTCTTTTGAAAATCGTATCTTTTAGTTAGTTTTTGTTTGAAGAGTATATGCCAAATTTAGTATGGCATCATGTATATGGACATTTTCATACTCGTAGATGTGGGGTAGGGTTTGAGCAGGGTACTGGTTTGAGAACATATGTTTTTTGATGGGTGGTTTGGAGAATTTGTGGGTGGTTTGCTGTTTTTTTAAGTTAATGTATTGTTTCACTTATATTTAATAAAATCATAAATATTACCGATCAAAAAAAATAATAATTAATTTTACTAAGAAATAATTATATTATTATGTTTAAATATATTCTTATTTTGATATATTTGCATTTCAATTAAACTCATAAAAAAACTTTTAGTACCATATTATTATTAGTATATTATTATTCTATTTTTATATTTCTATTCAACACTTAACCAAAGTAAAAATCTAGGAAGACTACATTATCATTATTGTACTATCATATTATTAGTATATTTTAATTTAATATTTGTTTGTAAAAAAATAGATTTTATTCTATAATTTTTTTTGGGTCGGTAATATTGATTTTTTATTGATTAATATATGAAAGTATTCGATTACAATTCAAGAGGAGCCTATCATATGCCCAGAGTATAACATGTAACCTATAAATTTATCAGCCTATCCCTAAACATTACAACAATACTACAAACATGGCTGAAATTTAAACCCCTATGAGGGCTTGGGTCATACAAAAAAACCATGGGTCCCCATCCAAAGCAACAAAAACTGGCAAAAACAGATATGTGGGCCATGGAGGTTTGTTTTGTTTGCTACTATCACCTATATTACTTTGGATGGTAGGTTTACTAGAGCCTATGGACACCACTTTGTTTTGCTCAACCATTTCCGCCATGGGGAAAAGGTGAGCCTGCCATATTATCTAGCTTGCTCCATGGACCATACTATCAAGGAGATTTAGAAAGATCCCAAAGGTGACCATGCCCTTCACCAGGGTCTTATGGCTCTTGTCTATAAAGTGCTTAAAGGGAGATGCATTGAAAAATCTATTAAAGGTAAAAATGCAAGAGATGAAGAAATGAAGAGTGAAGCCAATGGCTTTAACTTTGATTCAAAGATTGAGGGTGACTCAGAGGAGACTAGTAAAAAAGGTAGGAACAAGGCTAAGAGGAAAAGGATAGTGGTGGATTCAGACATTTCAGAGTCTGAGGCTAAATCCTTCGAGGGGAAATTCATTAAAAAAAAGAAAGGGAAAGTTATAGGAAAGCAAATGCAAAGGAAGAAGACCAACAAGGGAAGCAATAAAGATATTAGCCAAATTCTGATTGACTCTGATGAGGAGGTAGAGGAGAATAAAAATGATGAGGGACAGGATAAGGAGGGGGGGGAGAATCCGGTTATGGGAAATATTCAGGGTTTGAACACCCAAGGTATGCAGAAAGAAGATCAAGAGGACAAAAGTGGTAAGCTTAGTGACTGTGTTGGTGAAAATGTGACTATAAAGGGTTTCTGTGAGACTGTCGGTACAATGGTGAAGGATATAGACAGCTTGAAGAAACATATGATGGCTATCAAAAGAGCAATGATGGGCTAGAAACCCCTGACGAAAAATGTTAAAGAATTGGCAGTTGCAATTAATAATGCGGAAGCCATTGAGAGTATGGTGGGTAAAATTATTGTCATTGAAAAAAAAAGGTTAAAGAGATGGAAGAAAATAAGGACATGAAAAGGATGGAAATTGCTATGAACAATCTGGGTAGCAGAATTGATAAGATGGAACTCACTGTTAAGAAAATTGCAGAACAAAACTTCCAGATCCTCAAAGCATCAGTGGATAACATGAACATCTTGATCAATAGATTTGAGAACAACACTGAGAGGGAAGGTGACAAGGAACAGCTGGACAAAAAAGGTCATGAGAAGAGGACCAGAGCCAATACTAGGATCAAGGGTGACATCAAAGGTCATGAGCTGGAGGAGTTAAAGACATCGACGGACAACATGAAGTAGATGGTTGTCCATGTTGTGAATATCATGAAAAGTATCTATTTGTCTCTTTCTCTGTCTTGGCAGGGGTCTTTTTGTTGTCGTTTTGCTTTCCGAAAGTTGTCTTTTTCTAGTTTTTTATGTAATGTGTGTTGGGATCCTTTTTTGTTCGGTAAGAATATATTTTAGTTTTTGATGTGATCAGGCACAGATCTTTCTAGTTCTTATGATATCTCCTACTTTGTAAAAGGTTCGGGTTCCTTTCAAAAACCTTCTTTTACTTAATCAAAACAAAAACTAGCAAAAACTGGTTCATTTCATCGAAAACAGGAAACAGCAAAAACCGGTTCACTTCATATCGAGTTCAGACTGGCAAAAACCGGTTCACTTTGTAGACACAAAAACTTGTAGGTGGGTTAAAATCGGTTCCCTTCATCAAAAACTAGAAACTGCAAAAAACCGGTTCACTTCGTAGACACAAAAACTTGCAACTGGGTTAGAATCGGTGAACTAGGGTGGTCAACATCTTGCACTTCATCATTTCCTCAGGATGACACTCAAAAACCATGGCCTCTGCCTCTCCTACACATTCTGATAAATTCTTATTGCTTCCATTAAAGAATTCCACTCTGCCCTTATATGACTTAGATAAAGTCTCTGGTTCACCATATTAGACCAATGGAAAAATGACATGAACCCCAACGCTTCGACTGTGATTTGATTCTCAAAGCACTTACTGAAATTAAAGCCATATTTTGAGTGCACCCATTCAAAAACAGAATCCATCCCAGTTATTAGTTCTTGTTCAAAAAGAGAGTTCATGACCCAGGAGAGATCCTCCTCAGCAATCCCCAATTCCAGGCCCCACGCCAAAACCATGGCAGCTATATCCACATTGCATTTCCACTGATGTGTGGCTTGCTAGAAGAACAAGCCCAACATCCCCTGCACCACTTTTATAACTTCCTCTAAAGGGTATTTGAGCAGTAGTCTCATTCTTCAATTTTCCAGCAGTCTGTAAAGAGCTTTCTATTGCTTCTTTGTTTGGGAGGTGAATGTAGCCTCCATCATGTCACCAAACAAACCTGCACAAAAAAGAGCACATACACTAGGTAGCAGAAGAAAGATAAAATGCAATAAGTTTGGCTTCTTTAAAAAGGAAGCCGACTTGTGCGAGTAGTTAATCACTTTGCTGCCACGACCTTTGAAAATTATTACTTGACACTGTGAGTATCACGTCATCACCCATCCACATAGATGGAAACATTATAGATTGAAGCTTGTTGTAAGGAAGCACATGTAATGGTTCACATCACTGTCTTCATTGATATCATTCACGTGCACAAAAAAAAAGAACCGAAGAGTAACAAGCTTGAGATGCTAATCATTACAAAGCAAGAGTTAATGACCACCTAAGTTGTGATTCACACGCATCATATATGTACTTCGGTAGATAGAAATAACCATATGTTGTCTGAGCACATGGTATGACCCTGTCATGTCATCATTTAGAGTTTGAATTTTAGCCCATCTTATACTGAGTCCAACTTGTCATCAAAGACTTCAAAAATAGAATCCTCAATCTGATTAAAGGACAATGCCCATTTAGACAATTTATCTACATTTGTGTTGCCTTCCCATTTGATGTGGGTAATCATGACTTCTTCAAAAAGTTTCAAAATCCTCTAAAATTAGTGAGATGAAGTTTTGTAGGTGCCATGCTTTGATTTGGCCATTTTTTATGGCCTGTATTATGATCAATGAGTCCCCTTCCAGATATAGTTTTTTAATCCGCAATTTCCTAGCACATCTTATTGCCAGCCATGCTGCATAAACTTCTGCCTCATTGTTGGTGCCCTGTTTGATATGTTGTGCTCCCAATTTTATAAAGTTGCCACTGTGATCATGAAAACCCACTCCCACCTCTGATAGACCCCCTCCTCGCTGAGATGCCCCATCAAAATTGGCTTTGATCCACCCCGACAGAGGTGGAGTCCATATTGTGGGTAAGATACATTTTTTACTCATCTGCCTAGAACGCTAGGCCCCATGCCTTATTTTGATGTTAGGCCATTCTTTTTGTATTTTTATCTCCTCTATGGTAAAAGGGTTTTTCGTTGAATCCATTTGAGAAGCTACAACCCCTAAAGTTTCCTCCACTGCCTGATCAATTCTGCTACATAGCCTTCTACCATCCTCAACCTTGTCTTGGAAAATCCTACGATTTCTTTCCTTCCATATTTCTCATATTACAAGTGATGGGCATATGTTCCATATGCTTGAGAAAGTTGATTTCTTATTTTGCCTTGGCCAACTATCAAACACATCTTTGAGTGTATTTGGCAATGGGCTTTGCCATTGCAATTTACCTTTCACCAAGTCCCAACATTTTTGCGCTATCTTGCATTATAGCAGGAGGTGGTCAAGATCCTCTTTAGCTTCCCCACACATAAAGAACTTGGTCGGTCCTACCAATCCAAGCCTTTTCCTCCTCTCACCAATTAGAATTCTCCCTTTTAGGACTAGCCATGAAAACACCCCTGCTTTGGGTAGACAATGCTTATACCATATTAAGTCATTAGTTGTCTTGCAGTCCCCTACCAAGCCTTCCAGAAGCCAATAACCTAATTTAACTGAGTAGTTCCCATCTTTTGAACCACACCAAATTACTTTGTCCTAGCCTTTTGTGAGGTAATTCTTTCTCTGATCCAAGACTTATTTTAACAACCTTTGTTGTTGATCTGATAGCCCTATGTCTGATAGGTCTTTCTAGCACCAAACCTCTCTCAGGTGGCTTTGTTTGCATACCAAATAGTCATTGACCTTGTCACCCCAATTCCTGCATAAAAGACGTTTTTCTTCGAAAAAATTGGCCATGTGTTTTATGACTAGGTATGCCGCCCAAGAATCATCCCAAAATTTAGCTGACTTTCCATTACCAATATGCCATGTGAGTACTTTCCTGCTGCTCACTATGAAGTTCCAAATTGTAGATCCCCTGGGTGGGTTTTTTATTGTGAAAATTTTGTGATTCTCCATTGTGTCCAGGTATTTAGCCCTCATTACCTTTACCTATAATTGATTTGGTTTATTATAAATGCTCCAAGAGATTTTAGCTCCTAGAGCTTCATTCATAATTTGCCAATTCCTAAGCCCAACACCACCCTTCACTTTCGAACTGCAAAATTTTTCCCAAGCCAATAGAGGGATTTTATCTTGTTCATTAGCTCCATTCCAAAAGAATTTTCTCATTTTCTGTTTGATCACATTGATGATTTTGCAGGGAATTTTTAGGCATGTCATTGAGAAGATGGGGATGGTTGAGACAACTATTTTTAACATCAGAACTCTGCCTACCAAAGTCAGCCATTTACTTTTCCATCCCTCCAATCTGTTGAAGCAACTTTCTACCAAATTTTTCCAAATTGTTGACTTATTAATGCCTCAAAATAAGGTAACACCTAAAAACTTACTTGGTAGAGTTCCCAGCTTCATGCCAAGAATGTTGCTAATTTCCCTCTGTTTAGGAGGTGGAGTGTAGAAGAAAAAAATATCAGATTTGAGCAAGTTCACTTTTTGTCCTGACACTTGTTCATAATTATCAATCACCTATTTTACAGTTTGAGCTTCCCTTGTTGAGGCCTCTCCACCCAGGAAAGTATCATCAATGAATTGCAGATGAGTCAAAGGAACCACCCCTACAACAATCCTTATACCCTTCCATCGGCTAGCTCTACATTCTTTCGAAATCAAGCGCCCCAACACTTCTGCCATAACAATGAAAAGAAAAGGGGACAGTGGGTCCCCTTGTCTTAAACCCTTGTTGGAAGAGAAGAAACCCTGAGGGCTCCCATTGATAAGGATTGAGAACCTAGGGGACTTAATACAACTTTCTATCCAGGCTATCTAGACCGGGTCAAAGCCAAATTTTGCAAGAAATTTTATAGAGGGAAATCTCTATTTACCTCATCATAGGCTTTCCTGATATCCACTTTTATCATCATATTCTCCTTTTCAGAAAGACGGATGGAATGAATAGCCTCATGTGCCAAGATAATACCTTCATAAATCGATCTACCGGGGGCAAAACCACTCTATTCCAGGGAAATAACTTCTTCCAGAATACATTTTAGCATGTTGGCTATCACTTTAGAGATCACTTTATAGATCATGTTGCACAAAGAAATGGGTCTAAAGTCATGGAGGGTAGATATGTTTTCCTTTTTATGGATCAGTGCTATGAAAGTATTGTTAAAGTCCTTAAGAATGAAACCACCTGTTCTAGAATCCTCCACTACTGCCCATAAATCATTTGCCAAAATGTCCCAGAAATGTTGAAAGAAAAGAGTTGGGAACCCATCCGGTCCTAGAGCTTTGTCAGCTCCCATGTCAAAAACTGCAGTCTTTACTTCCTCCATTGACATAGCCCTAAGTAACATCTTGTTGTGCTACTCCTTCACAAAGGAGGGTAAGATATCCATAATAGATTGCAATTCTAGGTCTGCCCTTGCCTCCCCATTGAAAGCACTCGAGAAGAAGTTCACTGCCTCACTATTGATGGAATCCTGATTGGTTAACAGCTCCCCCATCGTATTATGTATAGAGAAAATTTTGTTATAGTTCCTCCTAACCTTTGTAGAGGTGTGGAAGAATTTAGTATTTCTGTCACCTTCCTTCAGTCATGTCTCACGGGATTTTTGTCTCCAAAAGGTTTCTTCTCTTGCTAGGACTTCTGAGTACACCTTATTAAGTTGTTTCTCTCTCAATAAAGCAAATTCATCCATGCCTTGAAGAATAATTTTTTCGTGTCAAGTTTTTAATTCTTCCTCTAGACTTAGTTTCTCATTAAAGATGTTTTTGAAAGACTCTCTATTCCACTTTTTGAGTTGTTCTTTTACAAATTGAAGTTTTTTGAAGAACATAAAAGCCTTATTACCTGGTTTTTCAGGGGGCAGATTCCACCATGTCTCCACCAAAGATCTTAAATTCTTATCCCTTAGCCACATAGCTTCAAATTTGAAAGGGCGTCTATAAGGGGCTCTTTCATCCTAAATTCGGATGCCAATGGGGTAATGGTCTGAACCCGTGAATGGTAAAACATCGGCACTACACATCCACTGATGAGAGGACCAGTCACCAGCTACAAAGAATCTGTCTAGTCTTTCTTCTATGTTTTAAAAACCACTTCTTCTATTTGTCCAAGTGAATTCCCCAATTTTGAAGGGGATTTCAATTAATCCTGACTCTGTGATGAAAGAGCCAAAATCTAAGTTACTCTGCCTCATCCAACCATTACCACCCATTTTGTCTGATGGTCGAATCAAGGCATTGAAGTCACCCCCTATTAGAAAAGGAGTTACAGTGTCTTGTCTTAGACATCCTGAAATATCATTCCATAGCTGTTTTTTTTAAGAGGGGCTATTTGGCCCATAGACATTAATTAAGAACAGTTGCAGCTGAAGTTACTTCGAGTGAATTCACACCCATTGGCACCAGTGTCCCTGTTTAATAATGCTGACATCCACTAGGGACTCATTCCATAAGATGGCTAAGCCACCCAAGGCTCCTTGAGGCTCAACTAAGACACATTTCCATTTTTTAAATCTACTATAAAAGGTTTCAAAATCTTCAGACTTAGTTTTGGTTTCCAATAGGCAAACAAGATCTGGGCGAAACTGATCAAGGCATCTCTTAATCAGTCTAACCTTGTCAGGGGCATTGCAGCCCCTGACATTCCACGAAAGGAACCTCATTGCTTCTGGGAAGAGACCACATCCCTTCCCGATCTAATTGTTGGCATTATGTGAACCGGTATGAGGACATAATGATATTGTATGTTGTCATTGATGTCAATATGTGATATGAAGAGAGAACCTGCATATTTGAGAACCAGTATATATGCCAAAGTAAAGCGGCATATTTGTTCAAGGTGAACCGACATGTCAAGGTGAATCGGCATGTCAAGGTGAGCTGGCATGTAGTCATGGGAACCGACACATGGAAGCATTGTATGACTACCGGTTGGTGGGTAGTTTCTACTTCAGGATTTCCAGTTGGAGTACCTCAAGCCTGTGTGACTCAATCGGTGATCTTTGTGTGATGAGTTAGCAGTATAACAAAGAACGGATCATGTTGCCATGTCAGTCTTGTGCGCATGAAGGATCTTGCATGAAGAAGACTATCCCTATCTACCTCGGGAATGTGCAAAGTTTGTAAACGGTGAAAACGAGTGATGGATTATTAGCCGCCATGAAATCAGTGGATAATGAATGATGGAGAATGTCTTGAGATTTATTCAAGATTTGTTACATTTAATGCAGTATGTTCAATGGTCGGGATTGAACCATTTGAATTCCTTAACCTAATAGGTTTAGGGTTTAGGGTTTCTGCTACCGACCTGTCTGTTGTCCTATAAGGTCGATGTTGTGATTCTTTCAGAAGTTGTTGGCAAAAGTTGTGTGTGTGTGTGTCTAAGAGAAGAGATACATAATTCTTGCCAGACCAAAGGAGAGAAGTCATATCTGCAGAGTGTAAGTGCAGAAGGTGAAGAGGAGCTTAAGCGGATCTGCATTGGCATTGAGTGCTATTATCAGGTCATTGATATACCTATTGATCTTTAACCACTTCAACAATTGTGAAATCCCTTAACAGGGTAGCCTTAAGCGGCTTGTTGAAAATCCTCTAATAGGGTAACTCAAAGCTACTGAGTCATTGATATCCTTTAGCTATTGAGTTCTTGAAATCCTCTAACAAGGTACCCTTAACAAGGTTTAACCCTTAACCGGGTATTGTAGCCATCCCTTAACCGGGTGATCCCTAATAGGATCGGTTCCTAACAGAACCTATTGTATCTGTCTTTAATGGGACAAGGCTCCTAATAGAGCGGACTTCCAAAGAGTTCAAAAACAAGCTTGTGGGTATTCATCCCCACCATGGTTTTTCCCAATTGGGTTTCCACGTGAAAAATATGTGTCATGTGTGATGCTTTCTTCATGTGATGTTATGATTGTTTTCTGATTAAGTGGTGATGCATGTTGATCTTGCTGTAATATGCACATCTTTGATGGTAGATTGCCTGTTCATGCATTAGGGTGAAATGGGAATGAAGAGTTAGATTATATGAGAAGATAAGTGTCAATTGGTCTTTGCTTGTCTCAGTTACACTGTGTTTTGCCGGTTGAACTCTGTTTAAGGACCAGCGTTGTTGTTTGTCTGTCAGTGCATAAGTGTTAGTTGATAAACCAGTTTAAGGTTGGGTTTTTGTCTGTACTGATTCACCCCCCCTCTCAGTATTGGTTTGGTACTATTCGTTCATCATTAAGTTATCACTAAGTCTGAGTTTGCTTTGGCTAGCAACATTACCTGCAATCTCCAATCTAACTCTATTGGATTTAGGTCCTCTTTTCTTACTCTCACCTGTCTTTACCTTATCATTTTGAGCCAAAGTCATTTCCAGGGTTCTCTTATCTGAAACCCCTCCTATGGCAAGAAGTCCCATGTCATCCTCTCCCACCAGATTATTGGATAGTTCTCCCTCGGATTCTGACAAAATCAGGTCACCTCCACTATCTTTCACCCCTTCAAAGGATGCATCTAGGTTTCTAATGGGAGAAATTTGGATATCCTTAAAGACTATTTCCTCCACAGCTTGTTAAATTCTTAGAGGTGTAGATGGGAGTTTTTCCTCTTGTAAGTGTGTCCTTTCTTGAGGCACCTCATAATGTTCTTTAGGCATATCCTCCATTTGAGTCTCAGGGACTAATTTCTCTTCCTCTTCTGCCATGTAACTAGCTTGAAAAAATTGTGGGGACACATTGCTTTCCTCTTCAGTATGTTCAGCATTTTGCTTATGATTCTTTGAATAAATTAGATCCATAGCACTTAAACCAGTGACTGGGGCCCAAATGTTTCCCACTACATCCATCCCCTTACTCTGCAATTGAGGATCACTATATTGGTTTTGGATTGTTACTGAATCTGATCTGATAATATTTGTTAGTGTTACCCGGTCTTTTGTAGATGCCTCTGATGCAAATATATCATCAATCAGACCTTTACTAGAACAAAGAGATGTTCTTGTGTTTAGATTCGGCTCATAACACATCCTAGAATGTTGCAAAACATTCCAATCCAATGTTTCCCAATGATGTTCCCAGTCCTTTTGTTCCGAAAGTCTGATTATATCCTCTGCCAGTTCATCTTGGACTTTAGACTTTCCTTTGTCTCCGATTTTGCAGTCCCCTTTAGCATGGGCAAAAGAATTGCAATCTGAGCATGTTGCCATCCTTTCTTCTAGGACCACCTTTTGCGCCCAGATCCCCGAACCAGTTTTGATTTCTATTGTGTCTGGTAAGTTATGCATCGGGTCCCAATCAATGCATATCCGTGAGACCATACTGAAATCCGTAGGGTCTACAAATTCCTCATCTTTTCTGAAAATTCCTAGGTTTTCTCCTATTTTTTTAGGGTTTCTATGTTCTTGTAATCCTAGGGAAATCCTGGGAATTTAATCCATATTGGTACCCTATTGATGGTTTGTGCATTTGGATTGAAATTTGGCTTCCATTTGAGAATGCTAAAGCCTTTTCCATTCATAAAGAAAGGTCCATTGTCAAGAATTCAATCCCTATCCATATTAGTAGGGCATATAACTAGGAAAAACCATTTTCTATTGTTTTTAGTTCTACACCCTCCCCCCAAATAGCGTCACACCATGCCCTGATTTTTTATAGAGACAGCCACGAGCCCCCCCATTTCAAGAAGAGAGCATGTGCATTAAGAAAATTGATATTGTCACCCCATTCACCATTCGAGATTTCAAAGTTCAGGGCTCTATTATAGATAGAGTTAGGGCATACCTCTAACACTTTCGCAGCTTCCCTCGAAGGCTTCTGCTTCCAAAATTTCTCCAACACCTTCTTGAAATCCACCTTCTGACGGTTGCTTAAGGCCTCATATCCTCTGAAACTGTCGGTGATCATATGCCTGTCGTTATGCTTAAAATCACCTGTTGTTGTCCTCCTTTGTTGCACTTTATCTGGACCCTTCCATGACCAAGACTGGTCTCAGAATACTATGCGGGTATCTCTGAAATGACCACGATTTCCATTCCTATTCCTCGGCCATTTTCCATTGAAGCCTCCGCTGTATCTGAAACCCTCATGGCGGCTAAAGCCCTACCAGGGTCGATCCACCATTTTTTTCAAATTTTATTCTATAATTAATAACATTAGATTGAGATAATTACAAAGTTAACTGATTGCATGTTCAAGATTTACATTGATGGGTTAAACTTAGAGTGAGTGGTAGTTGAGAGGTGGAAGTGAAGATATAATTAGCATTAACTAATTAAAAATTATTTAATTGAGTTCATTAGAAAAGAAAATAAACAAAAATAAATAAATAAATAAATATTACTTTTCATGCATTTAAGTGTCACAAACATGTCAAATTAAATGCTTCTAATTTTTATTACGAACATTTTTCATTTTTGCATCCATTATGTAAATGTAAAACCACTTCAAAGTAATTAAAATAATATAATATTATAATAATTAAAAATTATAACAAATATTCCTACACTTATTTAACTATATAAATTTGAAAAACTTAAAAATAATTTATGCCATGAACAACAACTATTCATAAATCTGATTTCAGTTTTTTAATGCACGATTTAAAAACATTCGGTAATAAAGCACAGAATGTAATGTGATCAACGAACTATTCAACAATTTGGATAAATAAATAAATAAAATCTTACAAACTGATATCAGCATCCGACCTTAGCTCAGTTGGTAGAGCGGAGAACTGTAGTGGGACATAAAATCCCTTAGAAATCCTTAGGTCGCTGGTTCGATTCCGGCAGATCGGATGTTAATATTCTCAATTTATTTTGAAGAGGAATAACTTCATATACGAGGAAATTTATCTTTCTTTAAAATATTGTAATTAGAATTAATTTAATAAAGGCAAGTGTAAATTTAATGTTCTCGATTTATTTTGAAGAGGAATAACTTCATATACGAGGAAATTTATCTTTCTTTAAAATATTGTAATTAGAATTAATTTAATAAAGGTAAGTGTAAATTTTTTCGTTTTAAATTAAATGTTATCCTTTACATTTTATTTATTAATTATAATATAGATCAATTTATATAAGAGAGTTGTGGATATAAAATAGTTATTATAATTAATTTAGAAAAGTAAGTGTAAAAAGGATATAAATTTTTATGTATTAGATTAATAAAAATATATTTTGTGTACTTTATTTCTATTCTTTTAAATATAGGTACACTAGTTTATTCATTATAACAAAGGTATTGATCAATTTAAAAAAGAGTTTAGGATATGAAATATTGTTTGCTAGAATTAATTTAGGAAAGTAAGTGTAAAAAGAATAAGAGCATTCATTAATGTCATTTGTTTCATAATTCATTAATTTTGTCTTCATTTCTTCTTCTTTTTTGCTCTACTTTGAAGGATGACACTATTTACAAATACCTTTTCATAGTTATGAGTATGCCACTACAAAATATGGTCTCCTAGGTCAACCTTCAAAAGAATTGTGCGAAGAATAACAAAAACTAACATTAGCTATACAAATGCTCTAAAATAATATGTTTGAGGGTAAATTCATTTAAGTATATCAATTTAAGTGTTCATAGGAGGATGTTCACTAATATTTCTATGGCTACCTCAAGTTTGGAATCTAGTGAAACAATTATGTTCACTAATGTTTATACTCCTACTGATCTTCCTAAAAAATCCTTGCTATGGTCTCATGTCGGGTGTGTTTGGTCCTTATTCCCTTATCCTCCTTGGATTTTTGTTGGATACTTTAATGTTGTCTCAATTTTGGAGGAAAATAGGGAAGATATTGCTAGGATTGAGGCTTCTATCAATCTTTTGAGGGATAATATAAGACTATTTTTGAGGTTGATAGATATACAGACTAATAATGGCTTCTTGAATTGGAATAAAAGAAGAAGTGGAGAGAATGTTTTTTATATTAAAAGCAGCCAAAACAAGGGGTTTGTCCCAAGTACAGATAAGAAAACAATGGCTAGCCAACTGTCAGTAGAGAAGCAACAAAGAAGAAGTGGAGAGAATGTTATTTCTTAGAAGTTTGATAGATTTCTAGTTTCTTTTTATTGAGTTGGGGATAATTGGGCTTCCAGTTCTGAAATTTTAGACTAGAAATGATCAAATCATTAGTCGATCAAATTGTTGACTATTATTTCAAACTTCACAATATCCCTCTTTTAACTTTCAACTTAAATGTGGCTTCAAGATTATGTCCTTTAGGATTTTATGCTTGAGTGGTGGCATAAAGGGAGGCCTACTTATGGCATTGCAATGTATTCCTTTGTTAATAAATTGTAGTTTGTAAAGTGAAAGCTTAAAAAATGGAATAGATAGTGCTTTCGCAACCTTTTTTTTGCTAAAATTATTGTTTGATCCCACTTGGACTCTATCACCCATCAAATTTGAGATTAGGGACTTACTGAAGAACCTAATGGAGAGGATATTATTGTTGTGAATGATTTTAAAGAATGGGACAACATGAGGATATTTTTAAAAAGCAAAAGTCACATATTGATTGGCTTCAAGAAGGGAATAGAAATACCACCATTTTTTATAACTCCGTTAAAGCTAGAATAAATGGAAATCTTATTACTTCTTTATTTTCCTCGGTGGGGATTTAAATTTCTTCTCCAAGTGTGATTTCTTCATAGGCTTCACAATTCTTCTCAACATTTTTCTACCAAAGATTATCATTTGGCTAGGGATGAGGGAAAATTATATATTATACTAAATTTCCTCTCTAGTTTCTAATGAGGTGGACGGGGCTCTTATCTAGCTTGTTTCTTTGTAGGAATTGGAAGAGGTTGTGTTTCAAATGAAAAAAAGAAAAATCTCTAGGTCTTGATGGATTCTTGATTGAAATTTTTGAGGAGTTTTGGGAGATTATGAAACTAGGCGTTTTGGCAATAGTGTAGGAGTCACAAAGAAAGAAACAAATGTTACAAGCCATGAATACTAAATTCATTTCTCTTATTCCTAAAAGATAAGTGGCTACTTATTTGAATAATTTTAGGCTTATTCCTCTTTGTAAAGTGGTTTACGAAATCATCACTAAATTGATTACAGAGAAGGTTAAGCCATGGTTTAATACTTTGATCTCCAAGGAGCAAGGTGGCTTTGTTGTAGGTCATCAAATTTTGGATGGGATAGTTGTTGCTATGGAGGCCATTTATTCAATGGAAACCTCTATGAAGGAGGCTATATTCATGAAGTTAGACATGGCCAAAGACTATGCTTGACTCAAATGGGTTTTCCTGCAAAAAGTGCTTTTAGCTTTTGGATTTGGCAGTGATTGGGTTAGTTGGATCATGGGTTGTCACTACTCCTTACTCTATTCTTATCAATAGTGATCCATCGGAGTTATTTGGATGCTCTCGAGGCCTTTTTTAGGGAGATCCCATTTCTCCTTATATGTTTATCATGATGGTTGAGGGTTAGGAACATTTGTCAAGCCTCCTATAAGACAAGGTATGATTCAGAGATGGAGTTGGGGTAATAGTCTACCTCCTCACTCTCATTTGTAATTTGTGGATGACACTACTCTGATGAACATTTCCAAAATCAATGAAGTGTAAGAAATTTAAGAAATAATATGGATACTTACTTGGATGTCTCTAGGAAAAGCATTAAAAAGGATAAGTCTTCTATTTTCTTCTTTAATACTCCTAGACTTATTCAGATCAGGATTGCCAAGATTCCTCGATTTCATATTGGCTCCCTTTGGTTTATCTTGGTATCCCCCTTGTTGTGGTTCCTTATCCTACGAGGTTTGGTAAAATGCATTAGATAAGTTTCATAAGAGGGTTAGCCATTGGACTTATAGATGACTTTCAATTGCTAGGAGAGTGATTCTTCTAAAGTCATTGGTTTAGGCCCTTCCTATCTATCGATGCTTTGTGCAGGTTGATCATTGAGCTTCATTAAATAATTTGATGCCCTATCCCATCAATTATTATGGGAAGGTAATTCATTTTCAAATAAGTGAAGTCTTTTTAGGTGGGAAGCTATTTGTAGGCTAAAGTAGGAGCTAGATCTCAGTCTTCATCTTGCTTGCCTGATTGGTTAGGTCTTAGCATCCAAATTACATTGGAGGTGGTGCATAAAATAGGATTAGGATTAGGCTATAATCCTCACTAACAAGTATCTAAGGGGGGGTGAAAGGTATTGATGTTCCTTAGTGTAGCTTTGTGGGTAAGGATTCTATGATCTAGAATGTTCTTAAAAAAGGTGTTGAGATAAGTAAACATGATCTCTTTCAAGGATTTGTTAAAAGGGCTCAAAAGTTAGTTTTTTGTATGATGCTTGGGATGGGTACCCCCTATCATATCAATGTTTCTTCATTTATAACCCCTTTGCAACATTTTATTGATGCTATTTCAAGCAAGGTTGAAAATTTTAAAGTTGTTGAGAACGTGGGGCAAGTGG
This sequence comes from Cryptomeria japonica, assembly GCF_030272615.1. Classification (NCBI taxonomy): domain Eukaryota; kingdom Viridiplantae; phylum Streptophyta; class Pinopsida; order Cupressales; family Cupressaceae; genus Cryptomeria; species Cryptomeria japonica. The sequence continues at coordinate 105,049,946 of NC_081410.1, forward strand.
AATTGTTTGGATGGAAAGACCCTCGAGAGTGGCCACCTAAAGGTTTAAAGGAGGATCAATAAGAACTAGCTAGGATTTTAGTAGATAGAGTGTGTAACTCTCTAAGAGGGAGAGATGTTCTGAATTGGAGTCCTAATCCAAAGGGCAAGTTCTTTGGTGTCTTAGTTTACTTGGAATTGGATAGGCAAATGATTGGGAGGGTTGGCATTCCTTGGCAGAAATAGGTGCAGAACAAATTTTCTTGGCCTTAAAATAGTTTTTTCTTGTGGCTAGTTGCACAAAATAGATGCCTGACTTGGGAGGATTTACAAAAGCAAGTTTTTCAAGGTCATGTTAACATGATTCTTTGTAATAATTGTGAAGAATGTAACTGTCATATTTTCTTCCAATGTTCTTTCTCTGGGAAAATTTAGAACTACTAATGGGGAGCATGGAACTAGGGTTATTCCCATGCCACTTATTTGGTTGAGTTGTGGGAAATTCTCGGTAGACCTCCTGCTAAGACTCCATTTCTTCACGTTCCTTGCAATATTGGTCCTACTTTCATTATTTGAAAACTTTGGCTAGAAAGAAATCAATGGATTTTTTAGGATAAAAAAATGGTTGAGCATCAATTGTGATAGATAATTATCAACAAATTTTAGGAGATTGTTTTTGCTAAGTGTGATCTTTCTATTACTCTGGACCCTATTAATTTTGCTACAATTCAAAATTTAAATTTAGGTGAATGAGGTATTAATTATTCTATGGCTAGGAAGTGTCAGCAAGCTAAGAGGAAGGTTCAACGTGATGGTTGGTGGCTTCCTTCTCCCCATGGAGTTCTGAAGGTAAATACTAATGGCTCTTCTAGGGTAAATCTTGTGCATTCAAGGATTGGTGGTATTGTTGAGGACAATCATGGAGATGTATTATTAAATTATATATTTATAAAGAAAATTAATCTAATAATTTCATGAAAGCCCTTACTATTCCCTATGTGCTAGAAAGAGGTTATGCCCTAGGTTGGTGGAAGATTATTTGTCAATCTAATTCACAAGTTGCGGTTGATATGTCGAATGAGAAAAGGTTGGATGGATTTAATTGGCATTTGGCCTTGGTGATTAGGCAAATTTTATGCCTAAGTATTTTCATGGAGGCTATTTCACTTTTTCATATTTTTAGAGAGTGGAAAATAGTGGCATATTGCTTGGATAAATGGGCTTCTGACCATATGTGGAGAAGGAATGGCAGTGATTGTTGACACTTATCTTCAGACTATTCTAAGAATTTGGAGAAGTTTTATATGGAGGATATAATTGGATAGCTATATTCCCTATGGGCTTCCTTTGGGGAATCTTTCTTCTACTTGTGGATTTTTATTTGCTAGGTTTGTGATATTTCTGTTTTGTACTAAATTTTTGTGACTGATAAATGTTTACCCCTTCTTTGAAAAAAAAGGTGTTCCTAAGAGGATATTTGAATGATATTTTCTTGATGTTTGATAATAATAAATTATACAAATACTCTAAAATGATTTGTACTTATCTAAATTCATTTTGGTATATCAATTTAAGTGTTCCTAGGATGACATGTCAATGATATTTTCTTGATGTTTGATAATGATAAATGAATACAATTGAATGCCTTTAAATACCAAGACATAGAAACAATCCATAAAAGTATGTGTTTAGTTGGCTCATATCAACTCATGGAACACGTAAGACACAATTGAATTTGAATTTGAATTTGAATTTGAATTTGAATTTTAGATTTTTTGGGGACTCCACGCACATAGGATCAACCCTGGGCATAAAGGCAAAAGTGTCCCAAGATGACAAGATGGTAAAATTTGTGAACATAATGAATGTTTAAAATTATAAAATGTGTTAAAAAAGTGGCCAATGTGAAGGATGCGCAACTGTGAATAAGATGCAAATAAGTGTGTTAATGTGTATATAAACATTATAGGTGATAATTAGGAGAATAAGTCAACCTCCACATAAAATTATACTATTTGTCAATATATATCTTAAAATAAACACAATTATTCACTTAATAAAATAAATTTAAATGACAAAAATTTAAAAACTTTCAATTAAAATAAAATAAACATAAAAATTGAATATCTAAAAATCCACTTAATTTCATCAAATTCAATTATATATATATATATATATATATATATATATATATATATATATATATATATATATATATATATATATATATATATATATATATATATATATATATATATATATATATATATAAGATTACTTTTTATTATATATACTTTTTAATAAAAAATACTTTATATCTTGAAAAGATCTAATTTAAATTTAATTTTATTAACATCAAATATCCATTAATTTTATTTTTTTACTAGTTTCACTTGGTATATTTTTCTAAATTATTTTGTATATAAATCCATTTAATCTCATCAAATTTAAAATAAATTTCCTATTTAAATTTAAATAAAGTTTATTTAATACTATATTTGTCTTTTTACATGATTCATTAACAAAAGGATTATATTCAAATTATTTTAATCATATTGCAATAGATTTATAAGATTTAAATGCTAAATAGAATAATAAATGTTGCAAACCTTTTAATTATTCAAATATATTTAAATTAAATGTTTTTTAAATAGTCTTAACATAATATAACTCAAAGGTCTTTATATATTTAAATGTCTTTGTATTTTGGATATCCAATGATCAAATATTTTTATGTTTTTATTACTTGTACAATTCAAATTATTCATGTCATTTCTTTATAACCTTCACTAAAATTTAATCATTTGCATGCCTAATATCTAAGCTTGTAAGATATAATTATTATTTGAATAGAGTATTTCCTCTATATTTAATTTTCAACTTATGTAGAAGTAGAATGGGCAATAAAATAAAGGTTTATGATCTTGAGTAAGGGTATGATGTGTCTACTCTATGTGGCTAAATATGTAAGGAAGTGGAAAACAATCCTCTTGTAGGCTTCCATAAAAGATGGCTCATACATGAAATTGGAGTCTCACTTGAAGATGGCGTATAAATCTACCTATAATTTTATTTTAGTTTGTTTATAAATTAAGTATAATTTCGTAATATTGTCTTAATTTCCTTCCTATATTATTTCTCTACATAGTCATTCTAAATTTTCATCACAAATTTTTATTGTTTATTAGAGTTTAGGCGCTCGATGCATGGTTATATTGCATGCATTAATCTACTTATTGCTAAAGTAAATTTTGATATGTATGGAAAGGAAATCCTAGGCCCATGAATACAAATTAGGATCTCATATTACTTGCATAAAATTGGAACATGACTAAGTTCAGCTATAATTCTAATAGTAAAGAAAATAATTTTGTCCATCGATGAAAACCACTCTATGGGGCTATGGGCAAGTAACTTGGTGAAAACCTATTTTCAGGCGTCAAGGTAAATAAATCGAATCCACCATCTATTTGGACACTTATCACATCCTCGCTCACCCATTCATTCTATTTGCAGTACCCCTACCCTAATCAAATTCTAATCTTGGTTTGACCTTGGTTAGTTTATCATAATATAATGATTATAGTCAGATGTTTTGATTTTAGTGCATATCTGTTAATGTGGTCTTCGCACCAATTTGTATGCAAGTTAATTAATTCTCATATTTCGTGTTATTATCTCAGGCTAACGCTTTCATTAAGTTTATATATGTATGTATGACTCTTGGTTGCAAGAGATTTCAGGTACAGTGCCGCATGAGTGCGAGGTTCGTCTTCACCTGGATTCGCAAGTTTGAGTGTACCTCTTTAATCCTTAGAGTTGGATTAGGTGGTTGTAAGACTCTCGTTTGACCATAGTCGTGCTCAAGTGAGCGTCGTCAGTCGTCGTCGATATTCCCTTTGGTTGGGTTTGCAGGTCGTCTGTTTGTTTGGCGTTCTTGGTTTGCATGTTGGTTGTGTGTGGTTTAATTGAGTAATTGATCTTTAATCTTTAATTTGATTAAATATGTGTTTGTGCATTAAAGATTAAGAGATTATATTGAGCAAAGTTCCTTTATGCGATTAATTGTTATTTGAATTGCTTGATTCAGTTTAGGAGAAAGTTCAATTAAACAGATAATTCTAATGTTAAATTTAATAAGCTTATGTTGTTAGAAAAGGAAAGTTTTGAATTCAATTGCTATGGAATTAATTGTATTCAGCTGGTTTTTTATATTAGAAAGGTTAATTTCAATTAATTGAGAAATCAATTTTAGATTGGAAAAGCAAGTTAAATTATTGATATAGTTTAAAAGAATTATTTGGTGATTTATTTTAAATAAAAAATTTAATTCCAAAAATAAATTTTTGGTCAAACCTTTCCCATATAACCTAGACTTTTGGAAAATATTGGGGATGAAATTTTTTGGAGAAAAATATATTTTGGAAAATATTTTGGATGAAAGATTTGGGGATTTTGGAAGGAGAAGGATTTCTTGAGCTGCAGGTTGGGGCTCTTCATCAGATCCTTTCCAAGAATGCTTATTGAGGTAGGAATTCTGATTATCTATTAGTTATTGTTTAAATTTTTTTAAAAAATGGGATTGAATGTTCTTCATGCAATCTAGGCTTCAAATTCTCCACTGATTGCCCAAGATTAAGAACTATTGTGGAAATTAGTTAAGATTGGCTGATTGCTTGTTTCTTGTATGAAAAATGAGCTTCCTTATGCCCAAAAGATTATTTATTTGGTTGGTTATTCCAACAAATTCTTCCTATTATAGAAAACCTCTTCTTGCTGGAAATTTTTATTTTAAGTCTCATTATGAGACTGTTAAAAAAAAAATGAAATGGGGTTTGTCTTTTTGAAAAGAAAAATATATTTAAATCGAAATTATATATCATAAAATCGATTTGTTTGTTTAAAAATCGAATTGAATGAAAAAATAAAATAAAATAAAAATTATTTTAGTTTGGGGTTGGAGGGCGGGGAGCGGAGCTCTACCCGCGCCTCCTCCCCCTGCGGTGGCCACAGGGAACTGCGACCCCCGCAGTGGCCGCAAGGTGCTGCGTCCCCAGCAGTGGCCGCAAGGCCACGGTGGCCGCGGGACCTACGTCCCCCGCGGTGGCGCCGCCTACAGTTAGGGCACGACAGTGGCCACCCAACCCCCGTGTAAGGGAGGTGGGCCCGACCCTCGCCGCTGCCTTTTTGAATCTCTCTTTTTCTTTTTTTTTTTTGTTAAAAAAAAAAAAAAAATTTACTAATTTAAAAGTATTTTATTTAATAAAGTTTTTAATTAATTATTAATTAATATTTAATATGAAAGTTGTACATTATTAAATTATTAATAATATATATTTTATTAATATATATATATATATATTAATTAATATTTAATTAGATTATTATGCATTATTAATTATTAATTGTGTATATTTTATTAACCGTGTGTTAATAAATATATATGAATTAATATTTAATCCTTTTGGACCTATAATATTAGGGAAACATCTTTTTGGAAAAGATAGACTATTATTTAAATTGGAAAAAATTTCGAGATGAAAAATACATTATTCAGGAGTATATATTATTTGAAGATTTGAATGTTATAGGCCATCTGGAAATGTTAGAAATGAATATTTTATCATTGGACATTATGAATTTAAACGATATGCTTTTGGAAATTTAATTAAGTATCATTTGGAAAAATTGTTAAGTTACTGATATTCTCAATTAGTAAAATAAATGGTTTAATTATATTTTTCCTCTGTTTGAAAAATAGACAATGGTACTATTGCAAATTGTGGTATTGTATTAACCTTGCAATGATGTTTTCCTGTTAGTGTATTTTGGAAAACTTAGATCATGTAGGAAACTTGATCGACCTTTATTGATTAAATCAATGGGAAAGAAAATTGTCCTTCCTGGTTATTGCCTATGCGAGTTTAATTTTTGTATTCTCTTTTGCTTAAATAATGGCAAGCCTTGCTTTGTTTGATTGGACCCTATCCTATGGTTGATTTGGGTACATGTTTTTGTCCTTGGACTCGATTTGACTGTTATTTTGTTGTGGTGTTGTATTGATCATATCCTTTATGTGGGTGTCGAATGATGGTTTGTGGTTGACCATAATTGGTCAGGTCTCTCGTTAGAGTACCATCAGTAAGTCTACCTCTTTTGAGTCATGTTTGACCAGATGGATGTTTCCTCCTTTTTGAACTTCGTTTGCTTGACCATGTGTGTTCCTTGGTTTCTGAGGTCGCTTGAGTATAGTCTAGTGTCGTATGGGAAGTGGCTTTTAATTGGGGGTCATGCCCAAAGTGGCTGCTAGGTAACCCATCGAAAGTGAGTCTAATAAGTGATAACCTAACAGTAGATTATAATGTAATCTCTAAGTAAGATAATTGTGCCTCACACATGAGATGAGTGCTAATACAGACTCGACATGCTGTGAGAAGGCCTGAAATGGCAAACCATCATCCTTGTCTTCACGAAAGGATGTGTGGGTCCACATGAGGCTTGGATGGGCTAGAGGTTCAGATTAGGTTGCCAGGGTAACCCAGTGTATGGGGCCGGAACCTATGAAGACCTGCCATGGTAACCATACCAAGTTGTGTGATGACACTTGTCCCTACGTTCGCTAGTGTGTTGTTATATTGTCTTGATAGGAGCACTTTTGTGGAGTCGTCCTATTGCTTGTGCCCTTGTGAGAACCCAATTTCATGCTAGACCTTGGGTTGCGATCACTTAGTTTTGTGGATGCTCTAGTGGACCTTTGTATTAGCTTCGATTATGTTCAGTTGGATCCTTTCCTTCTTAGGGATCGTTTATGTATTTATTGACCGATGTGGTCATTTGTATATTGATTGTGTTTCACCTTGATGGCAGGATTGTAAATTATGAGAGCCTCATGTATTCGTAACTTTATTATTTATCAGAGGGGTCTTGCAGTTGAGCAGACTCGGAGATGTAGCCCTTTAGAGGTGAACTCCGAGATCATCTTGGTGTTATGTGATGCTTTTGTCCTTATGTTTCATGTTTAGTATTAGCATGTATGGATGAAATTTTGATAGATTGTATAAGTGGGTTAGAAGAAATTAATCTCAATGCATGTATGTAGTCCTCTCTTAGATGTAGTAAGTTTTATCATGAAAGAATGCAGCTTAGAGTAATGGAATATATTCAGATGTTGTTAAGGAAATTAAGTATGCATGGAAAGATCTCATAATTTTATGATGAAATTCTTGTGTGTTAGAATATTAGATGCATGGCTTAAATATTTTAATGAAAAGTTTGAATGAAGGATAAAGATGAATCTTAATGGATAAACCTTATTTTGTGATTTATGTTTTCATCTATCTGAAAGAAATTATCCTTGATTAAGAATTATCTTGTTATAAGATAATCAGCTTATTGGATTAATTGTGTGAGTTAAGCTAAATGTGTAATTAAGTAATCACGTTGGAAAACTCTGTAGGTGTTAGTTGTTGTCTTCCGCTATGTAATCTGAATTTTGATATCTCGTTGTATCTTAATGTTGTGTTTATCTTTTTTTTTAAAAAAATTTGCACTCTATTCTTGTGTTATGGCTTAATCCCTTCGGGGTTTCCTGGCGGGGCATTACACTATTCACACCTATTCCATTTTATCCAATCATCTCATCTTACATTACAACTCCAATCCTAACCATTTGTGCAGACACTCTTTGTCCTAGTCATGCACTTTTAGTACACACCACTTTCATCCTACCACCACCACCTACTGTATGAGATGATGAACTAATCCACTACTATGAATAAGGATATCCCCATCAAACTGATCTTTCCCCTATTAAACTGAACTTTCCCATCAATATGAGCTTCCCATCTATTTGAGCTTATGTAGACTTGCTTGTAACCTATCCACAATATGTTAACCATATCCAAACAAAGATCCTCTTAACTATTGTCTCTCTCATTCAACTTAATCTATTAACTCCCATTGATCTATCCCATCATCGTGCACATTAAGATGCATCCTTCCTATCCCTACCAGCTTATCCAAATCCATGTCCTACTCTTGGCAAAGAGATGTTTGTTGGCCAAACGAGTCATTTGCTTGAATGATCTTTTTTCTTTGATTTTATTTTCTGTCCTAAGCCTATAACTATTCATGGTTTCCTTGATCATTCTATCTCTTGGTATGTTTGGGTTGGTGTACATTAGGGCATATTTTTTATGGTAAGTCATGTTTGTGGGTTCTCTTTTACGATCCAACAAGTCTCACATTTCACCATCATGGGTGTTTGCGAACTTGTGTGTGTTGAGATAACCTATTGTCTGAGATTCTAGTCCACACATTGGATATTCATTACATTCGGATTCCTATAATTAGTGATGTTGATAATCCCTTGCAATATCAAAACCTAGGATTTCTCTCCACATAATGCATAACAACAATCCCATCCTCATCAGCCTTCCATTCACCCCATCATATCCTCCTTCATTTCATCTTTACTTTTCCCCTGAGGCTTTAGTTTATTCACATTACCTATCCCTCACCTTCTCTCTTTCATCCTATAGTCCTATCCATTCAAGAGCATACTCATGTACTTGGAACCTGCATGTCCTCTCAAAGGGGCATACCAGAACTTCCTTGTCATCCTTCCTCAACCCACCAATGACTGGGGCATTATGCTACTAGTCCTTATCTTTGACTATTGACTATGCTTTATTCTTTTTTGATATAGCGTCACTTCATACTACTATATCAAAGAGGGACAAAATATAGACATAAAATTATTTAAATTACTATTTAATTAATTATCTCATATCACATAATTAATTAATTTAATTATGTTAGCCCTTTAGTACCCCAATTAATTAAATCATATTTCATTAATGATCCCTTTCCATTTCTCCTAAAGTTTGATCTATTTTAATAAATCAAACTCAACCTTAGGGAATATTCCAATCCTATTCCTAATCTCAATTAATCAAATTAATTCATCATTTATTAAACTAATTCTATGATTCTTACAAACCCACCTTTCAATCCCCTCATCGAGCTAATTAACCCAAAGCCTAATCCCTATTAGTATTTATTCTCTTTTTAAATACTACACACCTACCCAATTCGTCTCACCTATCCACCTCACCTTTGACCAAGGGGTGCTCACACATGTGTGATAATTGCTCTTATCCATGGAGCCACCCTACACTTTTCCATTTCAATCAATGTCATAACTCCCCTTTTCATAGCCCTTACACTTTGCCACAAGTGTTTCCACTCGTCAACTTCATGGACTTCCCAAGGATTGCTCACACATGTGTGAGCACACCTTCCCCTTTTCCCTATGATAGTTGTTCTTCCCAAGGTTTTCTCACACATGTGAGAGCACACCTTCCCCTTTTCCCTATGATAGTTGTTCTCACTAATACATTTGGACTAGATTTCCGACTGAGGTTTCCAACGGAGAAGGTATATTATGGCCAAATTTGATTTTTTTTTGAAAAAATGCCCACATTCATCGTAATTCCGACGAAAATTTCCCATTTGGTTTTGACGAAGAAGGCATTAGTAATGAGAATTTTCTTTTTTCCAAAAAAGTGCTCGAGTTCGCCGTAATTCTGATGACAATGACCATTATAAGTTAAAAAAAAGAAGGGGGGAATTCATTTGTATTGCAAATTTCCCACGTAGGTGTCTGTGGCAACTTCAACCCCCAAGAACATCAAACCCGCGTCGAAGGCATTTGTGGCATTGCTTACAATCCCGTGCAGGAGGTAGATTCAAATTGCCCAATTTTTTAATTTCATGTTGCAAAAAATATACATGTGGTGGTTAATTGTCCTAGTTTAATCTCGTAAAACCATAGAACTGTGATTGAGGAGTGAGCGTTCAATTTTGTAGCAGCAATCCCTTCCTCCCATATACGCATGTGTTGATTGTTCACATGAGACAACATCTCTTTGTGGCATCGTATCAAACAATTCACGAGCCTTGTCCATGTTTCCACATTTTGCATTCATGTCAAGCAAGGCATTTGCAAGTAAAACACCTAACAAAATTCCTCTATCCATTATGCTTTGATGGATGTCCATACCCTGTTCCAAAGCTCCCATTTTTGCACACGCAGGGAGGATGCTAGCAAAGGTTGTAGAATTTGGCTTTATGCCTTCCAATTTCATTTGCTTGAAAGTGTCTAAAGCCTTTTCGACAAAACCATTTTGTGCATATCCAGCAATCATTGCAGTCCATGAGACAACATTTCTTTCAGGCATTCTATCAAACAGTTCACGTGCCTTGTCTATGCTTCCACATTTTGCATACATGTCTACCAGGGCAGTTGCAACTACAACATCTGACAAAATTACTCTATCCTTTATGCTTCGATGAATGTCCATACCCTGTTCCAAATCTCCCATTTTGGCACAGACAGGGAAGATAGTAGCAAAGGTCATGGAATTTGTCTTTACACCTGCCGATTGCATTTGCTTGAAAGTTTCTAAAGCCTTCTCAACAAATCCATTTTGTGCATATCTGACAATCATTGCAGTCCAGGAAACCACATTTCTTTGAGGCATACAAATAAGTGAATTTGATATTCAAAACTATCTACAATGAATTCAATTCTTGTCCATTAGTCATTTATGTTTGCAATAAGCATCTTTCTTTGTTTTTCTTAATCTTTATTCATAGTTATGTGCATATTTCACATTCTATAATTAGGATATCAGTTGCTATGGCTGAACACTAGCATGATGTTGATGTTGTGGTATAGATGCATGGAAACATAATTATGGGATTGTCATATTATAGAGATCATAAATCTAGATATTGCATATTAGTTCTATCTCTTCTTGGATTGAGTCTAAAGTTGACAATGGACATACAGTCATAAAGCCATTATTAGCCAATCTATCCATTTCTAGTCAAGACAATTGAGAAAGTCATTTTGATATTGAGAGTTTCTTATCTATTTACCTATTGATCATTATTAAGCCATAATATTTAGGTCTATTTATCTCTCTTGCAAAACCTTTGTAAGTGTCCTAGATTGTCTCTACTACTCACTCTTAAATGAAATAGTGGATTTCTAAAGATTTGTTGCACAAGATGGTGTTGAACGTATCAACAAGGATAGCATGGAAGGAATGTTCAAGCTTCCACTTGTACAACTTACAACAAATGATTTGTTGATAGAAGAAATTCTTGAAATAGGGATACAATCGAAAGACAAGTAAGTACATACAAACCTCCTCAATTGAAAGTAAAATCTGTGTATAAAAAGAGTACATTGAATCCCAATCCATAAACATAATAGAGATACCGATGGAGACTTAATGGGATGTAGCATGTCACACCAAAGTTGTTAGAGTATGCTAAGCTAGTACATAATGTTTCCTAAAGACACATTAGTATTTTACCCAAATCATTATCTACCAAAACTAACTATAGTAATCCTTTTGAGGATTCATTTCATGGTGCTAGATCTTCAATTAGTTCCACTTCTTGTTGGAGAAAAGAACAGTTATTTCTTGAGGTAGATGAATATCCCATCAACAAAGGACAAGACCCTTTCTAGAATATAACAAATTCTACTCCAACAAAAGATCATGGGGGTTTCACTAGAGATATTGAATAAGAGATAGACTTCTACTGCTACATTAAAAGCATTGGCATGTTCTTCATTTATTGATGTAAACTCTCTGTGACGCCACCACAACCAACAAAGGTGTAAAAAGTTGTTTGCAATGCATGGATTTTTAGGATTGTCCTTTGAGAAAACAGAATTAAAGTATGGAAGTAGGATCTGCCAGCTCCTGAGGGAATCTTGATGAAAAATAACTGTAAAATATTTGGGCGAGCTTATATGCAAAAACTCATGCTTCCTGATGGGTTTATGTACAGAAATAAGCACGAATTAAGTGGTAAAGGGGCTTTTGGAAATAAGAGGGACATAGAGGTAGTGGAAGTGAAAACTTCTAGTGTTGTGTTTGCTCCATCTCAGAATGGGAATGGCGAAGGTGCTATAAGAGGAGCTGAGAAGGGTGTTGGAAGAAGTGGGGGTGTTTATATTCCCCCATTTAAGTTGGCTCAAATGATGAAAGATGTGGAAGACAAGAGCAGTGTGGAATACCACCACATGACATGGGATGCCCTTTGGAAGAGTATCAATGGGTTAGTAAACAAGGTAAATGCATCTAACATCAAGAACATCATTCTAGAGTTGTTTGCAGAGAATCTCATCCATGGGAGGGGTCTATTTTGTAGGTCTTGTATGAAATCCCAAATGGCATCCCCTGGATTTACAGATGTTTTTGCTGCGTTGGTTGCTGTGGTAAATACAAAATTTCCTGAAGTTGGCAATCTGCTTTTGCGAAGAATTATTTTGCAGCTTAAGAGGGCATACAAATGCAATGACAAGCACATGTTGATAGCAGCAACCAAATTCATAGCTCATTTAGTGAATCAACAAGTTGCACATGAGATCATTGCTTTGGAACTTCTCACCCTTTTACTAGAGATCCCCACAGATGATAGTGTAGAGGTTGCTATTGGGTTCGTGAAAGAATGTGGTTCTTTGTTGCAAGACCTTTCACCCAAAGGTCTCTATGGGATTTTTGAAAGATTTAGAGGTATTCTCCATGAGGGGGAAATTGACAAACGAGTATAGTTTTTAATCGAAGGCCTTTTTGCATTTCGAAAAGCTAAGTTCGAGGGTCATCTAGCTGTGCATCCAGATCGGTTAACACATGAAGTTTTCCTAGAAGATGAACTTGATCAAGGGGCTGGTTTGGATGTTTTCAAGCAAGGTCCTAATTTCTTAGAGCATGAGGCAATCTATGAAAAACTGAAGAAAGATATCCTTGGAGATGCTTCTTCAAATGAAGCAAAAGGGGAGAATGATTCAGGTGATGATTTAGATGATGATGATGATGATGATAATGATGAAGAGGAAGGTGAGGAAGCACTGAGAATATAGGATGAGACAAAGACAAACTTGGTCAGTTTAAGACGTACAATTTATTTGACAATCATGTCAAGTGTTGATTTTGAGGAAGCTGGTCATAAGCTACTAAATATCAAGCTTGAACCTAGTCAAAAGAGAACATACCTTCATTATTATGGTATTCTTGGGCAAAGTGTAATGCCCCGCAAGGAAACCCCGAAGGGATTAAGCTATAATTTAAGAATGGAGTGCAATAATTTTTTATTTTTTTTAAGAGTTACACCATATAAGATACAACAAGATATCAAAGATTCAGATTACATAGCAGAAGACATCAACTAACACCTAAAGAGTTTCCCAACGAGATTACTTAAATTTCACAATTCACTTAACTCACACAATTAAACCAATAAGCTAATTATCTTAATAACGAGATAATTCTTAATCGGGATAATTTTTTTTGAAAGATGGAAATATAATTCACAAGATAAGGTTCATCCATTAAGATTTATTCATACCCATCATTCATACTTTTCATTGAAATATAAGCCATGCATCTAATATTCTAACACACTAGAATTTCATCATAAACATATGAGATCTTTTCATGCATACTTAATTTCCTTAACAACAACTGAATATATTCCATTACTCTAAGTTACATTCTTTCATAATCAAATTTACTACATTTAAAAGACGATTGCATAATGCATCTACGATAAATCTCATCTAAACCACTTATGCATTCGATCAAAATGGCATTCATACATGCTAACACTAAACATGAAATATAAGAAATAAAAGCATCACATAACACCAAGATGATCTTGGAGTTCACCCCTAAAGGGCTACATCTCTAGGTCTGCTCAACTGCAAGACCCCTCTGATAATTAATAAAGTTAAGAATGCATGAGGTTACACCATTTACAATCTGGCCATCCAGGCGAAACATAATTAATATACAAACGACCACATCGGTCAATAAATACATAAACGATTCTTAAAAAGAAAAGGATCCAGCTGAACATAATCAAAGCTAATACAAAGGTCCATTGGAGCATCCACAAAACTAAGTCATCACCACCCAAGGTCTAACATGAAACCGATACTCACAAGGGCATAAATCATAGGACGATTCCACAAAAGGTGCTCCTATCAAGACCATACAACAATACCCAAGAGAACGTAGGGACAAGTGTCATCACACAACCTGGTATGGTTACCATGGCAGGTCTTCATAGGTTCCGGCTCCATACACTGGGTTACCCTGGCAACCTAATCCGAACCTCCGGCCCATCCAAGCCTCATTTGGACCCACACATCCTCTCGTGAAGACAAGGATGATGGTTTGCCATTTTAGGCCTTCTCATAGCATGTCGAGTCTGTGTTAGCACTCGTCCCATGTGTGAGGCACAATTATCTTACTTAGAGATTAACATCCTAATCTACTATTAGGTTATCACTTATTAGACTCACTTTCGATGGGTTACCCAGCAGCCACTTTGGGCGCGGCCCCCAATCGAAAGCCACTTTCCCATATGACACTAGACTAAACTCGGATGAACTCAAAAACCAAGGAATACACATGGTCGGACGAACGGAGTTCAAGAAGGAGGGAACAACCATCTGGTCAAACACGACTCAAAAGTGGTACACTTACTGACGGTACTCTAACTAGAGACCTGACAAACTATGGTCAACCACGAATCAACATTCGACACCCACATAAAGGATAAGACCAGCTACGACACCACCACAATACAACAGTCAACTCGGGACAGAGGACTGAAACAGGTACCCAATTCAACCATACGACCGGGTCCAATCAAACAAAGCACGGCTTGCCATTACTTAAGCAAAAGCGAATACAGAAATTAAACTCGCAAAGGCAATAACCGGAAAAGACAATATTTTCCCATATTGATTTGAACATTAATAGTCAATCAAGTTTTCTAATGATCTAAGTTTTCGAATTGCATTGCCAAAAAAATCATCTTTACTAGGTGAGTACAATACCACAATTCCAATGGTCCATTCGCCTATGTCTCAAAACAGAGGAAGATTATAACTATACCATTAATTTTACAAATTGAGAATACCATTAACTCACCAACATTCCAAACGATACATTATTAAAAATTTCCCATGATAAAATATTTCATTTACTTCTCAATTACTCAAATGATATGTTCTTGAATAAAATATTATCTAACATAATCAATTAGTAAATATATCATATTTCAACAATTTTCCAATAAAATAGTATTCTATTTTTTTAAAAACAATACTTCCTCAATTAGACAAATACCCAAATTAACTATTAATTAAGGTATATATTTATTAATCCAAGATTAATAAAATATAACCAATTAATATTTAATTGCGAAATTAGCAATTCTAGAATTTAATTAGAAAAAGTGCGTTAATCATAAAATGAAATTTGAATATTAATTAACGTATATATTCCATTATACAATTAATTAATATCAAATTAATCATGAATTATAATTTATGACACATTAATCATAATTAAAAACTTAATAAAAAATTAACATTAAATAATATTAAAATATTATATATATATATATTTTTTTGAATAAAAAAAATACATTAAAAAAACATTTTTAAAAACTAAAAAACAACATTTATATGGCGGAGGGTACCCACGTGGACCCCCACGTGGGCCCCCCCTTTGGGAGCTCACGCTGCTTCCCAAGTGGAGCACGCAACCCCCATGGGAGCACTGTTGTTCCCAAAGGGAGCACGCAACCCCCATGGGAAGCACTGCTGCCCAAATGGACACGTAACACCCCTCCATGTGGTTGGGGTTTCAACATTTTTTTTTTTTTTTTCATTTTTTTTTTTTAAATTTATTTACTGTGAATAAAAAACACAGTCAGTCTCCCAGAGACTTAAAACAAATAATTTTTTTATTTTATTTTGAAAACAACACATAAATTTCCAGAATATGAGAGGTTTTCAAAATTGAAAGGATAATCCTTTTGGGCATAAGAAAGCTCATTTTCCATGCAAGGATGCAAACAATAAACCAATACCAACTAATTCCACAATGATTCATAACCTTGAGGCAATCAATGGAGAAATTAAAACCAAATAGCATGAAGAACATCCAATGCCCATTTTTTTTAAAATTTAAACAATAACTAACTAATAACCATAATTCCTACCTCAGTAAGCATTCCTGGAAAGGATCTGATGAAGAGCCCCAACCTGCAGCTCAAGAAATCCTTCTCCTTCCAAAATCCCCAAATCTTTCCTCCAAAATATTTTCCAAAAATATATTTTTCTCCAAAAAAAAATTCAATCCCCAATATTTTCCAAAAGTCTAGGTTAAATGGGAGAAGTTTGACCAAAAATCTCATTTTTGGATTTAAAATTTTTATTTAAAATAAATCACAAAAATCTTTATTTTCCAACTATATCAACAAATTAAATTGCTTTTCAATTCAAAATTGATTTTCTCAATTAATTCAATTTAACCTTTCTATTTCCAAAATGCCAAGAAGATAAAATTAATTCTATTTCAATTAAAATTAAATCTTTCTTTTCGTAGGCATAAACATAATACATTTAATATTTAAATTTAACCATTTAATTGAACTTGCTCCCAATTTAAATCGAGCAATTCAAATTAACGATAAATCACATAAAGAAATCCTGATTAATTTAGTCCATTAATCTTTAATGCACAAACACATATTTAATCAAATTAAACACTGAGGACTAATTAATCAATTTAACCATACACACCAAACACGCAAACCAAGAAGGTCAACTAGACAGACGACTCGCAAACCCAAACAAAAAGGGAATACCGACGATGATTGGCAATACTTACTTGAGCACGACTATGGTCAACTAGGGTCTTACGACCACCTAATCCAACTCTAAGGATTAAAGAGGTACACTCAAACCTGCAAATCCAGGTGAAGACGAACCTCGCACTCATGCGGCGTTGTACCTGAAATCTCCTGCAACCAAGAGTCATACATGCATACATATATAAACTTAATGAAAGCATTAGCCCAATATTAATACCACGAAATAGGAACACTAAACAACTTGCATACAACTAGTGCTAAAACACATTAACACATATGCACTAAATCAACACATTTGACTATAATCATTATATTATGATAAACTAACTAAGATTAAACCGAGATTAGAAATTGATTAGGGCAGGGGTACTACATTCTTCCTCCCTAGGTTCCGACTTACTCCTGGAAGTCGTAAGGCTAGATGGAGGACATGTCGTACGTATCAGCCCTGAAACTCATTCAACAAAGATCAAATTGCACATAGAAATCTTTCCATAATCAAATGAAATATTACTGCTAAATCCTTTACGAATGCCATTACCCATTGGCAAGATACATCTAAATCCATACATTTCTTATAACATTCTAGAAATTATCCACAATCATAGCAGAGAAACAAGAATTTTCTCCCTTGCATTTCACCAAATTAAAGCATTACAAAGAGGTAAACAACAATTACCATAATCATCTACCAAAAATGACAAGAAAACATGCCATCATGATCAATTTCTTTTACCAATCAATCTTTTTCATAAAACTTTATCACATAGAACTAGCTTCAAATATCAATTCCTACAACCAAATTAACTTTCATGAAATAAGAGCAACGTAAATAACTCAATTGTTTACACTTGCCAGGCATAAGAAAACCTTTCCTAAGACTATGTCCCATAACATAGTGACAACTTAACACAATTTACTCCATGATACAATTAATAACCATCCACATAACTGGAATGCATAACTCAAAAGGCCACATGTGAGCATGTCTAATGCCTGGTCAAAGATAACATGCACGATCAACATCTCTATGCCTGATCTCAGAACAACAATATGATCATAACTATCCAATATCTCACTCAAGGCTTGATGGTGCTAGGCACACCATAGCAATGCTACCTTCCATACAAGACCTTTGTAAGGGGTTAAAGACTAGAAGACTTCTAATCAAAACAACGAAGAAACATTGTAGGCTGCATGGTCACATTATATCGCTTTGACAATTTATATACATAATAAATCACGTGATGATGAGATCATGATCACGGTTTCTTTATGTATATCAATTTTATATAGGTCGAGCACGCCGAAGCACATGGTATGGATCAACACAACCTTGAGAATATGGTTTTCGAAGTGGATGAACATGGAGGTGTGAATATCGAAGCTGAAGATAATGATCCCATGGAAGATGACGATCATGAGCCAGAAAACACAATTGAAGATGATGGTACAAATACGCATATCCATGACTCATTTAGTACTCGCACAGCTGATCATGATGATGAAGATGACCTTGATGTTGTTCATGATGTCCCTCTACTTGAGAAGGCATCAGAGGCCCTTTATGAAGGCTCGCAGGCAACTCTTCTCTCCGTTGTATTGTTGTTGGTGAACTTGAAGGTTATGAATGGTTTATCCAACATAACAATGTCACACATGTTAAGGCATGTCATATATGTCATAATAAACTATGAATCATGTTGTACCATTAATATTCTTTATTATAACAAATTATGTTTTGTTGTTGTAGATTGATAGGTGAGTTTTTGTTACCACCATCAAATATTCTACCTCGCTCATACCGAGAATTATCTGTCGTTATGAAAGATATTGGAATGGAGTATCAAGCAATAGATGCTTGTCCCAATGATCATATTATATATCACAAACAACATGAATTTCAAACTGAATGCCCTGAATGTCATATTAGTAGATATCGAACAGATCAAATAACAAAAAGGGTTCCTCGCAAAGTTCTTTGCTATATTCCCATTATTCCACATATGCAACGATTATTCAAGTGCAATAGCTTGGCACAATTTATGGATTACCATGCACGCAATAGAAGTCGAGATGACATTATTCGAATGCCTGTGGATGGTTCAGCATTTATGGACATAGAGGAAAAGTGGCCACACTTTAAAGAAGAACCTTGTAATCTCAGGCTTTCATTGGTAGTGGACGGTGTCAATCCATTTGGAGAGATGAGATCTGTTTACTCAGTGTGGCCTATTTTTGTTATCAACAATAACATTCCTCCATGGATGTCAATAAAGAGGGAGCACATAATGTTGGCAATGATTGTTCCAGGTATTTTATCATTTAAATATAGTCGTCTAAATTTAATTATAAATATTGCAGTAAAATGGTCATAATAATTATGTAATGTTTTTGTTCATTTGATTAGGTAAGTACCAAGTTAAAGATATGAATGTATATATTGAGCCTCTTATCGACGAGTTGCTAGAGTTATGGAATGGTGTCACTATGTATGACGTCTCTAGACCAATAGGACAAAGACAATTTCAATTCCATGTGATGCTTCTATGGACAATACACGATGCCTTGGGGCTAACACATTTTTGTGGTATGTTATAGTGTTTAAGTTGTGCATGAACATTATAATTCAAAAAATTGTCATATTTAATCCAATTATACATTATCTTGTAGGTCTTCAAACAAAGGGAAAATTTGCATGTCCTATTTTTGGTCCAAAGATGAAATCTCGTCATTCAAAAAGTTTAGGAAAGCAGGTGTTTGATGAGTATAGGCACTTTCTCCACAAAAATCATAATTATCAAAATACTGAAAAACATCTTTTCAATGGGAAAGAAGAGAATACATCAAAGCCACAAAGAATGACACCTCACCTGTGGAAGTTGGAATATAATAGAATTAATCGTCAAGGTAATGCCATTCCATCTATTGGTTTGTCATAAAACATCTTTTCTATTTTGTTTTGTTTACTGATGATGTGATTGATGATCATGAAGGTTGTGAAGGCATAAATGACCACCTTCCTAAGGGAATAAAAATTTATCCCTGACAATTTAGTAGGTTGCCCTACTACGAGCGGTTACAAATTGTTCATTTGTTTGATAGTATGCATATTGGAAAGAATATAACAAAGACATTATGGAAAATATTGGATGGAAGGCGTGACAAAGAAAAAATTGTCAAAATATGTAGTGACATTCAGGATTCCAATCATGCAATGATAAATGTCATTCAATCAAATAGCCACGGAGACCAGATTAATATAAGTGAGCTTCCTTGGTTATTAACGGGCCAACAAAGCAATGCTATAAAAGAAGTCATACGAAAAATTCGATTTCCCACAGGATTTGCTGCGAACATAAACAATCTCATATCAAAGAAAAGTGAATTTGGGCCAGGGATAAAAAAGGCATGATTGGCATACCTTCATTAAGGTAATTCATGTTCTTGTGTTTTTAGTATGTATTTAAGTACTGTGCGTACGTGTACTTTTCATTATGTTACAAAAAAATGAAAAGATAATTTTATAATTGTTGCAATACGTTCTACCTCTATCTCTCTCAGACAACTTCGATAATAATGTCAAGCAAGTCATATATGATCTTGGAAAATACATGAGGTAAGTAGTGGTATTTGTTTAGTTTGTTGTATAGATATTATATTTGCGATTTGTTTTACTTCTTATGTAATATATTTTTTTGCATCTTGAATACCTTGTAGGTGGTTGTCATGTAAAGAAATCCATAAAGATGATATAAAATATTGGAAGAGAAAAATTCTTCATTTAATGTGTGAAATGCAAAAGTGTCTACCTCCAACTTTTTTCAATGCACAAGAACACTACCTCATACACCAAGTTGAGGAGATTGAATTGTGTGGACCTGTACACACTAGGTCAATGTGGATGGTTGAGAGGCACTTGAAATATTTGAAGGCTTTGGTTCGACAAAGATCACATCCTAAGGGTTCTATGGTGGAGGGATATATGGTATACCAGACTATGGTGTACATTCATGAATATCTTCCTAAGTTTGCAGCAAAGATCCACGTGGATTGCATTTGGGATCCCAACACCATTAACAAATTTGAAGGGGAGTACTTGACGGGGAAAGGTAGATTGAGGAAAGTGAGAGGTAATTATAAGATGTTATTGTAGTTAATTAATTCTTAATCTTCAAAATAAATCGATTGTAAGACGTCTATTTATTTTTTGTACAGTTGGTCAAGAGTGGGATGCACTACATTTGTATATTAACATGGGAAGGTGTGGCTTCATTGGTTAAAGAAGCACATCGTAATGGAGATTCCAATGTTACGCAAAGGGAAATTGATTTAGCATATGGCTTAAGAGATAAACAGGTACGTATAAATTTATTAATCACCCATATGTTTATCAACTCACAATGCAATAAATTTTACATGTTTGACATATCGCAGGTCAAACACCACAACGCTATGTGCTGCAATGGTCATAAATTTTTCATAAAAAAGTTGGATGACATGAAGAAAACTTGTGATTCTGGCATCACTGCAGTCTTTGAGGTGACAAATATTTCATCGAGAAATGACATTCATCCTCAACAGTCTCAAAATTGATACTATGGCATTTTGGATGATATACTTGAGTGTGACTTTAATTCCTTCAAATTAGTTTTGTTCGTTGTCAAATGGTACAGGCTATGATTGAATAAAAATGATCCTAATAGAACTATTATTGAACATGATAATGGTTTTATAATGCTAAATACAAGGTCATTTGAACCAGTTGGGGATGAGCCCTATGTTCTTCTAAGCCAATGTGAGCAAGTATTTTACTCAGAGGTTCCACATAAACTGGGTTGGTCATTTATTGTTAGACATGATCCAAGAGGAAGGCCGATAAAGTATAATGTGATGGAAGAAGAAGATACCAAAGAAGAAGATACCAAATAAGTAGAAGATGAAGTGGATGATGATCAGGATCGACAGTTTCACAATGACAATGAAGAAGAATAAGAAGAAGAAGAAGAAGATGATGATGATGATGATGATGATGATGACAGTGATGGTCATGATGGTGATGATGATGCCGAAGACGTTGATGATGATAATGATGACGACGACGACAACGACGACGACGACGACGACGATGACGACGACGACGACGACGACGACGGTGATGATGATGATGATGATGATGATGATGATGATGATGATGATGATGATGATGATGATGATGATTATGATGATTATGATGATGATGATGATGGCGATGATGACCTTGATGTTCATGATGATGAGGAATGAAATGTATGAGGAATGCGATTAGTATATTATCTATTGAATATTGACTTCTTGGAAGAATTTTTTTTACATAATTAATTCATTCTGTTTTGAATTCTAATGCCATTACATAATTAATTCATGATGCACCTTTTAATATGGAGATGGAGATAGGGGGTGTGATTATTTATGTGACAATTTTTAAACTGTGTTTATTTATGGAAATTGGATTGTTTATTAGCTATGTGACTATTTATGTGACAATTTTTAAACTGTGTTTATTTATGGAAATTGGATTGTTTATTAGCTATGTGACTATTTATGTGACCATTTAGTTAAGGATCCTGCATAGTCTACATAAAGTAAAGGTAAGGAATTACAAAATTTACAATGATTTTGATGACAACATCTTTTTATTATTTAATACTTTTTTTGTCTACAAATTTCATGTTGTGTATGATGTAATTTCGCTAACGTTTTTTATATTTTTTCTTTGTCACAGGCCAACATGGATCCATCACATATCGCAGACAGAGATGTACCTTGCAACACTTCTACTGAGCAGGTAAACCTCATTGTAATTGTACAAATTAGGTAGAAGTAAACTATTACATTATTATGTTCTTTTTTTAGTGATTTATACTAATTTTGTAATTGTTAATGATATTCTTGACACAGGCGGATGTTCGGGGAAAGGGAAAGGGAAAGGGAGTTGCAGTACCTGAGCACCTTTCTATGGATGTGGAATCATTAGGGTTAAGTAATGATGACCCTAAAGATATCACAAACCTTGTGAAATTCTTTAAAATGCCTCTTATAAAAATTAGAAAAGAGATTGTTGCTTTGGCAGCCATGCATCCTACCACTGATGAGATACGACAGAGGGTGGAATTATTGTATAAGACAGTACAAAACTTGCAAGTAAGCAGTAATGAAAGCTTTAATTATAACAAAAGTTCAATAATGGTTTATATTTTATTCTCTTTTTATGTCATTAACTAAAATATGTACGTATTGTTTTTACAACAATTTTGCCACCCTCATGAAAGTCGTTCCTATGATCAGGGTGTTGCAGGATTAGGTGATGACAATTTTCTTGTATTATCACTTGCTTGGCTTATCACTCTGAGTACCCAAAACACATCATACTTGATACTGTCAATTTTCAAAATAAAGGTTCATCCTTGTTTACAATTCTTGCACTTTTCATATATTTAATGTTTGATATGTTTAATGTATTATTCTTTAGGTGCTGTCAATGTTACTGTGCAAATGCCGATGCCACCTCATCAGAGGTCACCCTCACCTATATTTCTGACTGCAATGTTGGCAACACATAGCATGCAGACATCCTCTAGTGCACATCATATTGGTCCACCCACTGTTGGTAGATCCCTCTTTTGCTCTATCTTCTGTCATGTGTTTATTTCCCTTCAAGCGTTCTTTCTTGAATTCTAATGCCATTTCATAGTGGATTCATTTTTTGCAGGAGGAGATGCACATGAGGATGTGCCATAGGCGACTACTACTAATAACATAGCATAGTTTCCTAGATCTTCTCATATTGCTAGTACAGGAACATTGTAGGCCACATTTGTGGTGAGGGACGAAGAAATGCTTCCCTTAAAGATGCAAAAGGTTCCAGGTACTTTAAAATTATTATATATACTCTAATTGTAATTTACTTTATGATCACTCGTTTTGGACTAATATTGATCCCATGAATTTTTTGCAGGCAATGATATTTTCTATAATCATCTTAGTGACATTGCATTGCAGATATTTGGGCCCACCATACATAAAAGGTGGTACATCATATGTGAACTAACCCTTATCCACTTTTGATTTCATATCATTGCTAGAATACTTTTCCTTTGATCCATTTCTTGAAGTGTAATAAATGTAGCTTCAGTTCATTTCTGAATCTAACAGGTTTGTTTTTGCTTTAAAAGGTGGAATGACCAAGAAAAAAGGTTAAAAGATGAATTGACAAACCAAATGGTTGAGTGGTTTGGAAATGACACCTTTGACAAAACCAAGCTCCTTGAAAAAGTTGGCACATATCTAAAGTATGTGAGGGACCAATACAGGACCCATTTGGAGAGGAACCTAAAGTACGAGCATCCCCCCATGATTCCAGAGAGGGAGTGGAAGGACCTGATTTTGGATGCCAAGGAGAGAATTGAAAGGAAAAAAGGAAATACACCAGTAGACGCCATAAGAAGGTACGAGATACTATTAAGAATGTAATTATGTACTAATTAATTACTCTTTATATTTATATAGTCTAACATATTTCAAACTTTTTATAGACTGAGTGACATGTCAAAGGCAACCAAGGCAAGGCAAGAAAAGCACAAGCAACACAAACTCAGCTCTAGTGGTTACATGAAACTTGTTGTACGAATTGTAAGTATCTCATGTAAACTCCCATATTGTCTCAAAATATTAATAAATTGCAAACGCTTTTTTTTTATCAAACAATGCAAGCAAAATTCACGGTACCAAGCAAAAATGCAGGGCTCTGAATTCAATACAGCGCCCACAGAAGATGACAAGAGAATTGCCTACCAGCAAGGCTATTCAGTCGTGGCTGATTGGCTATGAGAATTGAGTGGGCATACACAACATTCAAGTGCATCCATCACACAGGTAAATATGCTAAATGGAAGTTGTTTCAAATGTAATACTTTACCAATAATCTAATTGATGTTGAGTTCCAACATAAAGTGACTATATTTGTTTTAAATAAGCAAGCAATGATAACAATGTGCATGTCATTGGAATGCAACCTGCTAATTATGAAACACCACCTACACATGAAGGTCCGGATGTGCATCCCAATAGTGGAGGTATTCATTTGCTATTCAAATTTATTTATTTAGCTATTAATACAATTAAACATCTTCATTTGTAATTAGAGTAGTAATTAATGTAACCTTTCTTGTTAATATTTTAGAGCATGTAGTCGGTGGTGAGCAAGTGGAGCATGATCTGGGTGCACAACCTCAAGAACGTGATGTTCCCCACTCAGGTAAAGAGGACCATGGTGTTCAGCATGTTGAGGTTGAGGCTACACAAAATGATGTGGCCCCATCAGGTAAAGAGCACAACAATTATGTTCTCTAAATTAATGAAATACTTGTAACAATAATAATTTTTTTTTTGAATTTAACCCATTTCTTTGTTATTGCAGAGGACCCCCCTTCACTTCAATGTCCTCGTCCTCAGTATAGGACTAGGCATACATTGAGATCACGAGCAGTTGGCAGAACATCTGTAGAGGGGGGAAATGATGAAGACACCGATGTTCCACTTAGTCTTTTCATAGCTTCAAAGAAAAAACAAAGAAAGAAATGATTTTAATCTAACTTATTTGATAATGACTGATTTTTATGTGTTAGTGAATGCAATTATGTGCTAATTAATGGTTATGGATGATATGTGTTAATTAATATTGATGAATGTTGCATGTTAATTAATGTTAATAAATGTTATGTGTTAATGAACGTTATGTGATATTAATGAATGAATGCTATATTTTATTAATGGTAGAAAGAATTAATGAATGAATGTTATAAGATGTTAACGGGGAATTTAGAGTGATGTTAGGGGGGGGGGAGGGGCCAAATGAGCTTCCACCTTCATGTGGTTGGCCCTGTTAAGTAGAGAATATTAAACTATTCTCGAAACCAAGCGAAGCTCAACAAGGTAACACACTTTTCAATAATTCATTATGTTGCACAGTTAATCTTATTGAATAATGTATATTGAATCTTAATTGCAGGGTCCAACAGAGCCAACACAAACAACAACACCACGAGTTGTTGGGTATAATGAACTCCCATATTGTCTTGTCTGTACATGAACAATATGAGTTGCTTCTAGTGTTGATATCCAAGGTGGGACTGCAAAAGTTATGAATATGCCTCATCCTTGTAAGTTTTTTTATTTCAACTCCTAATGCTTGAGACTAAACTTTTTGTTCTTGATGTTTTTCACTAGTTGTCATAACCTCTGACTTTGATGCTTGTGCCTTAATAGAACTAGATGTTTCTTGTATGCATACTTGGTCAAGGACTGCATTAATACTCATGTTTCAATGTTGACCTACAAGACATGTAAAAGGATGACTACAATTGATACCAGTGCCTTATCCAGGCCATAGAGTCATCTAAGTTTAAACAATACTCCCACAATCAAATATCTCCACACATCCCATCACCTTGGCTTCTATAAAACCCCACATACGCCTGACATACATAAGAATTTAACCTTATCAAACTAGACTGCATTCATCAAATTCAAAATCTCCCACAAGGAATTTACTAATAGAAATGCTTCATGCATATTTAATTTCCCTCCTAGAAAGAAAAGCTAAGAAACGCCTCTATTTAAGATTGCCTTACAATCCATACTCAAATGAATAACCCTAGATTACTCATATTGAAAATAGTAAATATTTGCAAGTAGACCAGAAGACAACTCAAAAATTAGGCTTGAAAGTTGATAGTCTGTATATTGATATTAATTTTGAGAAAATATTACAAAACTCAGAGTATTCTCCATAAGACTAGAAAAAAGCTCAGATAAATTTCTGCAGCATTTTCTTACAATTACTTGCGATCATTTTTTTAGGAGTCCTGGTATCCATTTATAATAGTATGGATGCATACAAGCTTTGGACCCTTCAAAAGAAAGTTTGTTACAAACAACCGATCATTTTCAAGAAGCGGTTATAAGTCCTTTTCAGCATCCGCGGCTTCCTCTGCTTGTTGTTCTATTGCAACCTCCTGTAACTACTCCCGAGCATCTTCTTTCTATCCCGTATACTTATCTTTCCACTCCTGATACACATCATCATGAGGCCAAGTAACCAAGTCTTCTCTTCCTTTAGCTGGATAGGACCAATGAAACCTCCTAGAAACATTTCAAATTTATGATTTGAATATTCTTTCCTATAAAGTTGGGCTTTTCTTTTTATACCTGCTCCTTCCACTGAAAGAATATTCATCTCTTTTATAAACTCACATGTGGACCTTAGATTGTCATTCTCTTCTACATCTGCATGGGAAGAACACATGAGCTCTAACTCTTTACCTCTAGGCACCCACTTATTCAGGATTGGTTCCAAAGTGGCTTCTTCTTCTCTGAATTTGATCAAAATCTCAAGAATCCTCTTCATATTTATGTATACATTGGAGGTTTTGACTGAGTCAGCAAACTTCAAGATGGTGGCTTTCACCTTCTCCTCATATTTGTTTGCATACAATGTCTGAGCTTGTTTCAATTTTTCCAACTCATGTTGGACATTTTTAGGTAATTGGGAACTAGAAGGCATAGGAGAAGGGGGATATTCAATGATGGGACTAGTAGGAGGGGGTCTTGCTGGAGAGGAGGCTATCATGAGTGTAGAAGAGCCATCAGGATGATATTGACCTGCCAGTTGACTCTGGAGTCTAGCAATTATGCTGTCTCTGTTGGCTATTCCTTCTTTAGCATCATTGTAAGCTTTTAAAATAGTCTCCAACTTCAATTGGAGATTAGCCTTTTCTTGTGCCTCTTTCTCTACCACCGCAACACTGAATTTTGTAGTCTCTAGGACTGTGCTTGCAGCTTCCACTACCCTTGTGTCTTGGACTCTTTTAACTATCATGCCTCCTAAGAGGCCAGAATCTAATGCATCCTTCCTTCTTTTGTTTTCATCCTTCTTTAAAGACCACATGACAAGAGCAACATTATCCTTGTTGAATGTCACTCCTTCCATAGGCTTTGTTCCTTTCCTCATTGCATCAAGCACTAAGGCATCAACTATATCCCATTCAAGGAGAATCAACACACTAGCCTTTGCTACCATTTCTCTTCCTTTCTCAAGGGTGATTGCTTTGAACTCCTTCATCATTTCTTGCTTAACCTCTTCTTCTACCTGAGTTTTATTTTTAAGACATTGTTCACTTTTCCTCTATTCACATCTAGTCTTGAATTGATCAATATTGTGCTTCCATAGAAACTGTATAAAAGCTCATGATGTGATAAAATTACTGTCAGCTAGGAATTCTTCACTAGCTTGCTTAACAGTAAGGTCCATTTCTTGGCCCTTTAACTCACCATCAATCAAATCCATTTTAGCATTAGGTGGCTCTTCGGGCATCCCCTCTTGGTCTCCTCATAGGTATAGGCAATCTCATCGAGACTCCCTAACTGTAACAATTGTTCAACCACAGCTTGTTCGTCTCCAATGTGGATAGGAGACTAAGATGGAGAATATTGAGGCTCATCAGTTTCAATTTCCTTTCCCACTCTCTGCTTCTTAGGGGAATCCTGGATGTCAATGACATCTTCAATTTTCCTCTTCCCTTTTGAAGTGGAAGGCTCACCTATCACTGGCATTATCAAAGTGTACTTTGACCTTTTGTGCATTACATAGTCACCAGGTGGGATATCTCTAGCAAAGGCAGGCTTATCCAATACCATCTTAGCCTTATCAGGCTCATTTTGCATTATGGCCTCCCTCTTTTCTTTTAAGGTCTGCATGAGATCTTCAAAATAAAGAATCAAGAATTTTATTTTCTCCTCAAATGGATTGAAGCTAGAAAGGGGGTCATAGCCAGTGTCAAATTGATGTATAAAATCAAAGGCTTTCTTATATGCCACCCACTTCTCCTTCCTCAGTTCTTGCTCATCTAAGCTGAATTCATTTCTAATCAGATCTTCTAGGAACTGAAATTGATGTGGCCTACCTCTACACACTGCTCTTTTTCCTGAGCATGCCATTGAAAAAATCCTCAGGGTCTGCACATCTTGACACTACAATAGACACCCTATATGGCTTAAAGAATTCTTCAAAAAATCTCCATCCACCATTAGTGATCACAAAATGGTGAGCCTTGGTAATAGTTGGGAAAATAGTCCCTTTACATCTATTGGTTAGCTTTGCTTCTTGTACTCCCCCAATTTGTCTCAGGACTTCTGCAATCCCTATCTTCAATGGGACCTGATAGGGTAGTAAAAAGGGGGTGCCTCTAAATCCAAACACTCTAAAAATAGTAGACACAGGGTACAAATTTGTCTCCCCAGTTGTGAACAATCTTGATATCCTCTGCAAACTCCTTTGGTCTGAGAAACTCCAAAAGAGCCTTAGGAATTCTAGGGTTTTCTCTGCATAGAAGAATCCTAATTTTAGATGCAAAGCATCTATCAAACTTTAAATAACTTGCATCTTCTCTATCCCAAGATAGAACAGTACTCTACAATTGCACTGGCATCTCCTCTTTATCCTTGACCTTAATTAGGTCCATCTCCTTTCCAAAATAATCAGCCCCTTTGAACAAAAACATATGCATTAACATGGAGTACCATCCAAATGGCCTATCCACCTTACCATTTTTGATTCCTACTAGCCCTTTATGAATTGCATCAGCAAGGTATGAGGCATAATCAAATGTTATTGCTAGGGAGGGGTTTAGAATTTGTGCAATCATTAACATTTAATGGGTTGGCATATTCTTTTTAGCATCCCCTCCAAAAATCTGGCATAATGCCCAATACATACCCTTAGCTCTCAGAGTGAATAGGTTGAGAGAGAATGGTTCCATTGTGCTGGGGCCTACAACTGTTAACCCCCCTATCTTTACAAAGAATTCTTTCAATGGGCCACTTCTAAGATGATCCCTTTGTGTGTTGTAAACCTGGGCTAACGACTCAAAGTCAATAGGTTCTAACAAATTGGAGAACACACTGAGTTTAAACACTTTCCTGAATTCATCTTCATTTATCTCAATCAAGACTGATCCCTTTATATTCCTGATGCATCTTGCCACAAAGTCATAATTCTGTGCAATCAGGGTTAATAGATCTACATCCATAAAAACACCTGGGACCACAAGCTTTCCTACATCCTGCTCCCATATGCCATTCAAAGAAGCTGGGGAATTCCTCTGCCCAAAACTGACTTTGAAGAGTCCTAAGCTTGACAATCCTATTTCAAGGTGCCTCAACCAATTACCCTTATCATAAAGGCCATCTCCAATTTTTAGATGAGGGTTCTTAGGTACTAGCTCTTTGGCCTTAGCCCCAGCATTGGTGGACATGGTTAATTGCTCTAAAAAATCATCACGGATATTTCAGTCTTGGTAATTCACCTTCCCCATCAATTCTCTTCTGGGTGCCATTCTGGTCAAACAATTATATCACTAGCAACTAGCACAAACCTCTAATGAAGTAATTCACACAACAGTATTTGAGAACAAACCAAGAGTTATCAAGAAAACCACAAGAAACCTGATTATTCACTTGAAGAAAATCGGTCTGCAACAATTTGCCTTGCAACAAACTTCGATGAAACAATACTTAGCAATCAAGTTGGTGCAGACTCAAAAAGGACAAGTTGGCATTTAAGTTTTAGAAATTAACTCCGCATGCTTCAGCTTTCTTTTTAGAATTGAATTCGCCAAATCAAATTCAAAATTGGCTCCAACGGGTCATAATTCCTCTAAGTCTTTCCTCTGTTTCACTCTTTCGCTATTTCGTAGAACATAAAACCCATGCTCTTTTCTTTCGCGAAACAACGCCGCCTGTTGGATCATGAGAACTTGCATCGCCTTTATCTCCATTTGATCTCTTTGCTTTAGTGTCGGGCCCTACCTCCTTTTCGCCACTTCGCGGAGTTTAATAGTCGTTCACTTTTCCTTCGCGAGGCCATGCCAAGCGTTAGATCAAACTCAAATCACCTGGCCTTTAACTCCAACCAGGACCGTCAATCCTTTTAATTAACCGCACCTCATCTTGACGGCTAATGGTTTTCGCCATTTCACTGAGGTTAAGCTGCGAGCATCTTAGGGCAACGAAACAACGAGAAGTGTTGTATCAATCTTGAGATTAATGCCTTTTAAGTGGGCCCTTTACCCAGGAATTACTTACCCCACTTGTTCTTTGGTTAATAAATGCCACATGGCAGTCGGCCATTAGCCCTAGAAACTCCTTTTGTTTCCACCCTTAATCCGCCATGTGTTCCCTTTTACTATTCCCACATAACTGCTGGTTACACCTTACGTGGGCCCACAACTACTTTTAGAGCCATGTGGCATTCGACACATCACTATTGAGCTCTACAAAAAGTGGCAGTTGTTATGCCATACCACACCTCCATGTGAATTCCACCCGTCTTTCGCAACTTTGCGAACATTATTCTTCGTTTGTCTTGTGGCCGCGAATCAACGCGAGCCATTGATCTTTTTCCAACTTGATCATTCTTTAACCAAAGAAGACCACTTATCTTTGGGACTCGCCAAACCCTTTCGCCACTTCATGAAGATTAAAACATGTTTAGCTTGATCTCACGAAACCGCACTGTCCGTCCGATCAGATGAAACTTGATCGGTGTTTAGCTTTGGTCCAAACCTATATGTCGGGTCCATCTTCGCCTTTTGCTACTTCGCGGAAACTAAGTTTCAAGCACTTTTTGGATGCGAATCAACGCGGGTCGTCAAATCAACAGAAAATTGCATGATACTTATAAGGCCTGACGGACATTAGAAAAGGCAGATTAAAAGTGAACAAGAATAAAATATTTAAAGGGACCGCCTAGGTAAATGACAAGGGGAGAACACTTTTATGATAAATGGACCCATCGCTTAAGTGAATAAAGTGACGCCAAATTAGAAACCAAAAGGGCTTTTCTCAGGTATCGAAGCGACTTAAAACCTAAACCCTGAACCTCTTAGGATTTAAAACAAATTGAAAGAACACAGGCGTACCAGACATAGAATTTTCAAAAAACGTAGCCATTTATGGACTGAGAACATCCATTTTTAAAATAGTGATAACAGGACCATCCCTTTCGGTGAGTCTTTTTGCACTGATAGTGTTATATCCTTGAAGACCTTTTCTTGTCGATGAGAACCATCTCCACTTTCCTCAATATCTTTTATCGATGGAGTTACTATCTTCGATGAGTCCTTTCTGAAGTTCATCAGTGTTTGCTTTCTTCCTGCCCTTTTTATATCGATGAGACATCACTGGGTCTCATCCATACTATCCGAATCTTAGATACTTCGATAGAATGCTTTTAGACTTGTTCGATAACTTATGGGTTATTACGATATCAATGAAAATGATGATTTCTTCCAAAGAGAGATGGCTTCTATCCATGAAACCATGTGTATCGGAGACATGCCTTTTAGTCTCCTCAAAACTCATTCTCATCGAAATCTTTTTGATGTCCGCCAGGTTTCATGTCGAAGAGACTTTGGACTTCGGTGACTTCTTTTGTCCTCCCATCGAAACTCATATCCTTATCGATATCATTCATCGATGTAGTTTTCTTATGTTTTATCAATATCACTTTTTTGATGAAAATGCTTCTTTCGGTGAATCTTCTTTATCTTGCATCGATGATAATGTTTCTTTGAAAGCCTTTTCTCATCGGTGGGGGCAACCTCTACTTTCTTTGATACCTTTTGTTGGTGGGACCATCCCTTTCGGTGAGTCTTTTTGCACCGATAGTGTTATATCCTCGAAGACCTTTTCTTGTCGATGAGAACCATCTCCACTTTCCTCGATATCTTTTATCAATGGAGTTACTGTCTTCGATGAGTCCTTTCTGAAGTTCATCGACGTTTTCTTTCTTCGATGCCCCTTTTATATCGATGAGACATCGCTAGGTCTCATCGATACTATTTGAATCTTAGATACTTCGATAGAACGCTTTTAGCCAAGAAAGAAGTCCTTATCACTGGGTCCCGCCAAACCTTTTTGCTACTATGCGATAGGTAACTTTCGGGCATGTTGAGTTTGCGAATCCACACGGGCCATCCGATTGAATGAGAGTTGCGTGAAAATTACAAGGCTCGACGGTCATTAGAAAAGGCAATTTAAAGGCGAATACAAATTAAAACATTTAAAAGGACCGCCTAGGTAAAAAACAATGGGGGGAACACTTTGCATGATAAAAGGACCCATTACTTAAGTGAATAAAGTAACACGGAAATAGAATTATAAGGGTTTTTTCTCAGACATTTTGAAAGTGATTAAACCTAAACCCTAAACCCTCTTTAGGACCCAAAGCAATAGAAGTCACAAGGCCATACTAGACCCAAGAATTTCATAGACTTAGCCAATTATGGAAAAGAATACCCATTTTTTAAACAGTGATAACAGTAACCTCTGAACCTTTTATCTCTTCCCTCAAAAATGAAACTTGCCATTTGAATTCCTTTCTCATATTGATTAGCTTAATTATATTTGTTCAATGTTTTTTATTGTTTAAAGATTACCTCCCTTTTAGATAAATTAGTTAGATTCTTATTATGTTGAAGAACATTTAGTTAGTTTTCTCCTTCAACTGAAGTAGTTATGTTTTATTTTGAAATGCTCAATATTTTATCTTAATATAGATCACAATTTATTTTCTTTAAGTATAGAATTAATGGAATATTACATATGGTATTAGAGAAACCAAGTTCGACATTGAACCTCAAGCTTTCCACCTATAAACAAAACTATATACATATGCAGGCGCACCATGGTTGAGATAATATGCATGCGCACTATATACAAAACTATATTCGTAAGTAAATCTTTTATTCAAATCCACAATATGAAACACAAAGTTTTACTGGAAGAACACAAGTAACCTTATCTCCTTTAGATAATATCACAAGCAACTACCTACAGAAAGATGCAGTAATCCACATCATATACACAAAGGAAAGACAACTGATTATATTATGTATGTTCGCAAAATGGTACAATAGTAAGCCTGAGGCTATATTCTACTTCTTCTCTAATGATCCTTATTGTTACAAAAATTCCCTCATTTATATGAGGGTATACATTATCACCAAGCATCGTGGCTTTTCAGCACATAACTATTAATTAGCACTTTTGCTAACAAACTGGAAGATAAACAAGTTCAGCATTCCTATGTGTTCAATGTACTTATTATCTTTATACATTAGAACATCATTGTTTAGTGTCCTCATGTCGCTTTCTATCTGGAAATGATTGGATAGAATATTGTTAACACAAAGTGACAAATCTTTGTCCTGATCCAACTCTGCTACTGCTCGATTCTTCTCATCACTGAACTAATGTTTCCACTGTTCCAACAATACTAACTCACCATTACTGTAAAAAGAGGGCACCCTAGGGGTATTCCCATTGTCCAGCCTCTGATGCTCTTTTCTTAATTGATTTTCCAATTCATCATGGGACTTCAAGTGAGCCTCGGCTTCAATTTTCTCACTTGGATTCATCAGATTGTTGTCATTTATCAAGCCTTCCAACCAAGACCTAAGCCTTTCATGCTCTTTCACAACTTTGATTGTTTCAGTGTATGTCTTCCAATAGATTTCTGCAACCTGCATCATACTTTTGAATCTATGGTCAAGGACCTTGAGAACTAACTTATCCATCTTTTGTTGTTCCTTTTTTAGTTGTCGAGATGTCTTTTGGCCCTGTTCCTCCAATACATAGCATCTATCAAGGCATCCATGGCATATTTGTCAACACCGTATGTCATCCCTGTTTGACTGGTACCTATATCAATCTAAAGCAATCTTTCTTGCAGCCTCTGTTTTTCTTCATCGGTTTTCTCATATAGGATTTTGTATGTACAATTTTCTCGGACCAGAAACTCTATCTGATCTTGGTTCAATTTAGCGACATCCAAATTTAGTTTGGCAGTTGTTCTAGGGTCAATCTTTCCAACCTGCTGCACCATCAAATGTCCAAAAGCTTCTTCTGTATCAACCAATATAGGTCTTTTATCTTTGGGATAGATAGCCCACTGTAGAAGAGCCTTCTGATCTGGATCATATCCTGATCCTCTAAAGAGTTTATCAATCTCTTTTGGCATCATTTGCCTACTTGGGTCATGTTTCTTGAGGAATCCATCAAACAACAAGGCAGAGTTCATGTCCCATCCAGAGTATAATAGCACACCAGCTTCCTTAAGCAACTGTCTTCCCTTGTCAGGTGTCATTTCTCTCATCACAAGATCCATCTCCTCTTGTAACTTTTGAAGCTATTGCTCTTCTTCACTATTTCTCATGTTATTCCTAATTTGAGATCCTTTATGTTGATAGAGGAATGTGGTGAACTCCTTGGAAGCAATGAAGTCACTATCAACAATGAAATCCTTATGCTCTAGGAATCTGATGTCAGCCACTTCTCGGACATTTAGTTGTCTTGTTGCCAAGTCTATCGGTGTATCCTCTGCATAACCAGGGGGTAATCCTCTGCATAACCAGGGGGGTAATCCTCTCGAGGAGTGAATGGAACAATGCCAGATGTGGAAGAAGGAGACATATGAGCCAAAGGCTTTGTATTCCTAATAGTATCAACGTAATCCCTAAAAACATGAGGTGAGACTCCCTCAAGTATTTCCAATTCATGCTCCACAAGTTTGTTGGCCAACTCCAAGGGGTCTTCAATCTTTTGTAGCACGTTCTCATCCATTTTCCTTCTATAAAGCTTCCATTTATAAGCCTGCATTGCTTTCTCAAACTTTATTCGCTTCACTCTGGCCTCTTCTCTGCCAATGTTCTTAATGAGGTCATCTGATAGGTAAGATTTATGCTCTCCAGCCTTCAACTTTTGTGATGACCGGGCTATCCTTATGTATCCTTCATGATCAAAATTGGGCCTTGGATCCCCCATAGCCATGCCATAAAAATCCAATTTTGTCTACATCAGGCCATAACTCTTTGAACTTTTCATAATAAAATCTGAAAATACTAACAACCCAAGTACAATTGATTGTTTTTCATGGCTTGTTAGATGTTTTGTACTCACTATTGACAGTTGCCTCACAATTTATAGACAAGCCACTCTGTTAGGGACTGTAAGTGGTAGTAAGTATGGTCTCCCTTCGAACCCGTATACCCTGAATTGTGTGCAGTCTGAAAAACAATACCAATCTCCCCAATTGTGTTCAATTGAGGGATCTTCAGCAAAATCTTTTGGTCTTAGGAATCTTTGAACCTCTGGTGCAAGGGCATGATCGCATGGGCATCCCAACAATCTATATAATGGCTTGACAAAGAACTCCTCAAAATGCCAATATTGATTATTCACATACCTCTAGTCCCATGAAGAAACCCATAGTTGCATTGGTTTTCTCATTCCAACATTGTCATATGTCCTGACACATAACTCTTCTGGCCATAACCCTTCATCTTGGCCCACATACAATAGCATATGCATAAGTAAGGAATAATGCTTGAAATGAACATTGATGATATCCCCCTTTAAATTTTCTAACCCATGATTCAAAACCTCAACCAAATAAGCATAAAAATCAAAGAAGTGGGGGTCCTTAGACTGCAAATCGGCACAAATGACCATGGCTGCAATATCCATCAAAGGATGGGCTTTTATCCCTAGCACTTGGGCAACACAGTAATAGGTATACTTGAAATATGGATGGAAAGAGTTGACATCATAGGGAGCTTTGTCATCCTGACCTAGTGGCACTAAGGACCCTGCATTCCTAGGTCTATGTATAGGGAGTCTCCATGTTTTGTAAATGTGCTCTAGGTTAAAATATTCACTTGTTAACTTCTTGAGGTCAATCAATTAATCAAATCCCCAATCCAACTCGAACACGGTGTCAATAACCTCCTTTGTGATTGCAAGAATTGGCTCATCCATGTAGTTATATGGTCCTGGTTTTAGGGTCATAATTGTTTGCCAATGCCTTCATGAGCTCCACATTCACGAATACATTAGCCATAGCTAACCTTCCTTAGTTCAATCGCCATAAATTGTTGATAGGTTGAGGGGCAAATCTTCTGTTGTACCCATATATGAATAATTCATACCCTCTCAACTCTGTCCATATGTCTCCAAGATCCTCAAACCGGTCCTCCAGGCCTTCCTCATCAGCTCTAATCTTCTTGGACCTTAAACTGGATGATGGGCACTGGTCAATCAGGTCCTGGGCCAAAGACCACCCTTCCCTTTTCTGTCTTTTAGGTTTTTCTTCTGCAGCAATAGGTTCTTTTCCCTTTCTAGTCTTATTAGTTTTAGATGATGATTCCATTTGAATTTTGAAAAAGAGGTTTGTGTGCAAACAACTTACTTGGAATTACTGAGCTTTATCTGTGAATTCACCCAATTCCTGCTTTCAGTTCGTCCCCTGTGAATTCCTTAATGCTATGCCCTTTGATGGTTGATCCACTACTTATGACATATTTAATCAGTTAGTAATGGTGCTTTGGACAACGGTCACTCAGGTACACGTTTGAATTTAATGGCGATGTGACCTTCCCTGGGATTTGTTTATGATTTTTGCGGAATTCAATAATCATTTCGATGAGGATATATCTTTCGATCATTTGTTTCTTTAGTCCATCGATCTCTTTGTTTCTATCGACAATACTTTTGTTTCGAATATTACTTCGATCAAGTATTTTTTCCCTTCATTGAAATACTGTATTCGATCAGTATGGCTATCTCCTCATCGAAACATATCTGATATCCATCGGGTCTTATGTCGAAGAAACCTTGGGCTTCGGTGTCCTCCTTTATTTTTCCATTGAAATACTTCTTTCATCGATATCACTATGCCCCATCGATGAATGAGTCTATTATCTCACTGAAGCTTTTCTTTATTTTCCCTTATCGTTCTTCATCGATAAAGTTACATCGGCAAAACCATGCATATCGAGAACATGCCTTTTAACCTCCTCGAAACCTATATCCTCATCAATATCTTTTATCGATGTAGCTTCCTTTTGTTTGATCGATATTATTCTTTCGATGAAAACGCTCCTTTTGGTGGGTCCTTTTTATGTTGCACCGATAGTATTATTTCCTCGAGAACTTTTCCCGTCGATGAAGACCCTCTCTGCTTTCTTCAATATCTTTTGTCGATGAAGTTTAACCTCCTTGAATCCTATATCCTCATTGATATCTTTTATCGATGTAGCTTCTTTTTGTTTGATCGATATTGTTCTTTCGATGAAAACGCTCCTTTTGGTGGGTCCTTTTTATGTTGGACCGATAGCATTATTTCCTCGAGAACTTTTCCCATCAATGAAGACCCTCTCTACTTTCTTCGATATCTTTTGTCAATGAAGTTATTATCTTCGGTGAGTCCTTTCGGCATTTCCTTCATTCGATGGCTCTTTTATATCGATGATAATTATTTTATTTTTTTAATAAAAATGATCATCGTCGGAATTATGACGAATACCAAGCTTTCAGCCAATGACTTCTTTGACCGTCAGCAGAGTCCATTGGATTGTTGAATTTTCGACGGGCATGGCATCGTCGACCAATCCGACGCCAAGTTTTCGATGGTGGATTTTGTCGACACTCCAATGAAAATTCGTCGAAAATTTGACAAACGACCGTCGGAAATCAGCTCCGAATGTACTAGTGTCTTCCCAAGATGTGCTCACACATGTGTGAGCACACCTTTCTCTCTCCTTTAATTTGAGCCCTTCATCGCCCTTTTAATCTTGACCATTCATTTCCAATCTCCAAACTCTATAAATTGAAGCCTTCACCCATATCAAATCATCCAATTTTCATCACATCCTTATGCTGACCATTTATCCATTACATCCTTATGTTGTCATCTTGAGAACATAATCATACCCTCATCATGTCAAAATCCTCATCCATACATCCACGCTATTTGTTATGCTAATATGAGATTATTCCACACTTAACTCCACCTATCTCTCTCACTCTTCATTTGTCAACCTTGGAGCAGCGAGGTTCGTGAAGACGAGGAGCACAAGGAAGGTCAAGCGACATCGAGTGCATCATGAGGGAAGTATCACATATTTTATGTTTTGTATTTTCTCTATACTAATGTTCTTCTTTGGTATTGCTTTTAAATAGTTTGATTTATGTTGATAACTAATCTTCCTAACTATTTTAGTTACATTACATATATATAATTAATAAAATTAATATAAAAATACAATAATGTGTTGTATTTTAGAAAATACAATTAGAATTTCCTCTCTTAAACAATATGATAAATACTTGTACAAGTGTTATTCTAGCTATTGCTATCATACGAGAAAAACAGATGCTCCTACATCTAGGTTTTCAACAATTGTGTAAGAATAAATATCAATCACACCAATCAGATCACCATTAAGACAAATGAAGTATATTGTGTGTGGTACATTCTTTTAGGACCTCTTTAATTTGTGTGATATTTATTAATATTTTATTTTTCTTTTTCTTTGAAATTTTTTTACACACATAATAATAATGTGATAAAAATATCTTGAAGTTTTTTTTTAAAAGATAAATATTTATTTTATATTAAAATGATTAAAAATAGAAAATAACTTGATAACAATCTTCAAGATAAATGAACATAATTTATATAAAATTATATTTTTATAATTTTTCAAGTTAAAACATCTACTTAAGAAGATTAGATTTATGAAAAATTAGTGTATATGTTTTGGATTATGTTTGCTGTAAGACATGCATGGTGGTATCACCTTTAGCAATAACTATTTTCAAAAACAATATTATTAATATGTCATTTCTTTTGAGAATGGTCTTCAAAGGTTGAGATGATTGAAGCTCTATACAAACCCAAAATGATTGATGTTGACATAATCAAGTATTTCCTTTTGGAATATTAATCATTTTCATTGTATTATCCTCTTAACAATATTTTCTTTAAACTATTAATCATTGTTGCAATGTCCTTTACTCTACAATGTGATTGAAAAGTATTAGTGTAATACATGTCATTAATCTATCATTGTAGTATAAAAAAATGTGTTATCTTTTGAACCTCTTATGAATACAAGTGCTAGTTAGTGATAGTTATTATTAGTACTGGTCGTTAGCCAATATTATTGCATTCAGTTAAGCCTAACTAATCGATTTTTCGCACCAATCAAAAGTGATTATTATTTTTATTTTCAAACTAAACTTGAATTTTATAAAGTTGAGATTTATATTTTTAAATTAGAAATTATTTATCTAACACATGTTTCAATGAAAAAAATTGGTGTTATAAGAGCAATTTTATAGAAATGATAGATTGTATAAGCTTTTTTTTATATTTATCTATATTTAATAAATAAATATCTATTTTAAATCACTTTTTTAATTTTTTATTGATAATCTTATAAATAAAATGACTATTCCCTCTCTCTCTCTCTATATATAAAATAATATTCTTTTATTTTTATTTTTGAAAATATAGGTAAAAAAATCGATAAACTAATGTATAAGGATTTGATTTGTACAATTTCAATAAAATAAAATAAATAATTTAACTATTTCATTACAAGCATTACACAACAAATATTTCTATTTAAAAAAATCCAAATATGTTTTTTTTTTTTTGGATCGATAACATTATGTAATATTTTGCTTAGAATAGAAAAGTATTACATCTAAAGAGCAGATAGACTATCTGCGACACTAAGGGGTCACGCCCCTACTACAAAAAGGAACCCGATAAAGCACCATCCCACCCTGACCAACAACCACAAAAAGGGTCACATACATACACAAAATCCACACACTAGGCCCCGAACAACCCAAAGATCCTAGCTACGAAACCACCCCAATGCCTCTTCTCTTGAAAAAATGGGGATACCCCTGCTGGGTCCAGCCTCCAGCGTCACGCTCCCTCCACCGGGCACCGTTCCTGGCCTGTTTCCGCACAGAGATTCACACTCCACCACCTTTGCCTATTTCTTTGGAAGCTAGCGATGAACCAAAGGCCTCCCATCCTCGCCCAGAGGGGCCTCAGACCGAATGGGAGTCACCTTTCCGCAGATCTTCACACGCTCAGTCGGCCCTAATTGACAAACAAAATTCACAATCTCATCCCAGCCTTTCCTTGCATCCTCCAGCTGCAATGCAACTGGCCGAGAAGCCGACCAGATGACAAGAGGCTGCAGCTCCCCAATGTCCACTCCAATCCTCCTGCACGGGCCTTCCGCCGACTTCAACCCCTCACCAATGATAGCTCAGGCCACCACTTCCTGCAAACCTCCTGCCCATTTGGGTCTTAACACCAGGGAAGTAATCTGTTGCACTTCCTCCACCGACCTCCCCACCTGCAAGGCCAAGGCAGTAAATAGCGACGAAATGTCAAGGTTTGTTCTCGGCCACCAATCCTGAGTCAGGAATTCCTCTCCAAAGAACAACCTCACTACCCTCCAGAAATCGTCTCCATCCACTCTGAAAATGTTCATTAACCTAATCCTTGAGATCAACCCACGAAACGCAGGCAATTGCCCATCCGACTCCAAAGAAAAATTTGCTTCCACCCTTTCTCCCTGCTGCACAAAAAGAAACCTTGAGCACTCTGTCAACCACCAAGCAGCCACCACAAAATGCCAAGAAAAGAAACACAAGGGCCTTTAAAAGCCACCACCATCACAAGTCATGAATACTCCACACGCTTCG
Organism: Cryptomeria japonica; assembly: GCF_030272615.1. Classification (NCBI taxonomy): domain Eukaryota; kingdom Viridiplantae; phylum Streptophyta; class Pinopsida; order Cupressales; family Cupressaceae; genus Cryptomeria; species Cryptomeria japonica. Next base: position 105,091,351 of record NC_081410.1, read on the forward strand.
CATAAAACTAAGCATCATCACCAGTCACTCACACCGATCGCCTCCATCATCATCCATCACCGCAAGGCCACTTGCAGTAACATCGTGGAACACACACCACGAGGAACATTAATTCCCACAGGATCATGGCAACATATGGTGGCCTCAAATCGAGCTCGGGTTCACTTTTCTAAAATAAGCCTTCTACCCAAAATCATAATCAAGAGGACTACAATTTCTAAAGTCCTCAAACAAACTAAACATATTTTCCAAGGAGCCATTCGCTCCCACATTGGAAAGTTTGTCAGCTTCCAAGTTTGCTTCCCGGAGGACATGAGTCACCTTAAAATCTTCAAAACCGTTTAGCAGAAGTTGTATTCTTCACATCGGCTTGTCTAAAAACCACGCTTCCATTCGACCTCGAGCTATCCCATTCACCACAACCTGAGAGTCGCCTTCCAAATGAAGTTTCTTGATCCCTAGTTTCTCAGCCATTAGGATTGCTTCTAATGCTGCTTGACACTCAGCAACATTGTTCGTTCCATCCACCACTCTCTTAGCACCAATGGCCAGCATGTTGCCTTGATCATCACGGGCAATCACCCCAACACCTGAAGCCCCTGGGTTGCCCCTCGATGTGCCATCAAAATTAATCTTAATCCACCCCTTTTCAAGCGGAGTCCACTCAGGGATTGATAGGCCCCAACTCTGAAGATTAGCCCTTAGCAGCCCATTAGCAGGCCTCCAAATATGTTTTTTTATAACTATAATTTTGTATAATTTTATTTGAAATCATTCTATTTATATTAATATTTTTTCAAAAACGTAATTTTCTTTTTATTCATCTTAATATATACAATATAATTTTATAACATTTAATCATAAATATATATATATATATTTAGTCATTAAAAACTACCTATTTTCACTTTATTATTTATATTATATAATTTTATAATTATTAATAATTATTTTATTAAGATCAATTATAATTAATATTACATTAATACCTAGCAAAAAAAAAATGACATTAATATAATTTAAATAATATATAATCTTAAACTAATAATTAATTAAAATTATATTATTAAGAAAATATATATTTTGACTATAATATTTATATTATGCTATGTTTTATTTTTTATTGATAACTTAGAATTTCACTTCAGATGTCCTTATTGGGAATTGAACTTGGGTCTCCACAATGAGAACCCAGTGTTTTAACCGATTAAACTCAACCCCTTAACTTATATTATGCTATGTTATAATTAGTAATATTATTTTATTAAAATGAAAAATTATACACAAAAAATAACTAAAATAATGTAAATTTAAAATATAATAATTCAAAATTAAATTAATATTTTTATTACATTACTATAAAAATAAGTACTCCTCATAGGACACTTTTTTTCTATCTTTAATTTTTTATATTATATTTTAAATTTCTAATATAAATTTAAAAATAATAATTCAAAATTAAACAAATATTTTTTGCACAATACTATAAATGTAAGTACTTCTCATAACTGACATTTTTTTTTAAAGTTCGGAAAGGAAATTAAAGATTGGAGAAATACAAAACTGGATGATATTATTAGTTGTTCTTTCTTTACTTTGCTTTCTTGTGTTTTTAAAGATACAATGGTTGGCGCCTTCTTCATTTGCAGGAGTTTCTTGGATACAATGGCCGTGGCCCGTGAATAAAATAGAGACTTGCATCTGCGATTTGGAGAATATCATATTCTGTTCTGATTACGGCCTAGCCTGGCCTGTGAAAATTTTGAAGGCTGGGGTTCAGATTCTTCTGTTTTTCGTGGGTTTGTTCGATATTTGCAAATACTGGTGGGTTTATGTAAGCCGCTACCTCCATCACCAAATGTGGGCTATAATTGCTGGAGTAACTCGCCTGTGAATGGCGCGGAAATGAATCTATTGTTTGCCACAGTTCTGGACTGGCGCGACTTTCTCTCCTGAAGCTAATCTCTTTCTGTGTTGGGGAATTATTGTTGCTTGTGCCCTGCGACTTCCAACGCAGGCTTCCTCTATTTATATCGGCATCCATTGAAAAATTTGAACATCCAGATTGGTTAAGGTGCAAGCGAATTACATTGTTCCCTGCAAATCTCTGATAATATTCTGTAATTTTGTGTACTTGCAATTGATCGAATGTAATGGAGTAGCCAATTCTGAAGCACATTGCATATTGCTTGAAATTTATTTTGGGCTTTTTATTTATAGGTTAAAAACCTGCAATCTTGTGCCGTTTAATTGCAAACTGGAAGTAAGCATAAACAGCAATAAGATTGAAAAGAAACTACAGCAATCCAGCAGTTTAACATCAGTTCATTGGCTCTTGACTTGGGGTGTTGAAAGAAAAGAAATTGAACTTGTTGTAAGGGACATTGCCAGGGAGGGTGCTTATCTCCTGAAGCAGGAGATTTGTGTATAGAGAGATAACGCAGTAAGAGTAAGAAATTTATATTTCTAAATCTGTTACAGCCATGGCATCGAAAGAAGCAAACCCCTCGCTAGCGTTTCTAATGAAAAAGGAAACAGAGGTCCAACTGGCACGGCCCGCACGAGTGAAAAACAAAACCCCTGCGCCGATTCAGATCACCGCCGAGCAAATCTTAAGAGAGGCAAGGGAGATCCAAGAGGCAGAAATCCGTCCCCCAAAGCAAAAAATTACAGATGAGAGTGAATTAGCAGAGTACCGTCACCGCAAGAGTAAAGAATTTGAGGACCTAATTCGCAGGGTCCGATGGAACACGAATGTTTGGGTGAAGTATGCACAGTGGGAGGAGAGCCAGAAAGATTTCGCGCGGGCGAGGTCTGTGTGGGAAAGGGCCCTCGAGGTGGATTACAGGAATCCCACCCTGTGGCTTCGCTACGCCGAGGTGGAGATGAAGCACAAGTTTATAAATCATGCCAGGAATGTATGGGACCGTGCGGTGTCGTACCTCCCGAGAATCGATCAGCTATGGTACAAGTACATTCATATGGAGGAGATGCTCGGCAATGTTGCAGGCAAGTGAAAATATTCAAAACCCTAATTTTATTCTTTTCTTAAGGCAAGTGAAATAATCCTAAACTCTAATTATGTTATAAACCTTTTAATGCTTGTTTGGTCTAATATCATCATGTACATAAAGGAGAACGATTTTATTTTTATTTTAAGCTCAGTAATTATTTCATTCAAATCTTGCCAGAACGCACTTTATTCCTTGTTGCTTAAATGAAGCCTAATAATTTTTTGTCAAAAAATATCAATTTCTCAAGGTGAGGCAAACTCCTAACTCCCAAGTCTACAAGTATATTGTGAGCAAAACACAATTAAAAAAGGTTCAGGGTTTCACTCTATTTGTTTTATCATCAAATCAGCAGATCCTTTTGAACACTACCTCAACATACACTATTTCATTATTGTTCAGCTCACTGCAAAGACTGAAAACACTTAAATTTTAGATAGATATTGTCATTTAAGATATTTTACAGTGCATGTTTTAGTCAGATATCGATTCCCACCAAGATCACTTGCATGCATAGATACAGGGTTCTGTAATGTTTGTGACCATACTTATTCTGTCCAACAATGCTCAGTTTTGGTTGTATACAGATAATTCTTGCTTCTCTTGTCTAATCTAGTTTTACAACATTTGTAAATAACCATCTTCTTATCAGATTATTCTATTATTTCAAGTTTCAGCTATGCAATAGATTAAAAGATTGGGGAAGCAGCAGATCACAGACATTCATTTAATTCCTTTCAGACATTCATTACACTAATAAATAATATATCAAAATTAATTTTGATAATACGTAGCCCGGAATTTGGCTACAAATGGTCTTTCATTGGATGCTCATTATATATACATCAGTGAGGAGTTTTGAAGTCACTGATACCAAACCAAGAGTACTTGATTGATTTAAACATTTTCTGGTAATACCAAAGTTTCTCCTGCCTATATTACAAAATCACGAGGAAAATCCCTGCATCCAGTGTACAATTAGATATGCTATCTTTCCCGCATTCAACATAAGGATACAATTTCAAAAACTCGAATTTGGTGCATAATTCAACCCATACACAGCACAACAATCCATACATGGATATTCATCTACTTTTCTATGTAATATATTAAGCTCTGGTGTTAGTCATTACTAATTCGTCCAGAGTGCATTGCATAACCAATATGATATATCCAACAACCCCTTGGGTTATGCAATATACACAATCATATCTGGTTTGCCAAATTTTTGACCTTCACGGTTCACCATCTAGTGTTGTAATGTCTAGTCGACAATTGATTGGAATCACAGCAATTTTTGTTAGTACAGTAGTTCATTCCCTTTCCTAATTCTTTAAATGATGTAGGTTCTTGGTTTAGATTATAAAATATCTAAACTTTGGCTACATGGTACAATAATATTGCTTCTAAGTTGCACTCAGATCACAACAGATGCATCCATGCCTTGTGCTACACAACCTTGGTCTCTTGGAATTAACCATTGAGCATGGCTTTGCTAAAAGCAACATTCTGCAGATGCATGTTAAGTTGTTGACAAACATTGCAAAACCTTTTTTCTTAGTCACTTACAGATTGATGCATCCTTTGTTCAAACCAGGATTGGGTCTAAAGTTAAACAATTGTCATTCCTTGTTCCAGGGGCACGCCAAATTTTTGAGAGGTGGATGAATTGGGAACCTGATCACCACGGTTGGTCTGCATACATAAAATTTGAACTCAGGTACAATGAAGTGGACAGGGCCAGGGCCATCTTTGAGAAATATGTGCAGTGTCACCCCACAGTGAAGGCTTGGATCCGCTATGCTAAGTTTGAGATTAAGAATGGGGAGATTCCCAAGGCTCGGCGATGTTATGAGAGGGCAGTTGACAAACTTGGGGAGGATGGGCAGACGGAGGAGCTCTTTGTGGCATTCGCAGAATTCGAGGAGCGCTGCAAGGAGTTGGAGCGAGCAAGGTGTATTTATAAATATGCCCTTGACCATATGCCTAAGGGACAGGCTGAAGATCTCTATAGGAAATTTGTTATGTTTGAAAAACAGTATGGTGATAGAGAGGGTATTGAAGATGTTATTGTGGGCAAGAGGAGGTTTCAATATGGGGAGGAAGTCAAGCAATGAATGACTGTGTTATGAAGGTGTGAGTTTTTTTTGTTGTCTGGTTACTGATAGTACTTGTATTAAGGAAAACGAGCATATTTGTGCCTTGATTGTAGAGGGGTTGCAGTTAATTGGTCCCTCTATTTTTGTATAGTTGTAAATGTTATTAGTTCCTGTCCATGGCAGGATACTTACAACCATGGAGTTCAATTCTTTAATTATTTCAGTCAATCAGTGTAAAGAATTAAAAATTTTAGGCAAAAAATTTCTAGTGTATATTTATTTTATATTTTATTTAATCATAAAACATCATTTTCCTTCATTTCTATTGACTTAAATTGAAAATAATGAGTAAAAAATTCAATTTACTTTGTATAAAATCAAATTTTTGTACATTCAATATATTAAATAAATTGTCAGTGTCACATCACCAGCCAGCTTGATATAATTCATGCAACCGGTTTGTACTGGCATATACGATGTTTTCATTTGTAGCTTTAAATATTAGTTTACAGCCAAGAACAAGCACAATTTCAAAGGAAAGGAGGGACAAAGTATTAAAAAAATAATAAATAAAGATAGGTAGAATATTTTAACTTTAAATATTTTGAGTAAAGGCAAGGTAATTGCATGGGTTGAATAAACGTGTTCTTGTTTTATATTTATTAGAATGTTCGGTTTTTATATAGAATATTAACTTACATCTTGAGTGTTAATTTGTATTCTAGATGTAATATTTTTTTGTTTACAAAATCAACAAAATCTTTTCTTTAATATGTTATTTCAAGTCAAATAGTTTTTCTCTAAACTTGTTTCTTTAGAATAGTAGCATTATGACGAGTGTGTTTTCTTTTTCATTTTTTTTTTTAAATTTTAAAAATGATAAAAATATCATAAATATAGCATAATTTTTTATTTATTTTAAATATGTATACAAATGGAAGTGATCTTATTTCATATTAATATTTTCTTTTATCAATTCATTTATGTTTTTTTTTAGTATTTTCATGTGATAACAATGGTCATTTTTGTCATTTATGTTGATGGATGCTGAGCGTGAACTTATAGCATTATAGTCTTAGACATTGTCATCATTGTGAGATTCTTTAGTTGTAGTATTAGGAAATTGTACTAAGCCATTGATAGTTTTGGGGAAATAAATATTGATGGAAATAGAAATTATTTTATGATCACAAATAGAAATGTGAAAGTTAGTGAGAATTTCTTAGCACACACCTTTGTATATTCTTGAACTACATATAAAATTTCATGAACAGTATTTCCATTTAATGCATGGAATGCACTAACACCATCTTTGAATGGATTCATGAATATCTAAATGAAAGAAAGAGAATTCATGTGTTGCATACACCTCACATGAAGCTTGATATAAATCAACTTCCACTAAAATAGATTGATAAAGTATATCATGAGGAATGTTTTTGGTGACCATAGAATCATTTTTAAACAAACAAATTCATTATTCCTTCTTTATAGTAATTAAAGCAATTGTTTCATGGGCATTTGATGACAACTATGTATTTTCAATAGTTTGTTCATATTGTATGTTATACATTGCAACACTTCTTTCAACATGAGTGGTCTATGAATGAAATTGGATTTTTATTGATATTTAATCTTGACCTGAAATTATAAAGTTGAGCAAATATGACATTCTTCATTTTGAAATGCCTACATTATTATAATTCTCATGAATTTTTGAATATTACACATAATGCCAATTCTCCTTCATCCTCCTCTCCAATATTTACACCTTGCTGAAAAAAGATATCTCCCTATTGGCATTTTGCTACACAAAAAAACCTTCGACTACTAAGGCTAGCCATGTTAAGTTATGTGATCAAGTAGATTGTTATCTATCTCCATTGATATCATTAATTAACCTAGACATTAAAATTGCACAAAATTCCTTGTCAAAAAATATTGTACAAGATTGTGTACATGCACTTTGAGCTCTATGGATGAACTTGCACGTTTCACTTGGAAATTTGTGCATTTTTAAGGAGTTACTTAACTAAGTCAGTTGTTTGTATCTATCAATTTTATCATAGTTTATCAGAAATGTTTTTCATTGATCTGTTTAGTTGTGAACTATCTTAGTTAGAATTCTTAGTATGTTTTTGCAGAATGCCATGGTTATAAACTTTTAATAGATATTGTATTTATAAAATTTCATAGTCAAGCAACTTTAACAATTTGTGCTCAACTCTTGTAAGCAAGATTTCCTTTTTCAATTTAATCCATTTGTCCATATATCATATGTTACTACAAACCATCTTGTTTATCAAAACATTACCATCATTATACTGATTTCACATTTTCTTAAAATGCAAAGATTTATTGGCTTTTGGTGGGACCGATTTTTACTGAGTGCACCAAAACTGCCATGTCCAAAAATGGGTCTTCATTGACAACTATTTGTAAGTAGAAAAATAAACTCTAAAAAGAAAGTTTAGAAAATTATTATCAAACATAGTCCACATCCACCAAGTATTTTTTGAGACCCCTCTATATGATGGGTGAATGCCCATTTGAGCTACATATAAAAGAGCTTAAGAAAAAGAATTGAAGCCATTCACTTACTTTGGAAACGAAGACTTCCAAAAATACAATTGTTTTATTAGAGTACACCACAAAACTACAATTTTCTCAAGTTGTTGTAACTGTTGGATTGACCATTAGATACTCCATTCATAGACAACTTATTTTTGCTTCTCAAGAAATTTCCAATATCCTTAAGTACCTGCAAAACCAAAACAAAAAATTGACTATTTTGTGTAAAAATTACTACTAGATGAAAAAGCTGGAGCTTGTCTACCATACAAATGAAATCTCTCCCTAGCATAGTTTGACTATAGAACAAGAGTATTAAGACAACCTAATTTACTACACAAAGGCATAAATTTTGACTAAGCTAGATGAACCAAAAATGTATAAATCATTTAATCTAAGCACATTCCCTAGGGAATTTGACCAATACAATGATAATGTTAAAAAACACACAAGCATGCTCTTCATTCTTTTCCAACAAGATTTTAATTGGGAAATAGATATTTTGAAAGTATAAAAAAACATATCTCAACATATATTTCGTTAATAACACAAGAAATAAAAGATTTCAAGGACAAGTGCTCCCCAAATAGAGAAAGTGGTTTTGAGATTCTTTTTATGGAAATCAACAATATAAATTTATTTAATACATAATAGATAATAGCATTGACATAAAGTGACTTTTCCAAACCAGTTATCTATTTCTCCTATCCCATCACAAAAAGATACTATAATATTCAAATTTCTAGGTTATAAGATAAACATCAAGCAAACATTTGCGTACTTGGCTAAGATACATGAGATACAAAATCAAAATACTCTCCTAAAATTCATGCAAAGTTCATATAAAAAAGTTGTTTGATGGTGGAGCAAGCTTAACATAAAACAAAAACAAAAATGTCTAAAATATTAATGGTTATAAGTATGGTAGTTGCTGAAGAATTTAAATATATGTAGAAAAATTCATAGTGAAATTCTACTTCTAACTCTACTATTTGTTATGAGTAATTCCTCACATACTGAATGCCCATAGGGTGTTGCGTGGTGTTAGTTCATCCATCAACAAGCCAAGTAAATAATTTTATCAGAATCTATTATTCTCCTAGTTCTATTGGTCACGATATCCTTCGTGAAGTTCTACTTCTACCTGTGCTACTTGTTATAAATAATTTTCAGGTCATGATATCCATGGTGAAGTTTTGCTTCTGCCTGTGCTACTTGTTGCAAGTAATTTTCACATACTGAATACCTTAAGGATTGTGCATAGTGTTAATGGTTATAAGCATAGCATTTTCTAAAGAATTTAAACATATATAAAAAAACAAATTACTACAACAATAACAATAATAGAGTCTGTTAATACACTATTCAATCTTTAGCTGATGTAAGATCATACCTCTTTTTATAAAAAGAAGAAATTTGAGGGTGCAAATTCTATTAGAAAAAAGTATTTTTAATTTTGAAGATTGCATTTTTCATGCAAAAACTGTGAAAGTGGAGAGAAATTAAGAAAAATTAAGTTTATGTCATTCACATTGATGATTATGAACACAAGTTACATCAAATTATCTGGAAACCCCCCAAGAATTAAAGTTGAAAATTTTGCAGTGTACGCAATTGCCTTTCAAATACAATATAAAATTTCCACTTTTACCAAAAAAAAAACATGCTCAAACAACATTGTAGTGCTTTGACAAGCTATATGATCATACAAACTAAAGCACACCCTTTTTACCTCAAAACAAATTTAACAATAGTCATTGATTTCATCATATAGTAAATAATGACATGCATCCTATATTTATTAGATTCAATAAGATGAGGTTAGTACTAACTCACAACCTTACACATAATATTTGGCTTTCTCTCCTGATCTAAGGGTTTAAAAAAACGAAGCTTACAATTCGTTTCAGAATTTGAATCAGAGCTAACCAATTGTGTATAGAAAAGTTGAGAAAAAAATATAGAAATATTGGAGCAAACATAATAGCCAAACAATGGAAGTACAAAGTAGTGGTGCTAGTGGATATCGAACATCCATAACTTGTCAATCATTTGATGGAAATGCTAGGCCATGTATGCCCTTCACCTTTCTTTCAATTCCAAAATTTTGATGTTTGGTATGCACTACAATAATTGATAATTGATAAATTTGTTATATATTTGATATGAAATTATATAGTTATATTGTTCACTCATAAACTTATGATTCCAATATAGTGAAAGTTACTAAAGTTAATTTCAAAGTGTAAATTTTGTTTTATTGATTTTGTTCTCTAATGTTTTAAATCCATAGTTGAGGAGGGAATTAGAACATGATTTTTTTAAAAATGTTCATATATGCAGACATCATCAGCATCAGATTGCTCCATCTGAAATTCATAAAAAAACATGTACATGAAATTCATAATGGAGGAAGCTAAAAGTCTTAAACAGTGTACAAAATGTTGGTGAGTACGGTGTTTGTGATGTTGTGAACAAGCTTTCATAAGAGATATCTTATATACGATTGATGAGTTAGAAACCTCGTAAAAGTCATATAAACACTCTATGGTCTATTTGCTTGTCATCTACTATGTAAACATTGTTAAATGTTTTTAATATGAAAACTGCCAATATGTAGATCAAATAATTATAGACTAGCAGTTGGACTTGATAAAATGTAATAACCCACCTTCTTTAACCCAACAAAATTTGACCATTCTTTTTTTTTGTTTGTTTAATTTAATCATTTGTGTTTGATTCAATCGCATACTCTGAGCATCCATCCATTAGGATTAGGCATTCATCCATCTGGGATGAGCATCTAACCATACGGGTTAGGCATCTGTCCATATGGGGCAGGAGGTTTCATCTATCCAATACGGGATAGGCATCTACCCATACGGAGTAGGCATCTATCCAATTAAGATAGGAGGTGATCTGGCCAGAGACTTAGACTCATCGGGACCATTCAGGTCCTGAGTCACTCACTAAGTACTACACTCCTCTAATAGGAGTGCACCGAGGTCACCGTCCTTAGGAGTAATCAAAATAACATAATACAAGCTTGAATTCTGCCTCATAATTTGGCTTAAGGCCTCGGGAAATCAAGCAAATCCATTCAGGATTCCTTCCAAGTATGCATTGAATTACTTTTTCCTTTTTATTATACTTATCTTTCAAATTAGGATTCTACTCAATCCTTCTCCTTACCAAGCCTAAACCCCACCCACAAACACCTGAGTACTAGGGACAACTCCGTCCCTAGACTGCCTACATACCCGTTTCGGCACGAGATCAAGGTGTAAAGTATGTAGTTCTATTTCTACTCTATGGTTTGATGTAAACTGATTAGTGGGTATGCAACCCTTTCTAGGGTCAATGTCCCAGACAATTTCTCTGCAGTTGCTACCCACGGTGGTAGCGCTTAAGCAAAGGCTCAAGATGGCCTATTGCTTGTGGCCTAAAACAACTAGATCCTAATACCTATCATAAGCGTCACCTTGACCAAATTGTCAATCGTCAAAAACTCTTCGAGATTAAATCGATTTCATAAAAGCATTTCACTCAATCAACCTTAAGGGGGTTTACTATCGTTTAACTCAGTGGATGTAAAATCATTTAAGGGTTATCTTATTAGATTATCGATCCAAGGGGGATTACCGCCCCTTGGATTTTAACTTCCAAATGTCCCTTATTACTCCACGACGATTTATAGGGATGATACCACAAATGTCGTTGATGCAGCGTTATTAGGCGTTAAGTGCAGTAGTTCAACACGATGGCATTACACATAAGCGTGACCCAGAGGCACTGTATATACCGAACGCTGCTAGGTTTTGGTTTTTCGACTTCCTTTATTTAGTTTTCTAACTAAGAAGCTTATGAAAAACATCATGCTTGAAAACAATTATGAATTGAACGTATATAATTAGACATTGCAAAGCTTATCTAATTGAACAACTACTTGATGGATCACGTGGAATAAAAATCATAACTAAGTTGTTTAATATTCAAAACTTGAAATATAACTTGCATAATAATGACAATTATGAAACTTGAATGTTAATAATTGAACGTGTAACTTGCATGAAGATGAAGAAAATGTAACTTTGTCATCAATAAATGCAAGTAAAGTATGAGAAATTCGCATGAAGCAAGGATAGTGTAAGTTACATGCAAGGTTAAGCAATGTGTTGATTTCTACCATGAGAATAATCGCTTATAAAGTCACTAGTCCCAAAAATAGAATTTAGCTTAGACATTTGGTTCAATTCATATTAATATGAATTAATTGCTAAGTGAATCTTAAATAGTTTGTAAAAATCTAATTATAAATTTTGGTATAATTTAATTTACAAATTATAAATTTGCTAAAGATAAATTAATTATAAATTTACTAAGGATGATTAAATTTTAAATTTACCTAAGTTAAATTTTATTAAACTAAAATTTGGATAAAAAAAAATTAACAAAAAAAAACAAGTTGTCGTGAGTTTGATTTTTTTTTGAAATGGATTTTAAAAGGCAAGTGGGAGTGGGGCCCATGGGTCCCATCACCATTGCGGACCTGTGGGTATAGGCCCGCAGTGATGAGGGGACCGCCGCGGTCCCCTCCACTACCCTGCGGCCACTGTCGTAACAGTGACCACAGGTTAGTGGAGGGTACCACTCCCCTACGTAGGTAATAACTCCGCTCCCCTCTCCTGCGACGGTCCGTTATTCCATGCAACGGACGAAGTTACATGTACGGATTTTCTTTGTACTGTTTCGTGCACTATTTCAAATATATTTTATTTTGCATAAATTTTAATAATATTATATATATATATATATATATATATATATATATATATATATATATATATATATTTCATTCCAGTTTATTTAATAGCATAAAAAAGTAATATATAAACAGATATATGTATAAGAGGGAAAATGCTAATGTAAAAATGAGAATAATAATTTAATCACAGGGATGAAATAAAACAGAGAAATAATTTGTTTCAACGATGTATAGATAACCAATTTATCACAGAGATAGGTAGATGATTATGCTGAGAAAAACAAAGCTTTCAAAGAAGATTTTCAGGAGCTAATATTCACAGAGAGGGATTTATATTTTATTTCCACAGAGAATAATGGATATAGTGAAGTTTATATTTTATTTCCAAACATTTTTCTGTTCATAGAGAAGTAAGACTGCTCTTAAGGAATTAAGATTTATGATCAAATCTGCATTCAGAGAGAGAAATGGATTTTTACTCACAGGAAAAAGAAAAAGAATATTTAAATAACTTTATATGCAAAAGATCAAACTTGTATTCGCACAAAGGTAAGATTATTCACAGGGAAGTAAGATTTAATTAAAGAAATGAGATTTACATTCAGATTTCCAATCCAGTAATGAATTTAAGAGAAGAATAACAAGGACAAGATTCATACACAAATGGTTATCATTTAATCACACAAGAAGATTTTTAATCTCAAAAAAAGAATTTTAAATAAGGGAAATATGATTTTTGCATAGATCTAAAAATCTTTGGAAAATCAAAAGCAAGATCTGATATATATATATATATATATATATATATATATATATATATATATATATATATATATCTTTTACATGTATTATATGAAAAGTACTTTTATCAATATTTATCCCTAAATAAGAAGAAAAGATTTGCAATCTAATTTATATAAAGGAAGATCTAGAAGCTATATTTTTTGATAATACACATTTTTTTCACATGTAAATGAAAGATGACAAAAGAAGAGAACTTGGCTTATCGAAGCTCGATGTTGAATCCTTTCCAATCTTCTAACTATCCTTTTTAGATCCTTCCTTGCAACTTGAGAGAAATCTTCAAGAACAACTTAAGAATCCTACAACTAAAAATATGACTGCCAGAGAAGATCCTACTACTAAAACTTGGGAAATTTCTTCAAAACATAATCAACTCCCTTTTTTGAAAACTTGCATACAATATATAGGAAAAATCCCTAAATTCCACTATCTAGAGAAATTAATTAAAAACGAGATTCTTTTCCAGTGTTGGACTCATGCAAATTGATTAAAACCTAGTGGGGGAGTTACATGCAAGGCATTGAAGATTCCTCTAGAAGCTTCTAATTCCTCCTACAACATGTGCCATAATTGGGAGTGGGAAAATAAAATAAAAATAATGCCTTTTGAATTATATTCTCCAAGTGTGTGTGTGTGTGTCCATTTTTATTCTTTTATAATATTTATTCAACCATTTTTAATAGCTCAACCAAAAATATAATAGAATTGCATCAAATCAAAAAGTGATAAAGGAGGGTTGTGACATAAAAGTCCAATTTGTACTGTCGATAGCAATTTATCAGATTAGAACAATGTAAACCTATTCCTTATGTAAAATTTATATCTGATCAGCTCCAAACAATCTGATCAATCTCCTCCACCTTCAATACTCCATTTTTTCTTCTCATTCAAATAGTGTGCCCAATCTAAAACTACTGAGTTTTTCTGCCCATGGAATAGTTGAGGCGAGCAGAGTGCCCTTCATGATTAATCTGATAAAAATCCCCTTTTCACTATATGCTTTGATGGATGTCTATAACTTGATCGTAGCTTTCATTTCATTTACTATTCCTTCCAGTACTTAATAATTGCTTCTGATGCAAGAAAAACATGTTATTTCTTTGTAGTTTCTTAACTAGTTTCTTGATATTGTTCATTTTTAAAAATCATGTTGCAATCAAACTTGTTAATAAGTAATGTAAATTTAAAATCAACCCAAGCTCATACAGAGTAAGCCAAAAATTTGTGTGCAATTAATTATTTTTTTAGCTTATATTAAAAAATTAAATTAGTACAAGAAAATATAAATGATATGAATATTTTCTTTATTAAGAGTGGAATATTTCAAGAATGCATTACAACTCCTCAAGATATGTATTAAGAGTAGAATAATACTTTAAAGATGATAATTCCATCTTCAAAAATTACATATATTTTAAATATCGACATTGTATCTATAAGATCAACATAATTTTTTCAGTAGAGATTGCAAATTCATATCCCATAAAACTTGGGGTTAGTTGTAGACATCTTAATGGATCAAATCCAAAAGTTTTTACTCTTCCTCTTGATAATTCTTCCCATAAAATATCCACATTTGAGTTATTAAACCTGAAATGAATCAAAACCCACAAAATTCAATTAAAAAATAATAATTGTATGGCAGTTCAGAATTTCGAGGACATTTTACCTTCCATTATAAAATGCATATGGCTCGTATAACATGTTCATGTACTGAGTTTGTCGTATATATTTGGCACAAATGCATTTCTCTCTATCCCACATGTTTGCAACAAAGGAGGGAAACCCATCTATCTGCATAGTGGGTATATATCAGTAATATATATATAATTAAAATGTAATATATAATTAACTTTTGCACAACATGAGTCATTACCATATCTGCGTATTTAATGTCTACGTATTATATTTCGGATTCATTTCACTCCTGTGAAGCCATGCACTTGTCACTACACCTATATCCTCTAAAGCTCTATATATTCTTCAATCTGATCTGCCACTAGTATAGTTAAATTGAATGATAGTAATACTCAAAAGATGTACAGATGCAAAGGGATTTATTTCAAAATCGCAAAGATTAAGCTAAAGTATGCCCGAAATGATAGTAATACTCAAAAGATGTACAGATGCAAAGGGATTTATTTTAAAATTGCAAAGATTAAGCTAAAGTATGCCCAATCTGAGCAGAAGAGAATTTAAAAATTGAATACAACACTAGATAAATTGAAGTCAGAATTTTAAATTAGATCTATCCAAGTCCAACTCTTTCTCACCATCAAAAAAGTAATCTGCAAAACGGAAATAAAGTACCCCATGAATCCAACTCCGTCATTAATCTATCAAGCCAAGTTTTAACCAAAATAGGTACCCACATCCTAATTCGACATTAGGACATGCATTCAAGCCATTGCATAAACATAATACCCCCCAAAAAAGAATTCAACATAAGTATCATTGAAATTGAATGCAGGAGCTGTGCAGGGGAGGGAGCCAACTGCCAACGAGGTTGCAAGCAATGTTGTGAACGCGTGGGACGTAGGGAGCACGCAGGCATCCACAACCATATCCACCATAGCGGCAAACATTTCACCAGGTGTTAGATGGGGGACCACTGCCACCCTTAAGAACACAAACCCTACCCATGTGTTTCCCAAGTTTTGTTTCGTGAGCTGCATCTTTTCCGGCCAACACAATCTTTCCCCGCCATAAAAATTGAATACGTACCAATGCCATGAGGGATGGTAATAATAGTTAGCATGTTTTCAATTCTGTTTGCCATTGTAAAATACCAAGAAAATATTTAACTACACCGAACTCTAATTTATTGGAAATGATTTTTTATTTATTTTATTTATTGTTTTTAATTCTAAATATTTTAATTTGATTATGCTAGATCATGCATTTTTTAATATAAAAAGTCCAATTAGAAAAGAATATGACAACTATATACTTTTTTGTATTTGTTTTATAAATAATTAAAAAAAGACTTTGTAATATTTTATCTCCCTAATTCTTATCATATCACCCGATGGGGGAATTAGAAAAGAATATGACTACTATTTACTTTCCTGTATTTGTTTTATAAATAATTAAAAAAGGACTTTGTAATATTTTATCTCCCTAATTCTTATCATATCACCCGATGGGGAACAATGTCTTTGATCTCCACCGAATCAATAGCCAATCTATTAAAATTTTATAAAATGAAAACAAAATCTATACATTGAACCACTAATTTAACAATATAATATTGGAGACATAAAAAATAATTTAGCTATGAAATATACAAGTACATAATTTAGTTTATATGTAACTTTTTTTTTATAATTATGTTCATAATTATGAGGCATCGGATATTTAATACTATGCGCTCACCATTATCTCATTAGGTTGACCTTAAGCTGGTTTAAAAATGATATGCATAGAAATACAAGAATTTAAAAAGAACACAATCTTGAATCATTGTTGTAAGTGTCTGTTTTGCATGGATTTCTGACATGGGTAAAATTTTTATATGAAACATAATTTTAAAATTCAAGAGTTTGGATAAATCTCACCGAATATGTATTTAAAATGGGTTTGGATAAATCTCACCCAATATGTATTTAAAATGAGGACGAGGCCAAGTTGCCACGTATTTCAATGCAACAATCAAATAAAATATTTTGTGGCAAAAATTCTGAGGTTAAGACAGTTTTTTAAGTCATTTTTTGAAAAAAATTTAAATTTTTTTTTTGGTCATAAGCAGCCACATTGGGACATGGGTTACCTGTTTTTAATGTGAACAACATAATTATGGCATTTACTAGTAATGGATGTAAACTAGATTGGAATAGTTTCAGAAAGTTAAAATATGTTTTTAATTTTGTTTTGTTTACTTTTCTAAACCCTAAATTGCTTGGATCATTTGCTCAATCCAAATATCTTATACAACAAATTTTAAAGCCTTGTCATGTTCTTGCGATAATGTTGCAATTCCATTTAGTTAGAAATGGCACCAATTTCACAGTATCCTGATTGGAACAAATCCCATTAGCCATTCAATGCTGCCAATTCACATTTGTGTCAGTAATAAAGCATATACACCATATAAGGAGATCTTGCTATAATTGCATTCCTAGGAATTTTGGGTGCACAAGCCCTTTAATGGATGTTCCACAGTCCCCATTGATGTATACTTGTTCAAATCCTCCTATTTCTATTGCACATGCTTTATTAGGTATAGATTTGCCTAAGGTTTAGGATCCAAGAAAACCAATCAAAAAAATAGAAAAATAGAAAATAGACAAGCTGAAGAAATCAGATTTTTGACCTAGATAACTATCAATTTTTTTCTAAAAAAGTCTTAAAAAGAACCGGGAAATACAAAAATTGCAATTCCTCAGAAAATTGAGATACAGATTTTGTAAATGATGGGCACAACATGTGATACAAATATATCAACATATTTGTATCATTGAGCAAAATCATGCGCTTTACCTGTATTTTTAATAGTACATAGCCATTCACGAATCCAATCTCTTAATCATTCAAAAATAGGTTGGAGTTATTTTTTTTAAGTTCAATGTTTTCTATTTCTTTGGTCAGTTTCTGAAAGCATTATATTAATAGTGTCAGAATCAGAGGAAAATCAACCTAGAAAAAATTAAAATATACAAGCTACTAGGAAACGGTTTTTTTTAAAATCCAGAAAGGAACAGGGAAATACAAAAATTTGCAATTGAAACTGGTTTTTATTATTAGAAGAGTGTCAGGATATTGAGATTAAGTGGAGATTTTGTAAACCACAAGAATAGAATTTGAGAATAATATATGAATATATTTCTAACATGGAAAGAAACATAGAAACCATTGCATTTGATAGAGAATGTGATACCAATGTGAAATGAATGAATTTCTAAAATAAACCATTTAAAGGATATATATAAAAAAACATTATTAAGTCTTACAAAATATCATTCTAGTATAGACGACGAGATAATTAAATTTCATTTCAGATAAGAAACATATGATGGGTTATGTTTAAAACAAGTTATTAACACATTTGTGGGTGAGAAATCTCTCGCTTAATCTTAATGGATGAATCAACAGAAGGTTAACAGTTCCAACCCAAATAAATAAAAGATAAGACCATGCAGAGGGATCTAATACTTGGGATAGCATGGTTTTCTTGTTTTTCCTTGTGCCGTGTCATATTTGATTTTGTCTATAATGCACAGACTATCAAATCTCTCTGCCTGTGAAGGATGCATTACAAACTTGAAAAACAATTCCTTGATAATTCCAATCATAAAATGTTTCAGAAACAACAACCAGATAAACTAAAAACAAACCTGGAAAAGCTTGATATTGTTTTTTGTTTTTCTCCTGTCTTAATTTCGTCACTTTTGACAATAATATTAACCCTGATTTCTGGCGATGTTGAACCATATGCACGATAATTGTTAGCTGGTAGAGCTATTGGATGACAAGATATAAACGCGTGGAACGCAACAAACACGTGGGAAGGAGTAGCAATATCCATCTGCATGACCGGTGCCTTTGCCAACTACTCACGGCGGGCCTTTTTGGAAAGCCCCAAAGTAATATGTTATCTTTTATAAACCTTTCTGGAAAGCACCAAACTAAAAATGAAACCTGTTCGGATGAAATTTCCCCAACCAGAAAACAACCATAGTTTAACGACGTGAGACAATTCCGGTGGGGGCGCAACCCCACAGGGAATTGCCTATCGGCAAAAGATATAGCAATTTATACAAGTCCCAAACATTTGAATATCAATTTCACAAATCCTAGGTCTATTTAAATGCATGTAATAGTAGCATTAACTGGCTGAATAAAATTATGTTTTACTTGACAAAAAGACTATCACCATTGTTGTGGTAACTCAGAGAAAAGGTACTGGGTGCCAAGGCAGAGCATATATCACAATTTTTATATGGAATTAAATGGCACTTTATGCCTGTGGTCATCGTTATGGTGATAAGCGATAAGAGGAAAAATTGTAAAGTTTGTTGAATTGGATTGTGCTACCTTCAAACTGCTGCTCAAATTGCTGCTCAAGATCAGAGCACATATGATCATGGTTAGATGTGCTGCTACAAGTTTGGAGATAATATTTCAAAAATATTACAAACCTATAAAAAGAAATATAGGTAATAACCAAGAATCTAAGTGACAAATTTATATAAAAGGAATGTAATATGTATTCTTCATATCCATATAAAGTCCTTTATTTGTGAATATTTATCAAAAGCATTGAATATGTATTGTACCTTTCGTTTTGGGGCATACAATGAATCTATTCAACGAGATGATTAAATGATTATTAACCATATTACTGTTATATGAAGTAACAGTTGAATGTTATATGAATCTCTCGATGTACATTTCAAACTGATGATGTATGTGATAATATAATTTGGTCATTAAGGGTTAGCTAGGGAGCTCACCAACTCTCCCCGTGGAATAGGGAGGCCGCACTTACTAATTACCGAGATGGGCCTGCACACCAGGTAAACCCTATCCTTCCATTATCTATTAAAGGTAATACGCATTTACTTCAGACGCTTCTTCTTTTTAGATAGATTGGACGACTCCTTTGATCTCATTATATAGAACATATCACTAACATATTAAACAAACATTATGGAGAATACGTGAGAATAGGGTATAAGCACTAGGGGATGTAGCTTTAGGGTTTACTCATGGATGTCAGACAAGGATGGCAGCTATACCAAGCTTACAAAGAAACAAGAATTCAAAGTTTGTGTATATGAAAGTCATTGAGCATGGTAAATTTTGGCAAGAGGCAAGGGAAAATCCTACAAATGGCAAAAGCCTAATATAGAGGAATACACTAGAATAGGGTATATGCACTTAGGGATACATTGCTTTAGGGTTTACTCATGGATGTCATGTTAGACAAGGAAGACAACTATACCAAGCTTACAAAGGAACAAGAGTTTAAAGTTTGTGTATATGAAAGTGTAACATCCTAAAATTGCACCCCTTGCAATTTTTGACTACATATGGGTCTTCGCCTTAGTGTTTGCACCCCTTGGCCTGATCAGAGACCTGAATATGTTCATACAAGTCAAAATCTGCACTTTGCTCAACCCTGCACCTCAAAGCCACCTTGATCCTGCCCCAAAATAGGGCAAGACTAGGACGTGGAGCCCTAGGACCCCCTATTTGGGACCTATTTTGAGGCCCTTCCCTTTGGCTCATCTAAAATTAAAGCAGGAAAATCCCCTCTATGTCAGCCCAAGTTGGAAAATCAGTCAATTAAACCCACTGGAAAGTATATAAGAGGAATTTTCCCTATCATTTGACATATAACATATACATACAAGAGGTCATCAAGAATTCAAGAGATCAAGCATTCAAGAGAAATTGAGAATTTTCAGTCTTCCTTCAAGCTTTGGAGCAGCAATAAAGATAAGATTTCAAGCATTGAAGAGGAGATCAACATTCTACTTCATGAAACCCTAATTCCATGTGGAGGCAAGCAAAACCTCACAAGGAGGTATAAGCATTTCAATTTCATTCAATTCAGCATCCCCTCTAAGAGGAGGATTTCTACTTTCAGTCCTTTCATTTACATTATTTCAACCACTTGGCTAATTCCAAAACCGGGGTTTGATATGAAGACAAACCCCTATTCCCAACACATTTCCCTTTCTTTCTGTGTGTAGGAAGTAGGTGCATAGTTGTACTTCTGGAATTAAGCTTTATTCGTAGAGACGAAAAAACCATTTTCGATGTGTCGAAAGTTCGGAGGACCGATAGGAGGGTGCCCTTGTCCGAACACACGGTCCCTGCAACTTTTGTTGGATTTCGTAGAGCAGCTCCGAATCATCTCAAACTTTTCAGATCCAGGTGCACGACTGAATCCCGAATCAGTAGCTCGCTAATTTCACATACTTTGTCTTCATTTCCAGCACTTAATCCTAATTCAATCAACCAACTTACAAAAGAGGGTCAATTGCATTTTAATCACAACCAATCTATTTAATATTCAATCCTTGCATCTTTTAGGATTTGATCTAGTAGATTTTCCCCCTCTATTGAATGTAAAGTCTCCCCAAGTGAAAATTGAACCTTAGTTAAGTTCCCACCTTTTCTCTAAAGTGGCAAATTGGCTAAGGTTCCCAATTTTCCACTTTACAGAAAGTCATTAAGCATGGTAAAGTTTGGCAAGAGGCAAGGGAAAATCCTGCAAATGGTAAAAGGCCAATACAGGCCATTATTATCGCCTGTGCATATTCGTCAAGGCTACTTAACACCATCACTTTTATGACAGATTGAGGATCAAATTCCAAGTAAATGGACTCATTCGATTATATGCGAAGTGTCATAGATTCTTAATAATGATGAATCCTTTGAGTTCAAGAACATATTTAGGGCAAATATATTCTCAAAAAACAACCACGCAACCCATAAACATGGCAAAATATTTAGGGCTTGAGGTGCCTCGGTCTCAATTGCTTTTTGCTGGGAGGAAGCACCCAAGCATTATGTTTGCACAATTGAAAAATTCAAAATATTTAACAACTCGAGAAAATATGATACATCATATAGGCAAAAAGACAAAATCTAGAAGAGCATGACAAAAAAAGACAAACAAATTGTACATCAAAGGAGTTTATATTGTGTTCCTTGCAATTGGAGAAAGTAGTGTCTTAGAGGTAAGTTGTTGAATTCAACATTATATATGGCATGCAGAGAGATGTAGAAACAAGCAACTGGACATGGAAGTTATTTCGAATGATTCTGAGCTAATTACTCTCAGTTAATGCCATCAATTGAAAATATTTGTTTTTCCTTAGCAAAATAGGTTCCTGCTTCAACCTCTACCAGCAATGTTTCCTCCACAATCAATATCAACTAACTTGGCTACATTATCAATATCTACTAACCCTCGTTTATAGGGTTCTTTGGTGAAGATTTATAGTAGGATCTTTTAAAAATTCCTTTTTTTGGCTTCATAAGCAAAATGCTTATCTGAGAGGACCCATAGTTTTTAAGATCAATTTTTTTGTGAATGATGATCTTATCATTTTCTAAATAAATTTTTTTATGATTGCTTATGCACTCACCACTGTTTGATGACAATCTTACTTATTTTGCAACTCTATTGTTCAAAGAGATGGTGAGGAGTGATATTGAAATTTCGGAGTGGGCAAAGTTCAAATCACTTATTTAAGGTTTCCTTTAATGTGTTATGTCATGAATGGAATTGCGATACATCATCTACATTAGAAAAAGGAGATATATAGAGAGTACTTGAGAAGATAATAGATCAAACTTATCAAAGTATAGTAATAAAACTAGGAAGGGTAAGATTTTGGACAACTAGCTGAAGCTATCAATATCACATACTTACAAGTCTTGATATAAGAACCGCAAATGAAAAAAGTCAAATAACTATTTATTTGTATACAAAAAATACAATAATATTTCATTTCATGTAACTCTTTGTTGTGTAGAAAAATTCAAAAAAACTATTCTTACATAAATTACTTTCAAAGCATCACAATTCTCATCCCCAGGATATCTAGAAAGATTACATTATATCAGTGTATCATTTAGCTACTTGCAATTTATCATCTAGATCTGTCCTACAAGATTCAAAGTTGGACCATCCTCCAATCTGGAGACAAAAACTTAAAAATTAAAAGCCCACCATAAAGGAAAGCAGTCGATTATGGCAGTGGTATGGTGATCATAGCAACCTATCAAAAAGTGGACTGCAAAAAAATCATTGCCCTATATTGGAAGGGCATTTCTGCAAATAATTGTAATAATTACGGTTGTCCACTAGGGCACTGTAGCAGTGATAAACCTACATATTTCAGATCCATTTTTTGCAAAGTATTCTTAATTTGCAAGCTCGATGAAGAGAATTTCGTACCTCTGAAAAGATATTCACATGTGACTACATAAAATGTAATACACACACACACACACAAATATACATATACATATACATATACATATATATACACACATATATGTGTGTGTATATATGTGTGCATGTATACATATATATACATATATACATGTATGTATATATATACATATATGTACACACACACACACATATGAGCTATCCCACATTAATAGTTCCCACTTTTGCCAACGAAGGAAATTGGCAAAAGTGGAGAATTTTTGTTTAGGGGGGCTTCAAACGAACTAGGGAGGTTCGAACGAACCCACCATCATGGGTTCGATCAAACCCCAGGTGGGTTTGAGGGTTCAATCGAACCCTATTTAATTTAATTTTTTTTTTTAACTTTTATAAAATCCAAAAATGACAGTTAAACTGTCATTTTCAAACTTGTGTTTTTCTGTGTCCAGAGGGGGTTAGAGCGAACTCGATGTCAGCACTACATCACCGTGCCCTGTCTACAACAGCCACCATGTCTCACCTTTCAGCTTTCGACCTACATTATTTCAGGTGCACAAAATAACCCTTTTTTGTTTAATAATGTCTTTTTTATTAAATTTATTTAAAAATTAATAAATAATTTGTTTGTTAATTTATTTTTTTAATTAAATAATTGTATATTTATTGGTTTTTAGCATTTTAGAAAAACTGTTTGATAATTTAATGTTTTGATTTAAATTTGTCAATTTCTTTTTAAAATTACATAACTGTATATGTATTTTTCTTTCAACTTAAAAAAAAAATGTTATGAAAAACTTAGAAAACTAAGGTAGTAAATTAGAACTTAGAAAAACATTAGCAAAAAAAATAAATTAGAAAAATGTTACAAATCTAAATATAATAAATTAAAACGTTAGAAAAATTAATAAATTTAAATTTTAAAAAACATTAGAAAACTTAGATAAAAAATTTAAACAAATTAGACAAAATAAATCCTCTACAATGTGACCCCTTTTCACATCCTATTACACACACAACATGACCCCTAACGACCCCTTAAGACCACATATGCCCCTGATGACACTATACGTCCACTTAGGACCATAGAGGATCGCATAGTGGATCGTAAGGGGTCACGCGTGGTCCTAAGGAGTTATGCATGTGTTCTAACACATGTGTGACCCCTTAGGACTGCATGTGACCCCTTATAAAAGCCTAGTGTGTATGACATACCCCTTAGTCCATTACATAGTGTCCTAAGGGGTCATATGTGGTCCTAAGGGGTCACCCATGTGTTAACACATGCGTGACCCCTTAGGACCACATATGACCCCTTATAACATCCTAGTGTACATATGATCCCTTAAGATCAGATGTACAATGTCCTAAGGGGTTGAATATGTGGTCCTAAGGGGTCACACATGTGTTCTAACACATGCCTGACCCCTTAGGACCACATATGACCCCTTATAACATCCTAGTGTATACACAACATTCCCCTTAGGATCACATAGTGTCCTAAGGGGTCACGCATGTGTTCTAACACATGCGTGACCCCTTAGAATCGCCTATGACCCCTTATAAAATCCTAGTTTGAACGACATACCCCTTAGTCCATCACATAGTGTCCTAAGGGATCATATGTGGTCCTAAGGGGTCACACATGCGTTAACACATGCGTGACCCCTTATAACATCCTAGTGTACACACAACATTCCCCTTAGGATCACATAGTGTCTTAAGGGGTCATATGTGGTCCTAAGGGGTCACACATGTGTTCTAACACATGCATGACCCCTTAGAACCGCATATGACCCCTTATAAAATCCTAGTGTGAACGACATACCCCTTAGTCCATCACATAGTGTCCTAAGGGGTCATATGTGGTCCTAAGGGGTCGCACATGCGTGACCCCTTAGGACCACATATGACCCCTTATAACATCCTAGTGTACATATGACATTCCCCTTAGGATCACATAGTGTCCTAAGGGGTCATATGTAGTCCTAAGGGGTCACACGTGTTCTAACACATGCGTGACCCCTTAGAACCGCATATGACCCCTTATAAAATCCTAGTGTGAAAGACATACCCATTAGTCCATCACATAGTGTCCTAAAGGGTCATATGTGGTCCTAAGGGGTCACGCATGTGTTAAAACATGTGTGACCCCTTAGGACCACATATGACCCCTGATAACATCCTAGTGTATATACGACATTCCCCTTAGGATCACATAGTGTCCTAAGGGGTCATATGTGGTCCTAAGGGGTCATGCATGTGTTCTAACACATGCGTGACCCTTGAGAACTGCATATGACCCCTTATAAAATCCTAGTGTGAACGACATACCCCTTAGTCCATCACATAGTGTCCTAAGGGGTCATATGTGGTCCCCCTTATAACATCCTAGTGTACATACGACATTCCCCTTAGGATCACATAGTGTCCTAAGGAGTCATATGTGGTCCTAAAGGGGACCACACATGTGTTCTAACACATGCGTGACCCCTGAGAACCGCATATGACCCCTTATAAAATCCTAGTGTGAACGACATACCCCTTAGTCCATCACATAGTGTCCTAAGGGGTCATATGTGGTCCTAAGGGGTCACGCATGTGTTAACACATGTATGACCCGTTAGGACCACATATGACCCCTTATAACATCTTATTGTATACAACATGTACCCCTTAGGATCACATAGTGTCCTAGAAGGGGTCATATGTCTAGTCATAAGGGGTCATGCATGTATGTTCTAACACTGTACATGTGTGACCCCTTATAACATCCTAGTGTTTACGACATATGATCCCTTAAGATCACATGTACAGTGTCCTAAGGGGTTGAATATGTGGTCCTAAGGGGTCACACATGTGTTCTAACACATGCGTGACCCCTTAGGACCACATATGACCCCTTATAACATCCTAGTGTACATACAACATTCCCCTTAGGATCACATATTAAAGATTTAATAATTTTATAATCATATGCCCATTACAAAAATACAATGACCTCTATTTTTTTGAGATATGGAGTTTAATAACAAACAATGTCAAAAAATTTAGAAAATTTACATTCAATTTTGTAGATCAATGCCCATGTTTTAGTGAATGTTAAAAAATTAATTTTGATATACACAAAAATATTTATACGTTACAATAAAATATAGGTCTAATTTTTTTCGTTATTGACTTATAGAAATTATATATCATGTTCTTGAATTTTTTTATGTATTCAAGATTTAAATGACAAATATATATATATCTATATATATATATATATATATATATATATATATATATATATATATATATATATATATATATATATATATATATATATATATATATGTTTTAATTTAGTAAAGTTGTATGTATATATCTTTAATGATCTCTCTCTCTGTGTCATGAAAATGATCTTCCTCTCTCTCTCATTAATGTTTTAATTTAATTTAAAATGTGCATGTATATATATATATTAATTATGCGAGAACTTCACATGTGTACATTTTAATTTTTAATGAGCTCAAGATTAACAATCTCTCTCTCTCTAGAATTTAACTGATTTTAATTTTTAATGTTTTAAATTGAATGCACTTCATGTGTGTGTGTGCTTACATATTTATTTTAACTTTATGACCTACCTAGATAGATGGTGTCCCATGATCCACCTGCACAGGCTCCTAATCAGGATCCACTTGCACAGGCTCCTAATTAGGATCCACCTGCACAAGCTCCTGATTAGAAGCCACACATTGATGATATAGATCCTCCACACCAGGATCCCCTATTGCTCGACATTGCTACCATTTTCTAGTACAGTGATCGTGAGTTGCATAGGTTGAGGGTCATATTAGATGACCCCCGTACTAATGGAGTGTACAAGAGTACATGCATGTCCATTTTTATAGTTTGCAGACATTGAGGGACCACTTAGTTTCTCACACCTCATTCTCACCTGAGGTTATAGAGGATAATAGACAGTTGAGGAGTGAGGTGAGGGGTCCTGATTCTTTTGCTGATGTGGTGAGGGTGGTCTCAAAGGAGACCATCAAGGAGAGATGCTTTCCACAATATTAGGAGAAGAGTAAGGTGAGAGGATATCAGGTCATGAGATGTATCGACCCACATGTTGCATCATTGATTTACCCACGCTTCTTAGGTTCCCATGGTCTTTATCATAATAATGACTAGATATCGTTATACTTTGCACAACAAGTATTTGCTGAGGTTCATTGTTAGACGAAACCAAACTACCTTGATATTCCAACATATTATGGACAGGGGAGGGGCAAGATTGCTGATAGAGATGCATATCATAGGCAAGATAGAGCTCTGCCTAGACACAGGGACCTATTGGCCAAAGATTTATGGCAGTAGTCCCAGCCCTCTCCCCCATAGAGGATCACGTTGTGATTGCTTCTCAGAGAGAAGCAACTGAAAGGATTGGACAGATTGCATCAGTAGCAACCACCATATCATCTGACAAGTTGGGCAGATATATGATGAGCAGACCACGTTCGAGATCATCCACAAATCATGCATCTTCTAGTCACGGGGTGGCTTCAGATTCAAATGATCAATATATTACTGCTGGCATCCCCTCCCCAGATGAGGTAGCAGCTATAGTCGGAGGTAGTATACATGTACAAATGTCGTAGTATTTAGCCAAGGACATGCTACATTCTTACCATTTTCTTTCATCTTGACATGGGATACCATTGGCTGCTGTTAGAGAGGATAATCTCAAAGATGGGCAGGCTACGACTGCATCAACGCATACCCCGAGGCAGTCACAACATTATCATCACTCTACGCATGCTCTGGGCACTGACCCACCTATAGATCACTCTGTTGCTGTAGAGGAGGAGATATGAGCTGATCAGGTTCATTATACAGATGAGGGATTGGATTCATTTGAGGAGAAACTTTGAGGTTTGAGCCATACTGGGTTTATGGATATGATACTACAATCAGACACTTCATCCACGATGCCTCGTCATCTAGTTAGCCCCTTACACTCCTCGGTCCATTGTACAGCCAGAGAGAGATATGCAGGCACGAGTGATGTGGTTGATATGATCACAGGACATGATCAGACTATACAACCTACTCTTGATACATAGGTATGTACATACATGTGCGTTTAAATTTTTACAAGACATGTATATGTTGTAATGTATGATAAATATATATGTAGATCATTTAATAAATAATAGTTCTAAGTTAATTTGTATCATTTAAATTGATCTTGGACTAATCCTTAAACACACACACACACACACACACACACATGTGTGTGTGTGTGTACGTATAACAGTTAGCTCATGTCACTCCTAGCTTGAGCTTTGAGCGTGTGCGTAAGAGATTCTTTCGATGTTGTTAGTGGACAAGTTAGTTATGGTTTTTTGTATATATATGTACATGTATGTATGTGCGTTACAATTTATATTTTAATTTTAATATAACTAGATAGTCGGATTTGATGTACATGTGTCTAGAGTTCTATATTTAATATTTAAATAAATTCTACTTTTGCAAGGGTCTATTGGACATCCAGAATCTCACCAGGACTCTCCCTCAGATGGTCGCTCTGTTCGTGGCCGACATGATGCATGTTGATTTGCTGGACTTTATAGCTCATTTGTTTGTCTTTTTATATATACATGTACATTTTAGACTTTCATATTATATATTCATGCATGTATGAAGTTTAGACTAGATTATACTTTATAAAGTTTGTGTTTGATCAGATTATATATTTCATGCATGTATGTTAGATTATGTGTATTTTATACAGTTTGTGTTTGATGGAATGGATTATATATATCATGTGCATGTATGGTTAGATTATACTTTATATATGTATAGTATGTACATTTGATCCTAGATTAAATATATCACATCATTTGTATTCAGATAATTATATATGATTGAATGCACACATGTTATATTACTTACACACTTTAAATATATATGATTGAATGCACATGTTCTCTAAAACTTCCAAATTTATATATATCTGTGACTGAATTTACATGTACATGTAGATAGATTAAAAAAAGATTGACATGTTTATAATTTAAATTTTAAATTTTAAATTTTACTACATGTAACATGTATATGATAGATATGCATTAATTTAAAAGAATTTGTGAACAATATATATCCACTCCACTGTGCAAGCCATGAACAATATAAAAATCACACTTGTTCATATCAAATGAACAAACTAAAGTTAATGAACATATTCAATAATTTAAATTCTAGGTGTACTAAATAGTTCACACCATGTACTTCTAGGTACATATAAGTTAAATAGTTCACAACACATCACTTAATGGTTCAGACCGCTCTTCTTGATTATTATACACATGTCCTAATTTAATATCAAATTTACACATGTACATTCTAATTTAAATATGAATTAAATTTACGTGCATGTGCATTTTTAATTAAATAAATACATGTCCTTATTTACTTTACATACATGCTTTAAAATTATTTTAACAACTTACAAATTACATATGCATACATGCATTTAGAATTAGATAGACTATACATCCTAATCAACTGCATACACGAGCCTTAACATATTTTCAACTCATCCACATGTCTCAATTTATTTTACATACGTGCACATAAGTATTCTTTAACATACATAAAAATTAACTTCATACATCCTAATTTAATATAATTGAAAATTTCATATTTAACTAAACAATATATGGTCCACACAAGCCATATATATATATATATATATCAAATATTAAATTCAAATGTTTATCCAAGTTTCAAAACAAGTTAAGTTCTAATTTATCAAGTATTAATTCAATTCATGGGTTGAACCACATGTACTTTGGTTTACTAAATAGTTCATACCACATCAAGTGCTTCAGAACACTCTTCAATAACACTTAATATTTTGTCATGATCTTCACTATCTAGTCTCCACTTTTGAGACCACCCGCGACGTGGAACTGTTTGAAGAATTAGGCCAACAACAATGACCAAGTGGCTATACTGATATACCTTGTTGTCAATTTGGTATTCAGTGAAATAAATCCCATGTTGAACAATTTTAACTTGTTTGAAATATGTCCCTTGCACTACAACTGAGCCCGCATGTACATGTATATAAGAAACGAGAAATTAAAAATTTGCATATAAGCGATTTGTGTACATATAAAAATGAAAACATGTGCAGATGTGTGCATGTTTAAAATAAATTTATTTAAAATAATTTAAAAATGTAGATTGAATTAGTTCAAACTTGTGGGAAAGGACACTCCATCGCTCATTTAAGATTTTGTTAACTTCTTTATCTCTTCTGTGCAACGCAATAAATAATAACTAACACCTTCTATATTTCCATCTTTTTCTATGACTGCAAAAATATCTCCTACAATTTGAAATAAGTTAAATAAATTTTAAACATCATGTACTCGATTTAAAACTTATATATATAATTTATTTACATGTACACTGTATATGGTGAAAATGGATAACAATAATAACAATATTGAAAGGCTAAATGAATTCAACCACAAAACCCTAGCCTAACAACAACAAAGATCCACCATAACATATGAAGATTACCTAAGACAATGCAAATCAAATGAAATCACAAAGATTATACCATCACATGTCCAATAGGGTTTTGATCTCCATTCTTCCTATCTCCATTGATCTTGCTTGATATATTTGCTCTCAGATTTTATGTGCACAAGAGCTCAACAAAGAACGGAATGTGGTTGCAAGTAGGATCGTAGTGTAGTCAAGTGCATAAAAGATGATTAGAATGATTGATTAGGGTTTGATAATGAAGGAAGCATCTCCTTATATAGAAGACACTATATTAAATGGAGGGATAAGATTGAGAGGTGTAAAAGGAGGTCAACTATGATTAGAGGGTAGGTAAAAGAAATAATAAAATAATGAAAGGGGTAGGTAGTGTATGAATTAAGAGATGAATGACACGTGTCATGGGTAGAAAAGGTTAATGAATTAATTAAATAAATAAAGATTTATTTAATTAATAGAAGAAGTGGGATAATTAAATAAATAAGATATTTATTTAATTTAAGAAAAGGATAATTTAAATAAATAAATGTATTTATTTAAATGAGAAATAAGGCCAGAAGAGGATAAATGAATTAATTAAATAAATAAAGATTTATTTAATTAATAGAAGAATTAAGCTTAGATAATTAAATAAATAAAATATTTATTTAATTAGACATGACAATTTTGGGTGTCTACATTTTGCCCCTCTTTGAGACAATGCAGCTTGTCGCGTTGTTTCAAAGAAGATAAGATGAACTGATACAGAGTTGCCCCAAGATGGGAATGATATGCCCCCTCGAGAGATTGGATGAAAATGTCTGAAAAGATCGTAGACAATCTCTCGATAAGAAAGACGTGATAGAATGGACTGACTGGATAATGTGACAGAGTCACGGGATAATGAAGACTGACTTGGGAAACGAGGGCTAGGGCAGTCTATAAGATAGACCACGAGGGAAATGCATCCTCATTGTCATCTACACCTCCAAGAGATTAGAGTGCAGAGAGAGAAAAGAGCAGCAACAATCAACAACGATGGCTTTGGTTCACATATTCGACCGCGTTTGCCGATTCCAGAGGCCAGCAGAGGCAGGAGAGCCAGTAAGTACCACAAAACCTCCTTGTACTTTGATGCATTTATTGTTGTCATTAATGCATACTAGGTAATGTAATAAATGCGCTTTTATGTCAGGAAAATGTGTTTTTGTCCAAAAATGTGAATTTGTGTCTTCTAGGTCAAATCGGCAGTTCTGTGATGAACATACGTTGTCGATTGGATAAGCTGTTGAGAGGATACACTCAAACAAGTCCTCTAGGGAAGACTAGGATAAATCAAGGCACTTTGTGATGAACAGTGAGTACCAAGATATAGTACTTTGTGATGAACAGGGAGTACTAAAATATGAGCAGCACTTTGTGATGAACAGTGAGTGCAAATGTGAGCAACACTTTGTGATGAATAGGGAGTGCCAAACACGTAGTACTTTGTGATGAATAGGGAGTACCACTAGGATAGAAGCAACACTTTGTGATGAACAATGAGTGTCACTAGGACTGAGATGATTGATTTGTGTGACTGCAGGAGTATTTGCCTATGCTGGAGTCATGGGAGAGATTCCCATCGACTCAGAGATTGCGACCTGAGTTGACAGTCGAGGAGCGAGCTGCGATCGAGGCTATGGGATTGAGACATGTGTTGTATGTGCCTAAGTTTTGGGTGACCATGGGACTGTTGACTGCGCTGGCGAAGAGATGGCACTCTGAGACATGTACATGTCATTTGCTGATGGGTGAGATGACAGTCACCCTTGAGGATGTATATAGGATTCTGCGGATACCGATCGATGGGGAGCTAATTCCGTATGATCGAGACGGAGATAGGGATTCCCTTAGACGAGTGTTCTAGGGTCCGAGACTGGAGATGAGGGTGGGACATGTGGCATGGGATACCATGACATGGACAGGATTAGCACTACCAACAGTGTTGGCAGGAGTTATCAGTGGGTTCCTTTGTATCAGTTTTGTACCATTTTGTATGATGATGTAGACACCTGCGGGTGATTGTAGCCATATGATTTTGACATCATTGTATCATGACACTTATGATTATATATATGAGATGATTCATCTTTGCGGCAGCTATATGCATGTGTACCTATGTGATGACATGTTCATATGTGATGCTTATGATATGGATGCAAATATGTATATGATGCAATGCAATATTTTTTTTTTTGTTTTTTTATGTTTTATATGTTTATGCATGATGCAAATGTGAATGTATGCAATGTAGATGAATATGATAATGCAAATGTAAATTGTGCTAACAGGTGTTGTGTGCAGGACGTGATGTAGTTGTGATATCTATATGTATGTATGAAATGCTTATATGTGGTAATGCAGGTGCAACTACATGAAATGCAAATGTTTTTGGTGTGTCATTATACTCAGTCATGTGATAGTAGCCTACACGGACTCAAGAAGAATGATGGAAGTCAATCAAGAAAGGGGATGGAAGTCAATCAAGAAAGGGGATGGAAGATAGAAGATATGAAAGTGAAAGAGCTTCTTGTGCATTATCATCATTGAGCTTTATTATGGCAAGTAGGTTTGTAGTACCCCTACCCTAATCTACTTCTAATCTTGGTTTAATCTTGGTCAGATTATCTTAATATTATGTTGTTGTCAGATGTTTGATTAACGCATAGCTATTGATGTGATTTTCTCACTAGTTGTATGCAAGCTGTTAGTGTACCTAATTCGTGGTATTGATCAGGCTAACGCTTTCATTAAGTTATTATATATGTATGCATGTATGTTCTTTGGTTGCAGGATATTTCAGGTACAACGCCGCTTGAATGCGAGGTTCGTCTTCACCTGGAATTACAGGTTTGAGTGTACCTTTTTAATCCTTAGAGTTGGATTAGGTGGTCGTAAGACCCTAGTCGACCTTAGTCGTGCTCCAGTGAGCATCGCCAGTCGTCGTCGGTAATCCCTGTTTGTTTGGGTTTGCGAGTCGTCTGTTTGGTTGACCTTCTCGATTTGCGTGCTTGGTGTGCATGGTTAATTTGATTATTTAGTCCTTAGTAATTATCTTGATTAAATATGTGTTTGTGCATTGATGATTAATGGATTAAATTAGTCTGGTTTACGTTATGTGATTTTCGTTGATATTGGGTTGCTCGTTTTAAATTGGGAGTGAATTCGATCAAATGACTGTTTTCGAATATTAAATGCATTTTGTATATGCTGTTGAAAAGAAAGATTTGTATTTTATCGCAATAGATTTAATTGCATTATGTTGGATTATTATATTGAAAGGTTAAATTTGATTAGATGGGAAATCGAATTTTGAATTGATAAAGCAAGTTAATTTGTTGATAGTTAAAAAGAATTAATTTTTGAGAATTATTTGAAAATAAAGATTTTTATTCCAAAAATAGAAATTTTGGGTCAACTCTTCCATATAACCCAAATTTGGGGAAATTTGGAGAGGATGGACATTTTTGGAGAAGATTTTGGTTGGAAGATTTTTGGGGGTTTTGGGAGAGGAGGCAGTTTTGCTGAATCTGGCAGATGGGCTCTCCTTCAGCTAATCCAGGATTGCGTATGAAGGTAGGATTCTGAATTGATTTCTTGTTGCCAATGGAATTTTCTGTTCTGGTTGAAAGGAATGAATTTGTGTTTGAAAATCAATTTGACTGTCCATTATGTATTTGGTTGGAGATTTTTAATTTGGGTGTGTATTTCCTCCATTCCTCTTGGATGTTTGAAACCCTTGGATGTTTGAAAGAATGAGAAAACCCATCAAGAAAACATGATTTCAATCTCAGTTTGTTTAAAACAAATTTATAGTAAATCGAAATTTGATTGTAAATCTTTGTGGTGGGCGTTTTGTGGTTGTTGAAAACCGCACTGTGTTTTAAAAAAAAAAAAAAGAAAATATATATCATTTTCGAACTGTGTTTATTTTTTTTAGCGCTGTGCGTTTTTGTTCGAAATCCATCTGGGCGTTTGTTTTTTTTATTGGTTCGGACTGTGTTTGGGGATTGGGAGGTGGGGAGCGGAGCTCCACCCGCTCCCCTCCCCTCCCCTGCACGTCCCCCCCTTCTCCTCCGCTCCCGTCCGTGGTGGTCTGCGTCCAACGCCGCCTGCGGCTCACGGCGGTGGCTGCAGGGGCCGCGGTGGCCGCAGGGCGCCGCGACACTTGCGGGCACCACCGTGGGCACCGCTTGCGAGCGCCGCCGCGTGACTTCACCTTGCTGCGGCTAGGGTTAGGGCACGGCCCTTCCCAGCTCGCCTCCCCAAATTTTGAAATGCATTTTTTGTTTGTTAAAAAGAAAACATGGTTTTTTTTAACGTGGTTTTTTATAATGTATTTTTTTTTAGTATTCAAAAAAATAAAGATGCATATAATATCTTTAAATATTATTTTTAATATTAAGCTTTAATTAGTTGCATAGTTATGATTAAGGGGCATAAAAATGATAAATGTTAAATTGGAATTGTTTAATTTTATAATGGAGATTATAGATTAAGCATTATTCTACTTCATTTCGTGACTTATGCCTCCTTTAAATTAAGTTTTAAGACTGTTAACTTCGCAACTGAACATCATTGATGTCATTCCGAGTGATCTTGGATTAATAAATTTAGAGTTTACCTTCTAGCTAATTAGAGCATTTGGCTAATTGAGAAGTAGTGAAATATTCATCGTTGGGTGCTTGAATTGAATCGATGTGCCTTTGGAAATGATTAGCTTCTTTAGATTCTCTTTCTACATTTTTATTTCCGTAATCCGTATAATGTATCTGGAATTGAAATTATGAATCTGTAGAGATTGATTTTAGACCAGTATGTTAATAACGTTTTGATTGGAGATTAAATATCTTATTTTAGTTGATTAATGGTTGTCTGAATTTTATTATTATGAATTGGTTAATAACTCATTATGGCTTAATTTGCCTGTTCGATGCTTTGAACCTTAGGAGTTAGAAAACCAAGAATAACTTATCCCTAATTGAGGTAGATAACTGTAATCTGATTTGGATCATGTAGAGAACTTGATCGATTTTAATGATTAAATCAATTTGAGGAAATATTGTCTTTTCTGATTATTGCTTTGCGAGTTTAATTTCTGTATTCGCCTTTAATTAGGAAATGGCATGTTTTGCTTTGTTTAGTAGGACCCTGTCATTTGGATTGACTTGGGGTACCTGTTTCAGTCCTCGATTCTGAGTTGACTATTGTATTGTGGTAGTGTCATTTTGGTCATATCCTCTATGTGTGAGTCGAATGATGATTCGTGGCTGACCTTAGTTGTCAGGTCTCTAGTTAGGGAACCGTCAGTAAGTGTTCACCTTTGAGTCGTGTTTGACCAGATGACTGTTTCTCCTTCTTGAACTCCGTTCGTCTGACCATGTGTATTCCTTGGTTCTAAGTTTGTCTGAGTTTGTTCTAGTGTCGTATGGGAAAGTGGCTTTCGATTGGGGGCCGCGCCCAAAGTGGCTGCTGGATAACCCGTCGAAAGTGAGTCTAATAAGTGATAACCTTTAAGTAGATTAGAATGTAATTTCTAAGTAAGATAATGTGCCTCACACATGGGACGAGTGCTATCATAGATTCGACATGCTGTGAGAAGGCCTGAAATGGCAAACCATCTTCCTTGTCTTCGCGAGAGGATGTGTGGGTCTACATGAGGCTTGGATGGGCCGGAAGCTCGGATTAGGTTGCCAGGGTTACCCAGTGATGGGACCGGGACCTATGAAGACTTGCCATGGTATCCATACCAGGTCGTGTGATGACACTTGTCCCTATGTTCGCTAGTGTGTTGTCGTTTTGTCCTTTTAGGAGTACCTTTGTGAGTCGTCCTTTTTGTCTCTGCCCTTGTGAGTGTCATTTTCATGTTAGAACTTGGGTGGTGATGGCTCAGTTTTATGGATGCTCTTCTGGACCTCTATTTTAGCTTGATTATGTTCAGCTGGATCTTGTTCTTTTTAAGGATCGTTTATGTATTAATTGACCGATGCGGTCGTTTGTATATTGTTTATGTATCGCCTTGATGGCTGGATTGTATGGTGTAATCTCTTATACTCTTAACTTTATTAATTATCAGAGGGGTCTTGCAGTTGCGCAGACCTGGAGATGTAGCCCTTTAGGGGTGAACTCCGAGATCATTATGGTGTTATGTGATGTATTCTCTTATGTTTCCTTTATTCAGCTTTATCATGTATGTTTAGCTTATGTTAAAATGGTTAAGTGGATAAATGGGAATTAACTATAAATGCTTATATTCAGTCACTTCGTAAATGCCATGTTGATTGAATGCATAAGAGGTTTAGATGAGATTTATCGTAGATGTATGTATGTAATCGTCTTTTGAAATGCAATAAGTTGGAATATGGAAGATTGTAACTTAGAGTAATGAATTAGGCTCAGTCGTTGTTAAGGAATCTAAGTATGCTTGGAAAGATCTCTTATGTTATGATGAAATCCTAGGGTATTAGAAAATGTAGATGTATGGTTTGTAATTTTAAATTGAAAAGCTTGAATGAGGTTGATGAATGGATCTTAATGGATGAATCTTTGTTGTGATTTATATTTCCGTCCTTTGATAGAAATTATCCTGATTATGAATTATCTCGTTGTTAAGATATTCAGCTTAATGGATTAATTGTGTGAGTTAAATGAATTGTGAAATTTAAGTAATCTCGTTGGGAAACTCTTTAGGTGTTAGTAGAAGTCTTCCGCTATGCAATCTGAATCTTTGGTATCTTGTTGCATCTTATGTGTTGTAACCTTAAAAAAAAAAAATTTGCACTCTATTCTTGTGTTTCGGCTTAATCCCTTCGGGGTTTCCTAGCGGGGCATTACATTTGGTATCAGAGCCCATGTTGCAAACATTGGGATCTCTGGTGTCGCGTGTGCCCTCTATTTGTGTGAGGTGTATCGACCTTATGTGTATGCTTGTCCTCCTTTTGCATGTGAGTGATTGAGCAGACCTTAGCTGGTGTGTAACGTGTGTGTTCACACCTTGTTTTCGCCTTCTTGATGTTGGCATTTGAGTGTTGTACTCTTTAGACTAATCCATTTGGATTGGTCCGTGCTTGTCTTGAATTTGAAAGTGCGAGTTGTGTTTGCTAAAAGATTATGATCTAGCTTAGTGTTGTCCACTTGAAGGACTAGTATGGCAATTATTGAATGCTTATTTGTAGAAAATTAAATGATCATCACCATTCCTCTTTCGCTTCTTTCTGGAAATTAAAATGATTAAGATATGTGTAATTATCTTTGATTTGAGTTCCTTGTTGCGAGAGAGAAAAGGGTGTGACTTCTTGAGCCCTTGAGTGAGCCTTATGTCGCTTATGTTTGTAGATTATTAAAGGGCTATGGGTTTAAAAAAAAAATTTATTTTGGCTATGGGAGA
Source organism: Cryptomeria japonica (assembly GCF_030272615.1). Classification (NCBI taxonomy): domain Eukaryota; kingdom Viridiplantae; phylum Streptophyta; class Pinopsida; order Cupressales; family Cupressaceae; genus Cryptomeria; species Cryptomeria japonica. Next base: position 105,129,491 of record NC_081410.1, read on the forward strand.
AAACTGTATGTGTATGTTTAAAGAATTCTCCATGTGTATGTTGTAGGAGTAGCATGATTAAATTCTACCTTAGTAAGGTGCATTGCTATGCGAATAGTGGAATTATGTGAAACTGCTTGATTGGTAGAAGAAGTGTTAAAAGAGCATGTTATTGTAGCTTTGAGAGAGTATTAATGTGTTCCCTGAAAGATTGTCTTATGTGTTTTATTAAACCAGTTTGATTGAAGATTTATTTTAGCAAATGCTCCATTGAACTCGCTTTTGGGTATAAGTAATTACCTTGATGTGTTTAGTAAGTGCGAATGAAAAGCTTGTTTGATGTGCATGCATTAATATGTTTTATTTGGGTAATAGCTCCTTGCTTATCTTTGATCGTAATGTGATTTCTTATAGGTTGCAAATTATGGCATGTGTCTATAGTGTATTATTATTATTATGTGAGTGTTCTTAAGAGGTCTTGCATTATCGAAAAGATTGCCTCTCTCGATCTCTGTTTTGTTTGGAAAACTAGAACCCTCTTGTTGCAACCAGAATTATTGGAAATGTTTGTTACGCTGAATGTCATCCTTCTAAAATGGTAGTGAAATGAAAACCGTGTAATTTAAATGATAGGCTTATAGTCAGAAAATGTATAATGCAGAGTGATCTTGTTTGATCTTGCGTTTTATAGAAAACAGTTTGATTATCAAACTCTCTTTTCCTTCTCTTTACCTAATCCTAAGATTTTTAGTAATGATATTAAAGAAGGCATTGATTTAAATAGAATGTTTATAAAACATGTGAGATTGTATGTTGCTTTTTGGCTTCATAGTGATAGATGAAAGCCTTAAGCTTTAGAAATGAATTTGCTTAGCTAGTAATTTAATTATGAATGCTTAGTGAGATTCGAGAAAGATATAGGAATGATGTTATTTCCTTATGTAATTGTGAATTGTTAATAATTTCAGTACTTGAATCTAGAGTAAACTTGATTCAGTTAATTATATAGAAAGCATAATTGGAATCTTCCTTGTATAGATGTTAGCGTACTGAAAAGTACTCCCCGTAAATGTGACTAAACCAGTATTGGTGTATTTGTGTGTATTGTGAGAAACCAGTGCTTATTATTTGTGCCCATGGATTGGTGAAGTAATCAACCATGGAGGATATGTTGCTTATGAGTATGGGAAACCATACTGTTTATGTGATGTTGCTTATTTGTTTCCCTGCTGAGTACCAAACCTCGGGTTGTGGGTAACTCAGTATGTTAAGGGGTAGTATTCGAAGCGACCGTTCCTTGAATAGTATGGATTGGCGTACGAGTAATGTCGGCGCGAAGTGACTTTAGCTTCTCTACTTCGAGGAATGATATAGTTGTACTACTAAACTGTATCAAGGTGTACTCAATACTTTCCCTTTGATGAACCTATTTATAGGTTTATGTGTGTCAGCCTATTCCTCTTCCTTAATTGAGCAGTTTGGATGGTGATTCTTGTGTATAGTGATGGTATGATTTGGAGGATCCTTTGCCTTGTCTTCATGAAAGGTAGGTTTATTCACATGTGCTGCCAGTTAGTATGTGTTGGTGGGCATGTGGGTGGACCATAGTCATGTATACCTCTGACTTACGGCGAGTATCCTTCTAGATATGTCGCTATGCGGGATGTGGCTTGCGCGTGCTTTTTTCGCGAGGTGCACTACCATGCGGGATATGTCCATTGTGTGTTTTCTCCACTTGGGGTATTGCCATGCCACGTGACGACGTGATGCGGGGTGATGTCGAGGTGCACACCGCCATGCCATGTGGATAGTGTGACTATGTCGCACCACATGATGAGCTACTGCAATAGCTAGTCAGTTGTTCCTTCCTTCCTCGTTGGTGGCTAGATGCTAGTCACACAGTGCTGTTATGTGCAGTTGTGATATTCTTTATATTTCTTTGGGGATCAGCAATTTATTTTACCTTGACTTTGAAGGTTTGGCCACGATCTTGTGATCTTTTGCACTTTGATTTGGTGTTGAAATTCCGGATTATTTTCTTACCTTATTGTTGGGATTGATGATTTATTATCTTTATTCATCTGTACTTTGGTGGCTAAACTGGTTTATCATTATTGTTTTCGGATGCTGGTCTTGTGTCGAAATGTGAAATTCCTCTCCAAGGACGTATGATACGGAATTGGTAGAGTGTGTGCGAGGAAGTTGATATAGGGAACCGTGAGGATAGGGGGTATGTGAGGCTGTGACACAACTAGTACCCACTACCTACCTATGTGTGGTGACTATCTCTTGGAGGCTAACCACCTTGTTCAACAAGGGATATTCACAAAGGTCTTGTATGGAAGGTAGCACCGCTATGGTGTGCCTAGCACCATCGAGCCCTTGAGTGAGATATTGGATATTTATGATCATATTGTTGTTATGAGATCAGGCATAGAGATGCTGATCGTGCATGTTATCTTTGACCGAGCATTAGACATGCTCACATGTGGCCTTTTCTGTTATGCATTCCAGTTATGTGGATGGTTATTATGTGTATCATGGAGTAAATTGTGTTAACTTGTCACTATGTTATGGGACATAGTCATTGGAAAGGTTTTCTTATGCCTGGCAAGTGTAATCAATTGAGTTATTTTTGTTGCTCTTATTTCATGAAAGTTATTTTGGCTGTAGAAATTGATATTTGAAGCTAGTTCTATTCAATAAAATTTTATGATAAAGATGGATTGGAAAGGAAATTGATCATTATGGCATGTTTTCTTGTCATTTTTGGTAGATGATTATGGTAGTTGTTGTTTACCTCTTGGTAATGTTTTAATTTGGTGTAATGAATGGAAGAAAATTCCTGTTTTCTCTGCTATGATTGTGGATAATTCCTAGAATATTTTAAGGAATGTATGGTTTTAGATGTATCTTGCCAATGGATAATGGTGTTTGTAAAGGATTTTGCAATTATATTTCATTTATTTATGGAAAGATTTCTATGTGCAATTTGATCTTTGTTGAAGGAGTTTCAGGGCTGATGCGTACGACATGTTCTCCATCTAGCCTTACGACTTCCAGGAGTAAGTCGGAACCTAGGGGGGGAGAATGTAGTACCCCTACCCTAATCTACTTCTAATCTTGGTTTAATCTTGGTCAGATTATCTTAATATTATGTTGTTGTCAGATGTTTGATTAACGCATAGCTATTGATGTGATTTTCTCACTAGTTGTATGCAAGCTATTAGTGTACCTAATTCGTGGTATTGATCGGGCTAACGCTTTCATTAAGTTATTATATATGTATGCATGTATGTTCTTTGGTTGCAGGATATTTCAGGTACAACGCCGCTTGAATGCGAGGTTCGTCTTCACCTGGAATTGCAGGTTTGAGTGTACCTTTTTAATCCTTAGAGTTGGATTAGGTGGTCGTAAGACCTTAGTTGACCTTAGTCGTGCTCCAGTGAGCATCGCCAGTCGTCGTCGGTAATCCCTGTTTGTTTGGGTTTGCGAGTCATCTGTTTGGTTGACCTTCTCGGTTTGCGTGCTTGGTGTGCATGGTTAATTTGATTATTTAGACCTTAGTAATTATCTTGATTAAATATGCGTTTGTGCATTGATGATTAATGGATTAAATTAATCTGGTTTACGTTATGTGATTTTCGTTGATATTGGGTTGCTCGTTTTAAATTGGGAGTGAATTCGATCAAATGACTGTTTTCGAATATTAAATGCATTTTGTATATGCTGTTGAAAAGAAAGATTTGTATTTTATCGCAATAGATTTAATTGCATTATGTTGGATTATTATATCGAAAGGTTAAATTTGATTAGATGGGAAATCGAATTTTGAATTGATAAAGCAAGTTAATTTGTTGATAGTTAAAAAGAATTAATTTTTGAGAATTATTTGAAAATAAAGATTTTTATTCCAAAAATAGAAATTTTGGGTCAACTCTTCCATATAACCCAAATTTGGGGAAATTTGGAGAGGATGGACATTTTTGGAGAAGATTTTGGTTGGAAGATTTTTGGGGGTTTTGGGAGAGGAGGCAGTTTTGCTGAATCTGGCAGATGGGCTCTCCTTCAGCTAATCCAGGATTGCGTATGAAGGTAGGATTCTGAATTGATTTCTTGTTGCCAATGGAATTTTCTGTTCTGGTTGAAAGGAATGAATTTGTGTTTGAAAATCAATTTGACTGTCCATTATGTATTTGGTTGGAGATTTTTAATTTGGGTGTGTATTTCCTCCATTCCTCTTGGATCTTTGAAACCCTTGGATGTTTGAAAGAATGAGAAAACCCATCAAGAAAACGTGATTTCAATCTCAGTTTGTTTAAAACAAATTTATAGTAAATCAAAATTTGATTGTAAATCTTTGTGGTGGGCGTTTTGTGGTTGTTGAAAACCGCACTGTGTTTTAAAATATATATATATATATATATATATATATCATTTTCGAACTGTGTTTATTTTTTTTAGCGCTGTGCGTTTTTGTTTGAAATCCATCTGGGCGTTTGTTTTTTTTATTGGTTCGAACTGTGTTTGGGGATTGGGAGGCGGGGAGCGGAGCTCCACCCGCTCCCCTCCCCTCCCCCGCACGTCCCCCCCTTCTCCTCCGCTCCCATCCGTGGTGGTTTGCGTCCAACGCCGCCTGCGGCTCACGACGGTGGCCTCAGGGGCCGCAGTGGCCGCAGGGCGCCGCGGCACCTGCGGGCACCACTGTGGGCGCTGCCTGCGAGCGCCGCTGCGTGCCTTCACCTTGCTGCGGCTAGGGTTAGGGCACGGCCCTTCCCAGCTCGCCTCCCCAAATTTTGAAATGCATTTTTTGTTTGTTAAAAAGAAAACATGGTTTTTTTTAACGTGGTTTTTTATAATGTATTTTTTTTTAGTATTCAAAAAAATAAAGATGCATATAATATCTTTAAATATTATTTTTAATATTAAGCTTTAATTAGTTGCATAGTTATGATTAAGGGGCATAAAAATGATAAATGTTAAATTGGAATTGTTTAATTTTATAATGGAGATTATAGATTAAGCATTATTCTACTTCATTTCGTGACTTATGCCTCCTTTAAATTAAGTTTTAAGACTGTTAACTTCGCAACTGAACATCATTGATGTCATTCCGAGTGATCTTGGATTAATAAATTTGGAGTTTACCTTCTAGCTGATTAGAGCATTTGGCTAATTGAGAAGTAGTGAAATATTCATCGTTGGGTGCTTGAATTGAATCGATGTGCCTTTGGAAATGATTAGCTTCTTTAGATTCTCTTTCTACATTTTTATTTCCGTAATCCGTATAATGTATCTGGAATTGAAATTATGAATCTGTAGAGATTGATTTTAGACCAGTATGTTAATAACGTTTTGATTGGAGATTAAATATCTTATTTTAGTTGATTAATGGTTGTCTGAATTTTATTATTATGAATTGGTTAATAACTCATTATGGCTTAATTTGCCTGTTCGATGCTTTGAACCTTAGGAGTTAGAAAACCAAGAATAACTTATCCCTAATTGAGGTAGATAACTGTAATCTGATTTGGATCATGTAGAGAACTTGATCGATTTTAATGATTAAATCAATTTGAGGAAATATTGTCTTTTCTGATTATTGCTTTGCGAGTTTAATTTCTGTATTCGCTTTTAATTAGGAAATGGCATGTTTTGCTTTGTTTAGTAGGACCCTGTCATTTGGATTGACTTGGGGTACCTGTTTCAATCCTTGATTCTGAGTTGACTATTGTATTGTGGTAGTGTCATTTTGGTCATATCCTCTATGTGTGAGTCGAATGATGATTCGTGGCTGACCTTAGTTGTCAGGTCTCTAGTTAGGGAACTGTCAGTAAGTGTTCACCTTTGAGTCGTGTTTGACCAGATGACTGTTTCTCCTTCTTGAACTCCGTTCATCTGACCATGTGTATTCCTTGGTTTTGAGTTCGTCTGAGTTTGTTCTAGTGTCGTATGGGAAAGTGGCTTTCGATTGGGGGCCACGCCCAAAGTGGCTGCTGGATAACCCGTCGAAAGTGAGTCTAATAAGTGATAACCTTTAAGTAGATTAGAATGTAATTTCTAAGTAAGATAATGTGCCTCACACATGGGACGAGTGCTATCATAGATTCGACATGCTGTGAGAAGGCCTGAAATGGCAAACCATCTTCCTTGTCTTCGCGAGAGGATGTGTGGGTCCACATGAGGCTTGGATGGGTCGGAAGCTCGGATTAGGTTGCCAGGGTTACCCAGTGATGGGACCGGGACCTATGAAGACTTGCCATGGTATCCATACCAGGTCGTGTGATGACACTTGTCCCTACGTTCGCTAGTGTGTTGTCGTTTTGTCATGTTAGGAGTACCTTTGTGAGTCATCCTTTTTGTCTCTGCCCTTGTGAGTGTCGTTTTCATGTTAGAACTTGGGTGGTGATGGCTCAGTTTTATGGATGCTCTTCTGGACCTCTATTTTAGCTTGATTATGTTCAGCTGGATCCTGTTCTTTTTAAGGATCGTTTATGTATTAATTGACTGATGCAGTCGTTTGTATATTGTTTATGTATCGCCTTGATGGCTGGATTGTATGGTGTAATCTCTTGTACTCTTAACTTTATTAATTATCAGAGGGGTCTTGCAGTTGCGCAGACCCGGAGATGTAGCCCTTTAGGGTTGAACTCCGAGATCATTATGGTGTTATGTGATGTATTCTCTTATGTTTCCTTTATTCAGCTTTATCATGTATGTTTAGCTTATGTTAAAATGGTTAAGTGGATAAATGGGAATTAACTATAAATGCTTATATTCAGTCACTTCGTAAATGCCATGTTGATTGAATGCATAAGAGGTTTAGATGAGATTTATCGTAGATGTATGTATGTAATCATCTTTTGAAATGCAATAAGTTGGAATATGGAAGATTGTAACTTAGAGTAATGAATTAGGCTCAGTCGTTGTTAAGGAATCTAAGTATGCTTGGAAAGATCTCTTATGTTATGATGAAATCCTAGGGTATTAGAAAATGTAGATGTATGGTTTGTAATTTTAAATTGAAAAGCTTGAATGAGGTTGATGAATGGATCTTAATGGATGAATCTTTGTTGTGATTTATATTTCCGTCCTTTGAAAGAAATTATCCTGATTATGAATTATCTCGTTGTTAAGATATTCAGCTTAATGGATTAATTGTGTGAGTTAAATGAATTGTGAAATTTAAGTAATCTCGTTGGGAAACTCTTTAGGTGTTAGTAGAAGTCTTCCGCTATGCAATCTGAATCTTTGGTATCTTGTTGCATCTTATGTGTTGTAACCTTAAAAAAAAAAATTTGCACTCTATTCTTGTGTTTCGGCTTAATCCCTTCGGGGTTTCCTGGCGGGGCATTACAAGGTTATGACAATCGAGGCATATGTTCAACCCAGAAAGTCATTGTACCTGTTTGCATGGAGATAAGACAGTCGCAAACAAGGAATGCCCCAGTTCACACTAGACTCACAGTGTCCTCATATCCTTAGACAAGTCATAGCATTACTAAGAGACAATCCACAAACAACAAATACAAATAGGTGACGATACCCCATCCTCACCTTTCTAGTCAAAGACATCCTGGAGATAGAATCTCTGGTCAGAGACATCCTCGAAAAGCTAAAAGACATGTCACCAAAAGATAAAATCAAAAGAAAACCAAGACTCAACACGAACATCCACTGTAGTCCTCAAATTTAGTGTCTCTTGTCACTTGTATAAGTCTTATTTGATTGTGGTCACAATGTTTACTTTCACAAAAAGGATAGATAGCACAGAACCATATTTGTCTAAGTTTGTTGAAAGATTTGATTTGTTGAAGCCCATTGTTGCTGCTGTGTCTCATCTAAAACTGACTGAATCCATGAAACCGATACTTTATTGTGGAGAAGATGAAACTTTATTGCGGATCTGTGATGCAAATGTTGCTTTATTGCGGATTGTGCGCAGATAGACTGAAGAAAGCTGGAAGAAACTGTACTCCTCGAAACATGTGATGTTCTCAGTTCCACACCCATCACTAGACATAGGATTTGCCTTAGCCATAGATAGGATCTGATTTATTATGGATGGAAAGGGAGTGAAAAGGGAGGTTTATTATGAATGGCTAACCAATCTTAGGGAGATCAATAACAAGCCATGATGGGAATGGTAAGTTTATTATGGATGAATTGGTCGTGAGTGTGTGCAAAGTGAAGAGATGAAAGTGAATCCTGAAGGAGGGAGGAGCAATGTCTCTACGCATGGCACTGGTGACCCAGTTTTCACCATGGTACTTGCCCAGGGTGCCACCGAAGTGGTTTTCACCGTTGGACGAAATTATTTCTCTTTACTTTTTTCAAATTTTCAATGTTTTTTTGTGTCACAAGGCGCCTGTTTGCCAGGTTTTCACCAAGTAACGATTTTTTTTGTTTTATAATTTTTTTTTGTATTTTTGAAATTTTTGATTTTTTTGTATTTTTGAATTTTTTTATTTTTTTTGTATTTTTGAAATTTTTGATTTTTTTGTATTTTTGAATTGGGATACTCTGAAGAGCTATGTGTAGAACCTGCGAAGGTGCATACTGTTGATAGGATCCTCCAAAGGTTCACCTTCTGTAGTTGAGAGCTGATATGCCCCAGATCCATATGCTATTGTAATGATGTAAGGACCAAGCCAATTTGGTTCGAACTTGCCCTTCTTCTCTCTGTCTTGCTGATTTTTGGGATTTTCTCTGAGAACCAAATCACCTACTTCAAATGTGTGAGGATTGACTTTATGATTGTAGCTGCATTGTTCCTTGACTGAATGATGTGTAGCTCGAGTGACTGTCTTCCTTGATAAAGGAACTGAGATAGAATTACTAGTGTGTGGACTACGCATGCCCGTATGCGTGTCACCTGAAGAAGTTTGGGCATCCCTGATAACAAAGTCCTTCAAGGAAGCTCCATTAAAGGTCCATGATGTATCACTAGAAGGAAAAGGATGTGTGGAACAAGTAGATGAGTGATGAAGGCTTATGATTGTGAAAAGAAGTGAAAGTAGGATAGCATGATGGAGACTTAGGATCAACAAGTATGGTTTTTGACTTAAAATTGTAGAACTTTTGCCCCCAATTATTTTGATATTAGGGGAGATCAACTCTTGCTCTTTTTACTTCATAGGATTTTTATCCTTGACTTTGATTTTTTCAGAGTCCAATAGATTTTGATTTTGATTTGGACTGAAGGACTTTTCTTTATTTTTGACTTTTAGATTTTTCTTTTCAAATATTGATATATGATCCCCAATTAGTAAGGGCTTTTGTAATTCTTGTTGACCCAAGTCTAGGAGTGGAGTGGAAATGGAATGAGTGGATGATATGGTAAAGCTATGTGAGTTATCAAGAGGGCTGGCGATATGCTTAATAGATTCTTCGTTGGAACCACTCTTAGGACTATTGATATCAAAAGTTGCTTGCACCACTAGAGGAGATTTGCATTGAGACCTAGTAGCTACAACACTAGGTGGTTCACACCCAATTCCTTGGCATTGTAAATTGTTTGTAGATTGTTCCCATTGACTGAATGTCTTAGGAGATAGTGGGAGTTGATCAATATGAAAGATATACTCACCACATCCCATGTCTTTAATCTTGAATTTTTCTTTGAGCTCTGCTTGCTTTGATGTAAAAGGTTTCAAGGATTCTAGATCCACATATGTTGATGAAGGAACAACTTCTCAATTAGCTGGAATTGTTATTTCTGATCTAGGTCACAAATTGTTGCAATATATGAATGGATTTGGGTTAGCATTAACTATTATTTCAACTCCATTGTGAGGAAACTTAATGCATTGGTGATATGTAGACAGGACTACCCTCATTTCATGAATCCAAGGACGTCCTAGCAATATGTTGTATGTGAGATCCAGGTCTAGGACTTGACAAACCACATCCTTTGTAACTGGTCCAACTCTAAGAGGCAAGGTGACTGTACCTTTAGATGAACACTCTTCATCATCATATGCCTTGATGGTAATTTTATTTGTAGAATTCACAGCTTTATCAGAATATCCCAATTGTTTAATTGTGCTCAATGTACAAATGTTTAGACCTGCTCCTCCATCTATCAGGACTCGTTTGATTCTATGTTTGTGTATGAAGGCTTCAATGTGTAAATATGCATCATGTGGCTGACTTATGGAGGCGTCATCAGCTTCTGTGAATGTAAGGGAGTGTGGAATGGAAAGGTATCCCACCATGGCTTGAAACTGGTCCACGTTCAGATCAATAGGAACAGGAGTGTCTCTCAAGATTTTGTCAAGAATGGATTTATGTGCAGGGGATATGCGTAGGAGCTCAAAAATGGAGATGAGCGCGGGTATCTTCCCTAATTGTTCTACAAAGTCATACTCAGGTTTGGTTGATGAGAAAGTGGTGTTCTTGGCTGGAGCACCTTGCAAAGTGATTTTACCTCGACAGGTTGTAACATGACATTCAGAGGTAGGTTCGGAAGAAGATCCAACACCTTTTAAGACAATCTTGGGTCTCTGGGTAGAATTCTCAGGGTTTTTGTCCTTGATGATAATGGTAGAGACGTAATTGTCCATCAAGATGTGATTGATAGTTGAATCATAGTTATAAGATGCTCTTGTATAGTTGGTTTGGTCATCTGTGGCTTTAGCTTTTCCCTTGTCATGCTTTGGGAATGGTTCCTTAAACATCTCATGTTCTTGATTGGATGAGTGTCCCTCAATCTCAATGTCACCTCTATCAATGAGATCTTGTATGATGTTCTTCAGTCGATGACAATTTCCTATCTTATGACCCTTGCTCTTATGAAATTCACAATATTCATCATCATTCCACCAATTTGGTTTAACCTTTGGTTCATATGGAGGAAAATCTGGAATAGTGATTATTTTGTTTGCCACTAGTTTCTTGAAAACTAACTCAAGTGGTTCTCCCAATGGAGTGTACTTCCTTCGTGACTTAGAAGTTGTTTGAGTATTCACTTGATTGTTTGTAGAACTTGATCCCGAAAAGATGAATTTGGGTCGCACTGTGTTGGCATCAACCACACCATCATTGACTGTGTTCTTGTTTTTATTCCAAAATCTTGGCTTGTCTTTTCCTTTAAAGTCATCTTTGTTTTCCTTGAATATCTTAATGACTCCTTGTTCAATTAGGACCTTTTCTGTCGCTAAGCCTTTTTCAATGATGTCCTTGAAGGTGGACAAACAAGCTTTCCTTAGATCATAACCAATGTCTTTGTTAACATTTTGGGTGAACATTTCTACCATTTGTTTTTGTGGAATTTCACAAGAGCATCTGCTGGCTAGATTCCTCCATCTTTGTAATAATGATGCAAAAGATTCTCCCTCTTTTTGCTTGGTGTTTCACAGAGTAGTGATTGATATGTCTGTCTCTATGTTGTAGGAGAAATGTTGAATAAATGCCTCTGCTAAGTCACCCCATGACTTAATACCAGGTGGAAGTTGGGAGAACCATTCCATAGCTTGATCGCCTAGGCTCTGTGGGAATAATCTCATCAAATATGTTTCTTCTGAAGCTACCTCAATGCAAGCTATGAAAAACTGTCTTATGTGTGCCTTAGGATCCCGTTTTCCTCTATACTTATCAAACTTAGGCGTCACAAAGTGTGTAGGAAATGGAGGCATTGGAATGCTTTTGTCAAATGGATAGGGACATATGTCTCTCATTGTGTATGTTGGCTTTGGTGTATTTATGTCCTCCATTTTCTTTTGTAAGTTCCTGATTTGTTGCTCCAAATTATTCTTAGGTGGAGATCGACTTCTTGGACCATACCCCATGCTTGAGGCACCAATTGGAGGAGAAGCATGTTGCATATATAGATGATATTGATCATACACATGTTCATATGGAGGAGGTATGTAATGATGTTGTGTATATGGACCACTTGGTATAGATTCATGTTGAGGAACGAAATATCTATTTTGTCCATGTATACCATACTCTATAGGCATGTCATGTTCTAATGTGTTGCCCCCAGATTTGACACGGGGTTTCCTTGTGTCCAAATTTTGAGCATGCCTTTGAATATCCAATTGCTTTGGTGGTTGATCCTTAGCATTGGTATGTGATTGAGCATATCTTTCTGCATAAGACTTCCATAATGGTCTATGAAGGTGAGTATCATATGCTTGACCATGTGTATGTGGGACCTTTGGTTTTTGAAACAAAGATGATGGTGATTCAGGGACAAGATGTGGTCTTCTATTGCCTCCACTATTAGGTCTCCTTTGATCCATGTTGGAGTGAGTTTGTTGCAAAGGTCGATTTTCCATTATTTGAGACATGTCAAAATCATGAGGTATCTTGGCTCCACTTTGTGTCATCATTTGTAAGAAGTATTGTCCATCCCTCCTCATTATTTCCTCAATCAATCGATTGAAGCGGGGATCCATTATGGATTCTTCCACATCTGCTGAATGTACTGAAAAGTTGTCCATATCATCATTGTGTGTACCATTGTTGTTTGTAGTGTCCATGTTCTCAACATTTGGAATGTTTCTATAGGCATCCATGTCAGGTAATGTAGTATGATCAGAATTGAAAAAGATATCATTGTCATACTCATAAGAACTCATGTTTGCGGACTCTTGAGCCTCTTTAGTTTCTCTCCTAGATTTTTGAAGATGGGTTTCAACCATGAACTAGGTATTGACCAAGATGTGTGAGACTAGATGAAAATGGAAAAAGTATGGAAGACCAAGAGTTGGATAGAATGTAAATGAATCTGAAATGTACTTGTAAATGGATAGAATGTATGTAGTAGAGTAGGTGTGACTTCCAAAGAGAGGATAGTTTCTCTTGATGAGGCAAGTTGACCTTGACTCTAAGTAAGACCAAATGAGACCCAAAGGTGATAGACCTTGATGAGGGACCACTTAGCAAAATGTTGTTGTATGTAGTGTGTTGACAAAGTATGATGAGGACAAGCAAGTGACCTTTTGACTCAAGTTTAGACAAATGTAAATTTAATGCAAGATGTAAAGCAATGGTGGACTTTGTGAGACACAAAGACAAGTTGAATGGTAGATGAAAACCTGGAGAAATAACCTAGGAAGCTTAAGAGTTCTGAAACTGATTGCTCTTGTTTGATGGACTATAAAATTTTTCCAATTTGTGAAGTTGTTGGTTGTGACCAAATCTGAATGTTTGACTATTTTTCGTGACAAAAGGACACAATGTTGATGAGGACTCAATGCTTGCAAGTGTTTAGACTCAAAATGACTCCAAGAAAAGTGTGTTGTTTGATGTAAAAATGTTTTGCATACACTTGAAGACACAAAAGACACAATGTTTTGTTGTTTGGTCTTGAATGTTTTGAATGTTTAAAATAAGTCAAGCACAATTCTTATGGCTGGCCAAGAAAATAGTTGTTGATCCCACATGAGGTTTTACCCTCGAGGCTATGCTATTCAGAGCGGATACTTAGATGCTTGACCTCACTGGATCCACCCTCGGCACTCACTTCTCGGGTCAGCCAAGCATCAGTCCCCATGAAAACTCCCCGTGGTGAACTTTGTATCTCTACTAAGAACCGTATGTGAGTGGGCCGCTACTAGAGGTCTGACCTCTTGCCCCAACAACTAGAAGGAATTGGGCTTCTAAAACAAAAAGGTGCTAGTAAGGGCATCCACTCATGTGGCCATACATGCGGCACTTTCAGCTCTGTAAATACAGAAGGCTCCCAGCTGGTAGGGGTTACGCCCTACAACTGATCAAATAAATTTGATCAAACGGGTTTATGGGGAGACACAATGTCGGCATGAACTAATTAGCACACGTTATCCATAGTTTTCACCATGAATATAGTTGTTTATAGTGGTTCGGAAGAGGTGGGTTTTCCTCGCTACCACTTGGGTCATTCTCTTCTCACTAGTAGTCCTAATGACCACATGGGAAGACAGGCCCTCTAAAGATTAAACAAAAAGAGCCTATTGCTCAAGACACAAAAGACAATGATTCAATTTTAGTGCACCAAATGAAGTGTTTGCTAGTCTATGAAAACAAGGCACACAATAAAAATCCAAAAACCCTTGCCAAGGACCTACAACAAATATTTATTAGTAGTTTGGATTGTTTCAAATGATCACCCCTTCCTGCAAGCACACAAGTTAGGTAAATTTTAGATCTAAAAGACTTTGTGAAATAGGGGCCTTCAACAATGCATTTTGTTGACTAATTCAAAGATCTGATTCATCATAAAAAAATAATAACTGTAAAATTTCAAGAGATTTCCAGAAATGTAAGAAAATCCAAAAAATTTGCTAATTTTCTCCCAAAATTAATTTTTTATGAAAAATCATAAAAAATTCATATAAAATGCAAAATCAATCCAAAAAATTTGAAATTTTTACTGGAGAGTCCTGATGGTCATCCAAACTCGTACAAATTTGTTTTTGCAACAAATCCAAGCAGTTTGTGAGATATGAGTAAAATAATGCAAAACCCTAATTTTCAAAGATCTAATTTTTGAAGAATAATTTGGCATCAAATTTAAAATAAAATAAAAATATATCCTATGTATAATTCTGAGAGATTTCCAAAAATGTAAGAAAATCCAAAAAATTCGCTAATTTTCTCTCAAAATTAATTTTTTATGAAAAATCATAAAAAATTAATATAAATTGACAAAATGATCCAAAAAATTTAAACTTTTTATTAAATTCTTCTAATACTTTTCCTGACTTGTACAAAAAATTTTATGTCAAAATTCGAAGCCATTTGTGAGATCTGATCAAAATAAGGAAAAACCCTAATTTTTAAAGATCTGAATTTTAGGGAAATATTTTGCATCAAAATTAAAATAAAAAAGAATAGATCCTATGTATAATTATGAGAGATTTCTAAAAATGTAAGAAAATCCAAAAAATTCTCTCATTTGCTCTCAAAATTAATTTTTTATGAAAAATCATAAAAAATTCATAGAAAATGAAAATGTGCTCCAAAAATTCTCAATTTTCGATTGAGAGCTCCTGATATGTTCTTCAACCTGTAGAAACAATTTGGTGCAAAATTTCTTAGCCATTTGTGAGATATGATCGAATCTCTCCAAGATCTTGATTTTGTGTCCAAAACCCTAGCTGCACAAGATTATTCTCCAAATTGTTTTACAAAACAACAATATAGGGTTAGAAAAATCTGCAAAAAAAACATAAATCTAACAAAAATCCATGTCCCATGGGGCGTGCCAAAATGTATATGGTGAAAATGGATAACAATAATAACAATATTGAAAGGCTAAATGAATTCAACCACAAAACCCTAGCCTAACAACAACAAAGATCCACCATAACATATGAAGATTACCTAAGACAATGCAAATCAAATGAAATCACAAAGATTATACCATCACATGTCCAATAGGGTTTTGATCTCCATTCTTCCTATCTCCATTGATCTTGCTTGATATATTTGCTCTCAGATTTTATGTGCACAAGAGCTCAACAAAGAACGGAATGTGGTTGCAAGTAGGATCGTAGTGTAGTCAAGTGCATAAAAGATGATTAGAATGATTGATTAGGGTTTGATAATGAAGGAAGCATCTCCTTATATAGAAGACACTATATTAAATGGAGGGATAAGATTGAGAGGTGTAAAAGGAGGTCGGCTATGATTAGAGGGTAGGTAAAAGAAATAATAAAATAATGAAAGGGGTAGGTAGTGTATGAATTAAGAGATGAATGACATGTGTCATGGGTAGAAAAGGTTAATGAATTAATTAAATAAATAAAGATTTATTTAATTAATAGAAGAAGTGGGATAATTAAATAAATAAGATATTTATTTAATTTAAGAAAAGGATAATTTAAATAAATAAATGTATTTATTTAAATGAGAAATAAGGCTAGAAGAGGATAAATGAATTAATTAAATAAATAAAGATTTATTTAATTAATAGAAGAATTAAGCTTAGATAATTAAATAAATAAAATATTTATTTAATTAGACATGACAATTTTGGGTGTCTACATACGCAACATTTTTTAAGGAAATAAATAAATATATATATATATATATATAATTTAAATATATATGTGTACGTCATATACCTTTTTTAATCAATCTTGAAATATGATCATAATCACCAAAAATCAAAGGAATGTCTTCAAAGATTTTGTCGTCATTTGAATCCTTGTATGTGTCAGAAAAATCTAGTGGCACCAATTTCCATTCACTAACATATCCAAGCTCTTGGTTCTTGCAATCAACATAGTTATCCAAAATGCAATCAGAACAAAAACATGAATAATCCCTAGTGTATAATGTCCATGGGCGATTATTTGTACTCATGACACAATGCAAAGATCTTGTCCTCTCCACGCTCTTACATCCATGCATTGATCTTCTATCCACATCTACATTTAATGTACATGTGTACACGAACATACATGTAGATCAAGTTGTTAAATTAAAACATTTGAACTAGGAACATTTTCAAAAAATTTAAATAAAACACTAAAAGAGAACACATACCAGTTATCTCCCAAAACACTCTATATGGAATGGGTCTGTATGTTCTTGATGATGATTCACTAGGATAATTAGGTTGCTCAAAGTGTTTCTTACACCATTCAAAAACATCATGTGCATCGTCTATACGATCTCCTGTGTAATTTATTTGATGCTTTCTTAAAGCACATTTGATACAATCTCCTGCACCATCATGTTCACCCTTTCCATGACCACTCTCAAAAAAACTCCAAACATGTGGTATTTTGGCATTTCAATGATATCTACATAGTGCGCAAAATGGCCTTGAAGATTTGAATTGTGTCTCACATCCATCAGACCAAATAAAATGTTTAACTATTGTTATGCCTCTCTCTTTCAAATATTCAAAAAACTTCTTAAAGCAATGTTGTACAAAAAGTTTGTCATGCTCTTTATCATCACTGATATAGAAGTAGTACTCTTTCTTAATGACATGATTTTCAAATGTACTATCAACACCATCCAAATCCATCTGTGCATGTCGATAACACACATGCACCAAAATAGTGATTTTCTTTGAAAAGTAATACTCTGATTGAATCTCTTTTTGATGTGCAAAAGAGTAATTTTTTGCGAAGTCCACTACAGATAGAATAGTTCCAAATGGGAAAGTGTCTCTTAATCTTTGAAATTGTTTTACTTGCCACTTGGCAAAAAAACCATGGCATATGTATGGTTTTATCAACTTACAAATTTTTTTCCATAAATGTTCCAATAGGTATTTCCTCTTCTACATAATCTAACCTTGTAGATTCCTTTCCAAATTTTGTTTCAAATTTTTTGTACTTGTAACTCTTGCAATTTACCATCTTCCTCATGTCAGTATCTTCATCTCTCAAAGGCAATTTAGCCAAGTCCCCGCATGTTCCACAAATTCCTTTTATGCAATTTTTATGACCAGTTACATTATCATCTGATTTATCACATAAGATGGATGCTATGAATTGAATTGTTCATTTAGGAGGAGCTTTTTCATAACCATCACTATCTTCTCTAATATTTTGAAACACCTGATAGTACAGATCAAATTCGATGTGATAGTGACAACAACAAGTTTCAAAAACTTTGTTTACCTTCACATAATATGGCCTTAACTGTTCAAACATGGTTTGTCCAATAGTTATATGAGGGTTTGTTTTAGTAAACAACACATACAAGTCATGTTTTGTTGTGTCTATCCAATGTTTTACATGGGGATCATAAGAATTAGGGGCAATCCTTTGCTTGATAACATCTCTACTATTTGATGAAGGACGAGTATTATCATTCCAAAAACTAGTCACGAAGTTCCTAACAACATCTTCAATTCTATCAGAATGGGGAGCTCTGCACATAATTGCCCAATTCCCTTCTGAGGTAGTATCATCCAAACTCTTTCTCCTTTTAACATATTTTGATATTATCCTTCTACTAAAACCAAACTCAGATGATAGTAAAGAGATTTGTCTTTTTTAGGCAATCTTTCATTTACTAAAGATGTCAACATCACTCTTCTTGAAATGGTCTTATCTATTGTTTGATATTTTTTTACAAATGTTCACCAAACCTTTCTTAACATTATCAACAATAGATTTTTGTATCTGAGAATTTTTCCTCTTTTGACATGTTGTATCTATACCCAGCAATTTTAGTGGATCTATTAAGTCTTTATGAGTAAGTACAATTGATAACAATTGAGCTTTCTCTAGTGTAGTATCAAGATAGTGTAGTATCAAGATTGTAGAAATGAGACTTTATTTATTTTGCACTTTTATTCATTCACCTCCTTTTAGTATGTCTAGGTTCTTCACTAAGACATTTCAACTCATCCACATCCATTTCAAGTAAATGATCTAAATTTTTATAAGAAATATTTCTCTTCACCTGTTTAGCTAGATCCACAGTATGCTCATCCATACCAGTGGTAGGAAGTAAGAAGCCTAACCCCTCTCCTTCAACCTCCATTGGTTCAACTTGGGCAAGCTCCTCCCTATGTTCATCAACTATATTGTTTTCTTCAACAGGTTCGTTTGCCTTGACTCCCACTTCAGAACTCCCGTCTTCTCAAGCCCATTTTGCACATAATTTAAGATTGCAGAGAATATTTTTAATGCAACAAAATTCCAAGTTTAATTTGAAACCAAATTTTTAAGATATTTAGTAAGACGTTTAAAAATTATGTTATAACAAGTGGACTATAATGTCATGTATTTAAGACCTATTATTGCATAATAGACCTCCTAATATCACATGCAATAGGTCTTAATATGATCTACATAATATAGGTCTTAAGGGGACTCTTGAGTATAATGTGAAATGTTTTTGCATACATGAAGTCATATAAATAGAACCTATTAAGACATAATAGGCTTTATTATTACTTAATATGACCACGTATGCAAAAACATTTCACATTAGTATACTTGACTCCCCTTAAGACAGATATATTATGTGATATTAAAGGACCTATCACATGAAATTAAGTCCCTGTCTTAAATATAATATAAGTTAGAACCTAAATTATGACATAATAGGTCTTATTAATTTTATGACTTAATACAAGACCACATATGCAAAAATATTTCAAATTATACTTGTCTCCCCTTAAGAGCTATATTATGCAAATATTAAAACCTATTATGTATGTGATATTAGGACCTAAATTATGATGGTATGATGAAAGAATAAGTATCTAGTAGAATAATGAGAGGGGGGGTGAATCAGTATATTGAAAAACTGATACAAATTTCCCAAACTCAAACTCAGTCAAACAAAGTAAACATATCTCAGTCAAGATCATTATTCATAAGAATACTTGACATCAACCAGTTTATCTGTTATGACAACTTTAATAGTAAACAAATTCAATCTTGTAAACATCAACAATGCTTAATCATAACTCAACATATTCATCTCTCAATGCTTCTACTTAACATGCCTTATCAGAAGTTAACCAAATCAACAAATAAAATCACAACCACAAAAGCATTCACCACTTGACACAAATGTTTATACGTGGAAAACCCAAATAGGTAAAAACCACGATGAGATGAGACTCACAAGGATAGCTATTTGAACTCTTCTGAAGTTTGCCCTGTTAGGAGCCAAGCCTGTTAAAGCTTTACAATAAGTCCTGTTAAGAACTAATTCCGATTAGGAATCACCCGGTTAAGGGATTTACAAATATGCCTTGATGAAAAGAAAAATACCCTGTTATGAGTAACCTCGCTAGAGGATTTAAGAATCCAATCTAATGGACCACCTTGTTAGAGGATTAGATGTGTAACCAAGCTTGTTAGAGCTTACCTGGTTAAGGGATTTCACTTCTACTGTAATTGTTAGAAAACAACAGGTTTTCTTGATCTGTCTGAGTAGCACTACATTTTCTTGATCAGATCCTTCTAAGCTTCAATTTGCCTTCACTCAAAGTGCAGATCCATTCACTGGTTAAGTAGCTACACACTCAACAGGTTTCTATCAATCTTTCCAACAACCTTTACAAACAACTTCATCGACCTTAAATACAAATCAATTAGGTCGGTAACACAACAAAAACCTAATTCTCATCATCGAGATTACAAACAAGTCGGTACAATCTTGACCGTTAGAAATAATGACAATCTCTTCACATTCTTCAATAAAATTCCAACTGCTCCATGATCACCGCTTCATCGGACTTTGTAACTCATCACGCGTTGTGCATTAGATGCAATCCACTTTGCTCCTTCCCTAGAAAAAAAACAAACGCGCCAAAACAATTTGAAAATATCCTCATACAATGATCACACGTATCTCCATCATTACCACTTATCAGATAATCAACCAACAAACTTTATCAGTTAAGGTTTAACAATTGATAGGGTTTACTGGTTACATTACATAGAAAGGTTTAACCCTTTACACCGGTTCACCGGTTCAACTCACGAACTTTACATACCGGTTTACAACATCTTCTACAAAGCTCTTCTTATCGGTTACTAGCCAATATCATAAACAACAATATCAACAATAACATGAATACCATTACCAGTTCAATTGACATCAATGACAACATATCATTAATGCAATCTCTATTTAAAATGCAAACAAACTCAAAATGCCAACAAATTATGCGATAATAGGTCATTAATTTATCACATGTACATAATAGGCCCTAATATATCATAAATATAGACCTCTTAAGGCCCAGACTCAAGTATATAATGTGAAATATTTAAATTGCATACATGATCATGTTATTAAGTCACAATATGACCTATTATGTCATAATAGGTTCTATTATGTCATATTTAAGATAGGTATTATCGCAGATAATAGGTCTTAATATCACATAATAGGTCCTAGTATCACATAATATATGTTTTAAGGGGACTCAAGTATAATGTGAAATATTTTTGCATACACTTGAAAACAAAGAAGACACAATGTTTGTTTGTTTGAAAGTGTTTGATTGTTTTGATCATGCAAGCACAAATCCTAGGGCTAGACGAGACTGTAGTTGTTGAATCTCACTTGGGAGGTTACTCCGAGCTACGCAATTCAGAGTGGATACTTAGGTGCTTGACCCCACTGGCTCCCCTCCATGACACTCACTTCATTGGGGCAGCCAAGCACTAGTCCCCATGAAAACTCCTCGTGGCGAGCTTTGTATCTCTACTAAGAACCATAAGAATGTGAGCTGCTTCAGAGGTCCGACCTCCTGCACAAACAACTAGAAGGTTTTTGGCTTCTAACACAAAAGGTGTCTAGTAAGGGCGTCCACTTGGGTGGCTATAATCAGCAACGTGTTACGCTCCGTTAAATGGAAGGCCTCCTAGCCTATAGAGGTTGCGCTCTATAGGGTTTATGGGGAGTCATAACATCATTATAGTAGCATGTAACACCCATTGCTTGCAACTTTCATCACAAACACATTCATTTATAGTGGCTTGGAAGAGCTTGGCTTTAGCTTGTTACCACTTTGGGTCGTTCCCTCTCACCAAGCCTTAAGGGCTACTGGGAAGGCAGGCCCCTTTCTAAGGATAAAACAAAAAGACCCTATTGCTGAAGACACAAAAAACAAGTTTGTTAATTTTAGAGAACCAATTGAATTGTTTGCTAAAATATAAAGACAGATGGTTTCAAAATCTAAATTAAATTATATATTTATGGACTATCTAAATTTAAATTATAAATTATGAATAATAAATGGGAAAGAGAGGGGTCTTAAAGATCTAAATTTTAAATTAAAGCTATGATCTATTATAAATGGACTTAATTATATAGGAGAAAAAGTCAATTACACAACAAGCAAGTTAATGGAATTTGCAAATACACCTATTATTTCAAATTAAAGCATAATTAATTTTAATTAAAACTAGATTATTTTTAATCCTACTATTTCCAATTAATTTAATAAAAATAACATCATTTAGAATTAATTATTATATAAATTAAATTAATTAAATTAAAATTTAGTTTTTTTGATCGATAATGGGTTGAGGCCGTAAACTTTATTAATTTTGAAGAAAATAATTACAATATTGTACAAATTCGGTTCAGTGTGGGCACCTATAGGATAAAACCGAATGAAGAAAACCTTTGGTCTTGCCCAAGGAAAAATCCTGGAATAATTTACATGTCCCTGGTAGCCAGAAATCTAACTTCTTAAGGGATTACAATAATAATTTGAAAAATACATCTTGTTGTTGACAATTTAAACATGACTTATACATCAAGGATCAGAATTATAGGTGAATCTTTCAGGTGGTAAGGAGCGAGTGGGGAGACCAAGGATTTATTCGAGTGTTGATCGAGCGAGGGATGAACGAGCTGGATTCTGAATTCTGCAAACACAAAGCAATGCTTTTCTACAAACTCAAAGTTAGGATACCATTTAACCATGTAATATCATGAAAGGAAGGAAGCCGCCTGCATCGGCTCCATCTATGACTGATACCGGTGCCCTTAAAGTTCCCAGAATAAGGTTGTCCTGTAAAATTGCATTCTACAAAAATAAAAATATAAAATGAACCAGGGCCATTACAGCCGTGGTCAAACAATCGAAGGAGTTAAAGGTACCCAATGTACCCCATCCACATGATCATAGAAGCAGGAAGGTGAAATATTAATAGAAGTATCTGCAAAATCATACCTATAGCCACATGAAATGCAAATGTGTTAATATGTCTGCCTTGCATTATATGAGCACACCTGCGTCTATGTGTGTATACGTATGTTGAGATAGATACTTCATTAATAAAACCTATAGCTTAAAATTGCATCCTTTCTACATCCTAAAATCGTTGATATAAATATGTGAAATCCACTAAAAAAGCTATTGCATATCATAGGAGATATCTTAAGCATTTGCATATGATAGTAGTTATCTTGAGCATATGATTACTATAAACATATAGCTTCAAAAAGAAATTCATCTGCTATCTAAAAATAGTAAAGTATAAAAGTATTTCATACAAATTAGCTTAGCTTAGATTAAATAGATTGTCGCAACAACATCTTCCTCAAAAGGCAAGCCCTTTCCCTCGAGCCCTTGCCTGGTTTGATGGAGAGCCCTTTGGCGAATCAGAGGATTTAAGATTCTCCATCTCAGCTATCATGTCCATGTTGAGACCTTCGTCCCCAAGGTATATTGCCAACCAGTGGCTATAGGGAGGAAATTTCATATTGAACCACCACATGAGGAAATTGACATTCCTCTGGATGATGGGCCTTCTGTTGGAAAACTTCATAGGATTATCATGAATCAGTATTGGGAACTAAGGAACCTGGCAATTGTTCTGCATGAAGATATCATAATGCCTTGGCTTGGGGGCCAAGAGATCAGAAGTAACATTCACCATTACTCGGTCAAGCTCTATGAAAATGCTTTTCTTAAAAACCTTTAAACATAATTCCCTGATGAAATCCCTATTAAGCTCAAAATGGAGTACTACGGCTAGGAACATAGAGGAAATATCATAATTTGCTCTGGTCCTATCCTCATTGGTGATGAAATCTTCCCCTAAAATTTGAGTAGCCTTGTTGATGACCAAATCGTGAGGATATTTCAAGACGCCTGTCAACCGAGCTACCTTTATTTCCCCAGGAATGGTCATTTGTCTTTTAGAGATCGAGAGCTTGAGTATAGTATCCATGGTATTTTGAATTTTTCTTTGCAAAGAATGAAGAGACAGAGAAAAACCGGTCTTTATAAAGCTAGAAGTTTGTCTCGAAATTTGGGTGTGAGAATGAAATGAATTTAATTGAGAATGAGCCCGAATGATTAAAACATTGGAGATAGTACTTTCTTAAGAGGCATATCACATAGAAATGAATGCAAGACCATCCTCGAGATTCCATCATTCAATATCACACATGCTTAGTGTCTGGTTAATATATGCATGATCGACATGTGCGGAGATGATTGATACAACTCAGTCGATGAGGTGAATTTATCATAAGAAGGTATGGTCAGGATTCACAATTCGAAATGGGTTAATGAGGTGGATTAATGAGTGTCGGAAGATGTCATTTTTGAGATAATCATTTGGGGGGGGGGCGAGATCTAACACTTATAATAGTTAGGATCACCGAAACAATGATTTCCTGGCAATCTCCATTGAAATAGTCCGAGCCTTGACGGTGGGAAGGTGGGTGGATGTCGAGACTATATATAAATGTGATGTCTATACCTTTATATACCCATACATATATACATGCGTTTATGTGTGCATATATATATATATATCATCTGATACTATATATCAAAATATATATATACATATGTATAGATATTTATATATATATCTATGTATAATATTCATGGTTTATACATATACATATAACTCTATACTTTATGTATATACCCATATTCATATATCTAGCACGGTATATATAAGTTTTGGATTATATCTTGAATGTATACCTATATTTATATAACAAAAACTGCTAATCAAACTATAGATGTTAATTGTATATATATTGTGAGAGTATGCACACACACACACACACACACACACACATATATAAGAGTATATATATATATATGAATAGATATGATGGTGTGATTCCTTAAGATGGGCTTGCTAAAGGGAGGCCAAGTTCAACTATCAGTTTGCACCAATTGGTTAGACATCTAATAATTATCCCACATGCACCCAGGAATCGTACCGGTTTGTATTCAAATGCATCGGCAGGAACTTCTAATGTGACCACGAGCTCATCTTATGGACTTCGGTTCAAAGTGAGCACTCATGGTCGATCGTACCTTATTGGTCATCAGAAGACCCTCAACGAGGTTACCCGGATCCCCGATGAACAAGTATGCGGTTCCTAAACACGCGGCTCCAGACAAGTCGACTCCATCGGGTATCGGCATAACTCCAAAACTACATCTCTGATGATCGATGGCAGACCCGATCACCAAAGACAAATCCATTCGATATCGGTGTAGCTTCTCACAGACTCCTCTGATAGTCGATAGTACTCCGATGACCCAAGGAGGATCCATCAGACTTTGGCGTAGCTTCCATGCAGTCCTCTTGATAGTCGATGTCAACCCGATCACCTAAGGCGACTTCATCGGGTATCGGCGCAACTCCAATCCTGAACCTCCGATAGCCAATGACAACCCCAATCGCCTAAGGTGAATCCACTGGGTATCGGTGTAACGTCTAACAAGTCCACCCGATAGCCAATGCTACCCCGATGACCAAAGGTGACTTCATCGGGTCATCGGGATGACTTCAAATCTACTTCTCTGAGCTCCGTAACAAATGATTCTTAAGATGGGATAGCTAAAGGGAGGCCGAGGAAGAAAAAGGAGTAATAGAATGAACCTAGAGAGGTTAAAGTGCCTAAAAGGGACAAGGATAAGCTATTTCTAGCATCTGAGAGAGAAAGAGGGAGGATTATCCTCCTATTGGGGATGACATATGGATTTCGCTAGACTGATGGAGGCATTGCCTTATCAGGAAGAGCATTGGTTTTGCCTAGGATTTTGAACTCCAGGGCATCTACTCCTAAGTAAGCAAGCTCATCTGCTCTATTGTTTCCTTGTTTAAATGTTATGTTATCTAACTTTTAATGAGATGACCTAAGATAGAGCTTCAAGGAAGATGAATGCCATTATCTCCCAAGTTAGCTAACTCATCAGTCCTTTTGTTGCCTTCCCTATAGATGTGATTGATCGTAAATCTCTTGAAACCTTTGCATAACTCAATGGCCCATGTCAATATAGAATTGAGTATCAAATTGGGAATACTACCTTTTCTTAGAGCGTTGATAATAATTATTGAGTCCCCTTCAATTTCCAAATTCTTCACTCCCATCTTTCTGCAAATATTAAGGCCTTCCAGCAGGGCAACCAGTTCAGCCTAATTATTAGTCTTATTACCTATTGGTTAAGCCTTGAGGGAAATTTCCTTTCCTTCCCAGTTATGGATAGAGTATCCTATCCCTGCCACCCCTGGGTTGCCTCTGGAGGCCCCATCAAAGTTTAGCTTCAACCATCCCTCACTTGGAGGTTGCCACTTACATTCAACTCTTTTCCTTAGATTTACTTCAGAGCCATCCCCAATATAGGGTGGGATAGATAGTTCCTCCCATATCCCCTTCATCTTCTCATCCCAATAAGTTAGTGTAGCATTCTTCTTTAGACCGAAGTTAATCATATTGTTGATTTTTTCGATCATAGCAGCCTCAATTTTATTGATTACCCAATTAACCTCTAATTTTTCATTTTTGAAAAGGCACCTATCCCTCTCCTTCCATAATTCCTAAGTTATGGTAGATGGAAGAGATATCCATAAGCCTTCAAATAGACAACTGCTTCTTAGGATGGGCCAGGCTTTGAGCATTTCTAAAATAGTTTGAGGAAAGGCAAAGGACTAGCCTAGTTTCTGGGTAAACCACACCCAGCATTGGTTTGCATAGTTGCAATTAAGGAGGAGGTGGTTTGTGTCCTCTTCATCCTTTTCACATAGAGGGAATCTACTAGGTCCCTCATACCCCATCCTCCTAAATTTTTCAGCAGTCAAGAGCTTATTCTAGAGAGAAAGCCATGTGAAGACTCTAGCCTTGGGTAGGCAAAACCTGTCCCATCAAAGTTTCAGAGGTAGCTCCATCTTGGGTCTAAGTTGAGCTTTAGTGATGTGATTATACCCATCCTTGGAGTTGAATTGCCCATTCAGGGAGCCATCCCACACAATCCTATCCTTGCCTAGACTAAAGGAGATGTTTCTATCTTTTAGAATTGCCATGAGTTTATCTTTATCCCTTACAAAGATATCCTCATTTTCTCTGACTATCCATTTCCATCCCGCTCCATCCTCTGAGGGGGAAATGTAGTTCCCAATCAATTTCCCTCTGTTTGATTCTAGGAGTGCTCTTGTAGGACCAAAGTCGTGGATTTTCTCAATTTCCTTATACCCTCCCCAAGAATCTGACCAAAACAAGGCATCTTCCCCTGACCCTAGGTTCCATGTGAGTTTATCTATGATAATATTTCTGCATTCCAGCATAAAGTTCCATATGTGAGAGCCTTCGGGCATATTGTTTTCTCTAAATATTTGGATAGGGTTGTCTTCTTTAAGGTATTTATAGTACAAGATTCTCGCCCACTTTAAATGGGGATGTCTGAACATTCTCCATACTAACTTTGCCCTAAGCGCCCTGCTTTGGTCACATATATTTTTAATGCTAGCTCCTCCTCCTTCTTTTAGTCTACAAATCTTATCCCAAGATAGGAGTGATATTTTCTTATCTTCATTAGCACCTTGCCAAAAGAAAGTTATAAGGTGTTTATTTAGCTCATCCCATTTTTTAGCTGATAAATTATGACAAGAAAGTTGGTAAATGGGCATTGCTACTAGAACTGATTTGACCAAGGTTGCTCTGCCTGCAGAGGACAACCATTTCCCTTTCCAAGTGTTAATTTTCTTTTTGATTTTTTCTACCATGTGGTCCCAAGACTTAGATGTCCTGCTCCCCTTATCCAAAGGGATGCCTAAATATTTGCAAGGGAGGAGACCAAGCTTGATCTCCAAGACCCTGCATATCTCTTTCTTGGATGTGATTTCTATGTTGACATGAACACAACTGACTTCTCCAAATTGACCGCTTGACCCGAGGCTTCCATGTAGGATTTGAGGATACCTTTGAAGGCCCTTGCTTCCCTAATGTCGCCTCGACCAAAAAGAATTGTATCATGTACAAATTGCTGGTGGGTAATGGGAGTTAGACCACTGGTAATGGGTATACCTATGATTCCACCCTCTTCCCTATCCTTTGAGATAGACCTACCAAGAGCCTCTTCCATAATGATGAAGAGGAAAGGAGACATAGGGTCTCCCTGCCTAAGTCCCCTAGAGCTACTAAAAAAACCTTCAAGTGTGCCATTGACCATGTCAGAGAATTTGGGGGTGGATATGCATTCAAAAATATGGTTGATCCAAGATTTGGTAAAGCCAAATGCTTCCAAACATTTGCATAAAAATCTCCAATCTAGTTTGTCATATTCTTTACTAATATCTAATTTGACCATCATGCTTGGTGCTCCATTATGTTGGACCAAATGTATAGCTTCTTGAGCTATGATTACCCCATCATAAATTGATCAATCAGGCACAAAGCCTGTTTGTTCTTCGCTAATGATGATAGGGAGAAGTTTCTGAAGTCTAGTTGCTAGATTTTTGGTAAGTAGTTTATAAAGGGTATTACACAGGACTATGGGCCTATATTCATTAAAGCTATCGGGTTTCTCTTTTTTCAGAATTAGAATTAAGAAAGTATTGTTGATCTCCTTCATTATCTTACCTGAAATTCTAACACCCTCTAAGGCCTCTATGATCTCTAGACCCATAAAACCCCAGCATTTTTGGAAGAAACTAGTTGGGAAGCCATCTGGGCCTAGAGCCTTACCTAGATTCATTTTCATGAGGGCAGTTTTAACTTCCTCCTCTGTAAATTTATCAAGCAGACATTTGTTGTGTTCTGCATCAATGAGTTTTGGAATATTTCTAATTATATTATGTTGGCCTCTAAGGTTGGAACCAATAGTATTGTTAAGGATTCCTTCAAAAAACCTTACCATTTCCTCTGCCACCTCTGATGGGTCTTCCAAATTTACTCCTTGGTAGTTCTTAATGTTAGAGATTCGGTTTACCCATCTTTTCTGCTTGGTGTTGTTATGAAAGAACTTTGTGTTGCGATCTCCATCTTTCAACCATGTTTCTCTAGATTTTTGTCTCCAGAAGATTTCTTCTTTTGCCAAAATCTCTTCATACTCTTTTAGTAATATTTTTTCCTTTAAGAAGAGAGGTTCATCCATCCCTCGATCCAAAACTTCCCTATTAACATCCTTGAGCTCCTTTTCTACTAAAAGTTTCTTATCAAAGATGTTACCAAAGTGCTCTCTATTCCACTCCAAGAGCCTCCTTTTGATTAACTTCAGTTTGTTTGCAACAATATACATCATTGAGCCTGAGAATAATGATTCATTCCACCATTGTTCAATCAAGTTGATGATGTTATCATCCTTATACCACATGTTCTCAAATTTGAACGGGTAGTTTCTTGGTCCTTATTCTACCAGAATGTTAAGTTGGAGTGGATAATGGTCAGAACCAGATAAAGGTAGGATCTCTACTTCCATAGTGTAATTGAAATTCATAAGCCCCCCATGGATACAAAATCTATCGAGCTTTTCAGCAATATTGCTAAAGCCTTTCCTTCTGTTGTTCCATGTAAAGGTGTTCTCTATTGTTTGGATTTCCAACAAAGAATTCCTATTGATTCAATCATTGAAGTCCAGTGTTGTGGTAGGTAAATTATTACTACCTTCTCTTTTGTTTGATGCCTTAGTGATGGCATTGAAATCTCCTCCAATAATACACATCTCATTCAGATTGTTTCTTAAGAAAGTCTCAAGTTCCAACCAGACTTGAGCTTTATCCCTATTCTGAATAGGACCATATACATTGATCGGGTTAAATCTTAACTTATTATTATAACAGTTTACCTTTCCACCTATCCAATTCTGTTTTATCTCTGATGGTGTAAAAGAGGACTATCTAGGATCCCAGATGATTTCTAATCCTCTTGAAGCCCTATGTGCTAGGGAATACTTCAATTTTCTAAAACCTAATTTCTTCTCAAAGAGGTCTATCTCGGTTGAGTTCATTTTAGTTTCTTTGATTAGAATTATGTCTGGTTTTGATTCAGATGTACAATGTTTTATGATACACTGCTTGTTAGGGGCATTCATGTCCCTAACATTCCATGATAAGAGTTTCATGGCTCTATGGGGAGGAACTTCCCCTCCCCTACATTAAATAGTGATGAAATTTTGGGTTGGCCCATAGCTTCCCCATCCTTGGCTCTTAATTCAGCAAGGGATCTCCTACCCCTCCTTTTATTGGGCTTGGCATAGTTAGGAGAGTCTTTTCTCTCTTCTATATTATGGATGCCTAGAATTTTTGGGTTCTCATTTTCCAAACTATCTAGGTCAATGAACAATTCTTTTGTTTCCATATTAACTCTAGTACGTTCCAATAAATTTTTCACATATAACTCCCTCTGCCTTTCCAAATCTTTAGAGTCACAAACCTCATCAACAAAATGTTCCATTAGGTCATTAACTACTTCTTCCCCAATAAAGTTGGCAATAATGTTGACTTCCCTTTCTACTTGTTCTTTCTCTTCTGCTTCTGCCACCACTGGATCAATATTCTGGGATGATCTATATTCCTTTGCCCCCCCCCACTTTCCTCAATATCTTTATCTTGTGTTGTCGACTGATCATTCTCAGATCCTTTATCCTTAATAGGGGGACACAATTCCTTCACCAATGGTTGCTCTGAAGGGGATAATTTTACTTCTATTGAAATCCCCATGGAGATCGTACAGTCTTCCTATCCCTTGTTAATGATAAATTCTCCTTCTTCAATATCCTCAACATCCTTAGTTTCCTCAAAATGCCTAGATGGCAAAGGGATTTCCTCAACCACAGACCCTCCCTTTTCTAGATTGAAACTAATGTCGACCCCAAGAATCCTGCTGGATCTCAATTGAGAAGGAAGCAAAGCTGGAGTCGATGCAGGGTCTAGATCGAGAATCCCTTTGAAGAATTCAGGATAGATAAGGAAGGACCACACCCCTGATTTAATCTCAATAGGTTTTAAGGTTTTAACACTAATGTCCATATTAATTATCATCACACAGTTTGCATACTTCCTATATTTATCATTGATTT
This sequence comes from Cryptomeria japonica, assembly GCF_030272615.1. Classification (NCBI taxonomy): domain Eukaryota; kingdom Viridiplantae; phylum Streptophyta; class Pinopsida; order Cupressales; family Cupressaceae; genus Cryptomeria; species Cryptomeria japonica. The sequence continues at coordinate 105,160,182 of NC_081410.1, forward strand.
CTACAAATTTGCCAATGTGATTACCAATTTTCCTAATAATTTCAATATCCATTAATTCGACTAGTAGGTTAGGTATCAATACCGGTCTATCTATCTTTAGAGATTGTATATTATTAGGGTTAAAATCTGGAATCCAATCTAAAAAACAAAAATCAAAACATTTGAAAGTTGGAGATTTACCTATTAAGAGTTTCTTCTTGTGTCTTGAATTACCACAATCAATATACAGAAAACCTTCGGACAAGATAGCTATACTTACTATCCAATTGAAGGATGACATAAACCAATCTGCAATAGCCTTAAATGAAATTCCAAGACCTTTCCATCTTGCAAAAACTCCAAAGGCCTTGCAAGATTGTTGAATCCGCTTAACCAGATTCTCATTAATCTCTAAAACATTAACCAAGTCTGAGTTAGGGTCCCTGTTTGAACCTGATCCCGTCATTAAGGGTTTAGGAGGCAGCAAGGTTATCTTGCCCTTGCTTAAATAAGCCTTAGGTGTAGATTGAGTTTGAACCGACCTTTTGGGATTTTTAATTTTGCTTCTACTATTATTTTTTGAAAAAAGGCTAGCCCAGGGATCTGGTTTTAAATAACCTTCCTCAAGATTTTGCAGCTGATTGAACCTATTGGAAGTGGTCGACCTATAATTACCTTGGTTGCATTCCCTGCCATTCATAGCCCTTGGAGGGTTTTTCATGGCTTCCCTGCGAGCCCTCCTAGGTTTCAACACTTGCCATTTTGTCTTCTCCTGAGGCAGGGGAGCCCTAATCCCTGGGTTGCCATATCTGATCGCATATTTAGTCCACTCAAAAATCCATTGTTGGTGGAGAAGATCTGGCGATTTTCTTAAAGGAAATCGGGATGAAAAAATCACTCAATGCCTTCCCTGCCTATTTTCGCACATTTTCGCTTTTATGTTGATAGTATCTATTAAGTGATCTAATAATATATTAATTTAATTAATATTATTTAAATTAATTTTCATTAAAAATATTAGATAAAAAATATATAACTAATACTAACAAATAAACACAATTTTTGGTACATAATACATATTAAATTAAATAGAAATAAAAATAAAAATACATACTTGCATCATGATATATTTGCCTTCTTTGTTCTCGATATATTTGTTCCGTTTTGGGAGAATAATTCCTTGAAGTCTTATTTTTCCTTCTCTTCTTGTTCCCCATGCTTTTAAAAAAACCTTCAAATATCTTCAAATTATTGCCCTTAAAATAATTTTCAAATGTCATCTTTCATCCAAAAATGCGAATTGTTTTAATTATTTGTGTGTTAAAAAATAAAAAAAAATATGTATATTTATACGACTCTACTAAAATGTAAAAATAAATAAAAATTGAGTCAACCAGGATTCCAATGAACGCCGACAGTTAGAAAAGGTTGGGTTCGTTCGAACCCGACCGTTACGTAAATGTACGTGTCATAATTTTGCCTATGGGTTCAAGCGAACCCCTCTTCGCTCGAACCAGTGTTCATTCGAACCCTCTTGTTAGAGGTCTCTCCCAAAACAATCTGAGGAATTTTTGCCTTCGAACCTCTAGCTCAAGGCACAAATGAAATAATATTGATAACCCAAAAATATTAGATGGTAGTACTTGGAGAAATCTTTCCAATGAGTATAATTTTATTACATTGTGAATTTATTATGTTCTTGTTTTTTTAATTTTATGGAATATTGGTTTTTCACCGAACATGAACTTCTCTATTCAACGCATTGGAAAAAATAGGAAACTAATTCAAAAGAATTCTGAAAAATATCTATGCCCCAGGTATTGATGTCTTCTTTCTAACAAAAAAAAAATTGAATTTTGATATATATATATATAGAACAAGTTATGTGTTCAAACTTAAACCTATGTTTGAATTATGACTAGTCGGACTTCAAAACTTAATAAAATGAAATATATTCAACATATCACTATCAAACCAACTGCAAGCCCTGGATATTGATGTTACAAACCAAAATTCAAAAGAATTGAGTTTTTATCATTTATAGAAAAAAAAGTTATGCATTTCAAGAGGCACATCACTCTTAAAAAATGTAATTTGTTGTAAAAAACTACTTTTCGAGGGAGATGGAATTTTTTTTTTAAAATCCTTCAAAAAAACTTTTTTATATTGCATATAAGGGGATAAGACTATTACAAAAAACAATTACAGATTCTCAATCTAGACAACAGGTTCAGCCATCACCAGTTTAACAATTTTACCTAAAATATAAACAGAGATATAGAAGTTTATACATATAGTACAATAGTGTTTAAAAAAAAAATGGAACAACCGTCCATGAGGTTCAATAAGGAGCATCCATCCATGTCACTTATCCTTGAAGGATTTATTCCTATGGAGCTTCCATCCATGTGGTCCAACCCCTAGGGCCCTCCATCCAAACGACTTGTTTTCCGTCAAGGAGCTCTGTAAGAATCTAGATCTGGTCTCTAATAGGGTCTTGCGCTCTGGCCACCTCTGCTAGCAGGGTCTCCAGAGCCAGGTCCACCTCTTTCTTCCCTTTGAGTGTCTTTTTCCATTTATACCCGTTCTCCATCTCATGAAGGAACATCCTTGCATTTCCATCCTTTATGAATCTGAAGAATTTGTTCTTTTCCACATTCATTATTACTGCTACCTGCAAGAGAATTCGATGAAGGGTGAGTCCACGAAAAGACTTAGTAAGGGCCCTACTTGAGCCCTGAAATTTATCTTCATTTCTTAATTTCCAAATGTGCCATAAAATCTCAGAGGTAAGAACATACCAGAAAAGGTTAGTGTCCTTTTTTAGATCTTAAATGTATTTGACTATAACATCTAAGACAGTAAATTGAATAGGAAATTGAATACCAAATAATAACCAGATTTCTTTAGAAATGCTACAATAAAAAAATATATGTTTAATTGATTCAGGAACCCTACAAATGTTACAGATGTCATTGTTGTTATGATCTTTTCTGATTGGTAGCCTGTTTAAAATCAACAACCATTTAAAACATTTTTCCTTAGGAGCGACATGACTACTCCAGAGCCTATTGAACACCTTCTGCCACTGTTTAACTATAAAATCTGCAAACCATAGCTTATGAGCATGGGAAATTATTGTTTCACCATAAGTTAGGATCTTATAAATAACACTAGTTTTAACATTATGCACTAGGATGGTATTATTCCACAAAAGGTCCTTACAGCACTTTGCATCATTATTGCATTTTTTGGGCAAAAGCTTCTCACAAGCTTTCTGTAACAAAGTATATGCATGCTTATGGGAACTTAGCAGGTTAAATTTATCTCTAAGGGTGTCCCAATCAAGCAACGTGTCATTCTCAATGATATCTTTAAAGCAATAGATGCCTTTTGCCGCCCATGCTTTGGCAGAGCACCCCTGAGTAAGGGCCAAGGGTTTGGATGAGTGTAGGAGGTTCCACCAAATGGATCTAGACCTGTAAATAAACTCATTTTTGCTGACTCTATAATTGCTAATAAAGGGCTTCACACTACTCTAGGCCTTCTAGATAGATTTGAAGACATTGGACCCTTGAAATGAGACCTTGAAGTCTCTAGCCACAAGGTCACAGAAAGGGAGGGATTTCCAAGTTTTGGCCTTCTTTGGCATGACTTTTAGAATATTATTCCTAACCAGCACTTTCCACGATTCATTCCCATCTAGAGCCTACAAACTCCACTTTGCTACAAGAGAAATTCCTTGGAGTCTCAAGTCCTTAAGTCCTAGGCCTCCCAGGCTCTTATCCTTATGGCACCACTCCCATTTAACAGAGTGAATTTTCTTTTTACCTTTTCCATCAAACCACAGGAAGTTCCTGATGGTTTTCTATATTTCTAGGATCTGGTAATTAGAGAACATCCATATTGAAGAGTAATAAATATTGTAAGAAGAAAGAATTTTCTGACAAACCTGCATTCTCCCAGCAAGTGAAAGATATTTATTATCCCATCTGTCAAGCTTATTTTCTATTTTGGTTCTAACCAATTGCCACATATCTTTAAGAGATGGGGATATTGCAAATGGAATTCCTAAGTACCTGACTATCTTGTTAGGTCCTCCCCATTGGATCCCAAGTTGTTGCAACCAGCCCGGAGGTTGCTCCTCCCATCCAAGCATGATAGATTTGCTTTGTGAGATTTTAGCTCCTGAAATCTCCCCTAGAAACTTGATTTTTCCTTCTAGAGCATTCAATTTATGCTTACTGATATCTAGAAAGACTGTTGTGTCATCAACAAATTGTGCATTGATCAACTCTTCCCCATTTGGGAGTTGGATCCCCTGAACTTTAGGAGAGATAGTAGAGTCTCTAAGAATGTAGAATAGGACATCGACTGCAATAATGAAGAGAGCAAGGGCTAAGGGGCACCCCTGTCTAATGGACCTACCTAGAGAGATACTTTGAGTCAAGGATCCGTTAACTTCAACTTGAGTTGAGGCATCTTTGAGAAAAACCATAATCCATTTGCAGAATTCTGTTGGGAAACCAAAAGCTTCTAACATAGTCAGGATAAAGCCCCATTCTACCTTGTCATATGCTTTTTCAAAATCTAGGAGGAACGTGGCTGCGTTTTGTTTTGAGGTCCTCACCCATTCCATGGCCTCCCAGCTGGTAATTAAATTTTTTAGTATATATCTTCCTTTGATGAAGCTTGTTTGTGTAGAATAGATGAATTTAGGGAGAATGCTTTCTAGTCTGATCGCTAGAGCTTTGGCCAATATTTTGTAAGACACATTAAGAAGTGTTATCGGTCTCCAGTTTTTGATAAGGGATTTGTCTCCATCTTTGGGAAGTAATTTGATAATCCCACTGTTAATTCTTTCTCCTAGAGAGCCAGTGTTAAAAGCTTCAGTGTAGAGTTCATGTAGGTCATGACTCACCCAATCCTCATTGGCTTTGTAGAATTCTATCGTCGGCCCATCCGGGCCTGGAGCTTTGTCATTATTCAGGGTTTTGATGACATTCTTTACCTCTTGTAGAGTGATAGGTCCTCTTAATGCCTGAGCATCTGCCTCTGATATTTTAGGAGGAATAATCTTTCTGCACTTTTCTCTTGCTTCTTGAGAGGTAGCAGATTCTTCAGATGCAAAGAGACTTTTATAGAAATGGAAGAACGCCTCTTTGATATCCTCCAATTCTTTAACTTCTCTGCTTTCTACCCAAATCCTACCAATCTGCTCTCTACATTGTTTCTGTTTTAGCATATTAAAGAAAAATTTGGATCCTTTGTCCCCAACTTGCATCCAATGTGCTCGAGCCCCGATTATGGCCCCTATGGTCTTAGCCTGCTGATGTTTTATGAGTCTATCCTTGGCCAAGGCTACTTCATGGGTAAGTTCAATACTACTTGGGTTGTCTTGAATCTTAGCTTCACACAAGTGGAAGTTTTCAACTAGAGTTTTTTCTTTCCATCTAAAATCCCTTGCTTTCTTTTGCCCTATGGTTTGGAGCAACACTTGCCAACTATCCACATTTTGGTTCCATCTTTCCACACAAGAGTTCAATAATCTATTCCTTTTGTTAAACATTCTGACAATCTTGACCGCACTCAACACATCTGTATCTAAGAGAAGGCTGGAATTCAGAAAGAATTTATCCTTTGGGGTCCCCTGCTTCTTAGGGTAGTCCCTGAGTCTAACTTGACATATGATAGGATGGTGGTCTAAAAGAGTGGTCGGAAGAACTGATACAGGACTGCCATTATCGCCTAGGTCAAAGGTGAAATGGTCTTTATTAGCATTGAACCTATCCAACCTACAAAAGATCCTGTGCTTCCCACTATGGAAGTTGCACCATGTGTACCAAATATCAGAGACATCTTTCTTTTTGTAGAACAGAGGGTCAAACAGTCTCTTCCGGTTCTTCAATCTTTCCCAGTGAATTTTCTCCATCCCTTTCCATTCCAATGGTATACCTCCATACTTGTCCTCTTGATTTTCAATCATGTTAAAGTCACCTCCCACCAACCAGGGGATATCTGGCAATGTGGCGATCCAGTCCCATAGTGCAGTTCTATCCCTGTAATTGTTAGGGGCATAAATGGAGCAAATTCCAAATCTGGATCCATTATCATCTAGGGATACCCATACTTCTCTATTATAGGGTGAGCATCCTTGGCTTACAATACACTCTTTCCATCTGGGGTTGATAAGAATCCCAACACCTCCTCTACCTTTGTCATGATTTGAGGAGATCTTGATAGAGTCTTTCCATATGAATTCTAGGGTGACTTCCAGGGTAAAAACTTGAAAAAAAAATATATAGAATATACAGACAAAATGCTACAAATCACTAATTTACATCATCTTCAAATTTTTAATAGTTTAAAAGTTATAGTTCTCGGAAGTTGGAGATTATTTTAAAATTATTCATCTCAGTGTCAAAAGTGGCAAAAAAGTTGGAACCATTATTGTGAGTTCACCCATATGTATATGTGTGTACATGTGTGTGTGTGTGTGTGTACATACATACATACATATGTATATGTATATGTATATGTATATGTATATGTATATGTATATGTATATGTATATATGTATGTGTATGTATATGTATATGTATATGTATATGTATATGTATATGTATATATGTATGTATATGTATATATATATAGATCTATATATGTATGTATATGCATATATATGTATATATGTATATCTATGTATATGTATATATGTGTGTGTATCTGTGTGTGTAGTACCCCTGCCCTAATCAGACTTTTTAAACCCAATTTGACCTTAGTTGACTTTTTAGTGGCCTACTTGCATGATTGATATACCATATTGTGATGTTATATTCAGGTATTATGCTTGATGTTTGTATCAGTGAATGTTGATTACACATTGATTCTTATGTATGATTAGTTGTTCATTTGATCCGTGTTATTAACCCCAAACTAGCACTTTCATTGAATATATATGTATGCATGTGTGGTTCGTTGTTGCAGGAGATTGTAGGTACAAGTACCATGTAGGTATGGGGTATCATCTCCACCTAGCTTCGCAGGTCTAAGTGTGCCTTATCGGTTCGATGGAAGTGGATTAGGTAATAGTAAGACCCTACGTTTTACCCTAATCGTGCTCAAGTGAGCGTTGTCAATTTTTCGTCAGTTTTCCCTTTGTTGGGTATGTGGGTTGTGTATTTGTTTGGTTTTCTTGAGTTGTGTGTTGTGCATTTGGTAAAATTGATTATTAAATCCTAAGTATTTAATTAGATTAAATGTGGTTTTACACATTCGTAAATAAAAGGGACTAAATTAAATAGGACCCCTATGGTGATTAATCAATAAATCAAATTGTTTAATTCATGTTCCCAACAAATTTGATTTATTGCATTTTTAAATTGTGAATTAAATGATTTGTATGCATTTTTTGTAAAAAGGTTATTTAGAAATTGAAAAATTAATATTTTACCCTCATTTGGCATTTTGAAATAGAAATGTTAGTTGTTGTTTTTTGATCGATAACCAAGATTATATATTGCTTGAAATAGGGAAGATTTACATCCAAAATGTTAGAGTATTCGGGTATTTACTTGATTAATTAAACATTCTTTGTTTAATTATTTAAGTTCCCTTTATCTCTTTTACACTTAAGCTAACTTTAGGTACATATAATTAATTATTTTAATTAATTATTATGTGCAAACCTAGGTTTTCCCTTTTTAGGGTTTCTTGACCTATTAAAGGTTGAGTTCTTTCTTTTCATTGTAAGAATCACATTACATATTTTTGTGAATATTGAGCTCTCTTTTTTAGCATATTCTCTGTGTTTTGTATGTTCTTCAGATTTTGCTTCATTGCTTCTCCTTGTAACAGGTTATTCGGCTTGCAGAAGATCTTTAGGCTCCTGTGGTGTTGTATTTTCTCATATGGTATTAGAGCATCAGATCTGTAGCTACCTGTTCTTTTTTTGAGATTTTTGGCTTTGGAAGCAGATCTGAAGTTTCAGGAATTTTTTATGTACCTAGGGTTTGAGCTTTTTTTCTGAGCACTTTGGGCCTAAACAAACCTCACCATCATGCTCAGAAGGCCCGAAAACCCCTATGGTCATATAAAATTCGACCTATTTTGGTTCTTGAGCCTCTAGGAGCAATTTTTTTCTCAGATCCAGGTCGTACGACCCTGGCACGCAGAATTGAGAAAAAAATTTCAAAAAAATAAAAAATTTGTCTTTTTACGGCATGCAGGCCGAAATTTGCTTTTAAAAAAATATCTTTCAAAAAAAGCGAAAAAAAAAAAGAGATATATTTCTTTTTAAGAATTTTTTTTTTTTTGTGGCAAAGTTGCGTTGTTGCAGGCTGTCGCCATCACCTTGAGCCCCGCGCCATTGGTCTCCCAGCCCCCGCCGGCCCTCCCGTCCTACCGGCCACATCGTTGGTCTCCCAGCCCCCGCTGGCCCTCCCGTCCTACCGGCCGCCACCACTGGTCTCCCCGCCGTTGGAATCCTCCCAGCCGCCCTGCCTACCGCCTCCTTTGGTCTCCCCGCTACCGGAATCCTCCCACCGCCGCTGGTCTCCCCGCCGTCAGAATCCTCCCGGCCACCTTGCCTACCGTCGTCGCCGGCCTCCATGCAGCACCTCCGACACCGCTCAATCCCCGGCCCTTTTTTCCAGCCGACCACCGGGCCGCCACCTGACTGCCGCCCTGCCACCCAGCCGCCACCGGTGCACCACCAGAGCTCCACTCCCTGGCCACCGGACCACCCACAGGCAACCAGACCCCCTTTTTTGGCTTTTTCAGGGGGGGTTTGGTTTTTTGGCCCTATCTTGGGCATATGGAGTCATTTTTTCGAGAACGAATAGGCGTCGGAAAGCTGGTTCCGAGGCCAACCTCATGGTGTTGGTAATTTTTTCCAATTTTTCTGTTTGACTATGTTTTTTATAGTCAAAGTGAGGTCTATTTTTTGCACTCCGGGAGACGTAGAATGAGCATCCGACCTCCATTTTTTGAAAACTTTATATTTTCGGAAAGCGTGTTCTGTGTACTTTCTAGAAATATGAGTTTTTTTTTTCCAAATTCTACTCCATGCATATTTTATTCAGTTTTTTGCTTTTCAGCACTTTGGTGGATATCGTGGTTGTTTTAGGTCTTGGGATCTCTTTTCTAAGTAGGGTGTCTTTGTTTTGATTCTCATTTCTATTTCTAGTCTTCTTATCATTGTAGCTTATGATTATGCAAACGCATTGAGATAAAGTGTCATCATGCATTTTTTACTTGGAATCTTGCATATCTTGTGTCTCATTGTACATGCACTATTGATCAAGTGCCATGAGGGGGTTGATGTTTGCCTTTGTTTGCCATCTTCCTTTGTCAAGTGAGTGTTCCTTCCACGACATTCACCTCATGATGATGTGTCTCAGCACCTTTGATGTTCTTGGTTCTTCGTCATGCAGTTGTTTTTGGCTGTCCTTTTCAGTGTTCCTATCCCTCTCCCACTTCCGCATTATGGAGAGGTTTATCCTGTTGGTTCTAATGCTTATGTGGTTTGATTGATCAGCTCTTCAAGCTTTGGTTTCTCATGCCATTTGTATCTTCGATTTCAGTTGTTTTGCCTTGTTTTCCTCCTGATTCGAGTAGTGTCATTTGAGGGCACTCATGTAGATTATAGTCTTCTCTACCTGGTCATGTTCTAGTTCAGTGGATGTTCTTCAGATCAACAGTTATTCTTCGACAGAGTTTGCATGTTCTTCATGCTTCAGTGGTGTCCTTTTATCTCTTTTTGGAGAGGAGTTTTTTCCCACTGGGTTTTCTCCTTTGTCTCCGTTTCATAGAGATTTCATTGTATTTGGGTACCTGATCAGGCCTTGTTGCCAGGACCCATCTTTATTGCTTTCAGTAGCTGTACTACGTTTTAGCTTCTCCCTAAGTCTAGCTTAAGGGGGGGTGTTAGAGTATTCAGGTATTTACTTGATTAATTAAACATTCTTTGTTTAATTATTTAAGTTCCCTTTATCTCTTTTACACTTAAGCTAACTTTAGGTACATATAATTAATTATTTTAATTAATTATTATGTGCAAACCTAGGTTTTCCCTTTTTAGGGTTTCTTGACCTATTAAAGGTTGAGTTCTTTCTTTTCATTGTAAGAATCACATTACACATTTTTGTGAATATTGAGCTCTCTCTTTTTGAGCATATTCTTTTTGTTTTGTATGTTCTTCAGATTTTGCTTCATTGCTTCTCCTTGTAACAGGTTATTCGGCTTGCAGAAGATCTTCAGGCTCCTGTGGTGTTGTATTTTCTCAACTCCTATACAAAATGCAGACAAACTTTCTACCATTACATGGGGTCTCGCCCCTACAAAACCAACAGAACCCAAAAAAATGACACCAGACCTACATAACCAGCCATACTTACTTAAACGCCATCAAAAAATTGACCCACCCTAGAGACCCGTCTATCGAAACCATCCCAAAGCCTCTTCCCTAGAAAAGTTTGGATTGCCCCTGCTGGGCCCTGCATCCTGCACCTCACCTCCTCCACTTGTCAGTGTTCCCGACCTGCCACCATGCAGCGACTCGCACTCCCCCACCTTCACTTGCTTTCATGGAATCTGATGGTAGGTCTTCTTCCCGCGTATCTTCCATCGCTCAGTCAGCCCCAAACCTCACATATATTGCACAACATCCCTCCAACCCTTCTGTGCATTCTCAAGTTGGTTTTCAATAGGTCGAGAAGCCGACCAGAGAACAAATGGCTGTAGCTCCCTCGCTTCTACTCCAATCCTCTGCCATGGATCTTCCATCATCTTCAACCCTTTCCCAACAATAGCTCGAGCCACCACATCATTTAAACCTCTGCCCACTTTGGACTCAGCACCAAAGCTGCCACCCGCAACACCTCCTCTATTGACTTTCCCATCGACAAAGCTAGGGCGATAAACAGCGACGAGATGTCGAGGTTGGTTCGAGGTCAGAAGTCAGACTCCAGAATTTCGTCCCCGACCATCAATGACACTCCCGTCAAAAACTCCTCCCCATCCACCTTGAAGACATTCATCAGCCTATTGCTCGAGATCAACCCATGAAATGATGGCATTTGACCGTCCGTTGTCAAGGAAAAATTTGCCTCCATTCTGTCTCGCCTCTTCACTAAAACCTGCACACACAACCAAAGCTAGAAACCAACAACCACAAAATGCCAAGGAAACAAAGACCAAGGCCTTTAAAAAAGCCACCACCATTACATAGCATGAATGCACCACATGAATCACCTCAAACAACACATCATCAACAAGACAACTCACTGATGGCCTCCATCATCACTCCAAAGCTGCCAAGGCCACTTGCAACTAAATCATAGATCACAATCTACGAGGACCATAATTTCCCACAAGTCCAGTGTCAATCAACCACATCAAGAATGACTCGGGTTCACTTCCCTTAATAAAAGCAATTCAACCAAAATCATGAGAACTAACAGTTTGAAAGTCCTCAAATATTCTAAAATTGTTTTCCAAAGAACCATTCGCCCCCACATTTGAAAGCTTATCAGCCTCCACATTAGCTTCTCTAAGAACATGAGTCACCTTATAGTCTTCAAAGCCACCTAGAAGAAGTTTCATTCTTCGAACATGTTTGTCTAAATGCCATGCCTCCATATGACCTCTAGCTATCACGTTCACTACAATCTGAGAGTCACCTTCCAGATGGAGTTTTTTCACTCCCAATTTCTTAGCCATAAGAATAGCTTCTAAAGTCGCTTGGCACTCTGCATCATTGTTCAATCCATCCACCAATCTTTTAGCTCCTAGGGCTAGAATGTTTCCACAAGCATCCCGGGCAACTACTCTAGCACTAGAGACCCTTGGATTTCCCCTCGAGGCGCCATCAAAATTGACCTTGATCCAACCTTTATCTGGTGGGACCCACACCTGTCTTACTTCACCCATCCTCTAAGGATTTTCCCTCAAAAGCCCATTAGCAGGCCTAGAAATGTTAGTTTTTAATTAAAAGGGAGAAAATCAAATTTTGGAAAGAAAAGCATTTTTGAATAATGGAAATGATTTTTAATTTGGTAAAAAAAATAAATAAAAATTTAACCTAAAAATAGATTTTAGGTCAAAATTTCCTTTTAACCCAGGTTTTCATGTACTTTGGGGGAGGGTATTTGGAATGGAGAAATTTTGGGGGCATTTTTTGTTGGAAGAAATTCTTGAGCTTGCAGGTTGGGCTCTTCATCAAATCGCTTCCATGATTGCTAATAGAGGTTGGATTCTTGTTTACCTCCTTGATTTTTAAAGAGATTTTGTTTTGATTTAAAAGAAATATTTGTGTTTGTTTTGTTTGAAAAATCTCTTGAACTTGTGGAATAGGAAGAGTTTAGTTAAATTTGGAATGTAAATCCTCCTTGTTTCTCATTTCCTACCTCCAAATCAGATTCTTATTTGCTCAAATTGATTTCAAAGTCAAAATTTGGGGGTGGTTGTTCATAGTGAAATTTTTCTTAAACTTCCATATGAATGCATTCAAATTCAAGTTTTAAATTATAAAATTAGTTTGTGTTTGGCAAATTGGTTGGATGAATGTGTGTGATTTGTTCAAATTTGCCCAAATATGGGGTTATGCTGGTGAAATTTTCCCAGTGGACTGGTAATTTCCAAAAGAAAAATGGCATCCTCTTTGATTTTCTCAGAGATTTTTTGGGTGTATTTGTGTTTGGAGGTTATAGTTTAAAAAACAAATTAATTAAGCATTATGTATTTTGGAAAAATGTTCTCAGAAATTTTCTTAGAAAATTACGAGTCTGTGTATTTTGGGAGAGTAATTTGTTATATATATATATATATATATATATATATATGGGGGTGGCTTATTGGGGGACCATGGCCCTCGACCCATGGTCTCCACAACAACCCCTTCCCTTGGGAAAGGGAGGCCCATGTGGGTTTGCTTTTGTTGCTTGCAAACAAAACAAAATAAATAAATAAAGTTTTTTTAATATTATTTTATTTAAAAAGTTTTTATTTAATAGTAATTTTTAATTCTTAAATATTAATTAATATTTAATTTGTATTTTTTTTTATGCAAGGAAATAAACCTGATTTGGGAAAAAGATAAACTATATGTTTCTTTTTGAGGAGAATAGAAATGATTATTTTATGTTGGAATTAAATAATTAGTTTTTAAATTATATTTTCATATATTGGAAAATATATGTGATTTGGATAAATTAGAATAGATAAATTATGTTATAAAAGAATGGAAATGATGATTTTATTTTGAAAAATAAATATCAATTTTAGTTAATTAATATATAAATTAAATTATATCTTTATATGTATAGCATATAAATATAATTATATAAATGGGATTTTGGTTTGAAAATTATTGTGGGGTGTTGATATTGTTTTATGGTGTATATTGAAATATAGTTGAATTAGAAAAACTTGGCCGACTTATATTTTAAACAAAAAAAAAATAGAAAAATGATTGTCATTATAGATTAATGAAAATGCGTGTTTAATTTATGTATTCGCATTTGATTTTGAAATGGCAAGTCCTTAATTTCGAGTGTTGGATGTTGTCATGTGGTTAATTGTAACTAGTCATGTCTCTAGTCAAAGAATCGTCAGTTAGTACACCTCGTGTGAGGGCTTGTTTGGCCAAGTGGGTTTTTCCTACCGTATTGAACTCTATGTACTATTTCTTGTGTATACCTTGGTTTTGTGAGTTCATTTGATTTGTGGTCAAGTGTCATATGGGAGAGTGGCTTTTGAGTGGGGGCCACACCCAAAGTGGTAGGAGGGTAACACATCAAAAGTGTGTCTAAATAAGTGGTAACTTAATAGTATATTGGGGAATTGGTAGATGAAACACTAAGTAAGGTCATTGTGCCTCATGCATGGGATGAGTGCTAGTATAGACAGACTCAGGATGCAGTGAGAAGGCCCGAAATGGCAAACCAACAACCTTATCTTCACGAAAGGATGTGTTGGGTCCACATGAGACTTAGATGGGGATGGAGGTTCGAGAGAGGTTTTCAGGATAACCCAATAGATAGGGGTCGGGACCTATGGAGGCCTATTAGGGTAGCCATACCAAGCTATGTGATGACGCTCTTCCCTTATGTTCACTAGTGTGCAATTTGTGTTGTCTTTGCTTAGAGCACTATTGTAGAGTCATATCTGATTGTTTATGCCTTTGAGAGTACCTAATATTCATGATAGACCATGTGATGCTTGTGATGGGTTGCGAGGATTTAGTTTCATTGGTGCTCTAGTTGTTCTTTTGTATTTGCTCCATTCCATGTTTCAGATGGATCCTATTTCTTCTTCTTGGATCATTCTTGTATCTCTTAGACCAATGTGGTCATATTTATTATATTTTCTTTTGTACACCTTGATGGCAAGATGTAATTGATGTGAACCTTATGTATTCTTCACCCTATTAAATAGGGGTCTAGCAGCTGAAGTAGACCCAAAGATGTAGCCCATTAGGGGTGAACTTCGATATCAATTTGGTGTTGTGTGGCATATGTGTTCATCTGGTTCCTTTTTATTTTGGATGTATGAATGGCATTATGGTTAAAATGTATAATGTAGATTAGATGATATTAATCTTAAATGCATGTATGAATTTATCTAATTAAATGTCATAATATGGATCATGAAGAATGTAGGTTTAGTGAAATGCCAAGAAATTATTATCATATAATGCAAGCAAACTATGTAAGGAAATTAAATGTAAGGCATGTGTTTTAATTTAATATTGGATGTAATGTATGGTTAAATTGCAATGAATGAACTTAATCATGTTATCTAATATTTAACCTATCGAATAAATTTAACCATTGATTAAGTATAATTATGCTATTAAGTTAATCAACTTAATTGGATTAATTAGCATGAGTTGAGTTAGTGGTGAACCAAGTAACCACGTTGGGAAACCCCTTAGGTGTTAGTTAAGTCTTCTGCTGTGTAATCTGAACTTAATGTTAACTCAATTTATCATTAAACTAATTAAAGTTTTAAAGAAAATTTGTTTGCACTCTTATCTAGTGTTTAAGTTTTATTCCTTTGGGGTTGTCCTGGTAGGGTATTACTGTGTGTGTGTGTGTGTGAATGATAATCAATAAAATGTCATCAATTAACTAAAGATAATCAAACCAAGAAATGTATTTTCAACGTATATTGAAACTTAAAATTGCTTATAATTTGTAAATTGAACTTTGCTACACAACTTTTGAAAATGAAAAAATGGCATATAATATAGACATACATAGCCTTACACAAAATTGCAAGTAATACAAATATTACAATCAAAAAATTCTCATTAAGTGTATCCACTCCGCTTTATAATCAAACAATTTTAAGTAGTGGCAATTGATTTTGGCTTATTTGACACCCTATATCCACCTACAGCACACACATGATCTCTTTCAAAATGTTCTAGCATCACCTGATCGGACGGTTTGAACTGCTCCTTCTACAACTTCTTGACTTCCTAGGCAAACACTGCCTCTACTAGAATAGTAGAGTCGATGCAGTTTGCCTGCAAAAAAACATGAAGCATTAAACCCACAACAAAAATATTTGCCCAAAATCTCTTTGATACATTAACAAAACCAAAAATATGGGAGTATAACATACCTTGATAGATATTAAAAAATGCCCTCCATTTTTCAAGAAATGACGTGCATTCAATTTCTATCATTTCTTTTAATTTTGAAAAGAATGAGTACAAATTAGTTCCAAAGAGTATATTCAAAGCAAAAAAATTGAAAACCCAAAATATATCTTTGCTATTTAAAAACAAACCCTAAATGTTGGAGTGGAGGCATACTTGGTCTTGTTTTTGGAAGATGGGAATGAATGCAATTTTGTGATGGGAAGGCATGAGAGCACCATTTGTAGTGGTCTCCATAGGGATGGCATGCAAGGGGGTCACACTGGGTGGTGGACTAGGTGGTAACTAAGGAGGAGGTTGAGTTGGAGGAAGGGGATTTTCATACTGGGTAACATTGGACATAGGAATCCATTAGTACAAATAGCCAGTATTGGCTTCAACCAGTGCTCTCCAGGGATGGGGAAGCATGGGATTGTGAGGAGCATAATGTGGCCTAATGCCAACGGTCGTTGTCGCCAACATTGTCATTCAAGCCCTACAAGCAACAATTTTAGTCAAATAATAATTACAAATTTATAGATCTAGTGCCTACAAACCCTAAAGTGTAACACACCTAAGAATTGCTCAAAAAAACCCTTGCCAAAAGAATGAGTACAGATTAGTTCCAAAAAGTATATTAAAAGCAAAAAAATTGAAAACCCAAAATATATTTTTGCTACGTAAAAATAAACCCTAAATATTGGAGAAAAGGCACACTTGGTCTTGATTTCACATGATGGGAATGACTGCAATCTTGTGATGGGAAGGCATGAGAGCACCATTTGTAGTGGCCTCCACAGGGATGGCATGCGAGGGGGTTAGACTGGGTGGTGGACCAAGTGGTAATGAAGGAGGAGGTTGAGTTGGAGGAAGGGGCTTTTCATACTAGGTAACATTGGTCTCAAGATTCCAATATTACACATAGCTAGTATTGCCATCAACTAATGCTCTCCAGGGATGGGGAAGCATGGGATCACGATGAGCATAACGAGGCTTAATGCCAGCTGCCACTACTGCCACCATTGTCTTTCAAGCCTACAAACAACAATATCAGTCAAATAATAATTATAGATTTCCAAATCTAGCACCTACAAACCCTAAAGTGCAACACACCTAAGAGCTCAAAAACACCCTTACCATCAGTTGGGTTTTGTGAATACAATAAAATTAAATGGCATATTATAGAATGAACTCCAAAAAGTAAAAAATGGCTTACCTGCAAGTGAGACAAGATGCCAAAAGCAATAGACTTGCGCAGATAGTTGTAGAAGCCTCTTAAACCTCGGTAAAGATAAAATTATTGTGTTTATCATGTCCACAAATGAGTATGAGTAAAAGCCATAAATATTAATAAATGTTGACAATTTGCAGACTGAAACAAAAAAGAAAAGCGTAGGAAGAAAATGGTGCCCGAGAATTATTTTTTTGAGATGACTGACACTTTTCGAGCTAAAACCCCATACTAAAAGCCTATCGACTTAATAATAATAAATTTATTTATTCATTATTACGTATTATTAAAATATTTAATTTTGTTGACTTCAATGTTAATGATATTTATTTCATTATATGTGGAAAAAAAATTATTTCTTTGAATTATTAATTATGATATTTATAAATTAGTATATATTATATAGTCTATTAAAAAATAATTACTACTTCATTATATGTAGAAAAAGATATGTTATTTTTTTAACTTATTGATCACAATGATATTGATAAATTAGTATTCACTGCACACTCTATTTAAAAATTTGTTTATCTATAATATAAGAATAATATGAATGTTTGTATTAAAGTTTATTTTATTAAGCTCTGTTTAAATATAAGTAATTTGGAAAAAAATGATTTGTTTAACTTAAGTGCATATTAACAATTTAAGTGATTTTCACACATTTAAATGAGAAAGTATATGAATAATATTGTGGTGTATTTAAGTATTGTGATGTACAAATTTAGATATTCACATCATTTTTATTTAGTTTTAGTCTAATTTAATGAAATGTCTTGATGCATGTATATATTGACAAATGACACAATCTTGTATGAAGTTGGGTTCATTTCCCTAGCTAAATTATATATCCCCATACATGCCCACTTACATCTATAGTCTCCACCTTATCTTTATATGTGTATACTCTAATACATAGTTAATCCTTATATTTATTATATTTATACATACACCTACCAAAATATAGCTATTATCTACCAAGATTTGACCATTTATCCATCCATATTAATGTGACTATGGGGTAGACTCTTTGCCTTTCCAAAACTCCAATTCAAACTATAGTCAACTATTTCCATTTTGTTTTTGTAATGGAGCCAACTAAGTGAATGCTTTGTAAAATTTGAATTTTTGTTAGTATTGCAATCATTTTACATGTTGAAAGAACTCTCATATACTCTTTCTTATCATAAAGCATCAAAGGAACAATCCATGGCAAAAAAAGGTCTAATTAGTGCATTAAAACTAATAATAAATTTTCATATCTAATTCAAGCAAAAATTACACAAGCTCCTGCTCACATTATTTGGGCCATTTGGTGGAAGAGGAACAAAAGAATTTTCAGAAAAACATCCTCTTCTCTGGATCAAGTTTTGATCAAATTGGAAAATTCGATTGCAGAAATCATAAATTCTTCTCTCACTAATTCCAAGGACATCCAGTCTTTTACCCAGTGGGATAAGGTAATTGCAAAATCATGGAACGGTATTATTTTTCCAATAGGGACTCCCCCAAACTGGTCCTTAGCTCATGTGAGAGATAGGTCATCCATAAAATGGGTACCCCCAGCACCTAATTTCTTTAAGATCAACTTCAACGACTCTTCTCATGGAAACCCAGGGAAGTCGGGAATTGGAGTTTGCATTCAAGATCAATTTAGAAAAATGTGTGCTTTCCAAGCTTCACCCATCCCTCTAGGTACAAATAACTTGGCGAAGGCAAATGCCTTACTAGCTGGTCTGGTGTTAGCAAGGAAGTGTGGCTTCTCCAATATACACATAGAGGGGGATTCATTAGTTATTATCAACTCAATTACCTCAAAAAGATCTAAGACCTGGCATCTTTCGTATGTTTTGAAGCACACCTTGGATCTTCTCGACACTTTTTCAGACTACATTGCTAGCCACACATTAAGAGAGGGCAACTCCATTGCTGACATGTTAGAAAATATGGGCTATGATGGCATTTCAGTTGAGTCGGTTGCAATTCCCACTAAACTGTCTTCTTTTCCCAAATTGCTTGAATTGGTACAAAAGGAAAGTACAATACTCTAATCACAAATTACTTCCTAATAAATACTCCCATGGAAGCATTTAACCGGTGCCTGTGTACAAGAAGGCTGACAGGACACTAGCATTTATGTTTTTAAACGCACTTGGTAGATGGTATGAATGAAATTTTAGTGCGAATTACTCTAGGATTTTCACAACGTCACTTCACATGGGGCAAAACAGACTCAAGCCTCTCACACATCCTCTCAACTGTGTTACGGTCACAAATTAATGCAAGAATCACAAACATGATCCTAAAAATTTGATCATTTATTGTACTTTGAGATGTTAATTTTTGTTTATAAATGGAATCAACTTGTTTTTATATACACAGTTCTTAGCGGAAACTTTTGAAATCTTTTAAATTTTTGAAGTATCTCAGTGCTTTGCAATATGGAGAACGGCTCTTGCGTAGGGTGCAGGCAAATGCATTGGGAGTACATGTCATGGAACGACCGAGTTTCAGTGCAAATTTCAGAACCCTCAGCATCTTTTCATGGACACATCAATGACAGGGACCTCGACCAACTTTTTCTTCTACCCAATCCACAATTGAGAGGAGTTGTCAAAGACTTCATCAGTGAGGAGATCTTATCCCCTCAAGCTAAAAGGATTCTTTATCCCTATCAACTTCTCAACTCTTTTATGTCAAATGCTCTAGATCTCTTGCAATCTATTCCTCTACTTTAACTAGTGTTCTTCAAGATGGTAAGACAAGATGTGCTTGCACCAGCCTCATTCCATGAAACCCTGGTAAAATATAATCTATGGTAGGGGTTGGCTCTCCTTGGGGGACTCTTTACTAATCACTTTATTCAATCTAGTCATGCTTACATGGTACTTTATTACTGAATAAAACATGCCCTCGAACGGAAAAAAATCCGCCATGTGAAGAACGGCTTGCATCAATTTGATAGACAATTGGATGACCACATTGTGCACAGAGTCAAAATTAAAGTTGGGGCCCTCATGGTGATCCTGGAAATAGAAAACGTTGATCCCTGTTTGCCAATTTTGCAACTGGTGGAAAGGGGACAGACTACAGATAGGGTGCCAGACCTCAACGCACCGGTGCAGGATGAAGCCATGGGATGGCCTGCCTTTGATGCCCTTGTAATTCAGTCCCATGAGGAGGACGCCATGGACGAGTAAAGTTATCCTGGCTTTGTTTTTTGCTACTTACAATATGCTCTTTTTTGAGAGGTGGAAAATCTGATGGCAACCGATATGACCCTAAAAAAATTTGTCTGCCCCTTGTTTACCAGTGTTGGTTTTGGTGTTTATTTTCACTGGTATATCAGAACTGGTTGTGGAGCCATCTTCTTAGCATGTTGGCTAGCACCAGTAATGGAGGCTTTTCTTCTATGAACCGGTCACGAGGACAACATACCAATTTCATAGTTCCGATACAACACAACCGAAAACCGGTCGTGGCATCT
Source organism: Cryptomeria japonica (assembly GCF_030272615.1). NCBI lineage: Eukaryota > Viridiplantae > Streptophyta > Pinopsida > Cupressales > Cupressaceae > Cryptomeria > Cryptomeria japonica. Next base: position 105,180,525 of record NC_081410.1, read on the forward strand.
TTTCAGTGTTCTGACAACCAGATTTCCTCTTCCCAGTCTTCATGACAACCGGTTGTGGGGGTCAATTTTTTAAGGTTTCACCCGGTCTTGTTCTGACCTGCTACTCCAAATCTGGCCTCCAAGAAGCTCATTCTATGGGTAGGTCCTATCTATCTCTCCAGATCTTCGAGGGGCTTCTCCTCATAGCCTCCTTTCCTCTTTTTCATTGTATTTGAGCAAGGATATAGGGTTTCTTCTTGATTCTTTCACTATTGAGCTCTTGAATTAGTTTTCTAATTAATATATATATCAGTGGCTTGCCACTTTTTGCTTTAAAAAAAATAAAAAATTACACAAGCTTAGTTGGATCTCTCTATCTATTTCTCTCCCTCCTCCCCCCCTCTACTTTTATCTACTCTAAAATAAGCACACTAGTGGCAAGAACTTGACACTTTGCATCTCTTGTTGTAATTTCTCATCGCTTTAGCCATTTTCTGGATATGCTATAGGGGGTTGGGTGGGCGGTTGTTTTTTTGTGTTTGTATGGAAGGAAATTTTGGGAGTTAGGTTCTCAGTGTGCACGGATTTTTAGAAATATGCTTTGTAAAACCATTTTATATTAATATAAAACTATATTTAACCAATCAAAAAATAATAAATTATTATTTAAATATATTCATTAATTTAATTTTCACTTGTAGTGAGAACGGTGGAGACATATGCTCGCCATTCCATTTTGATATATATTAGTGTTCCATATGGAATAAGAATATAAAATTGGGGCTATGCAGGGTGCAGATTAAGTCTAATATTCATTTTTATTTGAAGTCCATATTCTTCTCGCTACTCCTTGAACTTGCATATATATATATATATATATATATATATAGTGTATTATTATTGTTATATATTATTTATAATCTAATTTTATAGTAGATATATTATATATGTTAGTACCAAGATAAGTATATTTAACGTCGAAGGCATTTCTTTATTTGAAATGGACAACTTATTTTATGAAATCAGTATTCGAATAAGCATTTGTCATAGATGAAAAAGGAAACATCCACATTTGAGTGTGCAACGTAGTTAGTCCAATCCTATTAATCAAAACATTGTTATGTCAAAAATAAAACATACTTAAAGAAAGAAAAAATAATTAATAAATTTAAAATATTAGCCTTTGGGTGGCTACAAGAAGTTGAGTCCCACTTTTGGGCAAAAAGTGGAAGTGTTTTCTCTATTTTTCAAATTTTCTGTCGATTGATGTCAAAATTTGATGCACTTAGAGATTGAATCTTTAAAAACTTCAGTAATAGAAAATGTAGTTCTCGAAATCTACTTTTCAAATATGTAATTTATTTTAATGCTCACATGGTAGAAAATACTTTTAGTAGGCATGTTTAAAAACCAGTTTTTCAAAATGCCTATTTCAGGACCATACCACACGTGTACGACCACCTTTTTTTGATGCAAATAAATGAATTTTTGCAAATCCTTCTGGGAAACGATACCTAAGACACCAAAGATGAGAATATTTTTTATTATTTTTTATTGAATATATTTTTTTAATTAATTTTTAACTGACAATAAAGTATATTTTCAAAACATCGGGTGTACAACCACCATAATTTGATGAAAATTTCATATTTTTCAATTTTATTTTTTTAATATTCAAAAAAATTGTATGTAGATCGATTTCATATAATTTATTTTTCTAAAATCCTAAAAACAAAAAATTTATTACAGGTTTAGTGAACCTTAGTATTTTAGGTTTAGGTTCCACTTTTGATTAATAAATAATACACAAATAGTAAAAATAATCTTATCACTATGAAATTTACATTTCTGAAATTAGGACGCTGAAAACTCTAATGAGTTTTCGTTTCGTCAAAAAATTCAATCAGAAAGGCCCTCAAAAAATTAGGCCAAGGTAGAAATTTGATGCCATTTTACCTTAGTCATTTTTTTAAAGATCCAAGGATAGGCTTGGTGGGACCAAACCTATCCCAAAGCAAAAAACAATGCTAAGGGTTGTTTCCTGCCCCTAATTTTAACAAATGGGCGATGGGCGCCTGTTTCGCTTTGTACCGTTGAAAGTGAAATGGGCGCTCATTTTTTAAAAACAGGCACCCGATTATAAAACGGGCACTCGTTTCATTAAAAAATGGCCACCCATTTCTGAAAAGATTCGTTGGGCTAGAATCTGGCCCACAAGCACAAATCCTAATGATTGAATGATTCTTCAATCATTGCCTAACAAGTACGATTTGCAAAGAGAATGTTTTGATTAATCATTCTCTTTTTTTGTCTTATTGTTGATTTGATAAGGATATCGATTCAAATTCAAAATTTGGTGCAGCCATGGGATCAAATCAACGCAGGAAGAGGCAAAGGAAGGTTCTGAAAAACTAAGGAGATTGCAACAAATAGGGAGGAGGAGGTAATACGTCAACGAGAGAGAAGATCAAGAATGAGACAAGGAGCTTCAAGTTCCACAATCGTTTCAGAAGAGGAGAATATCAGTGAGACCATAAATGTTGACGAAGGAAACACAATAGAACCATTTAATTCAGGTGCATCTTTTAATCCATTATTGGATACATGTATGTCTTCATAGCCCTATGTTTTTTCTCATGGAGAAATTGGTGATTTAGTACAAGCAAGTTACTTATTAAATCAAACGCCAATTGAAAATCAAACCCCAAATGAAATTAGAACTCAAGTTGAAACTGAAATTGAAATCCAAATTGAAACCCCAAATGAAACTAGATCTCAACTTGAAACTGAAATTGAAACTGAATTTGAAACTCCAAATGAAATTGAAAATCCACATGCAACTAAAACCAATAATGTGTATGTAGACATGGAAACACCAATTGAAAATGAAACATGTTTGAATGATAATCAAACGAATGAAATTTTTGAAATTAAAAGTGATGTACTAGACAACCTTCCTAGCTTGGTTTCATGGAGACAGATTAGGACACATGCAAATAGATTGTTTAGATATTTTTTTTATAATAAGAAATTTGGGTTTCAATGTCAATTAATGGTACAACTAATTAAAATGACTAAAATGCGAAAAGTGATGAAGAAGTTAGGCTTTTATGTCAAACCCAAGAAGAAGGACGAGTCTTTAAAACAAGTTGTATCGATTGTTGCTAGCGCCTTTGATACAATCGAAAAGAAAAGTCATTCTAAAGATAAAAACGCGGCATGACGGGCAATAACAACAGCTTTAGTAAGCCAAACAACTTTAAATAAAAGAATGATGAGTAACATAAGTGGATATCTTAATATTCATCGTAAAAATTTGTGAAGAGCTGTAAAAAGAAGAGTTAATTTTGAAAGTGATCTGGCAAACAAATTGTGGACTTTTAGTGGTAGACTACCAAGGTCTGATATGAAACTTACTGGTGAAGTAAAAAATTTGATTGAAAAATTCTGGCACGATAATACGAGAGTATCACCTAATGTTAGAGATGATCTTAAATTAAGAGTTAGGTTAAAAAATTGTGATCCACATCCAAAACACCTATTGGACATGACTCAAACTGAATTGTACAAAAAAAATCTAGATGATAAGGTATTGACTATTAGCATTTGTCAAAGGTCTTTTGAAAAGTGTAAACCTTGGTATGTTAGAATTAACAAATAAAGAGTCACATGTTGTTGCAAATCTCATGTTCAATTTCGCTACCATTATGACGTATTTCGATATATATGTGTTACCATGCATAGTAATGGAATGTTCCAAGAATGTGGTATAAATATACCACCTGAAACTATAAAGGAGTTTATATCAAGTTTGTTTTGCAACCCACCAAATGAGCAACATTTTCTTTTCAATGCATGTGTTTCCAGTGTATATGATATATGTGGCAATCTTGCATTGTTGGATGAATGTTTGCATGAAAATCTTTCAAATGATTTTGGACAACAATTAGTTGATGTTAAAATATTTAAAACTGTTGAGTATCCACTGAAGGATGGAAAGGTTGGAAGATGATGCGATCTAATCACTGAAAAAGTTAGTGTTCGTGCATTTATGAATGAATTTAAGAGTAACATTGTATCTAAATATGTTAAACACACTCAAAATGCTAGATGGCTCAATGGTCAGTTTCGAATATGTAAGGATACATTTCCTGTTGGTAGTATACTTTTAGTTGTTGAATTTGTAGAGAACTACACGCTTGCACTACAAGATGAGGTCCAATCACAATACTACAATTCAGTGTAAGTATAGATTTTTTTCCATATTGTCTATAGGAATGCACCAGATAGTATAGAAGAGGATCGCAAAATTTTGAGAGAGTACCATTTCTATATGAGTGATAATAAATTACACTCATATGAGTTTGTCTAGTATTTCTTCAAGACCTTTTTTCAGAATTTGAGGGAGAGAAAAATTCAGATGACACAACATCTAATATGGTCTAATAATTGCACAGGGCAATTCAAGAATGCTAGAATGATTTATTGGTTGAGTAGGATTCATAAGAAAACTAATATCAAACACATGTGGAGTTTTTTTTAGGTTGGAGATGGGAAAGGAGAACATGATGGTTCCGGTGCATGTGTTAACAGAGCCCTTTGCAGAGAGAAACTCAAATTCGAGGAAAAGGATAAATTTAAAAATACAAGTGCAATTGTGGATTGGTGTAGTGCAACTTTATCCACAGGATCAAGTCAGAACTCTACAATTAGATGTTTCTTCTAGCTAGTTAAAGAGGAGAATATCCTTCCAGGATATGATTGTGATACAATCAATGGGTCAGCTAGATGGCATTCATTTAAGAGTTCTAATTCTAACACTTGGACTATATGGACTAGAGAGCTTGCATTTTTCTGTCAATTTTGTGTTGCAGGTGAATGGGAAGAATGTGAGTATATGGAATGGGTCAAAGAATGGCAACACAAATCCTTAACACCTAGTGAGACACAATATCAAGATGTTAGAAGAAATGAAGACCCAGATCATGCATTTGCATCAGAAGATTATGATCGTGTTTCAAACCTCATACAACCTGGTAATTTAATTCAATTTCTTGTTTATAACTTTAAATTATATATTTTTATGTATTGTCATATAATTTATGATTGTATTTGAATTATAAATTCTAACAAGTTTTATTTCTACATGTACTTAAATTTGTTTTCTAGGAAATGTGTATGTTGTTGTTGCACCCAAGGATAATGATGAGCAGGTTGAGTATTGGCTAGCTAGATGTGTAGAACCTAAGAAAAAGTTGATATGTGATCAAGTAGATGATGATGGTTTTCAGTATCTAGTTGGGTCTGTTGTGGTAGTTGGCACATGGCTATGCAAATACTTAACAAGAAGGAATGGCTTACCAGCTTATGGACTACTAATCATAAAAGAAGATTATACACTATTCTCATTTGGTGGTGGCAACAAACATAAAATTAGAAATATACAAAGGTAGACCTACTAATAAGGTATTGTGGACACTTTCAATAGAAGAGCATGAGGCAATCATAGATGCATTGGAGAAGAGAGAGGATGTAGATGGTCCATTAGGTTGAATCAAATTTATATGCATGTAAGTTTGTGTTACTTGTGTGAACTCTTTTATATTTAATCATGATAATTGTTTTTCTTTGTCTTTTTAACATTGTACTTGTCTACATTTGATAAAATTTTGGTTTCATAAACAACATTGTATTAGTTATCTTCTTCTTAATGTTATTTTGTGCACATTGTAATTGTGTTACAATCATTCTAATTTTTTATGATATATTTGATTCAACCTAATGTACCATCACCGCAAATGACAATGTCGATGGTTGCATCTAGCTCAATCCCAGAGACATACCAATACTGGTAGTGGTATCAACCTGAACAACATATATAAAGCATGAATCAAACTTGTATATATACATAAATTATAAAGTATATATATAGATTACAAGTTTATCATACAAAATCATACATGTGATGTAGGCAAAGTAATTGATGGGTGAAGGCATACATGTGATGCACCATCAAACAATCTAGAAGCCTACAATTGCAAATATTTACAAACATGAATCAAAGTTGTACATAAATTAGTAAGCATATAAACACTTCAAATTAATGGATAAAAAACATACTAGTGGTATATGAGGTTGAGCCTCAGCAGTCCACGAGTCACGTGAAGAACTACCCACCTTGGTACTACACGAAGCACCCTACAAAATTGAAAAAACATATGATACACATCATTACATTAAAAAATTTATTGTTTATTTTAAATGTAAGTGCATACCATAAATGGGGCACCAACATCTCTAGGTATCGAGGTAAGATGATGTCAGTTCCTCAATGATGTGGTATGATCCATCCTCTATTTAGAAAAAAATGACTCATGTTATGGTTCATATGTGTATATATAAGGAATTTAATATAGCACTGTAAATTATATAAATAAATTTGTACCTCTGTAGGCTAATCATCATCTGCCCACAAGAGATCAACATATGAAGAGACAACATCAGCATGTGCAGCATCAGCATCATCAAAATCACCATCTCCTCCAAGGGCAGCCTCACTCTGTGGACCTGTACATACATTCCCGCAGCTCATGCAAACATGTGCTAAGCTGGGGGCAACCCTCACCTTGCGCAACTGTTGTACCAAATTGCCTGACAGGGCACTCAATGAGCCAAGAGCAGAATCCACTACTCAATGATGGGCAAGTGTTGGAACAACTAGTGCAGGAAGAGGAATCAAGGGATCATCATGCACATGATTTCTAACCCTGTCGCTCAATTTGGCTCTTGGCCTATCCTGGGGCATGCCTCTCCTGACCCCCTAAAATGATCTAATATCAAAGTAATTGGGCTTTTTACCCAATTCAAAATCAGCCCATAATTTTTTTAAAAAATACATTGGGACCTCATGACTGGAGTGTGGTGGATAGTCAAAGACCATCCACCACCGCTCCCAAAAGTGTCTAGCTATTCCTAGGTGCCTACACTATCTAATTGAGATTTGTGGCTTCTTCGGATCTATCTCTTCACCTGTCTTAGGGTTCACAAAATATTGTTTCAAATCTATTTTTGTTATTTTAAATTCATTGACTTGTTTGTATGTTAGGCCATCAATGTAAAATGCATGCAATCCCTCCTACTAACTACGATAGCTATCCAGCTCGCTATCTAAAGCCTGTATAGATTGTGCAATCCCTTGCATACTATCTACAAGGCATAACAATTGCGGAGGTGGATGAGGCTCACGTCTAATGGTATGGATATCTCTAATCAAAGAATCAATATTCCTCCTAATGGTCTACCTCAACTGATCGGGTGGAGGTGGAGGTGGAGGTGGAGGTGGAGGTGGAGGTGGCGCTAGACCTAATAGCTCATCTATCTCAAACTCATCCATTCTGTGAAAATAATCTGCATATATATACAAACATGAAAATTTACAATTTCTATTTAATTTACATTTCACCTTCCAAAAAAACTTATAATTAAATACAATTTACCAACTTAAATATAAAAAAGGAAACTCACATAGATCTATAATATTATTAATAGGTGGGTCTATTTTAATAATAAGCATCATTTAAGAAATATTATTCACTTAAATCAAATTATAATAAATATTCTACAAAATAAAATATCATAATGCCCATGAAACTCAAACAATACTTTTTAGCATCTAAAGATGCATTAGTATAAGTTCCATCAAAATCATAAAAATAATCATGAGAAAGAGAGAGAGAATAGATAATGAATAAAATGACTCCACCGAATTAGATAATGAATAATCATCTCCTCTAGACTCCACTAAGGGCTCATTCTCGATTAAGATTTTTTTTAGTTGGCATTTTGGGCCATCATGGTGCATTTGTATGTTTGTTATAGAGAGATGGATGATTACATTACCTATGATAGTTGTACTTTGGGACCCATAATAGTTGACCATCTTGTCATGAGAGGCTTCTAATCATAGTTTAATGGTAGCGTTGTGTAGTTCATCTTTTCAAAGAAGGTAACTTCCATGGAATTACAATTTAGTCCCCTTGCAATATTTAACCATTATCGTCAATTAGGCTACCCCTTTATATTTTCAACTTCATAGGAATCGATTCAACTACTCTCTTTTGGTTATAACTAAATTCATTAAAGTAATTAAGTTATATCTATGAACTTGTCAATATATGTATTGCTTTGTTGTGTTCTTTGCTAGAATCATGGGATGATTTAGTGATCACAACTAGTAGTACTACACTAAGTTGAAGCTTGAATAAATAGTAGGTTCTCTACTCTTGGAGGAGTTAAAACAAAAAAAAAACTCTTTTTTTTTAAAGGAGGCATTGGTTATTAGAGGAAGATAAAAGGATAAAGCAAAGAGAAAAAATAAGAAAAAGGACAAAGCTCCAAATCTAAAGTGAGATCTAAGTCTCTCAATAAATCCTATGTTAAACTTTATAATTATGTCAAGAAAATCCACATAAAAATGAATGCAAGAAAAATATTACAAGAATGAATTAAATGATGATTTAGATTCAATTAATTATTAGGATGACAATAGTGATATAACTGTTATATATTTGGAATGCATATATGTGAGGATACATGGATGATTAAATATAGAGATTCTTTCCACATGACATTCTATTTCTCATTGAGGCATAATTTTACATTTAGTGTAATATTTTTTAAGTTAAAAAACATCTTTAGATGCACATTGCGACATTGGTAGAAGGTGGACTTTAGGAGTAGTTGAAATTTAGTATAATAATGTCATTTTAGAAAATTGGGATATGTCACAACCCTCCTTTATCACTTTTGGATTTAAATCACAATTTTATTTTATCTTTGGATAAGCTATTTAAATGATTGAGTAAATGTTACAAAAAGAATGAAAAATAATAATACACACACACACACATGGAAAATATACATTATTTTTATTTATTTAATTTCCACATCCAATCGTGGCACATGTTGTAGGAAGAATAAGAAGCTTCTAGAGGTTTCTTCACCACCTTGCATGTAACTCCTCCACTAAGTCTAATCAATTTGCATGAAGTCTAAATTTGGGAAAGAATCTCCTTTTTAATTAAATTTTCTAGATAGTGGAATGGAGGGAATTTTTTTATAAAATTATATGCAAGTTTCAAAGAGGGGAGTTGATTATGTTTTGAAGGAAATTTTCCAAGTTTTAGAAATAGATATTTTTGGTAGTCTCATTTTCATTGCAGGAATTTTAAGTTGTTGTTTAGGATTTCTCTCAAGTTGCAAGGAAGGATCATAAGGGTAGCTAGTGGATTCAACATCAAGCTCGATAAACTAGGTTCTCTCCTCGTTGTTTATCTTTACATTTACTTATGAGGAATTCGTATTATCAATAGTTATAGATCTTCCTTTATATAAAGAAACTCTTTTATTTGATTTTAAATCTTTTATTGAGGATAAATAGTAATGATGATGCCTTCATATAGTGCATGTAAAATATAGTTATTTAAATTATTTTATTTCCCTCAAGAAAATATGCACATGATCTTGCTTTTATTTTTCTTCTAAAAATTTTAGCAAAAGAAAATCATATTCCTTTATTTGTTTAAAATCTCTTTTTCTGAAATCAAAATTCTTCCTGTGTGATTTGAATCCTTATTCCTCCCTCTGATTCTTTTCTCTGGTTCTTCGAATGGAAATTTGAATCTCATTCTTTAATCCCTCTGCGATTATCTTTAAAATCTCTTTGCTCTGATTCTTTTCTCTGGTTCTTCGAATGGAAATCTGAATCTCATTCTTTAATCCCTCTGCGATTATCTTTAAAATCTCTCTGTGATTATCTTTAAAATCTCGCTGTGATTATCTTTAAAATTTCTCTGTGATTATTTTTAAAATCTCTCTGTGATTATTTTAATCTCTTTGTGAATATTAATTAAAATAAAATCTCTCTGTGAAATGAGTTGAATAAAATCTCTGTGAAATCAGTTGAATAAAATCTCCGTGAAATGAGTTGAATAAAATCTCTCTGTGAATATTGGTTGAAACTCTGTGAATATCAGTTGAATAAAATCCTCTTGTGAATACTGGAAACGAATTTTGGAAATAAACAATTCCCCTGTGAAATCTAGAACAAACCTCCTGCTTGTGAATGCTAGAATAAGCTCTCTCTCTCTCTCTCTCTCTCTCTCTCTCTCTCTCTCTCTCTCTCTCTCTCTCTCTCTCTCTCTCTCTCTCTCTCTCTCTCTCTCTCTCTCTCTCTTTGTGTGTGTAAATGTCAACCACCTGTTTACTGTAGAATCAATCTAAAACAATTATTTGGTCATATATTTTATCCATGTTCTTTTTTTCACAAATAAATTCTCTTTTGTTTTTATATATCATTAAGTAATTGGGAATAAGAAACCATATATATATATATATTAAGTTTATATTAAAATGTATTAATGTTGCATTATAATTATATTAAGTTTATTTCAAATGTTAAAATATTTTAATGTTGCAAGTAATTCACGGACTTCAAAATTTATTTGAATGATGCATGGAGGCATCAGGGGTGGCAGTTATTGTAACCGCCGAAGGGGATAGTGGTACCCTGCACAACCCCTGCGGTCACTATCACGATAGTGGCCGCAGGGGAGTGGAGGGGCCCACGGTGTCCCCTCAACCCTGCGGGACTGCGCATGCAGGACCACAGGGGTGATGGGACCCCGTGGTCCCCACCCCCCTATTGATTATTAAACATTAACCATTCGCCATGTTTTGTTTTTTTTGTCATTATATTATTTTATTTTTTTTTATAAAAGTATAAAATACAATTTAGAAATAAATGTATAAATTGCAAATTTGAAATTGCTAATTTTCTTTTCCTTAGTATAAACTTTAAGTTATTAAATTAACTTAGAAAATTAATAAATATTGGGGATTATTGAGGAATGAATTCATGATTAACTTATCTATAATAAATACTTGTAAATTATATTATATCAAATATTATAATTAGAATCATTCGATCTATTAAGATCCATTGGGCACTTAGTTGGCATTAAGCAAATAATTCACATTAATATGATTCGAATCAAATGCCTAAATTTAATAGCTATTTTTGGATTGTTTAATCATGCATGCAAATTACTTATAGATTAATTACATTTATTGACGTTTTCATGCAAGTTGCACTATTCTTATAACATGCAAATTTCTTATAGATTAATTACATTTATTGACGTTTTCATGCAAGTTGTACTATTCTTATAACATGTAAATTAATTATAGATTAATTACATTTATTGACATTTTTTTTACACATGTAATTATTAATATGCAAGTTTCATGATGGTAATTGTTATGCAAAGTTATATTTCAAGTTTTGAGTAATAAATAATGTTAGTCATGGTTTTTATTCCATGCAATTCATCAAGTAGTTATTTCAAGTAATTGAGCTTTGCAATGTCTAAATTCATAATTATTTTTCAAGCAGGATGTTTACCATAAGTCAAAAAATTAAATAAAGGAAGTTGGAAAACCAAAACCTAGTAGCGTTCGGTATATACAGTGCCTCTAGGTCAAGCTTATGGGTAATGTCGTCATGTTGAACTACTGCACTTAACACCTAATAAAGCTACATCAACGATGTCTGTGGCATCATCCCTATAAATCATCGGGGAGTAATAAGGGACACTTGGAAGTTAAAATCCAAGGGGCGAGCAATCCCCCTTGGATCGATAATTTAATAAGATAATTCTAAATGATCTTTCATCCGCTGAGTTAAACTATAGTAAACCCCTATAGGGATGTTGAGTGAAATGCTTTTATGAAATTGTTTTAATCTCAAAGATTGTTGTCGATTGACAATTGGTCAAGGGTGACACTCATGATAAGAATTAGGATCTAGTTGTTTTAGGCCACAAGCAATAGGCCATCTTGAGTCTTTGCTTAAGCGCTACCATTGTGGGTAGCAACTGCAGAGAAACTGTCTGGGACATTGACCCTAGAAAGGGTTGCGTACCCACTAATCAGTTTACATCAAACCATAGAATAGAAAATAGAACTACATACTTTATGCCTTGATCTCATGCCGAAGCAAGTATGTAGGCAGTCTTGGGATGGAGTTGTCCCTTGTACTCAGGCGTTCGTGGGTGGGGTCTAGGCTTGGTAAAAGAAAGAATGAGTAAGAAACCTATTTTGAAAGATAAGATAATTAAACTAGAAAAAGTAATTCAATGCATACTCGGAAGGAATCACATATGGATTTGCTTGACTTCCCGAGGCTTTAAGCCAAATTCGGAGGCAGAATTCAAGCTTGTATTATGTTATTTAATTACTCCTAAGGACGACAACCTCAATGCACTTCTGTTAGAAGAGTGTAGTACTTAGTGAGTGGCTCAGGACCTGAATGGTCCCGATGAGTCTAAGTCTCTGGCCAAAGCACCTCCTATCCTGATTGGATAGATTCCTACCCCGTATGGGTAAATGCCTATCCTGTATTGGATAGATGAAATCTTATGTCCCGTATGGAATGATGCCTACCCCATATGGGTAGATGCCTATCCCGTATTAGATAGATGAAATCTTATGTCCCATATGGACCAATGCCTAACCTGTATGGTTAGATGCTCATCGCGAATGGATGAATGCCTAATCCAAATGGATGGATGCCCAGAGTATGCAATTGAATCAAACACAATGATTAAATTAAACAAAAAAAAAAGAAATGGTCAAATTTGTTGGGTTAATTAAGGTGGGTTATTACATGTGGTATCAGAGAAAAGGTTCAACTCTAGGCCTTGTGCTCACTTCAATTTACACAACTAAAGGAATGTTTTGCAATGATAGAAATTAAATTTTAAAAACCTTAAATCAAGAACTTACTAAGCGTTTGCCGAGGGCAAGGGTACAATTTCTTGAGTTTGAACAAGGGTAGACCTCTATGTGGCACCCCTAGGATTATATGATATAATTATTGGAATGAGTTGGTTAACAGACCATGAAGCTAATTTAGATTGCTATAACAAGGTTGTGGAATGTTTGGATGATGGAGGAAAAAGGGTCAAAATCCAAGGAAAGTTTAATCCCATTAATATAGAAACCATATCAGCCATGCAATTAAAGAAGGAAAGAAGAAGAAGAGGCCTAATCTATAGGGTTGAAATTGATGAAGGAAAAGAGGAAAATACACCAACCTTTGAAAATACCCCTTTCTTAAAAGAATTCAAGGATGTTTTTCTAGAAGAATTACCTGGCTTACCCCCTAAGAGGAAGTTTGACTTTTCTATCGAAGTGCTACCAGGAGTGGAACCAATATCAAGGGCACCTTACCGAATGAACACAATTGAATTGCAACAGCTCAAAATGCAATTAGAGGAACTCTTAGCTAAAGGATTAATAAGGCCAAGTGTATCACCAAGGGGAGCACCAGTTTTGTTTGTTAAGAAGAAGGATGGAACCTTAAGGCTATGCATCGACTATAGGATGTTGAACAAATTCACCATAAAGAATAGGTATCCCTTACCTCGCATAGAGGATCTTTTTGACCAAATGAAAGGAGCAGCAGTTTTCTCAAAGATAGACCTCCGGTCAGGGTACCATCAACTTAGAATTAAGGAGGAAGACATTCTGAAAATAACTTTCAAGACTAGATATGGGCATTATGAATTCACAGTAGTTTCTTTTGGTGTAACCAATGCCCCAGCTGCATTTATGAACCTAATGAATAGTGTACTCCATGACTACTTGGATAAATTTGTTTTGGTATTTATAGATGACATATTGATTTACTCTAGGAATGAGGAGGAACATTTAGTGCACCTACAAATTGTTTTGCAAAGGTTGAGAGAACATAAGTTATATGGGAAATTGTCAAAATGTGCCTTCTTCGAGGAAAAGATTCACTACCTTGGGCATATAATATCAAAGGAAGTAATAGCAGTTGATCCAGATAAAATAAAGGCAATAGTAGAATGGTCGATCCCTAAAAATGTTTCAGAGATAAGAAGCTTTATGGGGCTAGCAAGTTACTATAGGAGGTTTGTGGAAGGACTCTCTAAGATAGCAAACTCCATCACCTCATTACAAAGGAAGGGTAAAAGGTTTGTGTGGACAGAATAAAGTGATAAGGCATTCCAAATTTTGAAAGGGACACTTCACAATCATAACTGATGCTTCTATTGAAGGTTTAGGAGGAGTACTTGTCCAAGATGAAGGGGTAGTAACTTACAAATCTAGAAAGCTAAAGACTCAAGAAGTCAATTATGCACCCCATGACTTAGAGTTGGCAGCAATTGTGCATGCCCTACAGAAATGGAGACACTTCTTACTAGAGAAGCCCTTTGAGTTAAAGTCAGATAACCAAGGACTAAAGTACATCTTTACCCAACCCCACTTAAATGCCAGACAAAGAAGGTGGTTAGAGTTTCTAAGTGAATATGATTTTGAAATTGAATGTATTAAGGGGAAGGAAAATAGGGTGGCAGATGCTTTGAGTAGAAGGAGACACTTGATGACTATAGCGACATTCAAAACTTCTTTCAAAAGGCAAGTGATGGATGAGCAAGGTCACAACCCATGGTATGAGCAAGTCAAATTGACATTAGAACATGATCCAACCAATCCTAATATTGGAGGGTATACATTAGACGAAGATGGGTTTCTCAGATACAATAATAGAATCTATATTCCTATTTCAGGAGACTTAAGGGAAGTAGTCTTGTCAGAGGCTCACAATGCCCCTTATTCAAAGCACCCAGGAGTTAAAAAACTTTATGCAGATCTAAAGAAGTTATACTTTTGGCAAGGGATGAAGAATGACATTGTCAAGTATGTGGCTAAATGTTTGGAGTGTCAAAGAGTAAAGGCAGAACATAGACATCCAGCTGGATTGTTACAGTTACACGATGTACCTCAACACAAGTGGCAAGTTATTAGCATGGATTTTGTGCAAGGCTTACCCATGTCACCTTTTAGGCATGATACAATAATGGTGGTAATTGAAAAACTCACTAAGGTGGCACAATTTATACCAGGGAACCTAACGGATGATGCACCTACCTTGGCTAGGTGCTTTGTTAAGGAAATATTTAGGTTGCATGGAATACCAGAGAAAATTATATAAGATAGAGATGCTAGATTCACTTCAAGGTTTTTGGACAACTCTTCAAGCAGCTCTGGGAACTCAACTAAATTTTAGCACTGCATACCACCCTAAAACCGATGGTCAGACAGAAAGGACAAATCAGATTATGGAAGACCTACTTTGCATGTATTGTATGGACCAACAGAAGAAATGGGAAGAGTACCTACCTCTGGTAGAGTTTGCTTACAATAATACATATCAAACATCTTTGGGAATGGCACCTTTTGAAGCTTTGTAAGTCGAACACCTTTGAGTTGGGATAGTCTTGAAGATAGAGTAATTGTTGGACCAAGTATGTTGAAAGAGATGGAGAGGAAAACTAAGGAAATTAGGCAAAGATTGAAGGAAGCCTCAGATAGGCAGAAAAGTTATGCAAACAAAAATAGGACACCAAGGAAGTTTGAGGTGGGAGAGAAATCCTTCCTAAGGGTTAGGCCACACAAGAGTTCCATAAGGTTTGGGAAAAAGACTAAGCTTGCACCTCGTTATGTTGGACCCTTTGAAATATTGGGAAGGATTAATCCAGTTGCATACCAGTTGGCCTTACCTCCCTAATTGAGCTGAATCCATGATGTCTTCCATGTATCTCTTCTTAAAAAGTATGTACCTGATGAGAAACACATTTTGAATTGGGATGCCTTACAGGACCAGGAAATGGGAGGATTAATGATAGAGCCATCCAAAATCTTGGAGAGGCGCCAGTTCCAGTTGCACAATAGAGAGGTTGATCAGTGCAAAGTACAATGGAACTAGTATGATGAAAGGAATGCCACGTGGGAGGATACTAAGGATATGCAGCAGTTGTTTCCTTTTTTTGTTTTAATCGTGAACTATAGACTCTTTTGGATGTGTTCAATAAGTGCATCGAGATGATGCACAAATTAAGGGGGGGAGGATGTCACAACCCTCCTTTATCACTTTTGGATTTAAATCACAATTTTATTTTATCTTTGGATAAGCTATTTAAATGATTGAGTAAATGTTATAAAAAGAATGAAAAATAATAACACACACACACACATGGAAAATATACATTATTTTTATTTATTTAATTTCCACATCCAATTATGGCACATGTTGTAGGAAGAATAAGAAGCTTCTAGAGGATTCTCCACCACCTTGCATGTAACTCCTCCACTAAGTCTAATCAATTTGCATGAAGTCCAAAATTGGGAAAGAATCTCCTTTTTAATTAAATTTTCTAGATAGTGGAATGGAGGGAATTTTTTTATAAAATTATATGCAAGTTTCAAAGAAGGGAGTTGATTATGTTTTGAAGGAAATTTTCCAAGTTTTAGAAATAGATATTTTTGGTAGTCTCATTTTCGTTGCAGGAAGTTTAAGTTGTTGTTTAGGATTTCTCTCAAGTTGCAAGGAAGGATCATAAGGGTAGCTAGTGGATTCAACATCAAGCTCGATAAACCAGGTTCTCTCCTCATTGTTTATCTTTACATTTACTTATGAGGAATTCGTATTATCAATAGTTATAAATCTTCCTTTATATAAAGAAACTCTTTTATTTGATTTTAAATCTTTTATTAAGGATAAATAGTAATGATGATGCTTTCATATAGTGCATGTAAAATATAGTTATTTAAATTATTTTATTTCCCTCAAGAAAATATGCACATGATCTTGCTTTTGTTTTTCTTCTAAAAATTTTAGCAAAAGAAAATCATATTCCTTTATTTGTTTAAAATCTCTTTTTCTGAAATCAAAATTCTTCCTATGTGATTTGAATCTTTATTCCTCCCTCTGATTCTTTTCTCTGGTTCTTCGAATGGAAACCTGAATCTCATTCTTTAATCCCTCTGTGATTATCTTTAAAATCTCTCTACAATTATCTTTAAAATCTCGCTGTGATTATCTTTAAAATTTCTCTGTGATTATTTTTAAAATCTCTCTGTGATTATTTTAATCTCTTTGTGAATATTAATTAAAATAAAATCTCTCTGTGAAATGAGTTGAATAAAATCTCCGTGAAATGAGTTGAATAAAATCTCTATGAAATGAGTTGAATAAAATTTATGTGAAATGAGTTGAATAAAATCTCTGTGAAATGAGTTGATTAAAATCTCTCTGTGAATATTGGTTGAAACTCTATGAATATTTGTTGAATAAAATCCTCTTGTGAATACTGGAAACGAATTCTGGAAATAAACAATTCCCCTGTGAAATCTGGAACAAACCTCCTGCCTGTGAATGCTGGAATAATCTCTCTCTCTCTCTCTCTCTCTCTCTCTCTCTCTCTCTCTCTCTCTCTCTCTCTCTCTCTCTCTCTCTCTCTCTCTCTCTCTCTGTGTAAATGTCAACCTCCTATTTACTGTAGAATCAATCTAAAACAATTGTTTGGTCATCTATTTTATCCATGTTCTTGTTTTCACAAATAAATTCTCTTTTGTTTTTATATATCATTAAGTAATTGGGAATATGAAACCATATATATATATATATATTAAGTTTATATTAAAATTTATTAATATTGCATTATAATTATATTAAGTTTATTTCAATTGTTAAAATATTTTAATGTTGCATTATAAATATATTAAATTTATTTCAAGTTAAAATATTTTAATGTTGCAAGTAATTCACGGACTTCGAAAATTATTTGAATGATGCACGGAGGCATTAGGGGGGCGGTTATTGTAACCGCTAGAGAGGACAGTGGTACCCCCCACTACCCTTGCGGTCACTGTCACGACAGTGGCCGCAGGGGAGTGGAGGGGCCCATGGTGTCCCCTCAACCCTAGGGGACTGCGCATGCAGGACCGCAGGGGTGATGGGACCCCGTGGTCCCCACCCCCCTATTGATTATTAAACATTAACCATTCGCCATGTTTTTTTTTTTGTTGTTATATTATTTAGTTTTTTTTATAAAAGTATAAAATACAATTTAGAAATAAATGTATAAATTGAAAATTTGAAATTGTTAATTTTCTTTTCCTTAGTATAAACTTTAAGTTATTAAATTAACTTAGAAAATTAATAAATATTGGGGATTATTGAGGAATGAATTCACGATTAACTTATCTATAATAAATACTTGTAAATTATATTATATCAAATGTTATAATTAGAATCATTCGATCTATTAAGATCCATTGGGCACTTAGTTGGCATTAAGCAAATAATTCACATTAATATGATTCGAATCAAATGCCTAAATTTAATCGCTATTTTTGGATTGTTTAATCATGCATGCAAATTACTTATAGATTAATTACATTTATTGACGTTTTCATGCAAGTTGCACTATTCTTATAACATGCAAATTTCTTATAGATTAATCACATTTATTGACGTTTTCATGTAAGTTGTACTATTCTTATAACATGCAAATTACTTATAGATTAATTACATTTATTGATGTTTTTTTTACACATGTAATTATTAATATGCAAGTTTCATGATGGTCATTGTTATGCAAAGTTATATTTCAAGTTTTGAGTAATAAATAATGTTAGTCACGGTTTTTATTCTATGTAATTCATCAAATAGTTATTTCAAGTAATTGAGCTTTGCAATGTCTAAATTCATAATTATTTTTCAAGCACGATGTTTATCATAAGTCAGAAAATTAAATAAAGGAAGTTGGAAAACCAAAACCTAGTAGCGTTCGGTATATACAGTGCCTATGGGTCACGCTTACGGGTAATGCCGTCATGTTGAACTACTACACTTAACGCCTAATAAAGCTACATCAATGACGTCTGTGGCATCGTCCCTATAAATCGTCAGGGAGTAATAAGGGACACTTGGAAGTTAAAATCCAAGGGGTGGGTAATCCCCCTTGGATCGATAATTTAATAAGATAATTCTAAATGATCTTTCATCCACTGAGTTAAACTATAGTAAACTCCTATAGGGATGTTGAGTGAAATGATTTTATGAAATTGTTTTAATCTTGAAGATTGTTGTCGATTGACAATTGGTCAAGGGTGACGCTCATGATAAGAATTAGGATCTAGTTGTTTTAGGCCACAAGCAATAGGCCATCTTGAGTCTTTGCTTAAGCGCTACCATTGTGGGTAGCAACTGCAGAGAAACTGTCTGGGACATTGACCCTAGAAAGGGTTGCGTACCCACTAATCAGTTTACATCAAACCATAGAATAGAAAATAGAACTAAATACTTTACGCCTTGATCCCATGTCGAAGCAAGTATGTAGGCAGTCTTGGGATGGAGTTGTCCCTCGTACTCAGACGTTTGTGGGTGGGGTCTAGGCTTGGTAAAAGAAAGAATGAGTAAGAATCCTATTTTGAAAGATAAGATAATTAAATTGGAAAAAGTAATTCAATGCATACTCAGAAGGAATCCCGTATGGATTCGCTTGACTTCTTGAGGCTTTAAGCCAAATTCTGAGGTGGAATTCAAGCTTGTATTATGTTATTTAATTACTCCTAAGGACGGCGACCTCGGTGCACTTCTGTTAGAAGAGTGTAGTACTTAGTGAGTGGCTCAGGACCTGAATGGTCCTGATGAGTCTAAGTCTCTGGCTAGAGCACCTCCTATCCCGATTGGATAGATGCCTACCCCATATGGGTAGATGCCTATCCCATATTCGATAGATGAAATCTTATGTCCCGTATGGACCGATGCCTACCCCGTATGGGTAGATGCCTATCCCATATTGGATAGATGAACTCTTATGTCCCGTATGGATCAAGGCCTAACCCGTATGGTTAGATGCTCATCCCAGATGGATGAATGCCTAATCCAAATGGATGGATGCCCAGAGCATGCAATTGAATCAAACACAATGATTAAATTAAACAAAAAAAAAAAGAAATGGTCAAATTTGTTGGGTTAATTAAGGTGGGTTATTATAGGATACTTCACCAATAATGTCACTTTGAGGACAAGTTGAATCTTTGACAACTTTTTAAGACACTTTAGCAACACTTAGTGTTACATCAACAAGAGCTAACATTTAGTGGAAATCTATCACTTTGGTAGCCATTGGACTTTATGGACATACTACCTCTGGGTTGGAATTTAATATCTAGCATCTCAATGACTCAAATTTAGAAAAAATGCTTTCAACAACCATGTTTTCAAAGCAAAATAGGAATGGCTACAATTTTTACTTTGCTGAGCAGTATAAACAATTGAAAGAATTGCGTCTTGGCAAGGATAGGGAGATCACTAAAATGATTGGTGATTCGTGGAATAATCTAAAAGAAGAAGAAAAATCCATGTTTTCAAAGCGCAAAGTTTGGAAAGAAGAAAGTTTAGTAGTAGGATTATTCCACATGTTATTAAAAATATAGGGACTTGCAAACTCAAATTGGATATGGGATGTTGACATTAGGAAGTCTAACATTGACTATGTATTTAGTCTATGTGGTGATGCAATTAGTTGGATGAGTAGGTGATAGGTTGTGGTTTCTCTTTCCACTATTAAGTCAAAGTATATGACATGTTATCATGTTTGTAAATATATAGTATATCTTTAGAGATTGGGCTAAGTTAGGAAGTAGTGAGGATTAATAGTGATAGTTAGAGTATTATCAAATTTAAGAACCCTATTTTTCACACACAAAAAAACACATTCATATTCATTATCATTTTAAAGTTCAATTTAAACATAAATTAAACATCTAACTTTTACAAAAGAATCCTATAATTAAATACAACATTTAGAAATATAAATTTAAACATTCAAACTTTTACGCATGATTAAAATAGAGAGAGAGAGAGAGGGAGAGTAGGTAATTTGAGATACAATAAGTTAGAGAGAGAATAGATAATTTGAGAGATAGAGAGTAGGTAATGATAGAGAGGGTAACGTGTGAAAGAGAGAGATGGGGTAATTTGTGTGTGTGTGTGTGTGAGAGAGAGAGAGGGGGGGTAATGTGTGTGTGTGAAAGAGAGGGGATAATGTGTGTGTGTGTGTGTGTGTGTGTGTGTGTGTGTGTGTGTGAGAGAGAGAGAGAGAGAGAGAGCGTAATGATAGAGATGGTAACGTGTACGTGTGTGTGTGAGAGAGAAGGGGGGTTTATTGTTGATTTTCATCTAGGGTTTATTGTTTGTTAATTTTTTAGGATTTGTTGTTTGTTTATTTTCTAAGGTTTATTGTTCATTTTTTCTATCTAGGGTTTAGTGTTCATTTTTCTGTTCAGGGTTTATTGTTTGTTTTTTGTGTCTAATGTTTATTATTCGTTTACGTTTTTTTTTTGTGTTTTTTTCCTACGGTTTTTATTGTTCATGTTTTTTGTAATATTTAAAAACTAAAATCTATTTTAAACATGAAATAAAATAAAATAAAAAACATTTTTCAAACTTTAAAACACTAAAATTAAAAAATAACAATAAATTAACAATTTTTTATGAAAAATAATAACAATAAATCAACATTTTTTTATGAAAAATAATAAAAATAAATAAAACTACGTACCTAGAAGGAGGTAAAAAATGGTCTGGGGGGTCAGTTGGGATGAAAAAAAGGGTACCCGTGCTCCTCTAAAATGTTTACCCGTTTTTGAAACAGTGAAAATGATGGAAAATGGTTTTTTTTTTTTAAAATACATTCAAGAAACGGGCGACCGTTTAGCTTCGGGCACCCGTTTTTGAATGGCTTGGGCACTCGAAGCGAAACGAGTGCCCGATTTGTTTCTAGCGGGCTCTTTTCCCAACCCACGGACTTCTGCGAGATTGGGACCCAACTTTGTGCATTTACCCCTTTTTGTTTTTTATATATTTAATTTTTTTTATTTTTAATTATTATATTATAATATATAAATAACAAATTATATGCTTAAATCCTTTTACATATTTGTTTTAATAATTATTATTATTTTTTTATAGGTAATGGGCCGAAGCCGATAAGGTGTACATACCCTACCCCCTATGTGGGATTTGAACTCATGACCTCTATTTCAAGAGCACAAGTTCTCCACCACTAGACTAACTCGGGTTGTACTATTTTAATAATTATTAAATAATATATATCTATATAAACAATTGATTATAATATTTTATATAAAAAAAATTATTATTATTTAACTTTATATATATATATATATATATATAATTTTTTTTTTTTTTTATTTGTGTGTGTATGTATATATGTATATATATATATATATACACACATATGTATATATATGTATGTATATGTATACACACACAAACATATATGTATATGTGTGTGTGTGTATAACATATATATATGCATCTATATATATACATCTATATGTATGTATATATGTATATGTGTGTGTATGTATATGTGTGTGTGTGTGTGTATGTGTGTGTGTATTCTTTTTGGCTTCAATTAATTTTGGTATAGATAGTCCTCTATATCATTGGATTGGATTTTGTATTGGATGGATAGAATGGTTTTCAATATCAAAATAAATCATGTAAGCTCCTAAGTGGGCCTTTTTTATCTTAGTTTTTCATTTCAAATACTTTCAGTTTCACTAACCAAAGTAAACTACAAGTACATTTCCTTTGCTTACACATTTGGCTGGCAGGGGCACTCCTTGTCAATACAGGTGGTTGGTTGTCCGATGCAATAAATTAAGTTGGATTCTATTTCAGCTTTTATATTAAGTATATATTTAAGCATTTCTAGTAGATCTACAACTCTGAGTATTGCTTCAATTCAACATTTTAGTATATAAACATGAGGGTTGATTTTGATGGTTGTTTAAATATGATTCTAATTCTGGTCTTTTTTTCAACACTCAAGGCATATTTTCCTCCACCTATTTGCTTATTCTACACTTAGCATTGGTTAAGAGACCCATGGTTATTATGATAGTCACTAAGGATGGGTAATTTACCTCTACTCACTAGACTGTTATATTATATATGGCATATCTACGTGATTAAGGTCTGGATTGGTCCTTGTGATCTCTGCATAGGTATATATTATTGTAGGAATTGATTATTCAGATGTTTGTAATCAATTCTTAGGTTGTTTTATCTCCCATATTTATATATAAAAACTCCTTTGTTTTAAGCTAATAAGTGTCTTTGAGTTTCTTGATTGCAATAGAAGTGCAAGAAAAAATTTCCTTGTTGAAGAATCTTATAAAGTTGGGACTGTTAGGAGAAGATCCAGATAACAGTTGATCTAATGCAAAAGGATTAGATCCATTTTTCCTATTTGGGGGATAAATAACAGAGAAATTAGTTGCTCAACAAGGAAAGTTGATTAAATATTGTAAACAGGGGAATAGTGCATTAGTAGGGTAGGGGTTTGTATCATCTGATTGGGTTTATACATTATGTATATGGGTGTGGACACTAGCCAATTTGTAATCATATTAAATTTTAGTTGGATACGAGCTAAAACCAGAGGTTCTCTTCCTGGTTCTTTCATATCGATATACTCGCTTGAACCAGGATTGTATATGTGTATGCGTGGGTGTACTATTTTTGGCTTTAGTTGATATTAGTTGATTTTGGTATAGATAGTCCTCTATATCATTGAATTGGATTCTGTATAGGCTAGATAGAATGGTTTTCAATATCAAAAGTGTCATACCCAAACTTTAGGGCAAGAATGGGATTAAATTTTTTTTTAAATAACAATAAATTCGCTAATACGAAATTTTACTAGCAAGTTTGTCTTAACTATGTGAGAGTTATCTCTAACAACTAACTAAAATAAGTGATAATAATTTAAATCAAATGCGGAATACTAAAAGTATTATTTTATGAATTCATCGATTTTAATCAATAACTAAATTAAATCAATTAATTGACGTAGATAAAATTAACCTCCAATAGCCATTAAACTTTTTTTTTTTTTTTAAAGAAAAACTAATTAAATTAGTCCTAGCACTTAGCTTGCAAATGTCTATATTTAATTTTATCAATAATTAAAAGCTATTTAAACTAAATTGTCTAAAAGGTCAATTAAATTTACAGTGACATATGTCCCCAAAAGAATAATCTCATTAACCTATATCCAAGTATAATAATTAAATTTTAACATCATTCTTTTAAAATGCCCATAGGTTTATTTAAACACAATATTTGCCCTCTTGATTTTAAAACACATATATAATATCTACAACACATAATAAAATACTTAATCTAAGATTTACCTTATTCTCTTAGATATTCAAACAATATATATATATATATATATATATATATATATATATATATATATATATATAATCATTTTTCCATATCTACAACAAAATCTCCATGCAAACCCTAACCAAGAATTTAATATAAAATAAAGTTTCTTTTTTTTTTTTCCTTTCCTTTCAAATACCCTAATTTCTTTTTTATTATAAATGAAAAACCCATTTCATTTCATTCTTAACCCTTATTATTTTTTTCTTTTCAACTTATTCGAAATACCCTAACCCATACTGGGTTAGGGTTTCATGTTTTCTTTTTGTTGGTTGCAGGAAGAGGGCCGAACTTGGCAAGTGGGGAAGGGGGAGGCCGCACGGCATTTGTTATTGTTGCAGGTAGCGGCAGTGGCGGAGGAAGTGGAGGAGTCAGTGGTGAGGAGGGCGCAGCCCCCATAGTGGAGTCGTTGGCGCCTCTGTGGTCCGTGCCTGTAGCGGCGCCCGCGGCATCTCTGTGGAACACGGCCCACAGGGAGCCTGTGCCGCCCGGCGAGCCCGTGGAAGCCCTAGGCTCCAGGTCCCCAAGGGTTGCTATATTTCTTTTTCTTAAAAAAAAATAATGTATTAAATATATATATATATATATATATATATATATATACATTTAAAAATCAAGATAACTCTGCCATGCAAAAATATAGAAAATATATATATATTTTTTTAAAAGGAAAACCTTTTAAACAAATTGATTAAAATATTCTAATTTTAAATCAAGGTACATATTTTTTTTTATTTTAAATTCTATAAGTCAAAGATAAACTATATGACTTTAGAAGTAATTTCTGTAATAGATGATTGACAGAATTTAATAAAATTTACTTTCTGCAATAAAAGTAAATAACATAATTAACTAATCCTAAAACAACAACTATATTAACTTTAGAAATTATTAAATTAAACTATAGAGATGGTTATAATAACTTTAGATTTTATTTTCTGCAATTAAATCAAATGATAGATTTAAATAAAATAAAATTGCTCTTCCATAAATAAATCTAATTGTTTTTTTATTTTTTTTTCCAGCCCTCTACATGCATGCTAAACTATTTCATTGTCTTCCTATTTAATTTCATAAGCATTGTAGGATAAAATAAATTTCTTGCTCTTCCAACAAAATATATTATATTCAACAAATATTAATTTCCAAACATTAGGAATTAAATCCAGAAATATATATTCATTAAATTCTATATAGCATAATAAAATATTTCATTTGTTTTAAAGAACATTTAAAATACAATATAACCATCAATACAAATGGATCTCTCATTTCTATTAAACGAGGATCTTAAAAATAATAGATACATTTCTCTTTTTTTTTGAAAATAGATACAACCTAGTTTCCCATTACATAGTTGCAACTTTAAAACATAAATTTTTCCATTCCCAAATCTTTTCTGTAACGAATACAAAACAACAACTTCTATTTGACTCTTTTTTTTTTTCTTTCTTCCAACAACCTGCAAATAAAACATAGGCTATGACCATGGAGAGCTCACCTCCCAGCCTAGGCTAACTGATAGCCACCCCCGAGCTTGGAGAACCAAGCCCTAGACAGGTAACATACATGCAAAACACAAATAAACAAGGGAAAACAACCACAATCACATTCCCAACCAAGGGCTACACTGCACCACACATTGTGATGTCTTTTTAAGGGTGGTAGTGGACCAAGTATCTTGAGGAGATTGCAAGTATGGTAAAACATATAGCCACCTCATGGCAAACCAAATACATCATAAGTATAACAACCCCACATTCCTTATGCCCCCCAAGGCATTCATGCCTTATTCCCCTCCTTATGACCTCCAATGCATAAACAAGTCATGTAGCAAGGGTCACATAAAATCCCTTGTGATCACTCTCATTAAGAGAGTCTCTCACTCGAGGGCTGTCACTTCTACCACCCACAAGACCATCCTCTCTCCCAAGAGTAGGAGGCCTTGATTACTCCCAAAGCACATAAAATGCCACACAAAGTAAAACATAAAACAAAAAAAAAATTCCAAGGGAAAACATGCAAGAAACTAGCCTTTTTACACATGCAATTCTTTTAATACAACACGCAATATGAAAACATTACAAAAAAAGTAGAACCAACCTTCAACTGCCCAAAGGTATGCTAGTTTTGTTGAGGATGAGCAGCCCAATTCCACGTCTTTCCTTTCTACACTTAGCCAAATTCTTAATTCAAAAATCTATCTTTTTCCTTTCAAAATTCCTTGTCTCCAAAAATGGAGAGTGGGTGATTACCCCCAAAATCTCTCATTCTTGCTTAAGAAGACCCTAGTGAGAGTTCTCACAAGTTTCTAAAACTGAAAAGGAAAGTAAGGTAAAATGGGAAAGGGAACTCTCATTCAAAAAGGAAGGTTAACAACTTAGTTCAAGCCTTCTAATTTCAATTTTCTCACAACTTAGAAAAGTCACTTTTTAAGGTGTCTAAAAGGTCACATGAGAGTTGGTACATGCCTAAAATTACTCCTAACCCTTAGGTATACCTTATGGGCTTTAGGAAACCCTATTAAACTACCCCTAGGTGTCCATTTAACCCTTTTTAAACCCATTTGAAGTTAATTTTCGGGTCAGAGTTAAGTTGACCATCCCAAAGATTCTTTACCCAAGGCATTTATGGAATCATATTAAATTAATTGAAAATAAACTATAGTTAAACAACTCCCTCCAAGAGACAAATTTAAAAACTCAAACATAAATCAAAACATGTGTCAAGTGACCCAAAGAAAATACTTTTACAAATTTATACATGGAATCTTGTCTCTTGTTGGATTTACATAAATAAACAAAATTCAATTTAACATTCATGCAACAATCACTTTCACGAATAAAATACGATACAAACGGGGTGTTGTCTCTCCAAATAGACAAACCCTAGTTTTACGAACGCACATAGATCTAGGTTTGGTTCTCCATAATATTTTGATGGTCACATGGATAATTTTCCTGCACATCTCAATTGCACATTAGTAATTTCAAATAACCTCATATAATACAAAACACATGAATAAGAATACATATCAAACACTCTACAACCAATATACACTTAGTCAAATCAACACACTTTATATCCAACAAATCCACATAAGCAATTATCATAATTCTCATAATTTGATCCACACATAAAACATACATCCTATTTCTATCATCATAGTAAAGTCCTGCAAATCCAATAACGACATATATCATCGCAAATTCATCCTATTCAAAAATCATGTAGAGTTCTATATCATAAAGCATATAAATGAAGCATCAACATATAGCAATATTATCCAAATCATGGAATCATATAAGTTCTAAATCCATAATGCATAAAATAAAGCATCCATAATAGTCTCAACATAAAAATCATTGAAATGCTAGACTGAGTCGGGGTAGGGCCTCACACCCTCCCCCTCTAGGTATGAACTTCCTCCTGGAGTTCATCAAAAAGATGGGGGTACTCTGATCTCATATGTGTTGCATCCTCCCATGAAGTCGTAACCTCATCATAGCAATCCCACTGGACCCTAACCTGGTCCAGGTCTCGACCTCGAAGGGCCAGCGTCCGGCGTGCCAAAATGCGAATGGGCTCCAAAGCTAGCTGCCCATCCGACTCCACCTGCAAGGCATCCCAATCTAATATATGAGACTCATCATAGATATACTTCCTCAAAATTGATACATGAAACACATCGTGGATGCATGATAGGCTAGGTGACAATGCTAAATGGTAGGCAACCGGTCCTATCCTCTCAAGGATCTCAAATGGTCCTATAAAATGAGGTGCGAGCTTAGAACCCTTTCCGTAACGAATTGGACTCTTATGCAGTCGCACTCTCAAAAAGAGTCTGTCTCCAACCAAGTAGCTACGATCTATCCTCTTTGCATCCACATATTTCTTCTGTCTATCCTAAGCCTCTCTAAGACGCTGCCTAATCAAATCCACCTGTTGCTCCATATCCCGGACTATCTCTGGACCAATAGCAACTCTATCCTCTATGCAGTCCCAACTCAATGGTGTCCTGCAAGGTCTGTCGTATAATGCTTGATAGGGTGGCATTCCCAACGAAGTGTGATGCCCATTGTTATAGGGAAACTCCACTAAGGGAAGGTACTCTTCCCATCTAGTCTAATGATCCATGACGTACATGCGAAGCATATCCTCTAACACTTGATTAACCCTCTCTGTCTGACCATTTGTTTCCGGATGATAGGCTGTACTGAAGTTGAGCTTAGTGCCCATAGTTGCCTATAATGCCTTCCAAAAGGAAGAAGTGAAGAGGGAATCCCTGTCAGAAATAATCTTGCATGGAACGCCATGAAGTGTGACAATGTCTCACAAGAACACCTGTGCTACCGCTGGTGTTGTGAAGGTAGTCCGAACTAGTGAAAAGTGAGCCACTTTGGTCAACTTGTCAACTATCACCAAGATGGCATCATGGCGACGAGAAGACATAGGAAGACCAATGATGAAATCCATGGATATAGTATCTCACTTCCACTCTGGTATAGCATGAGACTGGAGCAACCCACCTGGATGGCGGTGCTCCGCCTTTACTCTCTAACACTCAAGGCATCGGGCTACTAACTCAGCAATGAGCTGCCGCATTCCTGGCCAATGATATAGTTGTCTCAAGTCAGCATGCATCTTCTTAACTTTGGGATGTGCTGTATAAGGAGCTCTATGAGCCTCCGTGACAATGAACTCTCGCAATCCCCCAGAAGAAGGTACATAGATACGCCCTCTATGGCGTAATAGTCCATCGGATTCCAAAGAATAATCCACATATTTCCCCTCTAGAGTATCCTAAGATCGTATCACCTGACAAACCTCCAAATACCATCCATCCTTTGGAAACTATTATAGTATACAATCCCTCAAATCCGTGCCTATAGAAATGGTGTATACCTCGTGACGTCTCCTACTTAAAGCATCTGCAACTACATTTTCTTTTCCTTTGATGTAGTGAACGTCAAAATCATATTCGCACAAGAACTCCATCCATCTCCTCTGTCATGCATTAAGGTTTGACTGAGTGAATATGTACTGAAGACTCTAATGGTCTAAAAGAAGCTCAAAATGGTGACCCAAAAGGAAGTGTCTCCACCTCACAAGTGCATGCACTACTTCTGCAAGCTCAAGGTCATGAGTAGGATAATTAAGTTCATGAGTCTTTAGTTTCCTAGACTCAAACGCTATAGCCCTACCATCCTGCATAAGAACTGCTCCTAAACCCTCTAGGGAAGCATCTGTACAAACCATGAAGTTAGCTGAGGGATCTGGTACTACAAGGATAGGTGCGCTAGTAAGTGCCTTCTTGAGTTCCTGAAAGGCCCTCTTGCACTTCTTTGTCCACTCAAATTTCTTCCCTTTACGTTGAAGAGAAGTAATAGGATGAGCGACTCTGGAGAATCCCTCAATAAAGCGTCGGTAATAACCTGCTAAGCCCATGACCTTTGTCACACTGGTTGGTGCTGGCCAATCCATAATAGCTCTAATCTTTGATGGGTCAACTAAGTTCCCATCATCGAAAATAACGTGCCCAAGGTACTTGACCTCTTATCGAAAGAAAGCACACTTTGACAAACTGCCAAACAATTGATTGTCCCTCAAACACTGCAAAACCTGCCTCAGGTGCTCCTCATGCTCCTTCTCATTCCAGAATATATCAAAATATCATTGAGGAACACGATCACAAAACGGTCAAGGAATGTGCGGAATACCCCATTCATGAGGCTCATGAAAATAGCAGGAGCATTCGTAAGACCGAATGGTACCATGGTGAACTCATAGTGGCCATATCTAGTGTGAAACATGGTCTTGTGGATATCACTCTCCACTATTCTCAGCTGATGGTATCCTAACTTCAGATCAATTTTGGAAAAGAATTTGGCACCCTGAAGGTGGTCAAATAAATCATTGATTCTGGGTAATGGATATGGATTCTTGATAGTTACTTTGTTTAACTAACGATAATCCATGTATAATCAGAGAGATCCATCCTTCTGCTTTACGAAGATGACTGGTGCACCCCATGGGGACATGCTAGGATGAATGTGCCCCTTCTCAAGGAGTTCCTCAAGCTTCATCTTGAGCTCAATAAGCTCATTTGTGGTCATCCTGTAAGGTGCTCTAGAAACTGGCTCAGCTCCTGGTACAAGGTCTATATGAAAGTCAATCTCTCTACAAGGCGGCATACCAGGTAACTCTAAAGGAAACACATTTGAAAATCCCTCAAGGATAGGATGGTCATCAATCGATGTTTCTTTTTCATCCTCTTCCTCTCTATTACTAATGGTGATGGCAAAAAGCTGACATCCCTTCCATGTGCTCTGCTTAAGATGCATTGCGGAAATCATACGGAGAGACACGAGTCTCTAAATCCCTGCGATAACTACGGGTGAACCATGATCATCCTCACACTCGATCTTTTTTAGGTGACAATCCATCTTGGCTCTATGGGCATAGAGCCAATCCATGCCAAGTACGATACCATAAGATCCAAGTAGTGTCACTCTAAGGTCTACTAAAGTGGTGGTCTTGCCAATCTATAGCTGACATGCCCTAACCTCTGATTCCACTGACACTCTAGCCCCTGAAGCTAACTCCACTTCCCAACTGACACCCTGTCTAGTTACCACTAGCCCGCAACGCTCCACAACCAATGCAAATATAAAGGAGTCAGTAGCTCCTGAATCAAATAAAATAGATACACTATTACCTTTGATCATACCTACAGCCTCAATGACCATGGCCTAATGCTCAGCCTGGCGGTTGTCAACCACTGCGAATACTCTATGGGACCTGCCCATATCACCAACTGTAGGCTCAGAAGCGGCCATCCTCTGATTTCCTGCCATCTGACCCTGGGGGCAATCCCTTGCCATATGTCCCATGGCTCCACATGTAAAGCAAGTATCGCGTGCCTGAAACTGGGTGCCCTGAGGCCTAGAGAAGGTCTGTCCTCTTGTCCTACTAGATGCACTGTACCCACCCCTGGAGGACTGCTGAGTCCTCACCAGAGGTGTGTAAGGCACCTAAGCTCTCTGATCTTGACTCTAACCCTAAGACTGTCGCTAATTGGGCTTTGTGCCCTACTGATACTATGGAGGCTTTTGCCTCTGGTTCTGTTGAGACTATTGCAGAGGAGGGGGTTTGGTGAACCCCGGTGAGTTTCTATTATTTCCCTTCCAATGGGGTTTCTGAAATCTATATGTCTGGGGTGTAGGGTTTTGGTTCTAGAACCAATCCTTAGTATCTTGTGGTCTGACCTGAATCTCTTCTGCTATCAGTGCCTTCTGCATAGCAACCCGAAGGCTCCCTGGAGTGGACATCCTCACTGGTCCTGCTATGCCGACATTCAGCCCTCTGATGAAATGGTTAATGAGAAGTTTCTTGTCCTTTAGATAGTCCACATATGGCAAGAGATCAAATAATTTGCTCTTGTACTGGGTCACTGAGAGACCCTTCTGCTAGAGATCATGAAACTTGTCTATCCTATGCTGTCTATAATGCTCTAACAAGTACCTCTTCCTAAACCTCTCTGTAAAAATCTCCCATGTGAGAGTATCAGCAACCAAACCACACTTGTATTCTTCTTGTCTCCACCATGTGGAGGTTGTCCCTCTCAATAGATGGACTGCTACACATGCTTTTAGATTGCTCTCATAAGAGCGCAATGCAAAGCACCTATCAAGGCTCAACAACCAAGCCTCAGCTTCTACCCCGTCGATAGATCCCCCAAAAGATGGTTGCTGGAGGTGCATAACCTCCCTGATAAGATCCCCTAGCTCTCAACGAGCTCTCTCATAATACACTGGCTCTACCCCTAGAGGTGGTCTTGGTAGGTGCACAAACTCTAGCTCATTCCCACCCTAACTCTCTACGGGAATAGGAGGTGGACTCCTGCTCCATTCCCTATCAACTGATCTATGACTCCCTAAAATCTGATTTTCAACATGATGAGCCCCAACTGGAATCCTATCCTGGACTATACCAATTAGGTTCTGGATTGCTTCTAAGAGGTTTCGGTTTGGGTCAACTAGCTATTCGGGAGGAGCCTCTGGGTTCATTTCCGGAGCCAATTCCTCCCTAACTACCTCTTCGCGTGCTATGCGTACACGCCTAAGACCCCTTCCGCGCTCGCAAGCTTGTCGCGTAGTCGAAGGCATCCTAAGAGAAAAATAAAATAAAATAAATTAAATAACTAATTTCTTTGGAAAAATATTTAATTAATTAAATTTAAATATCCTAGAAAATCAATATAATAAAATTAATTAAATAATTAAAGCGAAACGTAATGGAGAAAGGTTCCTAGTGTTGGAAACCTTGCTCTGATACCAAAATGTCATGCCCAAACTTTAGGGCAAGAACGGGATAAAAAGGAAAACCTTTTAAACAAATTGATTAAAATATTCTGATTTTAAATCAAGGTACATGTTTTTGTTTTTTTTAAATTCTGTAAGTCAAAGATAAACTATATGACTTTAGATGTAATTTTTGTAATAGATGATTGACAGAATTTAATAAAATTTACTTTCTGCAATAAAAGTAAATAACAGAATTAACTAATCCTAAAACAACAACTATATTAATTTTAGAAATTATTAAATTAAACTATAGAGATGGTTATAATAACTTTAGATTTTATTTTCTGCAATTAAATCAAATGACTGATTTAAATAAAATAAAATTGCTCTTCCATAAATAAATCTAATTGTTTTTTTTTTTTCCAGCCCTCTACATGCATGCTAAACTATTTCATTGTCTTCCTATTTTATTTCATAAGCATTGTAGGATAAAATAAATTTCTTGCTCTTCCAATAAAATATATTATATTCAACAAATATTAATTTCCAAACTTTAGGAATTAAATCCAAAAATATATATTCATTAAATTTAGTATACCATAATAAAATATTTCATTTGTTTTAAAGAACATTTAAAATACAATATAACCATCAATACAAATGGATCTCTCATTTCTATTAAACGAGGATCTTAAAAATAATAGATACATTTCTCTTTTTTCTTGAAAATAGATACAAACTAGTTTCCCATTACATAGTTGCAACTTTAAAACATAAATTTTTCCATTCCCAAATCTTTTTTGTAATGAATACAAAACAACAACTTCTACTTGACTCTTTTTTTTTTCTTTCTTCCAACAACTTGCAAATAAAACATAGGCTATGACCATGGAGAGCTCACCTCCTAGCCTAGGCTAACTGGTAGCCACCCTCGAGCTTGGAAAACCAAGCCCTAGACAGGTAACACACATGCAAAACACAAATAAACAAGGGAAAACAACCACAATCACATTCCCAACCAAGGGCTACACTGCACCACACATTGTGATGCCTTTTCAAGGGTGGTAGTGGACCAAGTACCCCGAAGAGACTACAAGTATGGTAAAACATATAGCCACCTCATGACAAACCAAATACATCAAGTGTATAACAACCCCACATTCCTTATGCCCCCCAAGGCATTCATGCCTTATTCCCCTCCTTATGACCCCCAATACATAAACAAGCCATGTAGCAAGGGTCACATAAAATCCCTTGTGATCACTCTCATTACGAGAGTCTCTCACTCGAGGGCTGTTACTTCTACCACCCACAAGACCATCCTCTCTCCCAAGAGTAGGAGGCCTTGATTACTCCCAAAGCACATAAAATGCCACACAAAGTAAAACATAAAACACAATAATTTTTCCAAGGGAAAACATGCAAGAAACTAGCCTTTTTACACATGCAATTCTTTTAATACAACACGCAATATGAAAACATTACAAAAAAAGTAGAACCAACCTTCAACTGCCCAAAGGTATGCTATTTTTTTTTAGGATGAGCAACCCAATTCCACAAGTCTTTCCTTTCTACACTTAGCCAAATTCTTAATTCAAAAATCTATCTTTTTCCTTTCAAAATTCCTTGTCTCCAAAAATGCAGAGTGGGTGATTACCCCCAAAATCTCTCATTCTTGCTTAAGAAGACCCTAGTGAGAGTTCTCACAAGTTTCTAAAATTGAAAAGGAAAGTAAGGTAAAATGGGAAAGGGAACTCTCATTCAAAAAGGAAGGTTAACAAATTAGTTCAAGTTTTTTAATTTCAATTTTCGCACAACTTAGAAAAGTCACTTTTTAAGGTGTCTAAAAGGTCACATGAGAGTTGGTACATGCCTAAAATTACTCCTAACCCTTAGGTATACCTTAAGGGCTTTAGGAAACCCTATTAAACTACCCCTAGGTGTCCATTTAACCCTTTTTAAACCCATCTGAAGTTAATTTTCGGGTCAAAGTTAAGTTGACCATCCCAAAGATTCTTTACCCAAGGCATTTATGGAATCATATTAAATTAATTGAAAATAAACTATAGTTAAACAACTCCCTCCAAGAGACAAATTTAAAAACTCAAACATAAATCAAAACATGTGTCAAGCGACACTGTAATAACCCCCCTTAATTAACCCAACAAAGTTGACCATTCTTTTTTTTTTGTTTAATTTAATCATTGTGTTTGATTCAACTATTATTCACAGAGAGATCTTACTCAACTCACAGGAAGAATTTAAAGAATGAGATTCAAATTTCCATTTGAAGAACCAAAGAAATGGATTAAAGGGAAGAAATAAAGATTCAAATCACGCATGAAGAATTTTAATCTCATAAAGAGAGAGATTTTAAACAAATAAAAGAATATGATTTTCTTTTTGCTAAAATCTTTGGAAAAAGAAAAAAAAAAAAAAAAGTACGATCTTGTGCATATTTTCTTAAGGGAAATAAAATAAATAAATAACTATGAAAGCATTATCATTATTATTTATCCCCAAATGAAAGATTTAAATTTTAATAAAAGAATTTCTTTATGTAAAGGAAGATCTATAACTATTTTTTTAAAAATACGAATTTCTCATAAGTGAATGTGAAATAACAAGGAAAGAACCTGGTTTATCGAGCTTGATGTTGAATCCACTGGTTATCCTTTTGATCCTTCCTTGCAACTTGAGAGAAATCCTTCAACAATAACTTAAAATTCCTGCAATGAAAAAATGAACTACCAAAGAAAAGATCTACTTCTAAAACTTGGGAAATTTTCTTCAAAACAAAATCAACTCCCTTCTTTGAAACTTGCATATAAATTTATAAGAAAATTCTCTCCATTCCACTATCTAGAAAATTTAATTAAAAAGGAGATTCTTTCCCAATTTTGGACTTCATGCAAATTGATTAGATTTAGTGGAGGAGTTACATGCAAGGTGGTGGAGAATCCTCTGGAAGTTTCTTATTCTTCCTACAACATGTGCCATAATTGGATGTGGAAAATAAATAAATAAATAAATAAAAATAATGTATATTTTCCATGTGTGTGTGTGTGTGTGTATTATTATTTTCATTCTTTTATAATATTCATTCAATCATTTAAATAGCTAATCCAAAAATATAATAGAATTATATTTAAATCAAAAGGTGATAAAGGAGGGTTGTGACATCCTCCCCCCCTTAATTTGTGCATTGTCCTGATGCACTTATTGAATGCATCCAAAAGAGTCTATAGTTCATGATTAAAACAAAAAAGGAAACAACTGTTGCATTTCCTTAGTATCCTCCCACGTGGCATTCCTTTCATCATACTAGTTCCATTGTACTTTGCACTGATCAACCTCTCTGTTGCACAATTGGCACTAGCACCTCTCCAAGATTTTGAATGGCTCTATCATTAATCCTCCCATTTCTTGGACCTGTAAGGCATCCCAATTCAAAATGTGTTTCTCATCAGGTACATACTTTTTAAGAAGAGATACATGGAAGACATCATGGATTCAGCTCAACTGGGGAGGTAAGGCCAACCAATATGCAACTGGATTAATCCTTCCCAATCTTTCAAAGGGTCCAACATAATGAGGTGCAAGCTTAGTCTTTTTCCCAAACCTTATGGAACTCTTGTGTGGCCTAACCCTTAGGAAGACTTTCTCTCCCACCTCAAACTCCCTTGGTGTCCTGTTTTTGTCTGCATAACTTTTCTACCTATCTGAGGCTTCCTTCAATCTTTGCCTAATTTCCTTAGTTTTCCTCTCCATCTCTTTCAACATATCTGGTCCAACAATTACTCTATCTTCAAGACTATCCGAACTCAAAGGTGTTCGACATACAAAGCTTCAAAAGGTGCCATTCTTAAAGATGTTTGATATGTATTATTGTAAGAAAACTCTACCAAAGGTAGGTACTCTTCCCATTTCTTTTATTGGTCCATGTAGTACATGCGAAGTAGGTTTTCCATAATCTGATTTCTCCTTTCTGTCTGACTGCCAGTTTCAGGCTGGTATGCAGTGCTAAAATTTAGTTGAGTTCCTAGAGCTGATTGAAGAGTGGTCCAAAACCTTGAAGTGAATCTAGCATCTCTATCTGATATGATTTTCTCTGGTATTCCATGCAACCTAAATATTTCCTTAACAAAGCGCCTAACCAAGGTAGGTGCATCATCCATTAGGTTCCTTGGTATAAAGTGTGCCACATTAGTGATTTTTTCAATTACCACCATTATTGTATCATGCCTAAAAGGTGACATGGGCAACCCTTGCACAAAATCCATGCTAATAACTTGCCACTTGTGTTGAGGTACATCGTGTAACTGTAACAATCCAGCTGGATGTCTATGTTTTGCCTTTACTCTTTAACACTCCAAACATTTAGCCACATACTTGACAATGTCATTCTTCATCCTTTGCCAAAAGTATAACTTCTTTAGATCTGCATAAAGTTTGTTAACTCCTGGGTGCCCTGAGTAAGGGGCATTGTGAGCCTCCAACAAGACTACTTCCCTTAAGTCTCATGAATTAGGAATATAGATTCTATTATTGTATCTGAGCAACCCATTTCGTCTAATGTATACCCTCCAATCTTAGGATCAGTTGGATCGTGTTCTAATGTCAATTTGACTTGCTCATACCATGGGTCGTGACCTTGCTCATCCATCACTTGCCTTTTGAAAGAAGTTTTGAATGTTGCTATAGTCATCAAGTGTCTCCTTCTACTCAAAGCATCTGCCACCCTATTTTCCTTCCCCTTAATACATTCAATTTCAAAATCATATTCACTTAGAAACTCTAACCACCTTCTTTGTCTGGCATTTAAGTGGGGTTGGGTAAAGATGTACTTTAGTCCTTGGTTATCTGACTTTAACTCAAAGGGCTTCCCTAGTAAGAAGTGTCTCCATTTTTGTAGGGCATGCACAATTGCTGCCAACTCTAAGTCATGGGGTGCATAATTGACTTCATGAGTCTTTATCTTTCTGGATTCATAAGTTACTACCCCTTCATCTTGGACAAGTACTCCTCCTAAACCTTCAATAGAAGCATCAGTTATGACTGTGAAGTGTCCATTCGGATCTGGTACTTTTAGAATGGGTGTTGATGTTAGTTTCCCTTTCAAAATTTGGAATGCCTTATCACTTTGTTCTATCCACACAAACCTTTTACCCTTCCTTTGTAATGAGGTGATGGGGTTTGCTATCTGAGAGAATCCTTCCACAAACCTCCTATAGTAACTTGCTAGCCCCATAAAGCTTCTTACCTCTGAAACATTTTTAGGGATTGGCCATTGTACTATTGCCTTTATTTTATCTGGATCAACTGCTATTCCCTCCTTAGATATTATATGCCCAAGGTAGTGAATCTTTTACTCAAAGAAGACACATTTTGACAATTTCCCATATAACTTATGTTCTCTCAACCTTTGCAAAACAATTTGTAGGTGTACTAAATGTTCCTCCTCATTCCTTGAGTAAATCAATATGTCATCCAAAAATACCAAAACAAATTTATCCAAGTAGACATGGAGTACACTATTCATTAGGTTCATAAATGCAGCTGGGGCGTTGGTTACACCAAAAGGAACTACTGTGAATTCATAATGCCCATATCTAGTCCTAAAAGCTTGTTTTTGGAATGTCTTCCTCCTTAATTCTGAGTTGATGGTACCTTGATCAGAGGTCTATCTTTGAGAAAAATGTTGCTCCTTTCATTTGTTCAAAAAGATCCTCTATGCGAGGTAAGGGATACCTATTCTTTATTGTGACCTTGTTCAACATCCTATTGTCGATGCATAGTCTTAAGGTTTCATCCTTCTTCTTAACAAATAAGACTGGCGCCCCCCATGGTGATACACTTGGCTTTATTAATCCCTTAGCTAAGAGTTCCTCTAATTGCATTTTGAGCTCTTGTAATTCAGTTGTGTTCTTTCAGTAAGGTGCCCTTGATACTGGTTCAGCTCCTGGTAGTACTTTGATAGAAAATTCAAACTTCCTTTTACGGGGTGAGCCGGGTAATTCTTCTGGAAAAACATCCTTGAATTTATTTAAGAAAGGGGTATTTTCAAAGTTTGGTGTATTTTCCTCTTTTCCTTCATCAATTTCAACCATATAGATTAGGCCTCCTCTTCTTCTTTCCTT
The DNA here is from genome assembly GCF_030272615.1 of Cryptomeria japonica. Taxonomy (NCBI): domain Eukaryota; kingdom Viridiplantae; phylum Streptophyta; class Pinopsida; order Cupressales; family Cupressaceae; genus Cryptomeria; species Cryptomeria japonica. The sequence continues at coordinate 105,219,155 of NC_081410.1, forward strand.
CTTTAGTTGCATGGCTGATATGGTTTCTATATTAATGGGATTAAACTTCCCTTGGATTTTGACTCTTTTCTCCCCATCATCCAAGCATTCAACAACTTTGTTATAGCAATCTACATTAGCTTGATGGTCTGTTAACCAACTCATTCCAATAATTATATCATATAATCCTAGGGGTGCCACATAGAGGTCTACCCTTGTTCAAACTGAGGAAATTGTACCCTTGCCCTTGGCAAATGCTTAGTAAGTTCTTGATTTAAGATTTTTAAAATTTAATTTCTATCATTGCAAAACATTCCCTTAGTTGTGTAAATTGAAGTGAGCACAAGGCCTAGAGTTGAACCTTTGCACTGATACCACATGTAATAACCCACCTTAATTAACCCAACAAAATTGACCATTCTTTTTTTTTTGTTTAATTTAATCCTTGTGTTTGATTCAACTATTATTCAGAGAGAGATCTTACTCAACTCACAAGAAGAATTTAAAGAATGAGATTCAGATTTCCATTCGAAGAACCAGAGAAATGGATTAAAGGGAAGAAATAAAGATTCAAATCACACAGGGAGAATTTTAATCTCAGAAAGAGAGAGATTTTAAACAAATAAAAGAATATGATTTTCTTTTTGCTAAAATCTTTGGAAAAAGAAAAAAAAACAAAAAGGAAGATCTTGTGCATATTTTCTTAAGGGAAATAAAATAAATAAATAACTATGAAAGCATTATCATTATTATTTATCCCCAAATGAAAGATTTAAATTTTAATAAAAGAATTTCTTTATGTAAAGGAAGATCTATAACTATTTTTTGAAAAATACGAATTCCTCATAAGTGAATGTGAAATAACAAGGAAAGAACCTGGTTTATCGAGCTTGATGTTGAATCCACTGGTTATCCTTTTGATCCTTCCTTGCAACTTGAGATAAATCCTTCAACAATAACTTAAAATTCCTGCAATGAAAAAATGAACTACCAAAGAAAAGATTTACTTCTAAAACTTGGGAAATTTTCTTCAAAACAAAATCAACTCCCTTTTTTGAAACTTGCATATAATTTTATAAGAAAATTCCCTCCATTCCACTATCTAGAAAATTAATTAAAAAGGAGATTCTTTCCCAATTTTGGACTTCATGCAAATTGATTAGACTTAGTGGAGGAGTTACATGCAAGGTGGTGGAGAATCCTCTAGAGGCTTCTTATTCTTCCTACAACATGTGCCATAATTGGATGTGGAAAATAAATAAATAAAAATAATGTATATTTTCCATGTGTGTGTGTGTGTATTATTATTTTCATTCTTTTATAATATTCATTCAATCATTTAAATAGCTTATCCAAAAATATAAAAGAATTGTATTTAAATCAAAAGGTGATAAAGGAGGGTTGTGACAGACACAAAGAAAATACTTTTACAAAATTATACATGAAATCTTGTCTCTTGTTGGATTTACATAAATAAAATTCAATTTAACATTCATGCAACAATCACTTTCACGAATAAAATACGATACAAACGGGGTGTTGTCTCTCCAAATAGATAAACCCTGGTTTTACGAATGCACATAGGTCTAGGTTTGGTTCTCCATAATATTTCCATGGTCACATGTATAATTTTCCTACGCATCTCAATTACACATTAGTAATTTCAAATAACCTCATATAATACAAAACACATGAATAAGAATACACCTCAAACACTCTACAACCAATATACACTTAGTCAAATCAATACACTTTATATCCAACAAATCCACATAAGCAATTATCATAATTCTCATAATTTGATCCACACATAAAACATACATCCTATTTCTATCATCATAGTAAAGTCTTGTAAATCCAATAATGACATATATAATTGCAAATTCATCATATTCAAAAATCATGTAGAGTTCTATATCAAAAAGTATATAAATGAAGCATCAACATATAGCAATGTTATCCAAATCATGGAATCATAAAAGTTCTAAATCCATAATGCATAAAATAAAGCATCCATAATAGTCTCAACATAAAAATCACTGAAATGCTAGACTGAGTCAGGGTAGGGCCTCACAAAAAGAAATCATGTAAGCTCCTAAGTGGGTCTTTGTTATCTAAGTTTTTCATTTCAAATACTTTTGGTTGTACTAACCAAAGTAAACTACAAGTACATTTCCTTTGCTCGCACATTTGGCTGGCAAGGGCACTCCTTGTCAATACATGTGATTGGTTGTCCAATGCATTAAATTAAGTTGGATTCTATTTCATCTTTTATATTAAGTAGATATTTAAGCATTTCTAGCAGATCTACGGCTCCGAGTATTGCTTCAGTTCAACATTTTAGTATATAAACATGAGGTTTGATTTTGATGGTTGTTTAAATATGATTCTAATTCCGGTCTTCTTTCAACACCCAAGGCATATTTTCCTCCCCTATATTCTTAGTCTACACTTAGCATTGGCTAAGAGACCCATGGTTATTATGATAGTCACTAAGGATGGGTAATTTACCTCTGTTCACTAGATTGTTATATTATATATGACATATCTGCGTGATTAAGTTCTAGATTGGTTCTTGTGATCTCTGCATAGGTATATATTATTGTAGGAATTGATTATTCGGATGTCTGTAATCAATTCTTAGGTTGTCTTATCTCTCAAGTTTATATATAACAACTCCTTTGTTTTAAGCTAACAAATGTCTTTGAGTTTCTTGATTGCAATAGAATTGCAGGCAAAAGTTTCCTTCTTGTTGAAGAATCTTATAAAGTTGGGACTGCTAGGAGAAGTTCCAGATAACAGTTGATCTGATGCAGAAGGATCAGATCCAATTTTCTTGTTTGGGGGATAAAGAACAGAGAAATTAGTTGCTCAAGAAGGAAAGTTGATTAAATATTGTAAACAGGGAAATATTGCATTAGTAGGGTAGGGGTTTGTATCATCTGATTGGGTTTATACATTATGTATATGGGTGTGGACACTAGCCCATTTGTAATCATGTTAAATTTTAGTTGGATGTGAGCTACAACCAGAGGTTTTCTTCCTGGTTCTTTCCTGTCGGTATACTCGCTTGAACCAGGATTGTAAAATTTTAATTTAATAAATAAAATTCTTGGCTACGACCCATTATCTATCCAAAAAAAAATATTTTTTATTTTTTATTTTATATAATTTAAATTAAAAATATTTTTACATATATCTTTATAACTATATTATATTTTATAATAGAAATTATTAAATATAAATATATTATAACTTTAATTGAATAATATATTTTTTTAAATACACATTAAATTATAGATAACATACATTTAGTATTATATATAATATTTGTTATAATATAAATTGTATCATTATTATATTACATTTATATAATGTAAATCACTATAATCATTTTCAAAATAATCTTATAGTTATATTTATTATTATATATTATACTCATAGAGATTACTAAATATAAATATAACATATTATATTATAAATTATATGAATTAAATTAATATGTACAAATCTAATAGTTTTACCCCGCTCTCTCTATTTCTCTCCACTATCACTATCTTCTTGATTGTCCCTACATCTCTCTCTCTCTCCTCCAAACCTTTCCCACTATACCTACCTATCCATTTCTCCCTCTTTCTATTCATATCTATCCCTCTATATTTTTATATTTCTCTATCCTCTATCTCTCTCCCTCCCTCCCTCTTCCTCCCTCTCTATATATTTATTTTTAGAACTATCTAGATCTCTCCCTCATTATATCTATCTCTATATCTATCTTTATATCTCTCTTAATCATACATACACTCCCTATTTCTCCCTCCATCTCTATCTTTATATCTCTTTCACATTATCAAACAACACTTGCTATTTCTCATTCCCTATCTCTATTTTTATCTCTCTATTTGTCCCCTCTAACTCTCTCTATTACTTATCTCTATCAACTCCTTTATCTCTCACTCGTGGCCCCTCTATATATCTATCTTCCAATCTCTTATTCTCTTGCTTTATAATCTCTCTCTCTCTCTCTCTCTCTCTCTCTCTCTCTCTCTCTCTCTCTCTCTCTCTCTCCATCCCCCTCTATCATTGTCTCCCTCTGCCTATATTTGTTTATCCATCTCATTTTTCCTCTATCCTTCCAGCTTCCCCCCCTCTCTCTTACCCCTTTATCTCTATCGCCCTATTTCTCCCTCCTCTCTATCTATATCTCATTATTCACTCCATCACTCTTACTTTGTAACTCTATCTCTCTATTCCTCTCTCCTCCTCTTACTTCTCTCTTTGTCCATATCTTTCTACCTCTATCTCATTATCTCTTTCTCTCTCCCTAAAACACTCTATCTATTGATCCATCTTCCCACCTTTTCCCCCTCCACTCTCTCTCATATTAACTCCATCTCTCTCACTCCCTCTCTCACTCTATTGAGCTATTTCTCCCTCTCTACCTATCCCCCATTTCTCTCTCCCTCTCTTTATTTATCCCTCTCTTCATCTCTATTTGTCTATATATACTTCTCCTTGTTTTCTTGCTTCTCTATCTACTTCTTTATCTTTATCTTTATATCTCCTTATATCTCCATCTCTCTATCTCTCTATCTCACCATCTATATCTCTCTCTATATTTCCTTCTCCCTCTTTATCTTTTTATCTCTTCCTCTCTAGGTCTCCCCCTCTATATCCCTATCTCTATATCTTTATTTCTCCCTAGATACCTTTCTCTATCCCTATTATATATTTCTCTCCCTCTTCCTCTCTCCATCCATCTTCATTTCTCTCCCTCTCTCTAGACATATAACCCTCTCTATTCATCCATCTCTTTCCCTCTCCCCTTCTATATATTTATCTCTTTCATCTTTGTCCATCCCCATCTCCTCTCTCTTTTTATCTACCCCTCTCCTTCTCTTCATCTCCTTCTCCTCCATCTCATTGTCTCTCTCTCATTCTCTTCCTTCATGGCATTCTATCTTTCTATCACTCAATCTCCCTCGTACCCTATTGGTAATGCAATTTAATTGTCTTCTTGATTCAGAGGTTTAGTTTCTCTCATGTTTGAATACTCGTAAGTGGACAAGTAGTGGATTTGAAGCTATCAATTCTCCATTTAAACCATTGTTGCACAAACAACAATACTTGCTAAATAACTAACCAGTTGGCCTCATGTGATGCACAAATGTATGCAAGCAATGGAACATTTTTTTCCTAATTGGCCTTCCACATTTTTTTGGCATACCCATTGCACACCAAGGTGCGATTGCTAGTAATGTTATAAACTAGCATACCTATATTTTAAAAAAATCTAAGTACATCGAGAGATATCCAGCTTTAAAATAAGTAATGTTTATATATTGAATGATAAAGTATGATTTATAGAATAATATTGTAAAAAAGAATTAGAATTGCTTTGTTAATCATTCATGCAATAGTAATAATTGTCAAAACATCATCTATACTATATTATAAACATTAAATTTAGTCATGGATACAATGTGTAAATAGTTTTTCAAATTTTGTAGGAAAATTTCACTTTGTTAACCATTTATGCACTGGTAATATCTCTTCATTTTCAATATCATCAAGAAGAGCCTGAACTTTGATTGAGATGTTGGACTTCACGACATATAATGTAGGTGTCTCATACTATGCATGTAACAATCTGAATGATGACATGACCTAATGCACCATGAATCTGATTGAATAATTAAACTTAAGAGTAGCAAGCAATTATTCTTCTAGGTGTGGTAACTTATCTATGATTGTCCCTTAAGAAATCTCATGAACTTCATACTGAGTTGTTCAGTTAGGTGGTGTTTTTTCATTGTCATTGTTGGCCTAATAGTGACTTTCCAAATACATCCAACAAGGTAAAGATCTCGAAGCTCATGGTATTGAGAAATTGACCAATCACATAAATCTATAATGTCAATTTTTTAGATTATAAAATATTATATCTAAGTTCATTTTGACCTTGGAACCATAGACGAAGTTAAAGTATGAAGCATAATTTTCAAAAAAAAATTGACTATTCTCTATTTCATTTTTGTCAATTCTATTGACAATTTTTTGTCTCAACCAAAAGTGAACACTTAATTCCTCTATATGAAGGATGACATTGATTGGAAGATGATAGGGGTATGTTTTCGACCAATTGGACACCCATGCATGTGCACTACATGACATCTTGCTCACCTGCATGGAAATAGAAAAGAGAAACATATATGTAACATTTCTTTGTATCATAACAAAAAAAATGATGCAAGGTTACGTGAAGTATATTTAGAAATGCTACATATTTGGAATTATTTTTAGCTTTTAAATGAATATTGAATAGTAGAAGATAAATATTTTAAACTTAATATAAAAGATAAATTTATAGACATTGTTCATTTGATACAAATGTCTGCAATTAAATAAGAAATGGGTTGCATGAATTTTATTTATAAAATGATGTAAGTTTATTTCATAGACATTGTGAAAGCATATAAAAGTCATGGAAGCAAATTTGAAGATGAATATATTACGTTAATTTTTTAGATTTTTGAGTTGTCATTTTGTTTATACACAATGCAATGAATGATTCTTTAAAATATATTATAATTTGAGAAAGTGCTATTAGCTATTATATTTATATTAAAACCCTTAAAAGTCACAAAGGAAATTTGGAGAAAAATATATTACATCAATTATGTTCTAGAATTTTCAATCTATTTTCTTCAGCTTTGCACTTGGCAAGTTGTCTACCATTTTCCATTTTTTGATAACTGTCATATGTGAATGTTGGTATTATTCTCAAACCTTCTAGAGACTTTACATGAGATATTGCAACAAATGTCAATCTCATTCTTTCTTTGAGTCTTATATCAATTGTAGCTTTTGAGAGAGTCAAACCTTGAGATTTATGTATTGTCAATGCCCATGCCAATCTTAATGGTAATTGATATGTTCTGCCCCTTTGCATTGTTGTTATCATAATTGTATTTGGATGGTTATCTTCAAATGGTATTCCTAAATAATTGTCAAACTCAATCATCACATATATTGGTGGTTTGGGTGGGAAGTGCCTGGTTTGTAAACAATATTTCGAATATATTTGAGAGCTCAATTTACAAGTCCTTCTTTTATCCAAAGATTTGAAGTCAACATGACCCTTGAATTATTACTAATCAATATCTCTAGATCAAGTTCATCATTCGAGCAATCATCTGTTGGATGTGCACTTGCTACTTTTGTTGCAACACTACATGCAACGGGATGTTTCAACGAATATAACATTTTGTTATTATGATTATGTACATTACCATTTATGGAAAACAAATGGATAGTATTTTTAAATTCAACATCTTGGAGCATCTATGCTAGAAGGGGTTCTTGTCATAAGCAACCTCCAGTCATCAATGTTTGGGTTTGCATCTCTTAGATTTGTCAAAAGTTGACAAAATCTTTATTGTTGTATGTTTTCTCCATCTTGTCTAAAAAATTTATCTAATGTAATCACGGTTTTAAATTTCTCCCAGAGTAACCTTTCCTTCCATTGCTCTCATATGCCGGTCTATCATTGACTAGAGGCAGCCGGCCCAAATCTCCAACCAAAATCATAGATATTCCTGATAAATAATTATCAAAAAACATTTTCAAAAATATATAGTAATATTGTAGAAGTTTTTTAGTAATGAATTATATTAGGTATTATATAAAATAGTTATTTTCATGAGTCATAATGAAAGGTGTACCTGTGAAGCTTCTATTTGCATTTTGTGGGAATGCTTGTTGGAGTCGAGAATCTATTTTTTCTAGCATGTTTTGACCAGTGAAGCTCATTTCATCAATCAAAATATATTTGATATGTGTCATCTCTTCTTGAAAGCTTGTAAGTCTTGTTCCTTCTAGCTGAGAAAAATCTCGTATTGGGATTTTCAATTTTGAATGAACTATATAGGCTCCTATATTGAATTCTACAACTCATGTTTGTGCAATTAATAGAAGGGGAGAATGATATGGGATTGTTGCATTTTGAAGAGCTTGACTAATGGCACCAATTAAATATGACTTTCCTATTCCATTTTGATTTGTATGCTAGTGTGTCATAATTATGTTGATTGATTTTCTTTGTTTAGCACTGAGGTTTGCATAGTTGATGTATTGTGGTACATTTTCATTCATGAGACATCTATGATCTCTCATGTTGGTTATAAAATTAATTGCTCTATCTGTGTACTCTTCACCTTGATATTCATGAGACCAAATTGTATGCCTATCAATGTCTCTTCTACCCAACATATCTATTTTGGAAACTTCTATATTTTGGTCATGATGCAATCCAGAAATAATCTCCCTTTCATGCTCTATGGTATTTCTTTGAACAGGTTCATCATCTTCAATTTCATAATCCTCATTATTTTCAACATTTTTTATAGTTGTTGTTTGGTGCACATGCCAAGGGTTGTAGTTGAATGATTCCTAGTTTGCTATTATGGAATCATTATCGTGATCAATATCTCTTTCTATGTCACGGAATGGTTTGTACAATAATAACTCTGATAGACAAAATTCAATCCATTTATTTGAGTCACGTGGAGGAAAAGATACAAACCTAGAGAAAACTCTGACAATAGATGGCTTTTGTCTTGGTTCCCATTTATTGTCTCTTCTTGGTTTAGGATCATATATCCATGATCTTGTTGCATCAATCAATGAGACATCTTCCATAGAAAGAGGCCTTTTTTTATATCCATCAATGAGAGATATAATTTATTCTTCATTGGTCTCTTCAGTATGAATAGCTACGGGTTTGAATACTTCACATGACATTTAGATTAACAAATTTTCTACTGCTCTCTACTAATGGAAGTTGTAGCAACATGTGACATGTTTCTTGAGCTCCAATGTCTCTTTTATAATTGTCTCTGTTAGAAGTCTTCTATATGCTCATGCAGCCAAATCATCAGGATTTTCCATGTTTGACAGGCGCATCAACATTTGGTTGTATGTTTTTGAGTTTTTCTCTTCTTTTGCTACATACTTTGCAATATATTTTATTACTACATGTTTGGAAACAACAAGTTGCCAGTCTATATTTTCTCTCCACAATTGCAGTATCTAGCGATTATGTGTATTGAGTCTTTGATCATTTCTTGTTGGTTCAATTTTTTTGTCTCTTATTTCTATGTCTTCATATAATCTGGATCCCCCTAGATTCAATGGCCAAGGAGCATTATACCTACAATGAATATGAACTCACATATCTTATTGTTTTGCATAATTTTTGTATATTTAAACATCATTTTAATTTTTTTTTATTAATGTAATACTTACGTACAAACCATTCTTCCTCCTTTTTTTTGTAGGCATGCACCCTCCCTACAAACTATGTGCCATTCTACACAATTTAGTATCTCTTCATAGTCACGTTCAATATCTATCTCTACAAGTCGTGTTGTATTTTTCAAACATGGATGTTCAGGGAGACTTTGGAATGACTACAATAGGAAATACAAACGGATGTGTTAGTTATATTATGAAGTATAAGAATATTATGTGATATCTTAGATATATGTGTTTGGATTTTTGGGTACATGCCTACATATTTTGTTGATGTGAATCTTGTCTGGGATTCCATGCATGAACAATGGAATGGAAATACCTTTCAGCATTTTTTTGTTGCTCTTCATTTGACCAATCAATATTTTTCATATTTGGTGCTCCATTCATCTAGATGAATCCATGCACAGTTGGTGACCCCCTGTGTTGCCACTAATATCTAATCCAATAATATTTTATATTCATTCCCTTTTCTAGAATCTCTTTGCTAAATATTGAATGTCTTACGTACATGTAGTGTGCGACTATATGAGGATAGTCTATGACATTTTGTTTTTGCCAAATTTGAGCTTCTTGTGGATTACTTGGTGATACGCCTGGCATTAATGCATACAAATTAGGCTAATACATATCTGCAACACTTAATGTGAAGAATATTGAAGGAGAGCCTATTTGATGAAGCATGTTTGTCAATTCTGCATGACATTTGGTCCAATATGACCTTGTACCCCTCAATTTGGCTCCAAACCGCATTAGTCTATCAGCTAGATGGGATTATGGCATATTTTCCATGTGTTGGCGTAACTCATTAATGGTGATTGGCATGTCTTGAAGTCTTCTTTTCATAAATATAGTTGATGAACTTTGTGCACGGTGTCTGATTATCATATTCATCATAAAATATCTAAATCTCGGAGGGCATCCAAAATGGTGGTCCCTATATTGCAATAGGTGCTTCACAAATTCATGTAGATGCACTTGCCTCATTTGAGGTTCTAACCAATCACAACGTCCATTAGGAAATAATGTAGGGAATGTCATATCAAGTAATCCTGATATGACATACTCGTTAATGGGAGATGCACCAATCCCTAGCCAATCAATTAATGTTGTTGGATTTGTGTCACAGTTATTAACCCATGCACAAATCAATTCTATCTCTCTTTGAGCATTAGGAAGTTTGGAAGCCATTGAAGTTGTGTGGTTAATCATATCAATTTCATCTGTGTTCATCATTGGACCCACAAATATCATTTCATTTGCATCATAATTGAATTCCATGTGCACTATTTTTAATCTGTGAAAAAACATTTTCATCACAATTTCTTGATAGATTGTCGAGAGAATTTTCATCAATTCTAACATCAGAGTAAAAATTGTCATGGTCTACTTTGTACTTAAGCGCTTTATACACATGATCTCGATTGACTGTAAAGTTATAATTGGTGCTACATTTATCCCTTGTTTGAACAATAATGATTGTCAAATGATTTATTGTATGTGGTAAAACTTTTGAAACATGTTCAACATTTTGCGAGAAACTTTTCATGTGTCCTTTGTATTTATATTGGCCACCTATTACATGTGTTACTTTTAGTATTGGGTTGACACGTGCAATCAACATTTCTTCTACTTGAGTCAAGTTTGTGAGCTCCTTTGGTTGTGGTCTGGGATCCATGTTATTTGAAGCTGAAAATATGTGAACACCTCTCTCTTGTCGATATCTATTACATATCAGACCTTTAGATGTGCAATGTAGTTTGATTCCTAAGTAACATTGTTGACATATATAACATATATCTATCATTGTAAAGTTGTCCAATTGATGGTGAAACTGCAACTGCAATCTTTTGAAATCAACTTGAAGCTTTCCATTTGGGTTTTTATGTTTTCTTCATTTCTTTCTATAGTTAAATTGATGCCAATTGGAGTTTCATGCTGAGACGTTTCTTGTACAAGTTTTGTTGATCTTGAATTTTCATTTTCAATATTTACATCAAAAGGTTGATTGGAGCTTTCACTTGATTGTAGATAATATTGATGGCTTCTTCTTTTTTTCAAAATGAGAGAGTTCTTCAAGTCTATTTCTAATTATATTTTGTTCTTCTCTATTTTAAAATTCTAATTCTTGTATTGGTACTTCTGCCCTTATTCTAGCATATCTATCTTTGAGAGCTTCATTTTCTCTTATTCTTCATTCTTCCATTTCAACTCCTATCATTTGTCATCTTTGATACTCCCTTTGATATTCTCTTTTCTATTGTCGTTGATATTGCTCCTTCGCTCTTTTGATTCAAAATTCAATCTTGGGCGCACCATAGCTATGACAAAAATCATGTTTGACATAAATTAAATGTATTGTTATTAGAACATTGTTGCAATGAAGAAGTTTGGACTTGCAAAATTAAAGTGGAAGAATAGTAAACCTATTTATATTTGATACCAATTAAATATAAGTTAATTTAGATTACTATAAAATACCAAGATAACATTTGTAATATATGCACCATAGCTATAATGTAGTGCCCACTCTTGAGAAACTCTTGTTTCATTTTGATAGACTTGATCGGACCTTTATTTTTGTGTGATGGATATGCTAGATATGATTTGACTTATGTGATGCATGAATATTGATTATGGCACTTTACATTTTCTCATTTGATGATTTTTGATGATAGACACTACATGATCTCATACTATTTGATGTTATTGACTATGCTCATGATTAGCTATGACTTTTATATGGTTAGATATTTATTATGATGTAATCGCCAAATGAATTTATATCGTGATTGATGCATAGATGGTTAGTAATAGCATTTTGATTTATCATATGCTTTGATAGATTTTATTGGTTATGCCTCATCTTGGGATGGATATACTAACCCTAATTTTGATTTACTTATGATACAATGATTCATGAGTTATGTGTTCCCTATATGGATACTGTTTGACTATCTTCATGAGGAATCAACGTCATATTGCTCATTGTGAGTAGATGTGTCAATGTGATATCCTCCCACTTGCTTGTTGTATATGTATATATATGAACATGTATCTTTGTTATGGTTGCAGGGTTGCAGGTACTAAGACATTCATTCCTCTCGAGCAACCGGGTGCGAGCTCCCCTGGCTTACAGGTGTGAGTGTGTCTCTTCCCAGTGGCGAATATGTACTTCAGAGGTGTCCATGGTTCCCTACTCACACTCTAGGTCTAGGATTGTTGCCTAGTGTTCTCGTCGGTCTTCGCGTGATTCACCATGTCGTCATTATCGTCATGATTTGTGAGTATGTGGCATGGTGAGATTATGTATATAGTTTATTTGATTTATTTAATTGAGGTTTATTAAGAATAGTAATATATTTACTATTTAATTTATTTAATTTGTCATAAATGGTTTATTGTGATTGAGTAATTATTTAATAATGATTTATGATTTTATTAGTGATAGTGTTATATTAATTTATTAAGATTTAATAATTTTTTATTATTTATTATTTTCCACGCTTGAATTTAATTAATGTTTATTTGGGATTTTGAGATCATATTTAATAATTAATGTCTTAAGTTGATTTGATTTATTGAGTCTATTTAATTATTTTGCTTTATTGATATTATTTATTTATTGACGATTTTAATCTTTATTTAATTATTATGGGTTTGATTATTTAAATAATTTTAATTAATAGCAACATTTTGAATATTTAGAAATAATAATAATAAAAGGGGTAAATAATAAATAGTTACCCTATCTATTGTATTTAATGATTTAATAATATTTTGACTTTTATATCTATTTTGATATTTGAAAATCCCATCAAAATAATGGGGAAAAATAAATTTATTTTATGCTATAGTTACATAGAATGAAAATATTTAAAATAAAATATTCCTATTGGCTATTTGAAAGGCTAGGGTTTTCATTGTTCTTCCTTTTGTTTTTATGCTTGTCATGAAAGCATTTTTTTGATGGGGGGGCTCTCTCTGCACATATTTTTCATCTGCACTTGGTGAATTTGGGGATTGTGCAACTTGTGGTTTTGAAGCTTGATCTGGAGTTGGGATTGTGCTTTTGCTGGAGGCAGTGGGCAGGCTCTTCATCAGAGGCTCTCTTCCATAACTCAGGAAAGAGGTTGGCCTCATGCTTCTCTTTTGTATTATTCTCAGAGTTTTAATGTTTGTGTGTATTCTTTGTGACTAAGATTGCTTGTAAAATTCAGGGTAGATTTTACAGTTTAATCTAACAATATGATTTGTGAATAAATAAGGAATGGAAATTCTATTGTCATGTATTCTACAATAGGGCAATGTTAACTGTCGAACCTCTTTTGTGGAATTTACTGTAATCAAATTTCTATCGTCCCCTCTTAAATTTAGTGTTATCATTTGTTGAAATTGTCTGAGAACTTGTTGTGCAAACCATCATTCAAATTTGGAGTCTATATTTTATGTTACCCATTCGATGGGTTTGGGAATTGGAATACCCACCCATCGTAGGATTTTTCCTGCAACCACTGTAGTTGTGTTTCTATTATAAATGTTTTTTTTTTGTTTTGTTTTGTTTTGTTTTTTTTTGGGGGGGGGCAAGTTATTTATGTTGCACCCATGTTTGATGGGTTGCTGGCTATTCACTATCGCCCACCCCATATTACTATCCCTGCCACCCTACTGGGTTATGCATCATGGATGCAACACCCACAATATATATATCATGGATGCTACTCCACAATACATATATATCATGGATGTAGCACCCACAATACATGTATCATGGTTGCTGCACCATGATATACATATCATGGTCTGCAACATATACACCCACTTTGTTGGATTATATACTTTTCCCAGTCTGTAGTCAGAGGTGTTAGAGGTAAAATACAATTTGATGGGTATTGTGTGTTTTGTGTTGCCCATTCGATGGGCTTGTCAATATGCCAAGTTGCCCATATTGTGGCTTACTGCTTGTTATACCCATATTCAAATGGGATGCTTGTTGAACCAAAACACCCAATTGATGGGTCTGTCCACACTCGCCACCCATATTCGATGGGCTGGGCAGAGAAGGAATGTATTAGAGGGTGTGAGATTGCCTAGTTTATTATCGTATTTTGAATCCTATCTCTCTTTTCTTTTGCTTCGAACCAATCACTGAATTGTTTGAGTGTGTATTAGTAGATGTTTTCAAATTTGTCACGATGTGAGATATTGTTGTTGAGTGAAAACATATCTATGTGTATATGAAGTTGCGAATCATTTAATATTTTCAAATTGTTGTGTGTGTGTGCTCCAAAATCGTTGTGAGAGTCTATGTAATGTTGGTATATTAATTCATATCTTTAAGGTGTTAAGTTCAGTTGTGAGTATGGGGTGAAGCTCGCGAGTTACAATGTGGACCAAGCATAATATAAACAATTCCCCAACCTATTTTATCATTTTCTACCGTGAAAGTCACTTTTGTAAAGTGTCTTGTTGCATCTTGGTACCAGAGGCCATCTTGTATATGTTGTATTTTAGATTAATTTTAGTTTCAGATTTGATGCCATTGTTGAATGCAAAATTATGATGTAATTTGTATGTGCCTCATGATGTTTTGCAATGAGAGTTGATTTACTAATTTTTCTGATTTTAAGGACAACAAGTGTGAAGACCTTGTTGGGTTTGTATTTATTTGGTTGCAGTAGTATTATACCTTGGTTTATGTATTTCATTGGTCGAGAGGCTCAATTTCTCTCGTGTTGATGTTTAAATTTTATGAGTATGAGTTTATTCATGATTTGGTGTTGCATGATGTTTTATTTTAGATTATTCATTTAACTTTGAGCCTCTTGCGATGTTGTTATAGGTCCATGTAAAGGGAGTGGTCTCCTTTGTGACACTCAGGGTCACAAGAGATGGACTATCATGAGGTTCCTTGTAAGGATGCATGACGTCCAGACCCTTTGGGCATATGGGAGTTTACCTTGCATTTTAATCAAGTGATAACTAAATAATGAATGGGAATGGGTAGTTAGGTAATTAAAAGATAATGATTTGGTAGTGCCTCATGACTCAGTCCTAGGGAGGATGTTTTAGAATGAGCATGAGAAGGTCATGGAGATGGTAATCCAATATCTCTTGGTCTCTCAAAGGTTGAGATGGCTTCACATGCCCTTAAGGTAGAACCTTTTTTTTGGTACGATACGTGATGACACTCCCTTGTACATGTGTCCCCTTAAGTTTTACATTCGCATTTTTGTCTTGATGATGTGTTGTCCTCTAGGAGTTTCCTTGGTTGTTGTTTGCATCGATGTTTGGTTCATGTGTGTGGGAGTCCTTCTTGGTGTTAGTCCCTTTGGTCTTAAGCATCAACCTAGGTGTAAAGTGTGTGTTGGGACCTAGTGACATCTTCTAGCTCGGGGGGTGGTGCCTTGTAGGTTCCACATTGGTCGAGTGGTTGGATCTTTTTTCTATTGGGTTTTTTCCCTTCTTGTTGTTGTAATTCTTCATGCGTGGACTTGGATCTTTCTTCATGATGGCTATGGATTATATGGAGAAGATTTATGTATTAAGACTTCATGATTTATGAGATGTAATTGTTACATAATAGTGTAAGAATCATTTGAAAAGATTGAGTAGATCTCAATGAGTATATGGAATATGTAATAGTAGCATTTAATGTATCCAAAATTACACATTAGATTTAGGCAACCGATGGAATTCTTCTTATGACATGTTATGTAATGGTCCATATGCAACATTTATTATGTATGGTTATTCAACTTATTAGAAAGCATTGTTAGCATGTGTAAAGAACTTAAACACTTGTGATGAATAAACCATGCTCATGTTGCAACCTAAACTTAGTAAGTTGCATCTTAAGTATTGACGCAAGATCATCCCCATTCTATGAGAAAACTTGCATCAACCAAAAATATCTCCTTTCAGATTAGTTCTTGTTCAGTTCAGTGTGCAGTTTTATGTGTTCCTACTGTTAGGTACCGGTAGTTGCTTGTTTTTCATTGCAGATCCTATTTTCGGTTTCCAGTGTGGTTCATGTACTTAATTCCATATTTTCAGACCATTTGGATTCTTTATGGCTAGTTATCGCTCTCGATTGACTGTTTCTGGGTTCCGGGATAATTCTTGTGCTTACTGATTAACTTTCCTTCATTACCAAAGCGGTTCTTGGTGCATGGATCTATTTGGGGTCTTGTCCGATGTTCTTTGGCATGTGGTTGACCTTCCTGCTGATCTGCACTTCTTGGTTGTTATTTTCTAGGAGAATTTCTTTGATTCTTAGGGCCGACCTAGTTACACATTTCATTTTCCTGCATTGGTAAATGTAATCTTTTATGGTCGACTTGGATATGTTCCGGAGGGTATATATAGGGTGTTATGTAATCATTTATAAAGTAGAGGAAGTAGAAATCAGGATAAGGATTAAGATTGGTGATTAGTGATCTGGTTGATTCTGAGAGTCGCGGTTGGATTGTATCTGGCTTGTAGCCTGCATGTAACCGGTTAACTACCGGATGTTCTATGATGTTGTATGTTGATAATTGATTGGTTACCGGAGGTTCTAAGATAATAAAATGATCTATTTCAGTGATCTTGCTATGTTTTCTTATTGCTTTCGTTGTGTTACTCTTGTTGCATAAGCCGGTTAATTCTCTTTTGAGGGTTTTACCGGTTTTGGCTACACCAATTGGTATCAGAGTTGGTTATGAATTAGTTGGTGGAAGAGTTGTTTGTGAACATTGAGGCATTCCTTTGGTGGACAGATCACCGATTGGAGGTAGGTTGCATGTGTGTTCAATAGATCACCGAGGAGAGGCAATTGAAACTAGTAGTAAGATCGTCGAGTTGAGGTAGTTAACCGGAATGGAAGAGGAGATGTTGCCTAGAAGGAGAAACCCCCAGAGGGTAGATCAGATGATGGAGGACTTCAATAATGAGATGAGGAATGAAATCCAGAATGCATTGGCTGGTTTGAGGAGGAACCTTGAATCTGAGGATGAGTATGAAGAAGCCAATGAAGAGCTTGAAGAAGAAGAGGCTAAAGGACCAGAAGATGAAAAAGAGGAAAGATTCCCGAGACTAGTGGCGCAAGCGAGTAAATTTCATAAAGTGGAAGTTTCAAACTTTTTAGGAACATTGAACCTGGAGGATCCGATTGATTAGATCAAAGATTGGAGGATTAATTTGAGTTTGAGGATGTCAAGGACCCACAGATCATCTAGTTGGCACAAACTAAGTTGAAAGGGCATGCTGCCTTATGTTGGAAATAATTGCAGAAAGATAGAGTGGAGAATGGTGAAATGAAGATCACTCGATGGAGATAGATGGTTGCAATATTGAAGGCCAAGTTCATAACGGGAGACTATAAGTTGGAATTTTTCAAGAAATTACAGAACCTAAAACAAAGAAACATGATTGTGAAAGAGTACACTAAGGAATTATACAAGGTGATGATTAGATCTGGACATAGAGAGATGGATAGAGAAAAGGTGGTGAGGTACATAAATGGACTTGCATTTAACATTTAGGATGAGATGAGTATGTTGAGGGTTTCTACATTTGAAGAAGCTTACCAGTATGGTTTGAAGGTTGATGAGAAGGTGAGAAGAAGACAGTCGAATAACCCTAGAGGGAAGGAGAGATTCAAGGGACAGATGAGTATAGAGAAGCAGAATATTGAAGAAGAATCAAAACCCAAGTGGAGTAAAGAACTTGAATGGAAAACACAGAGGAAAGACAGTGGCAGTACCGATAGAGAATTTCTCGGCAAATGTTTCAAGTGTGGAGAAACCGGACATAGATTTTATGAATGTAAGTAGGGAATGCCAAGAAGTTGTGTGGAAAATGAGGAACCAGAAGGTGAAGTTACCGAAACTGACTATACATTGGAGCAAGGAGAATCCCTTATGTTCAGAAGAGTCATGGTGGATGTGATGCCCCACCAGGAATGCTAAAGGAAAACAACACTACTAGGCAACTAAAGGGTGAAATAATTTTTTTTTTTAAAGATTAAGTGCATTAATTATAACATTGCACGTTTAATAACACAAGAGGAAGTCTAACACATGAATTACTAAAGGGTTACCAACAAATATTAATTTGTAACTAAAACAACATCATAAGGTTAATCCAATTATCCATCTAATTAGGGAACTCAAATACATCTAATTAAATCATATTCATAAAATTGAATTCCACATTGAAAGATTTAAGGTGATACAATATATTTACTTTCAATGAAGCATTTACACATAAGAATAAAGATCACTGAAATAACATACATTCAACTGAATTAAGATTATAATATTCAATAATTACATGGCTTCCAATAGTACAAATAAAATACATAAATTACAATACCAAGGTTACATAGTTCACTGATACAATGACCACATGGGTCTCAAATGTACAGTAATCACAAACATGAGCTGATACACGAATCGTGAACCAAAGGTACACCAACGAAGCCAATCCTCGCATGAAGGTACTGTTGACGGTTGTTTTGACACACCCGCCAATAGTCAGGTAGCCAATATGAACACTCACCACCTCTCCTGAAAAGCAATGAATTTGGGAAAACTCACTACCCCAAGGTCTCTATAGTCAGGTCACAAAGGTGATGTGCAGCCCAATGTTTGATGTATTTGTACCTATAAAGGGGCCTGCTAGTTGAAACTAAATCTCGTTGGTCATGAATAGTTGAGCTTCCTTTTTTTGTATTTTATGATTTAAGATTCTCTGGAAAATAATTGCGAAGAGTAAAGGGGACAAGAAAATAATAATAAAACCAATACAATAACAACTTAGTGAACTACACAGGGGGAACATGGAAGGCGGGCGGTTCTAGGATTCAAATTCGAGCGGGAATTCTGGATCGACATCAGGACAACATGCGGCAGATGATTCAGAGATTCCTGCGGAAGGAGAAGGTTCAAATGGTAAGGACCCCGATGATCCCATGAACTTGGGGGACCCAGGGGGAGGAACAACACCACATGAAGAGCAGTTAGCACTAGAGAGTGGGAAAGGGCAGGTTCAAACTTCAAAAATAGAAGATGGCAACTCGGAAGGAGCCCAAGGATAGCAAAAGACTTGTGTTTCAGAGAACACGATGGAAGGTAAAGATCATCCAGAAAAGGTTCTTTTGTCAATGGATCCTAAAGGGGGACCCAATGGACAGACACATAAGTGGTCCTCATTGTTTGGGGTCAAGCCCAAAGGTAAGTCCTCATTGCCTCCTGTTAAAAACTCCTTGAATGTGTCTCAAGGCAAGTTTGCTATCTTTGTTCCTGACCAAATCATTGATCAAAACATCGCTAGAATGGAAAACACTTTGATTGGTTATTTCTTTGGATCTAGACCTAACATAGAAATAGTTTGTGGATTTGTCAAAAGAAAGTGGAACTTGAAAGGTTAGGTTGATGCGGTAGCAATGAACAAAGGTTGTCTATCCTTCTCCTTTTCTTGTGATGAGGATAGAAGAAATATTCTATGTAGTGGATCTTGGGCAATAGGTAAATACATC
Source organism: Cryptomeria japonica (assembly GCF_030272615.1). Classification (NCBI taxonomy): domain Eukaryota; kingdom Viridiplantae; phylum Streptophyta; class Pinopsida; order Cupressales; family Cupressaceae; genus Cryptomeria; species Cryptomeria japonica. The sequence continues at coordinate 105,238,968 of NC_081410.1, forward strand.
ATGTACATCCAGAAGTGGTACCCTAATGTAGTGAAAGGAAAGAATTTTTTGGCCCAAGTCCCAGTGTGGGTCAAATTCCTTGGGCTCCCAATGGAATTTTGGGAGGAAGACGGTTTTGCAGGAATTCCCAATACCTTTGGGGAGCTAATCGTCATTGACCAAATCATGGCTTCTAGAAGAAGGCTGATCTATGCAAGGATCTGTGTTGGAGTTGGACCTGACACGAACTTGCTAGAGGAAATAGAGATAGAATCAAAATTGGGGAAGTGGAAGCAGAACATTGTTTATGAAACAATCCCCTTCACCTGTTATCATTGTAAAAGAGTCAGACATTGGGCTAAAAAATGTCCATCTAAAGAGGATAAACCCCATACCCAAACTAAGGTTTGGAAAAAATTGGACAAGCTAGTAAAAGTTCAGGATTCCAATGACCCTAATTAGGAGAAGCAGTCCCAGATAGTAAGGGTGGAGGAAGAAATCACTAGTGAAGTGGTTAATGAACCAAAGATTCAGATGTTGGAACAGGGTGTTGTACACAAAGAAAAAGACAACACTCAGCAAGAGTATCAGAAAGAGGACAAGACAGAGGTAGAGAAAATAGATAAACATCCCATAGATAATAAAGAGGAAGGAGATAACTTCAACCTTGTCTCAAAATCTCAAGACCAAGATAAAGAAATAGACTAGTTCCAAGAAGCCCAACCTGATACCATTTTGGGCCAAGGGCTATCGGAAATCTCATTAACCACCCCAACAAAGGGAAAGTTGGCTTATTTGGAGGAACAAGATCCAAAATGGGGAGATGAAGAGGACATAAAAAAGGCATTGGGGAAGAATGAATCAAAGCAGGGGGACGAAGAAGTTGCAGAGGATAAAAGAAAGAACAAGCAAAAGAAAAAGAATAACAATAACCCAATAAATAGTACGCTGACTAGAAACACCAAAAGCAGGCTTGGTGATGTGGGAGCACAACACACTTCTCTAGGAAGACACTCAAATGCCAAAAAAAGAACATTGGAAACAAGTAGGAATTTAGTAAATGGTACCCAAAGAACCATCTTTGAGGCAGGTATTTCTAAAAATCCATGAAAATCATCTCCTAGAATATTAGGGGACTTAATAGTCCTCACAAACATAATTTAGTTAGAAACATGATTAGAGACAAAAACCTTGACATTTTTTTAATTCAAGAAACTAAGATGGTGAAAGATAAAGTTGAAAGTTTGAATATTTTCAAAAATGGAGGAGTCGGCGGAGGTAGTTCAGAAGGTGCCTTAGGAGGAATTGTTACATTCTAGAACAAAAACAATATAGAAGGAGAGGTGTTACTTCAGGACAACAACCTAGCCTGTATTAGATTTAAGCACATTAAGAATTGCACTATGTGGGTCCTAACAAATGTTTAAGCTCCTAACTCTAAGACTGGACGAAGTGAGATGTGGAGATATCTTACTGGGCTGAGAAGAAGATTTGTTGAGGATAGCTTGATAATTATGGGAGATTTCAACACTCGCCTGAAGGAAAATGAGAAAAAGGGAGGGAGTCATGCTAATTTGGATAGCAGATTGGACCTAATGGACTTTATAAACAATAATGCCATTCATGATCTGGAGTTGCAAGGAGTCAAATACACATGGACTAATTGAAGAAGTGGTGAGAATTTGATTTAGGTCAGACTGGATAGAGCTCTTCTTTCCTTAGACTAGTTTAATCTTCATGAATGTTCTTTATCTTCTCACATAAGGGAAGGATCAGATTACTACCCTATAACCTTAACGGCTAAAGAAAAAAATAGAAGGAGACATTTCCCTTATAGATTTGAAAAAATGTGGACTAGACACCTAGATCTGGAAAGTAAGATTAAGGACTGGTGGCAGGTCAGTATTGAAGGCAATGCCATGTATAAAGTGGTCAAAAAGCTGAAGAATGTTAAAGATAATGTCAAGAAGTGGAATAAGGACTTCTTTGGGAACATCTTTACCTCAAAAGCATCAACACTCTTAAAACTCAAGGAGATCCATGATGAGATACAACACAATGGCTATACCTATATGTCTAGAAATACTGAAGATGCTATTCTGATGAGATATCATGAAATAATAGCTAAAGAGGAAACCTACTGGAAACAAAGATCGAGAAATGTCTAGTTAAAGGAGGGGGATATGAACACTAAATACTTCCATATGTCCACACTTAGACATAAGGCCATAAATAGAATTGTACAGATTAAAGTGAATGGCAAATGTGTTGAAGATGATGATTCCATGAGCAAGGCTGCAATGGATTTTTTCTCTAATCTACTTGCTAAGGATCAGAATCTGAATAAACAGGCCCAAAGGGAACTTCTTGACAATATACCTACCATTCTGGGGGAAGATCACAATGACCGTTTAACTGCCATTCCCTCCCATGATGAAATTCTGACAGCTATTAAGTCCTTTGAGGGCAGCAAAGCCCCAAGTCTGGATGGCTTTCCCATCTTCTTCTTCCAAATGTACTAGCATATTATTGGAGATGATGTTACCAGAGCTGTGAAAGAGTTTTTTGGTGCTAGAAAATTTTTGAAAGAAGTTAATGGTACTTTTATAGCTCTTATACCCAAAAAGATGGGGGTTGATTCAATGGATCTTTTCAGACCTATAAGCTTATGCAACTTTCTCTACAAGATTATCTCTAAGGTCCTTACCTCTAGGATTCTCAATTTGCTTCCTTCCATTATATCGCCTCAGCAAAGTGGTTTTGTCCCAGGAAGGCAAATTTTGGACTCTATCATCTCTGTTCATGAAAATATCCATTCTCTGGCCTTTTCTAAAAAAGAAGGTTTTTTTTCTGAAGCTTGACCTTTCTAAAGCCTATGATAGAGTGGATTGGGATTTTATGATGGATGTTCTTTCAGCTTTTGGTTTTAATCCTAGGAGTGTTGGACTTATCAGGCAACTTGTTTCTTCGGCCACTTTCTCTATGCTAATGAATGGCTCCCCCTCTCCTTTCTTTAAAGCCTCAAGAGGTCTTAGGCAAGGGGACCCCCTATCTCTAGTGATCTTTATCATCATGGTGGAATGTTTGGGGAGATGTACTGGAAAACTAGTTGAGAAAAGGGAGTTTTGTGGTTTGAAACCTTCTTCAGTAGATCAAATATGCTCTCATCAGTAGTTTGTTGATGATTCTATAATAATGGGAAAAGCCACTGTGAAGGACGCTAGAAGACTAAAAAAACTTTGGATATCTATGGAGAGGCTACTGGTCTAAAATCTTTGTTTATTTTATCAATACCCCAAAGAGAAGGAGGGTTAAAATTAGTAACATTCTGGGTGGCCAAATTGGTAGCTTGCCTGCCTCCTATTTGGGTTTCCCTTTAGGTCAAGATCCTCTGGATACCTTTTGGGGAGCCTTGGTGGATAAATTCCATAAAAAGCTATCTAGATGGAAGGGAGCTCTACTTAGTCAAGCAAGTAAGGTTCAAATGCTAAAAACCACTCTTCAAAGTATCCCTCTCTATGCCATCAGTCTGTTTAGGATTCCTACTAAGTATGCTGAGGCCATTGAAAAAATACAGAGATCCTTTTTATGGACAGGGGTTGAGGAGAAGAAGAGAATGAACTTAATTGCTTGGGAGAAGGTCTGTAAGCCTATGAATAAAGGTGGTTTGGGCCTTAGAAGAATAAGAGACATAAATGAATACCTTATGGCTAAGCAGATTTGGAGAGGATATAGAAATCAAGGAGAGTGGAAAAAAATATGGGACAACAAATATAAAAGCCAATGTCCAAATCTTCAAAGTTTCCTCAAAGCAGAGATTATCCCAATTGGATCCAATATTTGGAAAAATATCTCTAGGACTAGAGACTTAATTATCAAAGGTACAAAATGGAAGTTGGGGAAAGGGAATCTTATTCAGTTCTGGGAGGATCCTTGGCTTATGGAGATCCCTTTAAATGAAAACCCTGAGTGGAACAGATATCAGAACCAATGCAAGGAAAGATTTGGAACCAAGGTGGAGGATTATTGGAAAGATGGACAGTGGAAAGACTTATCTCAAGTGGATCAGTCTTTGGGTAGTTTGAACAAAGTCATGAACTCAATGGTGAGGATTGAAGAAGAAGACCAGTTAATTTGGAAACTCACTGCTAGTGGTACTTTTACTGTGGCATCTCTTTATCATCAATAGTACAATAACATGGAAAGTCCTTGCTGGGCTAAAGCATGGATGCAAGGCCTTACCCTCAAGATCAACATTTTCTTTTGGATAGCCCTCCAAGACAAAATTCTTACAACAGAGAATATAAGAAAAAGAGGTACCAGCATACCAAGTTTCTGTACACTCTATAAGCAGAATGAGGAGACAATAAATCATATGCTCTTTCATTGCCCCTTCTCAGTTGATGTTTGGGGAAGTTGTCTGGATCAATTCAATATCAGTTGGAGCTTCCCCAACTCGATTCAGGAGATTTTCAAGTCATGGCATCATCCTTCAAAATATAGAACCAATACCTTGCTATGGAGAATTGCTTTACCACACATGTGCTGGGGTATATGGAAAGAGAGAAATGATAGGAATTTTAGAGAAAAGTATACTAAGGCTAACATTGTGTTTGAAAAACTAAGAAGAAGCATAGTGGAAAATATGAATATTATAGGTGGTATTGATAATCCTAACACTAAGGAGGATCAATTTGTCTATAAAAAATGGAGATTAAAAGCTGAAGAGAGTATCCAGAGTAACCCTAGAGAGGGAGTGATATGGACCAGCCCACCTAGGGGATGGATGAAAATTAATTTTGATGGGGCCTCTAAGGGAAACCCAGGGGTTGCAGGATGTGGAGTGGTCCTAAGGGATGAATGGGGAATATGTAAAATCATAAAATGTATTCCTATAGGAAAACAAACCAACCATGTTGCCAAAGCCATGGTGGCTTATCATGGGATTATCCTTGCCAAAGAAGCCAAATGCACTAAAGTTTGGTGTGAAGGAGACTCCTTAAACATTATCAATTGTTTAAATATGAAATTCCCACCGTCATGGTCGATTAGTAATGCTATTAAAGCAACAAGGAAAATCAGCGAAGAGTTTGAATGTGTGTTTTTACACATGTTTATAGGGAGGCCAACTCTTGTGCCGATTGGGCAACCAACCTGGCCTGCTAATCGGGAGACATCATCACTAGTTGTGGTGAAAAGGAGATTGCAAGTGAAATGAAATCCTTGCTCAATCAGGACCGAAGCTATACAAGGCAATGTGGTACTTTTAATCATTATTTCTAATGACCTTTCCGCCTTTTTCGATGCAGGGCTTGCTTGAAGATAATGAGCTATTAAATAGGTGTCATATCATTATTATTTGGCATGGATTATGGGCACTCTTATAGAATAACCATAGAAACCAGAGGAAAAGTTATCAAAATGAGAGAAGGCATTCCAAGGAAGGTGCTAGAAAAATGGGAGGAAACAAGAAGAGATTTGAATCTGCATCCTGCTCTAAATGGAGAAAGAATGAAGAAGTCTGGAGTATCCTTCAGCAGGGGGGCTCAATGTTTTCATGGAATGACTGAATGGGAAGGACCCCACAATTACTAGCTACTTCATCAAGAACTGGAAAAATGGAAAAGTTCTGATTGGATCACATATGATGAATGTAGACGAAGAGGTTATCCCTGAGGCCACGGGGACGACTACCGAGGGTATAAAATTTTACAGGGATAGAGGGATATCAGATAAGGTTACAAACAAGTTTCCTATTATGGATGGTGAGAGAAGAAAGATGATCAAAATTGACAACTCCTACCACTCCCCGAAGAGAATTTGTAAGCCATGGAGGTTTGTCTTATTTGCTTCTATTGAATATATTACCTTAGATGGTAGGTTTACCAGGGCTTATGGGCATCACTTCGTCCTTCTTAACCATTTCCATCATGGTGAAAGGGTTAGCCTACCCTATTACCTGGCATGTTCAATGGATCATACTATAAAGGAGATCCAGAAGGACCCTAAAGGTGATCATGCCCTCCACTAGGGGCTCATGGTCCTGGTTTATAAAATGCTAAAGGGGAAGTGCATTGAAAAGCCTATTAAAGGCAAAAATGTCAGAGATGAGACTATGGAAAGTAAGGATAGTGGTTTCAACTTTGATTCTGAGACCGAGGGAGAGTCAGAAGAAACTAGCAAAAAAGGGAGGATTAGGGCTAAGAAGAGGAGGATTATTGTGGAATCTGCAATGTCAGACTCTAAAACTGATTCCCTTGAGGAAAAACCTATTAAAAAGAAGAAAGGGAAAGCCTCTAGAAAGAAGGCTCAGAAAAAGAACACTAAAAAGGGTAGCAATTCTAATCTCAATTATATTCTGGTTGAGTCTGAGGAGGAGGATGATGATAATAAGAGGATTGATAGTCAGGACAAAGAAAGGGAGGGTAACCTGGTTAAGGATAATTTGGAAACCGTGGAGACCGTGAAAACCACTAGACTGCATAACAAGGAAAAAGGGGGTCAAAGTGATAGTGGTGACAAAGATACCATTAAGGCTTTCTATGAGACCATCACTACTTTGGTGAAGGATATTAATAGTTTGAAAATAGATACACAGGCCATGGCAAGAATTACAGTTGGTGACAAGCCCTTGGCGGAGCATGTTAAAGAGTTAGTGGTCATTCTGCATAATGCGCAAGCTATTGAATGTATGGTTGGAAAAATCTTAGCCACTGAGAAAAAGGTCAATGAGGTGGGATATAGAAAGGAAATGGACAACAAACTAAAAGATTTTGGTAGCAGAATTGACAAGCTAGAGCACAATGTCAAGCAGCTTGTTGATCAAAATTTCCAAATTCTTAAATCTTCAGTGGACAACATGAACATATTTATCAATAGGTATGAGAACAATGCAGAGAAGGAAGGTGATAAAGAGCAAGTGAACAAGAAGGTTCATGAAAGGAGGACCAGAGCCAACACAAAGAATAAGGTCGACATCGAAGGTCGTGAGCTGGAGGATATGAAGACCTCAACGAATAACATGAAACAAATGGTTGTTCATGCTGAGGAGATCCTGAATAGTATTTAGTTCCAATTTTTGTCCTTGGTTCTATCTCTTTGCTGTCTTTTGCTTTCTTATTGCTGTATGTTCCAAGTTTTATGTAATTATGTAATGATGTTTTAAGTTGTGCCCTTCCGGTGGGTTCATTTTGACTTTTTGAAGTGATCGAGCACTTTTTTATGCTTTTCTGTTCTCCTGGCTTGTAAAAGGTTCGGGTACCTTTCAAATACCTATTTTTACTTAATAAAAACTTAGTGAACTACTCAGTTAAATCCCTGCAATCCAATAAGTTATCAAATATTATCCAAGTTAGCATTCAACAACAGACCTCCAGAAAACTTGCAAAATCATCAATTTCATAGACTTATAGAAACAAAATCATTAACAATATGGCCTATCACAGTAATTTTCATACACCATTGACATGCACAATATGATTCATAAAGTGATAAACAAAAAGATCAAACCACATTGCTAACTCCAAATAATAGACATTACTAGATTACATAGAACATTTTGGTAGAATATAGACGTAGATCAGCCAATATACAAGCTTCTTCTTATATTAATCTTAATGAATGTATAACAAAATAACTCAACTTCTTAACAATCTACAAAATATTCTAAAATCTCTAAGTGGGCCACAAATCATCAATTTGGGGACCCTCTAAATGGAATCTCTAATTGGACCTCAAGTCATCAATTCGTGGACCCTTACAAATGAATCCAACTTCTCAATTTATAGAAGTTTTCTACCCTATTATCTAGGAAATAAATCTAACCTAAGTTAAGAACTGAAACTAGGAGTTGCAGTTGACTTGCAAGTTCCTGCCTTGACACTGCAATTAACTACTACGAAATGGGGGTTGCATGAGAACTACGAAGACCATGCTGGATGAGCCACATTTCATAGTCATGTAGAATTTTGCTCAAAATTGGAATTTGAGTTGGAGCTGCAACTTGAAAATACAAAATTGGGGTCATGCAAAAACCTTGCTATTTTTAGTAATTGTATGTTCATCCTTCACTTTTTAATAAAATCTCTATAATTATCCACTATGCATGTGATTACTTGGATAGGAAGATCAACTATGTGTTTAATTCTAAATTTATACTTCTTCAAAACTTCATCTCCATGCTTCTTTCCTTTCTCTATCTCCCCTATTGTCTCTGCCACCTCTTGACACTGAGTGATCAAGTATGTGTACCTGTCCATGAGGGCAACATCAAACTGGACTGAAGGTCCTAAGTGTTGAGCCTCGTATGCATCCCACTAATTCAAAACTTGTTGTTGCTCCATTATTCTAGTACTAGTTAATCCTAAATCGAAGGCTCCAAGCATATGTTTTACAAAATTCTCATATGACAAAATTTGTCTGAGGAGAGGGATCCAAATCTCTACCACATCCTTCATATAATGTTGAAACATTTCAATCTTCAGCTCCAAAATGTACACAAAGGACTGTAAGTTTTCACAACTGTCCCCTCCTAAAATCTCTTCCTCCATTATTGTCTCTTCCCATAACCGCAATACTTTATTCAAAATTCGGAACTGCTTATTAAAAATGCTTAGCTTTTGTTCCCATTGCATAGAACAAGAAGAGCTTCATCTGTCTGTACTTCCCTCTAGTATATCCTCATAGTATCTTGTAAAAATAATCTAATCTTAGCTGCATTTACTTGGGTCCATGATTTGGATGTAGCGGCCACCCGTATCACCTCCACTAGTGCCTTCACTTCTCCTTCTGGCAGTGATGAGGTTGAAGGTAGGTCATTGGCACCATAAGAGTCTAATGATTTTCTCATTTCAATCAAGAGCTTCTTGTATTGCCCTAGTTTCACTTTGAGCTCCATGTTTGAAGTATGCTCTTTTTCAAAATGCCCCCTGACAACACTTGTGGCTAGCTCCAAAGTATCTACCTCTCCCCACTTGGTTTGTTTACCCAAATTTACCTAGGATATTTGATACTTGGAGGAAGCTTGTCCCTCAGCTTGGAGTGGAACTACCACATCTGCAATCACTTCACCGGAGCCCATTTTTGATAAATGATGTACAATTTTTAGCTTTTTAGCCTTTGGTGGCTCCTCAATGATTACTTGTTGCAAAGTGACCTTAGGAAGCTCTTCTTTTCTCTTTTTCTTCTCAAAAGTGAACTCAAGCCATTGCAGTATATATTTATTCTTGTCACCTTGATGTGACACTATATCTACAATTATAACATGGACCTCTGTCTGCTCCTCTGCTTCATCTCTTTCCTCTGCCTCTGTTTGCCTGGGATCTTGAGGTGAGGTAGCTTGGTGGGCTAGATTGGTTTGGAGAGCCTGTTGCTTATGTAGCTCTCCCAATTTTCCACTGACCTCTTCATTGAATTTCATCTCTTCCTCACCTACCTTTGTTTCACCTTGCTCAACTGCTATATCCTTGAGGAGGTCCTCTTGATCTTGAGGGGTTAGAACTAGTCTTTCATTCAATAGGTCCTCTGCCTCATCCCCTTCTTTCTCGCCTTCTAGCAGTCAATGTTTCTCAAGATCCTCTTCTTCCTGATCTGAATCAGATTCAATGTTCTTAATTTTTATTCCTTAAGTGGTAGACCCGAAGCCTTACACTCCAGGCTGCTTTGTGGGTATATTAACTTGTGGTGGTGTAGGGGTGTTGGTACCTGGATCATATGTGGCATCTATTGAAGGTGGTTGAGTAGGTATATCTTTAGTGATTTCTATTTCTTCTTCCTTCTCTTGGGTACCCTCTCCTGGAGTCTGCCCTATAGTTGTCCTTGGTGGGAGGACTTTAGCCAGTGGTATTGCTCCTAATCCATCAGTCACTCCAAGGCCTGTTGCCTTCTTCAACACTCATTCTCCTTCATCTTCTCTTGGAGTTTCTTCAACAAGTCCTCAGTGCTTTCTTGAGGTTTCTCCCCCTCATCAGGATCAGTGGATGTATTTTTTATTGAGCTTGACCTCATCTTCCGAGCATACTTCTTGTAACCCCTTGATTGGGGTACCCCTGAAGTGGACTCCTTCTGTTTCGCCTTTGAGACACTGGACCTTACCCTCTGGCTTAACCATTGCTTGGTCCTATTGATGACCACTTGAGAAACCTTTTCAATATTCACATCATCATTTGCGGACCACCTTATTGGGGAGAGGGGCTCCTTATTCATTTCTAATCTTTTATAAGCCGCATCGAGCAGGTCTCCATCATCCCTAAGGTCTTTAGGGAGATTGGTCTCAATTTTGAAATCTCTTATCTATGGTACAAATAACCTATTATAGTTCTTCTCTCTAACCTCAAAATTATCCTAGAGGTTGGCCCAAAAATCCTCCAGTCTCGACCTGTGTCCCTCATATTCCTTAGGCATAGCTTGTTTGAGCTTCCCATAGGGATCATAAAACTCCCTAGCATAATCATACTCTTTCAAGTTCAAATCTTGAAGCTCTGGCTCTGCTATCTTTGCAACCTGTATCTTAGAACATGAGAAGTATCCAATAGATACTAAAAAATCAATGCTTGTTTTATGTTTTGAAGATAAGAGAGATTGGATGCCCAATAGTTGCCTTACATATTCCAATAAGATTACTCTATCATTGTAGTATCTGGGAAGCAACATTGGGTTCCTTGGGAATCTACTGACCCTAATGTAATTAGAGCATGGGTTCTGGATAAACCAACATGCCCACTCTCGGATAATAGCCATGGCCTCTGGGCTAATCTGGTATCCTGTGTCTCCTGTCAATTTAATTATTATTGGAAAAATAATGGCATCATTAATTCTTTTGAAATGAGCCTTTGCATTGGCTAGAGGGAGTTGGTAATAATATTCCCATACCTTCTTCTGTCCTTCCTCTTCCCCTAGTTGAACCTCTACTTGTAGTCCTGAAAACTTTCCATCTCTTGCAGCCACCCAGATGACATAAGATGTGAAAAAGAACTTTTGAGTCTGGTGGACTTCCTTCATTTGTTTGCAAATGTTGTCAGAGAGGATCTACGGCCAATCAAAATATTATTTTCTAATTAGGATAGTGGTCATAAACTGGAACATCCATGGATGGAAATGCTTACTATCAGGCTTGACAAAGGCCCTACTTAGCATAATAATCAAGTCTCTTTGGGGCTCCTTGAAGTCCGCCCTCGAGATCTATGTTGCCTTGAGACCTGTTTTCCTCTCTTCTTCTAGCCATTATTCATTCATGTGTCTTTTATTTGCTGCAACTTTGTCATTCCATGCCTTCAAGGTCTCCTCTTCATTTGAGAGGAATATATCTTCTCTGGTTGGGATACCAAACATGAATCCCGGCATGTTGGGAGACAAGTCTATAACTGTCCTTCTCTGTGCGTCAGTGCACTTTCTAGTGTCTGGGTTGTAGAACTAAGATATTGTCATTATAAATTATGGCGCTTGCACTAATTGTGGAAAAATAGTTGTCTCCACTAAGCCTGATCTTTTGATTCTCCTATGTAGGGCCTCTAGTTTGGGCTAATTTAACTAGGTTCTGATATCTTCAATTTCAATATGGTCAATCTCTATGTCAGTAATGATAGTTCTAATACTAAATATGATTAGTATAGATGCCAAGTTAACAATATGAGAGGGGGGGTGAATCGTTCAAACTTAATCTTCAATAAAAACAACAGATTCAACCTTGGTAACCTTATCAAAAAAACAGTAATGTATGCAGACTCATAAATAGATAAGATCACAAACATATAACACCAGATTTAACGTGGAAACCCAAATAGGGAAAAACCACTGTGGGATTTCAGACCCACTAAGAAATATACTCTTCTAGAGTATGCTCAGTTAAAAGCAAATCCTGTTAAAGATTACAAACACATTGCTAGATGTGACCTGGTTAAGGGATTTCCCTCAGATCTATTAGGATCTTGACCTTGTTAGACGTGACCTTGTTAAAGGATTTCAAACACTCAATAAGAATGTCACCTTGCAAGAGGATTTTACAAATAAGACTGTTAAGTCCACTCGGTTAAGAGATTTTTTGCTACTTCTCAAAATAACAGTAATAAAAATATGTCTGCAACTTCACATCTAAAAATGCTAAAGCAGATTCTTATTTGCTCAATACAATCAATTCATAGGACTTATCTTGTCCCTTTGTTGGGCTCTATACTCTGTTATCAAAATAGATCTTCAAGCTTTTGTGCTCAATAATCACTATGTAGCATCCCTATGCATACACTTGCCCGCATACATTGTTTATCAACAGTTTCCTATTTATAAACAATCTTCCAACCGCTTAATCTCCTTGATCACATTTCCCATGATCAATCATAGCTTTCAGATCTTCAATCTTGTCCAGGTTCAATGTATCCTTCGATTTGAAAATGTTTTACCCTACCTTGGAACTTGTGTTAGGGTATTACGGTTCAATCTGAGTTATAGATCTTCCTGCCGATCTTTCTTTACCATAGATTCTTTAACAATCTTCATACACGGCTTACCAATCATTTAATCCACTCCAGCTCATCAGCTTCCTTTATTAAATATCACATGTAAACATTTAATGCATTCTGTTATAGCTCGGTTGTAACTCGGTAAATAGTAAACTTCACTCGGTAGACATTTTGCCTTCATTAATCGATAGCGATAACCTTAGGGTTTACCGACTAGGTTCCTTAGGGTTTACCGACTAGGTTCTTTGCTCGGTAACATAGTATAGTATTAACCTTTCAAACAATATCATATGTAGGATATCAAATCAATCTAAACATCATGATCTCATCATTGTCTAACTCGGTAATAGTTGCCCATTGAATAACTTATCCCCTTATTCATCATATTCTTTCTGTGTCTTTTACCGACATCTTTATACTCATGAAATCATACTTCTTAAGATATGGCAACATCATACTAAATTAGAAAAGCAATTTCTTGACATCAATGACAAAATAATAATATTAAGACAGTAATCATCCTTAATCAGTTATATTCATAGTCATCAACAACCTTCTCAATATCCTTATTGAAATGCCAACAATCTCCCCCTTGGGCATTGATGGCAAAACCAATTGATTTGACTTTATTGATTCAGATTCAGATTGTTGTGAAATTCTAAAATGCTCTCCCTCTGTCATTAGTCTTCTCCCTGGTTCTGAAATGTAGTCTTCTTCTTCAGTCAGTAGACTTCTCCCCCATACATTAGTCTTCTCCCCCTTTGACAACAATGCCAAAAATGAAAAGAACTAAAAACATAATTTCTTCCTCTGAGAAGTGAATTCCATACTGTTATGTATCAATTCAGTCTCGGTCAGAGCATTTTGTCTTCAATTCCTATTCCCTGTTTATTGTTTTCTGCACACCTTTAGAAAACCTCCTAAAGTGTGTAAATCAGCATCAACTCCTAAAAGATATTCTGCAGAGTCATCGAATTGATACTTTCACCGAACTCGGTCAATGAATGGAAGATAGGGGTAGGACCCCTAACTGACTTCTGAGATACTCAAAAGTGTCCTTTGACAGTGGTTTGTTGAAGATGTCTGCAATTTGTTCATTTGTGCTAACATACTCCAAAACCACTTTCTTCTCTTGAACTTCTTCTCTAAGATAATGATATTTGATAGAGATGTGCTTTGTCTTAGAGTGCATAACAAGATTCTTTGAAATGTTAATGGCACTAGTGTTATCATAGAATATAGTTATTGGCTCGATAATTTGCTCATTTATACCTTCCAACAATTGTTTGATCCATGCTATATTGGTGCAATTCAGTGTTGCAGCAACATATTCAGCTTCTGATGTTGACTAAGAAACACATCCTTGCTTCTTGCTAAGCCAACTCACTAGTCTTTCTCCTAAAAAGAAAGCTCCTCTACTTGTGCTTTTCCTATCATCAATGTTGCCTACCCAATCAGCATCAGTATAAACTTTTAAATCAAAAACATTTCCTTTCTGATATACTAAGCCATAACCTTCAGTGCCTTTTAAGTATCTAAAAATTCTTTTGATTGCCATCAGATGTGTTTCCTTAGGATCTACAGAAAATCTTGCAACTATACCTACTGCATGTGTTATGTCTAGTCTACTATGAACAACATATTGTAGTTTTTCAATCATGGATCAGTAGAGTGTCTCATCAACAAATGCAGATTCATCATTCTTTGATAATTTATAGCTGGTAGTCATAGGAGTACTTACTAGTTTTGAATCATCCATTCCAAATTTCTTCAAGATTTCCTTTATGTACTTGGATTGAGTAATGAAAATCTCATTTTTCATTTGCAGTATCTATAGACCTATAAAATACTTTATCTCACCGATTAGTGACATCTCAAATTCTTTACTCATTTCATTTCCAAGTTCTTGCATAGAGAGTCATTTCCACTAAAGATAATATCATCAACAAATATGGTTGAGATCAGTATTCCATTTTCATCATTCTTCATGTACATATTGTTGTTTTCACTTGTTCTTATAAAACCAATTTTGATCAAATATGAGTGCAATCTCTCATACCATGCTCTAGGTGCATGTTTCAGACCATATAAAGCTTTGTTCAATTTACATACCTGATCATTATTTTCTCCTTAAACAAATCCTTTAGGTTGTTCAATCAAAACTTCTTCTTCTAATATACCATTCAGAAATGCAGATTTGACATCCATTTGATATACCTTGAAATTCTTGTAAGCAGCATATGCCAACAATGTTCTTACTACTTCAAGTCTTGCCACAGGTGCAAAAGTCTCACCATAATCAATTCCTTCTTCTTGGGCATAACCTTTGCAAACTAGTCTTGCTTTATTCCGAATGACCTCACCTTTTTCATTTAGCTTGTTTTTGAAGATCCACTTTGTACCGATTACATTTTTGTCCTTCGGTCTTGGGACCAGTGTCCATGTGTCATTCTTCTTGATTTGATCAATCTCTTCTGTCATAGCATTTATCCAATCTTCACTATTAAAAGCCTCTTTCACTATTCTCGGTTCAAATTCAGATATTAGACATGTGTTCTATCTCAGTTTGTTCCTTGTCATCACTAGATCATTCTTATCTCCTATAATCTGACTTGGTGCATGATTCCGTCTGACATACTTGGCTAATACAGGCTCGGTAGGCTCTGTATGATCTTCTTCATCACTCGATAACTGGATATTCTCTTCATTTTCTTCAGTAGTCTTCTCGGTAGGACTTCTCAGTTGAACATAGACAAATCCTTCATAATCTTTTGGTTCTTTGGAGTTTCCTTCATCATTTCTTTCTGTAAATTCATCAATTTTCACATTTACACTTTCTACTATTTTGTTAGATGATTTGATTAGACATTTAAATGCTTTGCTTCTAGAAGAATAACCTAGAAATGTTCCATCTTCACTTTTTTTATCAAACTTACCATTTCTATCATCTTTGTGAACATAGCATCTACTCCCAAAGATTTTAAAATAACTTACATTAGGTTTCTTGTCATACCAGATTTCATAAGGTGTCTTCAAAGTTCCTTTCTTCAGTTGTACTCGGTTCAAGGTGTAAATTGTTGTGCTTATTTCTTCTCTCCAAAATGTTTGTGGAACTTTCTTTTCAATCATCAAGGTTCTGGCACAATCCACAATAGATATGTTCCTTCTCTCAGCTATCCCATTCTGCTGTGGAGTTCTCAGTGCAGAGACTTGTCTTTTTATACCATGATCATTGCAAAATAAGTTGAACTCATCAGAAGTAAACTCTCCTCCTCTATCTGATCTGAGACATTTCAGTTGTCTTCCTATTTCATTTTCAACTCTAGCCTTGTACCTTTTAAACATTTGAAAAGCTTCTAATTTTTCTTTTAAAAACATTACTGACATCATCCTTGAGTAATCATCCACAAATAATATGAAATATTTATCACCATAATAACTCTAAACTTTCATAGGACCACAAAGATCAGTATGCACAAGATCTGAAATTCCCTTAGAAGTGTAGGACTTACTTGTAAAGCTTGATCTTGTCATCTTACCCATCTGGCATCCTTGGCACATAGCATTCTCAGGTTTTTCAAGACTCGGTAGACCTCTTACTCGATGCTTCTTACTTATTTTGATCTGAATATCAAAATTAACATGACAAAACCTTTTATGCCATAACCAGGTATCATCTATCCTTGCATATAGACATTTATTCTGAGTTGAGTCAAGATGAAATGTATTACCTCTTGTTTGTGTCCTGGTAGCAGCTAACTTTCCATGCTTGTCATGAACTTTGACAATTCCTTTTTCAAACTCTATTCGATAGCCTATGTTGTTTAGCTGTGCTACACTCAACAAATTGTATTTCAAACCTTCAACCCAATAAACATCATTACATTTAGCATTGTCAACAAGTGTTATGGATCCTTTACCTCTTACTAGACATGGTGCATCATTACCAAATCTTACATAGCCTCCATCATAACCATCTAATTTAATAAACTTGTGTTTATCACCTGTCATGTGATGTGAGCAACCACTATCTATGATCCAAGAATCATTAGTATTTATATGAGATATTAAAGCTTTTTCTTCATACCATTCTTCATCTGATCCATCTTTGATAGCCACATAAACAACTTCCTCTGTATCAGTTTCATCTGATTTATCATCATTAGATTCCTCATCAACTATTAGGCATGTCTTTTTATCTCTTCTCCTAAAGTCTCAGTGTCCTCTGTAATGATTATCTTTCTGTCTGTCATCTCGGTAATTTCTCTTTTCACTAGATTCTTTGTCAGGACAGTTAGAAGCCATATGTCCTATCTTATCACAATTGAAACATTTTAAATGTAGCTTTCCTTTATACTTACCTTTTCCTCTCGGTAGCCTTCTGGCTAATAGTGCTTCAAACTCTTCTTGCTTTCTAATTTCCTCATACAGTTTGTGTACCTCCTCCATGTTTTTGTGAAATCTTTCACTTGCTCCACTGTGATTCCCTTCAGAGTACTTATACTTTCTATCATTGTAATCATCAGTTTCATCAATATGAAAAGAACTGAATGCAGATTCAACTTTATTTACCGATGACCCACTGTTATCAAAGTTACTTAACTCAAATGCATGTAGCTTACCAATAGTAGCATCTAAAGAAACTGGCATATTGGGTACAGACCTCAATTCATTGATTGCAGAGACTTAGATTGCATAGGCAGGTAGATGGGTTCTCAACATCTTACTTGTTACATCCTTTTCTTCAATAGTTCCTCCTGCTCCTTTGATTTGATTTACAATCTCCTTTAGTCTTGTACTATACTAGGTTATGTTCTCACCTTCATTCATCCTCATAGATTCAAGTTGTCCTCGTAGACTATCCACTTTTGCTCTTTGAACATGTTCATCTCCACCATACACAGATATGAGCTTAGCCCACATTGCCTTTGCATCAGTACATCCTTCTAGATCATTAAACTCTAAGTCGGTCAATGCAGATGTTATTTCAATCATTGCTTGAATATGTTCCTACTTTGCCTTTATCTCTTCCATTGTCAATGGATAGGTTCTTGGTGTGATGAAATCATTCTCCAGATAATAGATAGCATATTCTCCAATTCCTGATAGATGCAGCTTCATCCTTTTCTGCCATGTAGAGAAACTTGACTTATTCAGCTTCAGTGCATCCCTCTTATACATCTTTTGGATCTTTAACTTAAGTGCCTTTAAACTTTTCTTCCGTAGTCCAAAGCTCTGATACCAATTGATAGTTCTGATACTAAATATGATTAGTACAGATGCCAAGTTAACAATATGAGAGGGTGGGGTGAATCATTCAAACTTAATCTTCAATAAAAA
Source organism: Cryptomeria japonica (assembly GCF_030272615.1). Lineage (NCBI taxonomy): Eukaryota > Viridiplantae > Streptophyta > Pinopsida > Cupressales > Cupressaceae > Cryptomeria > Cryptomeria japonica. The sequence continues at coordinate 105,256,739 of NC_081410.1, forward strand.
TAATAGATTCAACCTTGGTAACCTTATCAGAAAAATAGTAATGCATGCAGACCCATAAATAGATAAGATCACAAACATATAACACCAGATTTAACATGGAAACCCAAATAGGGAAAAACCACTGTGGGATTTCAGACCCACTAAGAAATATACTCTTCTAGAGTATGCTTGGTTAAAAGCAAATCCTGTTAAAGATTACAAACACATTGCTAGATGTGACCTGGTTAAGGGATTTCCCTCAAATCTGTTAGGATCTTCACCTTGTTAGAAGTGACCTTGTTAAAGGATTTCAAACACTCAATAAGAATGTCACCTTGCTAGAGGATTTTACAAATAAGACTGTTAAGTCCACTCGGTTAAGAGATTTTCTGCTACTTCTCAAAATAACAGTAATAAAAATATGTCTGCAACTTCACATCTAAAAATGTTGAAGCAGATTCTTATTTGCTCAATACAATCAATTCATAGGACTTATCTTGTCCCTCTGTTGGGCTCTATACTCTGTTATCAAAACAAATCTTCAAGCTTCTGTGCTCGGTAATCACTATGTAGCATCCATGTGCATACACTTGCCCGCATACATTGTTTATCAACAGTTTCCTATTTATAAACAATCTTCCAACCACTTAATCTCCTTGATCACATTTCCCATGATCAATCATAGCTATTAGATCTTCAATCTTGTCCAGGTTCAATGTATCCTTCAATTTGAAAATGTTTTACCCCACCTTGGAACTTGCATTTTCACCTTGGAACTTGTGTTAGGCTATTACGGTTCAATCTGAGTTGTAGATCTTCCTGTCGATCTTTCTTTACCATAGATTCTTTAACAATCTTCATACATGGCTTACCATTCATTTAATCCGCTCTAGCTCATCAGCTTCCTTTATTAAATATCACATGTAAACATTTAATGCATTCTGTTATAGCTCGGTTGTAATTCGGTAAATACTAAACTTCACTCGATAGACATTCTGCCTTCATTAACCGATAGCGATAACCTTTGGGTTTACCGACTAGGTTCTTTGCTCGGTAACATAGTATAGTATTAACCTTTCAAACAATAGCATATGTAGGATATCAAAACAATCTAAACATCATGATCTCATCGTTGTCTAACTCGGTAATAGTTACCCATTGAATAACTTATCCCCTTATTCATCATATTCTTTCTGTGTCTTTTACCAACATCTTTATACTCATCAAATCATACTTCTTAAGATATGGCAATATCATACTGAATTAGAAAATCAATTTCTTGACATCAATGACAAAATAATAATATTAAGACAGTAATCATCCTTAATTAGTTATATCCATAGTCATCAACAACCTTCTCAATATCCTTATTAAAATTCCAACAATCTCTCATTGTAATTGGAATGCCAACCTTCTTCTTGTCTATTATAATGCCAACAGGTAACCCATTTGACTAGATCATCCAACTTTGAAGAGTAGACTTGTCCTTGATAGTGGTACTTCATGGTAGTAGGAAGTTTGTCAATATCTTTGCTTCTTTTGCTAGAAGATGAGTCCATCTAAGTAGTTGAACTTCTGAGAAGAAAACAAGGATCAGTTCTTTACAAAAAAACATAAAAAGTTCCTTCACTTCGAGCTTCCGGAGAAGGGAGTTTTTCTTTTTAAAACAAGGTCCGGAACTCTAGGGTTCTAGGGTTCTGGGGTAGGTACTCATGGTTACAGTCTGGAACTCTAAGGTTCTAGGTTGGGTGGATAGCACTTGATTCCGGAACTCCAGGGTTTCGGGGTAAGGAGTTTAAGCTCATCTCGAGATCTCGTGGTGCTGAGCCAAATAACCAATAGGACTTATAGACCTCAGAACTCTGGGGTTCTAGGGTAACTGATCGAGCTCCCTTGTAAACAAATAATCTGGGACTTTGGGATTCTGGGGTTCCGGGGTCAGTGATAAGAAAGTTTCAATAAAATCTCGAAACTCCGGGGTTCTGGGGTAGAGAAGAGAAAACCACCCGGAACTTCGAGGTTATGGGGTTCTAAGGTATGTAAATTAGGGCACACAGGATACGCGAAAGACATACAAAAATGAAAATAAAAGAAAACAAAAAATAACAAAAATGACAAAGAAATAAAATCTAACCTAAAAATGACCAAAAGGGCAAGAAAAATCACCTACTTGGTGGATCAAGAATGTAAAAGGAAGCTCGGTAGTTCGGAGGCTCGCGGTTAGGAGGCAAGGAACAAGGAGCTCTAAATGAACAAATGAATTTTGAAAGTTCATCATTCCTATTTATACCCCCTCCCAAAACCCATCTGTACAAGCGATTTAAACAGGACCACGAGACTTCGGGGTCCCAAGGTTCTGAGCTCAACAAACAAAACACCAAACAAGACATCCTACCCCAGGGACTCCGGGGATCCAGGGTTCTGGGGTATGAAGGAAAGCAAACTAGGATCCACTTCGGGACTCTGGGACTTCGGGGTTCCGGGGCGGATTAGGCACACATGACTCTGAAGTTCTAAGGTAAAGAGCTCACACACATACCTCGGGACTCTGGGGGTCTGGAGTTTTGAGGTAAAGGACTCAAACACACATAAGACACATACCTCGGGACTCTAAAATTTTGAAGTTCCGAGGTAAAGAACAAGCAAACAAAAGACATACCTCGGGACTCTGGGACTCCGGAGTTCCGAGGTAAAGAACAAGCAAAACAAAAGACACAAAGAAGGAGACCAACCTCGGGACTTCGGGGGTCCGAAGTTTTGAGGTTAGTGAAAGCAAAAGAACAAAAAGAGAGACCACGGGACTCCGGAGTTCTGAGGCAAGAACAAAAAGGAAAAGAACAAAGCAAAAGCGAGCAACAAAAGGGGACCCATATTGTAACACAAGGAAACTAATGGGGAATGGATATGCAAGGCATAACAAATGGTGACTATCTGAGAAAAATGGCTCTAGGAAATTTAGAATTTTAGAATCTTTGGTTAACCCAACGCCTAAGGCTATTATCATTCAAAAGGATGTATAAGAGAAAAAGATGAGTGAACCAATGAACAAACAACCAAGTCAAGAACTTGACATGATTAACTCTTAAGTGTGTGTATAATTTATTACTCCATCATTTTTCAGTAATGCAGATAATCAGAGGAAACTGGGTGCAAGCTACGTAGGTGAATCCAACCAATGTGTTTCATGCAATGTTATCCTGGGCATAGCTCTGCTACCATCCGGGCATCTATAGCCCTAACAGAGATACCTATGCTTCCCATCAAGCAGTGCTCCACTGCCAGCCAGGTGTCCATAGCCCCGGTGGAGGTTACTTGAGACACCCATTTTAGTTGCTTTAAGAGGATCATTTCTTTTCTCTCTCTTTTTTTTAAAAACATTATAGAACACAAAATGACTTCTTTCCTTAATAACCTTTAAAGAAACTTTTCAAACATTGAAGTTCGATTACTGGGTTGGGAACAATGGTCGATAATGTGAAATATCCTGACTTTAGATTTTTCACTTGAAAACCAATTTATCTGATATCTTACAAAACTTTCTAATGTAATGTGACAGTAGTGCTGAGTTTATCAAGTTAGCCTTTTTCAATTGAAAATAAAAAACTCAAATCACATTTAAACGATTATATACCACCTTGAACGAGTATAGACAAAAGTTTCAAAATTAACCAAATGACAATGAAGTCGTAAATAGCAGAGAGTCGAAGTCTCTCAAAATTTGGCAACATGTTATGCAAAGGATACCTTACTTTTAGAATCTTTGAGAACAAAATATGTACATCCTGACACAACAAACAAACAAAACAAACAATCAAACAAACAAGCAAAATAAACAAAACAAAAGGGAAAAAAGCATGCAGCAAAACAAAAACACAGCAAACAAACAAAAACCCAAACAACCAATGAAGCAAAACAAAAGAAATAACTAATCTACTATATACAACAGGTCAAGCTTCATTGAGGATTAATCGAAGTAATGTTTGAGGAACTGACCATTGGCGGGCAATGGTACAATTTCTCCAATCAAAGAGCTTAACCTAAAGGTGTTTTCGCCTAAAATTTTAGCTATTTGGTAAGGAACTAACCACAACCTTTCAAACTTGTGGTGATCACCTTTCTTCTCCTTGGCCTTGTCCCATAACAGGACTAGGTCAAAGATCCGAAAATCTTTCACCTTAGCCCTTTTATCAAACCATTGCTTAACAACGACTTGGTATTTGGTAAAGTGTTGTAGAGTATTAATCCTTTTTATTACTACTTATCAAGTTGCCATTAGTTTTATGTTCAAAGTTATTCTATATACTCTAGTCGGTTATCTCTATCGAAATATTTAGTCGGTATGCACAGTCTAGTGGGTTATAGAAGAAAGTAGTCAAGAGCGCAGTATACACCGAGCTGTCTACCGAGTATCATTCAATGTCTACCAAGAAGCAAAGATGACACACCGAGTGAAATGTGTTACCAGATTCATTGAACCTGGACATACATATGAAAACATGTTACAAGATCAAGGATATTAGAACCGCTATCACATTGGAAATTGCACTTAAAGATTGTGTATGATTTTGAGGTCATCTAACCAATGAAATATTTTGCATGGTTATTCATTCGATAAAACATGTTTGTAAGATCGAAGCAATGAATGGATCACCATCATAAGAGGTCTATTTATACAACATGGATTAAGATCAGAAATACACATGTAGCATGACAGAAAGGAAGATATAGAAATATATGAAGCAAGAGATGTGAAAGCACTAAGTGTTATGACAGTTACAGAGACACAGAGGTCACCGAGAAGGATTTCAGAGAACAGTCAAAGAACAGAGTAAACAGAAGGGTTTACCAAGTTACTATATGGGTTACCGAGGTATGCTATAAGCAAGGTAATTTTATTCTGAGCACATAGAATCTGCTATAACATTCGAGATGTAAAGTTGCAGATATTTGTAATGATTTTATTGTAATATTTTGAAGTTGTAAGAGAAACCTTTAACAGGGTAAAAGACTCTAATCAAGTCTATAAATTGTAAAGCCTCTAACCAGGTGCAGCATTTAGTTTAAGTGTTGTAAAATCCTTTAGCAAGGTAGATCTTGTTACTACTTATCAAATTGCCATTAGTTTTATATCCAAAGTCATTCTATATACTCTAGTCGGTTACTACTACCGAAATATTTAGTCGGTATGAACAGTCTAGTCAGTTACAGAAGGAAAATAGTCACAAAGCCTAGTATACACCGAGCTGTCTACCGAGTGTCATTTCATGTCTACCGAGCAGTAAAGATAATACACCAAGTTGATATACACCGAGTGAAACGTGTTACCAGATTCATTGAACCTGGACACACATATGAAAACGTGTTACAAGATCGAGGCACATAGAATTGTTATCGCATTGGAAATTGTACATATAGATTTTGTATAATTTTGAGGTCATCTAACCAATGAAATATTTTGCATGGTTATTCATTCAAGAAATCATGTTTGTAAGATCGAAGCAATGAATCAGATCACCGACATAAGAAATTTATTTATACAGCATGAATTTAGGGTTAGAGATATATGTGAATGAGAGAAATGTGTGTGCATATGTGTATGAAGCAAGACTTATGTGATACATGAGAAATCATAGAGTATTATGACTGTTATAGAGACACAGAGGTCACCGAGAAGGTTTTTAGAGAACAGTCAAAGAACAGAGTAAATAGAAGGGTTTACCGAGTTACTTTATGAGTTACCAAGGTATGCTATAAGCAAGGTAATCTTATTTTGAGCACATAGAATTTGCTATAGCATTTCAGATGTAAAGTTGCAAATATTTGTAAATTCTTATTGTAATATTTTGAAGTTGTAAGAGAAACCTTTAACAGGGTAAAAGACTCTAATCAAGTCTATAAATTGTAAAGCCTCTAACCAGGTGCAACATTTATATAAAGTATTGTAAAATCCTTTAGCAAGGTAGATCTAATAGATCTTGTTACTCCTAACAGGGTAAGCTATCAGAAATAGCTAAATATGTAGCTCTAACCGAGCACTCTTTATTATTGCAGTAGTGAAGTTGTGGGTGCCATCCCCACCATAGTTTTTCTCTCTAACCAAGAGTTTCTGCGTAACCAAAATATATGTGTTATGGAGTGAATCATGTATGATTGTTACTTATTTGTTTTAGCTTTATGTTATGTTACAATAGTTTTTGGTTTATGCATAATAGTAAAGATATTGTTGATAAAAGGATTTGAAGTACTGATTCACGCCTCCCCTCTCAGTACATTAGCTTTCCATATTGGGCCTAACAATTGGTATCAAAGCTTGAATCTTGGAAAAGGGTTTAACTACCTAAAGAGAAAGATCTTATCAATGGAAGGCTACAAACAATCTCAAAGGATTGTGTATCTGCAAGAAGAATTGGATCATGCTAATCAAGTGATTGCAGACATGCAAAGGCAAATGCAAAAATCTATGAAAGTGAGAAGAAGATTATCTCATGATTTGTAGGACTCTCAAGAGTTAGTGGAACAAATTGAGACATCATCTGAGAACAGTATGTCTAAAGAGACTGAAGAAATGATTGGACAATTGAAAGAAGAGAACAAAGCACTGGTTGATCAACTAAAAACAATGAAAAGAGAACATGAACATTTCAGCACACAGATGACTAAAAATCTTGATGCATTGAGGACAACCGAGGACAAAGTAAGAGATCTAGAAAGAGAGAAACAACAACTTGAAGCTTTAGTATCTGATAAGGATGATGAAATCATAAGGTTGACTAGGATTCAACAAAATCTGTTAGATCAACTAGGTTATGCACATCATGAAGCAAATCTGAAAGATGATGAGAATCAAGCATTAAAACTTGAAGTATCAAGGTTGAGCAATGAACTTGAAACAAAGAAGAAATCCAAGGAAACACTGAAGAAGAGTTATGAAGCATCAAAGATGTTGGATGAGCAATTGAATACAAGACAACCCTACAAAGAAGGAGGACTCGGTTACAAAGGAAAAGACTCTACCAAGAAGGGAATCTGCACTACCGAGAGAGGAGAATCATCAAAGCAAGCTGGAATCAAGAAGAACATCAAAAGAAAGAAGCTTATTTGCAACTACTGTAGAAATCAAGGTCATACTGCCAACATGTGTCAAATCAGAAAAGGTAAGCAACCGAATGCCACTAAGACCAATGGTTATTGTTACAATTGCAATAAATATGGTCACACATCTAATCAATGTAGGACAAAGTCTGTTAACAATTATCAGAAGGCAAAATTCAAAGGGTTTTGTAAAAACTGCAATAGATATGGACATAGTACTGAGAAGTGTTGGTTTAAGCAAAAGAACCACATGTGGTCTGCACATCGAGCAAATACTAGAGGTTACCGAACTCACACAGATCCTTACCGACAATATTCTGCAGTACCATGGGATTACAATACAAGGATATGGTGTGAATGTTGTGGAAGATATGGACATATAAGTGCCAACTACTTTATAAGGTTTGGAATGAACAACTGAAGATCATGGAGAAATCCTGGTATGGCATGTTTTCATTGTCACGAAGTTGGACACTTGGCTAGAGATTGCAAAGATCAACCTAGAGAAGACACTAAGGAAATAAAAGAGAAATTAAAGATGATTTGGAGAAAGAAGGAAAGTGTGTCAAATAAAGAAAGCACCTTACCTACCGAGTTAGGTGCTCCCACTCCAAATTATTTGGTAAAGGTATGAAGGGATTGCATTCTCACAAGGTTAAATCTTAAACAGTTCCTATTTTAGTATGTACTGAATTCAAAATCTGCATAGTAAGATGTAGTAGTAAGTTTGAAATTCTATCAAAGTCTTTTGGAGCACTTTACAAGAAATTTGTCAAGTTGGTGAATTCAGGAAGCCTGTCAAGTTGGTATATGAAGGAAATTTGGTTACTCGGTTAAAGCAAAAAAAGGGAAAGAAAGTTAAGTAGAACCAAGTGCATTTAATGTCTTTGACCTAACTTGCACGGAGCCCGATAAAGTTTATTATGTACTTAAAGCATTCTTCGAGGTCATTTTCATTCACCAAGTTTTCGAGAAGTAGAGCAGAGTGAATCAAGGCGATCAAACCATCTTCAAAGTGAAATCTAAGGTATTTACATCAAATCTCATCGCATTGCTAAGCTGGTTTACCGAATTCATTAAGTTGTTATTATCTGTTGAGTGTGAAGCGTCTGTCATTTGTTAAGTTCTCAAACCCTAATGTTCCTGTGTCAATTTTTATCTGAAATCAAAATGGCACCTAAGACCCAAGACCCCATTGTTGTCAAGAATGTAGAGAAGCCCTCACTAAAATACTCTTTGACTCCCAAATTTGCATCTGAATTGGATGACAAAACTGCCTTTTCACTCATCCCGGATCGAGTCTTGTTAGTCGAGGATGTGAGATTCTTCACCAAATGTCGTGTTGAAGAACTCAGTCATGTTGAGATCAAAGATGCATATGATAAATTGTGCACAAATGGTAAAATGGATAGCAAGTATGAGCACATCAAAGTCAAGGGATTGACTAAATCCCTAACCTATCCCTGTGTGTTCAAACCCCAGTGGGTCAAGTTGTACTAAGCTGAGTGCATGATGATTTCATGTGGCTACAAGAGAAACCATTTAAGATCACTATAGAAATCATTCATTTGATCACCGATTATCCTATCTATGATCATGCCCGAGCACAGAAAATGATATCACAGAAGGAATTGATCAGTTTAACTAGAGTAGAATCTAATTGCAGAGGTCTGAAGTTGAACAATGTCACTGATCCTGAACTCAAATTTGCCATTAGAGTAATTGGTTATTGTTTCTTCCAATCGGCAAGGGAAAATAGTGTACCCTGTGCAGCAGTGGACTTAGCATACAAAATTGTTAAGAAAAGCATGAAAATTGACTTGTGTGAAGTATTGTTGAAGAAATTGTTTGAAAATCTGAACACAATCAGGAAGTCGAAGAAGAACAACTCGGCAAATACTCTAAAATTTGGATCACTACTTGTATGTATGTTTTTCTACTTTGAGAAGTTTTTCCAACAGTAGGTAAAGTTGTTTGGGAACTACACCGACCAATCACCCATCAGATCAATGACTTCATCAAGAAGTTAGGTGATAACTTTAATGATATAATGGATGATTACTTCAGTAAGTTCCAAGAGAAAATGCATAACAAGTACCGGATTCCACCCCAGCTAGTAGAAAAATACAAAGATGAAATATGTTTTGAAGTCGACACCGATTACTGTTATGAGAATGTTGTGGAACTGAGGACTCAATCTTTGCCACCTATGGGTTACGAGACTGATTTTGATATCACACAATAGCAAATCGATGCATTTCTGACACTACCAAGGCATACTATTGAGCTGAGGTATGGAACCTATGAAGAGGTGAAAGAAAAAGTAAAGATGAACATTGTAGTACCCAAAGCTACAAGGAAGGCATCAAAGATGATTAAGGCATTAACTAAGAAATTCGGAGAAGAGTCTTCCTCCACACCTATCAAAGGCATTCTAGCCATCATCGAAGAGGAGACAGAAGCCCAAGAAGTAGCCATAACACTTAGCACTGAATTTCCTAAGGGAAAAGTGTTGAAGAGAAAGAAACAGGACACTTCAATGGCCCTACCGACTCCTCCAACAAAGAGACCTAACACAAGGGCATCTACTGCATCACCGAGTAAGAAACAAAAGACTACTGTTGTTCCTAAGGTAACTAGAACTTACAAGAAATCTACTCAGAGACTCATTTTGCCAAAAGAGTCAAGTGATACTGAATCTGAAGATGCAAGTAAATTTCAGATTGTGAAAAGCAAGAAGGTAGATGTACATAGTGTAGAAAATTTTTGTAATAATTTGAAGGAATATGGTGGATTTGGTGGATTCAGATTTGTCAAATATGAATCCAGATCTGCTAATGAAAAGAGGCAAATTGAAGAAGCTATCATTTGCACACTTCTAAAATTCTGAGTGGTCCCATTAGAAGTATGTAATTCTATTCCTAAGGAATTATATGCACATATTGAAACCAGATGGCAATATGCCCTAGACTCGGAGAAACAAATCAGAGAAAGAAGTCTGGTGCATCTCTTTCCTAATATGTCGGTTGATGAAATAAAAGAACATCTGACAAATAGCCAAACACAATTTACAGTAAAACAAAAGGCCTTGAAATTGATGAATGGCCTGTATATAGAAGTGGAGAAGGAAACAAAAGAGCAATGGCAGGACATCTTTCGAAGAAAGAATGCTGGTGAACAATCTACAGTGGAATTAGTCGATGTCACTGACCAAGAGCTTGATGTCACCGAGCAAGACCCTGTTGACACCATTCAAATAGATGAAGATATCATGGATGTAGAGGCACCTGAACAAGAAATGATAGAAGGCAATGCTTATGCAAAACTTGTCTCCAGTGAATCTATTTGGAACAAGTTCAGCCTTACCCACTGATCAATCAACCTGCTACAACCGAAGCTCCTCAGGATACAGATGAAGGCACCAAAGGTCAAAAGTCTACAGCAGAAGGTACTTCACAAGAATAAACCTCTCAAGCACCTTCTAGCACGGAAAATGTTACAGCTAAGACACCAAGCACCGAGACACCGAAGGACACTACCAAGGCTAAAGAAACTGACCAAAGTGTTGTCTCTACCGAGCAACCTATCGAGCGTCCTCAAGCCTCTCAAGCTATTGTAGTGGTTCACCCGGTGAAAGGTAAAGAAAAGAAGTTGAAAAAGCATAGTTTCAAAATAGATTTATTGAAACCGATAGTGTTGCCCAATGTAAACATCTCCAAATTGAAAGGGCAAGCACTCACTGAATTTGATGAACTGTGCAAAGAAAAGGCCGAACAGGAGAAGCAACTAGCCATACAAAAGAAGAATAAAGTACTTCAGAAGGTAAAGACCTTACTATCAGATATGCTACCTTCAACTACAGTATCAACTGATGCAGCCATCCATATTCAATTGGATGAACTCCTAAATTAGATTGAGACATCTAGAGTAGATGCATCTAAATACTTGAGCAAACTAAAAGACAAGGAGCTAACTGCTAAAATGATAGAGGAAGTATAGAAATCCATTGTTGTTGGCAAGGTAAAACTTGTCAAATTTATTGCTGAGTTGTCCCCTCAACTCAAGCACATTATTTCATTATTTCAGAAACTCTGCACATTTTCTTTATTCATTAAGGACATTAAGAATAAAACAAAATCAATTGAGAAAGAGATCACCGATCTCTCAAATAAGTTGACCTCGAGCCCAATTCAGTTCAGAATTTTTATACTAAGCTACAATAGCTCATGGCTCAACAATTGAAACTGAGGAATGAAGAACACAAGATCAGGATGGACATAATGACACTTCAAACATTATTCCTTCCTCATCTTTCATTCGTTCAAGAACAGCTCAACCGAGCCACTTACATCTCTACTACACAAGAGGGAAGCACTTTAGATGGCTTAATTTCATTATTGGCTAATATTAATGCACAGAATTCTTTAATGGACAGTGTAAAGGATGCACTCTCTGTCGCTCTCACCAAAGCCAAGACAAAGTACAAATCCATTTTTGATCAGTTGCCACCTCCAAATGGTAACTAAATTTTGATGTTTGTCAAAAAGGGGGAGTATATCATCAGAGTATATATAGCATCAAAGTACACAGGGGGAGTGTATAGTATTCAAAGTATCAAACAATCGGAGTGTAGTATACAGGGGGAGTATACCGAGCAGGATGAGTAGAATAAGCAGAGTATCCAAGAGTAGTGAACCGAGTAGTGAACAGAGGAAAGAACAATGATTACAGAGTATTGATCACCGAACACACATAATCAGAATTTTGTATAGTATATTGATAAGGGGAGTATATTTCATTATACTATTTCATTGACTAATGTATATACTATATGTTTAGTCAAATTTTGTAAAGTATACAAATTTTTTAGTAATGACTTTGAAAGTAGTTTTGTCAAACATCTCAACTAATGTCAAAAGGGGAGATTGTTACTACTTATCAAATTGCCATTAGTTTTATATCCAAAGTCATTCTATATACTCTAGTCGGTTACTACTACCGAAATATTTAGTCGGTATGAATAGTCTAGTTGGTTACAGAAGGAAAATAGTCACAAAGCCCAGTATACACCGAACTGTCTACCAAGTGTTATTTCACGTCTACCGAGCAGTAAAGATAATACACCAAGTTGATATACACCAAGTGAAACGTGTTACCAAATTCATTGAACCTGGACACACATATGAAAATGTGTTACAAGATCGAGGCACATAGAACCGTTATCGCATTGGAAATTGCACATATAGATTTTGTATAAGTTTGAGGTCATCTAACCAATGAAATATTTTGCATGGATATTCATTTGAGAAATCATGTTTGTCAGATCGAAGCAATGAATCAAATCACTGACATAAGAAATCTATTTATATAGCATGAATTTAGGGTTAGAGATATATGTGAATGAGAGAAATGTGTGTGCATATGTGTATGAAGCAAGACTTATGTGATACATGAGAAATCACAGAGTATTATGACTGTTACAGAGACACAGAGGTCACTGAGAAGGTTTTTAGAGAACAGTCAAAGAACAGAGTAAACGGAAGGGTTTACCGAGTTACTTTATGAGTTACTAAGGTATGCTATAGGCAAGGTAATCTTATTTTGAGCACATAGAATCTGCTACAACATTTCAGATGTAAAGTTGCAAATATTTGTAAAGTCTTATTGTAATATTTTGAAGTTGTAAGAGAAACCTTTAACAGGGTAAAAGACTCTAATCAAGTCTATAAATTGTAAAGCCTCTAACTAGGTGTAACATTTATATAAAGTGTTGTAAAATCCTTTAGCAAGGTAGATCTAACAAATCTTGTTACTCCTAATAGGGTAAGCTATCAGAAATAGCTAAATATGTAGCTCTAACCGAGCACTCTTTATTATTGCAGTAGTGAAGTTGTGGGTGCCATCCCCACCGCAGTTTTTCTCTCTAACCAAGAGTTTCTGCGTAACCAAAATATATGTGTTATGGAGTGAATCATGTATGATTGTTACTTATTTGTTTTAGCTTTGTTGATAAAAGGATTTGAAGTACTGATTCACCCCTCCCCTCTCAGTACATTAGCTTTCCATATTGGGCCTAACAGATCTAACAGATCTTGATACTCCTAACAGGGTAAGCTATCAGAAATAGCTAAACATGTAGCTCTAACCAAGCAACCTTTATTATTGTAGTAGTGAAGTTGTGGGTGCCATCCCCACCGTAGTTTTTCTCTCTAACGAAGATTTTCTGCGTAACCAAAATATATGTGTTATGGAGTGAATCATGTATGATTTTTATCTATTTGTTTTAGCTTTATATTATGTTACTGCACTATTCGGTTTATGCATAACAGTAAAGTTATTGTTGAAGAAAAGTTTTGAAGTACTGATTCACCCCTCCCCTCTCAATACATTAGCTTTCCATATTGGGCCTAACACTTTTTTCATCAAGTCTCAATAAATTTAAGAGGCAAACCTCTACCGGATCCTCATTGTCAAGTTCTTTCATTAATTGGAGGACCGGTATTTGTAAGTTGATTGGGAAGATAGGGGTCTGGCCATATACAAGGTAATACGGATAAATTCCCAAGGTGGCTTTTACTCTGGTTTGATCAGCCCATAAGGCGTATCTCAACTGATTATGCCAATCCCTGGGATTTTTCTCAAGTAGCTTCTTAATAGCATCTAGGATGTTCTTGTTCATAGATTCAACTACTCTGTTACCTTGTGGGTAGTAGTTGGATGGAAATTTCAATATCACTTTATATTTATATGACCATTGCATCAATTGTGCAGAAGTAAAAGCAGGGCCATTGTCACATACCAAAGCGAATGATATACCAAACCTGGTGACGATGTGCTCTTCAATAAATTTTAAGACTACCTCAACAGTAGCATTACAACATGCAATGACTTCTTTCCACTGGGTGAAATAATCCATCGCAATAAGAATAAACTTATGTCCTGCAGATGAGTTGGGATTAATAACACCTATGAAATCCAGTGCCCATTGGGCGAAGGGTCTTACCTCGAACACTGGTTGGAGAGGCATGGCGGGATTTCTTTCTTTGGAGGTTGCAATTTGGCACGTATTACAGTGACGAACATGCTCATGAGTATCCTTAAATATGCTAGGCCAGTAATATCCAGCCTTCAAGATTTGATGTGCAGTGGCATCCGTCGACCCATGACTTGTATCATATTTCCCATGAAATTCCTCAATCATATTATGGGCTTCTTGATGATCAAGACATCGAAGGTAAATACCTTCATATTTTTTTCTATAAAGTGTCGAATCCTTGATCATATAATTGGCACTTTTGAGCCTTAATGCTCGTCTTTGTGTGGTTGTCAACCCCTCAGGACACCTATTATTCAGCAATATAAATACCAAATTTGTGTACCATGGGTCCTGAGTGAATGAATCCAACGTATACTGTTGGCACTGGATTTGAGGGATGTCAGTCGCCATGGCCTGAGATAATCCTTGGCCTCAAACCAACTTCATTGGATGCATCTCTAGATCAAATTCTTGCAATATTGTCATCCATTTCCCTCGACGTTCTCCCAGCTCGGACTGCATGAGTAGTGACTTCACCGCTTGATCAGGGACAATTGCATAAATTTTACTCCTCAGGATATAATGCTTGAATTTCTTGACTGCTCTCACCAATGCAAAAGCCTATTTTTCAAGAGCAGAATATCTAACCTCAACACTTTTGAAAGGAGAGCTCATAAATGCAATGGGTTTCTCATCCCCTGCTTGCCTCTGTGTCAAAATGGCTGCTCCTGAGTGTAACAAAGCAAAAGAATATATGTAAAAAGGTAGAGTGTGGTCAGGGCTGGTCAACATGGGAGATTCAATGAAAGCTTCTTTTTCTTTAGTTGTCCATTCGACCTTAGCATCCTTCTTCATAATTTCATTCAACAACTTGACTATCTCTGCAAACCCAGTAATAAACTTTCTGACAAAATTGATCTTCCCAAAGAAAGATCCCATCTCCTTTTTACTATCAGGCATTTGTAACTTCAACAATGCTTCCACCTAATCTAGGTCTATAGATATCCCCCTCTCAGAGATTACGTGGCCAAGTAGCTTTCCTTCAGCCACTCCAAATACACATTTCTTGGGGTTAAGGGAGATCCCATATCTCCGACATCTTTCCAATACCTTTTGGAGGTGGTTTGGGTGGTCTTCTCTGATCTTGGAAAATATCGTCAAGTCATCCATATAGATAATAATATATTTTCCAATCAGTTCCTTAAAGGTTGTATCCATCACTCATTGGAAGGTCGCCCTAGCATTGATCAACTTGAATGGCATTCTTCTATATGCATGCATTCCCCACTTCATTGTAAACATTGTCTTCATACAATCCTCATAGTTCACCAAAACTTGGTTATATCTAAAATAACCATCTAAGGATGACATCATTTGTGAACCATTTACTATTTGTAGTACTTCATCCAAAGAAGGAAGCGGGTAATCATCTTTCTCGGAGGCTTTGTTGAGATTGTGAAAGTCCACACAAAGTCATATTTCTCCATTCTTTTTTCTTACTAGTACCAAATTAGCAACCCAAGTAGAATGTCATACTAGAAAAATAATCTTGGCATAGAGAAACTTTTGTACTTCCTTGAAAATTGAGGGTTCTATTAATGAATTGACCGGCCGTTGCTTTTGCCGGAATGACTTTATGTTAGATTTTAGGGGGATCACATGGGTGATGATCATTGTATCGAATGTCTTTAAATCTTCATACCCCTATGCTATTAAATCAATGAACTCTTTCAAGATTTGTAAAAGTTTTTCTCTTTCATTTTGAGTGCAAATCTTCCCAATATAGACAATCCTCTCTTGTCCTTCTGGACCAATATTATGTGGCTCATACTTTCTGGTATCTGAATCTGTTGTTAATCTCTCCTTTACTCTAGGGTCAAAATCAAAAATTCTCTCTAAGATGACCATCCCTTTAGGAATAAAGTTAGTTGGTAAATCCAAAATATCAACATTACTTTCGACATCAAGATCATCTGATTTATTTTCCTCATCAATGATTTTCTCTTCGAAAGCCCTTGAATTGGCAAGAAAGGCTAGAATGTGAGCATCATCCTAAAAAACTTGAAAGTGTTTGATATTATCAGGTACAACAGGTATGGAGATTAACTCTATGGAAAACTTATTCAAAGGGGATTGGCTTACTAGTTCTAATGTACTGGCAGCTATGGCCAATGCATTAGGTATTCTGTTTATTTTCCTAGGTACCAATTGAATGTCGAAAGCATCAAAATCCTCAATCAAATCCCACACTCTATTCCTATACTTTGCTAACCTTTTATCATGACATGCATATTGGCTTCGCACTTGTTTGACCACCAGCTCAGAATATCCTTGCACCTTCAAACACTTTGCTCCCTTCTTATGAGCAAAAAATAGTCCTCTAACTAAGGCCTCGTACTTCGTCATGTTATTAGTACAAGGGAATTGGAGTCGGTAAGAAGCTAAAAGGGTTTTCCCTTTTGGGTTCGTTAACTCTACGCCTACTCCACTACCTTGCTTGGATCTTGCTCCATTTCATTGACCCTGTAAACTCCTAGACTCACTTCAGCAGACGCCACCTCATTTGGAGCACCATAAT
Organism: Cryptomeria japonica; assembly: GCF_030272615.1. Classification (NCBI taxonomy): domain Eukaryota; kingdom Viridiplantae; phylum Streptophyta; class Pinopsida; order Cupressales; family Cupressaceae; genus Cryptomeria; species Cryptomeria japonica. The sequence goes on from NC_081410.1 coordinate 105,273,424, forward strand.
CCGTTACTAACTTCTTCAACTTAGGTTCACTATCAATTTGGATCTGGTTGCTTATCCCCTTCCATGGAAGCCACGGGTATGTAAAACAAGTTGATAAATATCCTCCCAAAGTCTTTGACCAATCCCTACTAAGGAGCATCCCATAAACTTTTGGAATATCCACTACTTGAATGTCAATATAACGAGATATTTGGGGATCAACACCTAATTGGATGTATACATCTTTCAGTTCATTGATTATGTTAACCTCAATTTTGTCTAGTTGTACCACCTTACTATTTGCACATATCGGTTTAAGTCCAAGCTTCTGACATATAGAGTAGGGCATTACATTTCCTGAAGCCCCTGAATCTACCAAATAGTGGTGTAAATTCTTTCCACATATCCTCAAACTCAGTATAAATGGTGGATTCTCTATTGCATCATTGTTGACGTTAGCATTGACTTCATTAAGGTCTATCATCTTAACCTCATTTCTTTGTGACTCTAACAGTTCCAACTTTCTAAGGAGAGCCGTCTTTTGTTCAGGGCAATATCTCAGTACTTCCATCAGGGACATAGTGGTGGCACTTTTTTTCATCTCCTTAGTAACATCAAATGATCCTTTCATAATATAATATTTCCCTTGAGCTTGTCTAGGGTATGCTCCTTGAAAATCCTGAGGAGGGTGAAGATTGTTGCTTTCATTCACACCAAGAGGTACAAACCCACCCATCAGGGGAGGTGGCTCTGTTAATGGAGCTTTGCCTTGACTCCTAAGATTTTATTTATTTCTAGTTTGAAAGGCCTAAGCATCATAGACACATGGTTCATCTTCATCTTTAGCCTAAAATTCTTCGCACAGGAAGGTATCGACCAGCATGGCAGTATTAACCTTATCGGGTTCATCATTGGAACAATCTTTTGGCTAAGAGTCAGCTTGAGCAATTCTTATGATCTTCTCGAAATGAGCACAATTAACCTTAGAATGTGCAGCTATATTATGCAACCTACACCAATTTGTTAGCAAATTCATATCCACAAGGCTAACACTTTGTGTGTGGTTTGGGTTATCTCATGCATCAGGGTGATCATGGTTCACCCCACCGTTATTCGGACCCGTATTCCACTGCCTATTATAAGTTTTTTTGTTATACCTTTGATTTTGGTTTTGGTTATTGTATTTCCACTGATTATTATATGGTTGGGATTGATTATACCCTCCTAGAGGATTCATTGTTAGTTGGCTCAAGTTTGAAGTAATCTATGAGATCATTTTCTTTAACGCTTCTACTTCAACAGATATATAAGATCCTTGATTCCCAAGCATCGTAGTTGGAGGTTGGTTTGTTGTGTTAGTATTACCAAATTGTTGACTCCTCTCTTGTGCTTGACCAGCATATTGCATTTGAGTGGGGGTGGTATTGGTATTATTTTTCCAAGTCAAAGCTTGGGCAGCAAACTATTGATTCGCCTGAGGTTGGGGTGCATAGATTTGCACCGGGTTCATCATTGGGTAACCTCTAGGTAGAGGCAAGGGTATGTCTGGGAGTTGGTTGTAGTTCCCTTGATTCACCCCTATAGGTAGATTATATATGATCCCTCCTAGGGTTTGATTCAACTCATGGTTCATACTAATTGCTAGCGCGAAGACTTTTGCCAAAGTGTCCCTTTGATCTTGGGGAACACTCTTCTTAATAAACATAGTGTTGGCATTTTGATGATGTTTTGATTGTCATTGATGGACACACACTTGTTTTATGATTACTTCCTTATGTATGAGTTATGCTCAACCGGTAATTGTTCCAACCAGTACTTTGTATTATAGTCTTTAGACTATTGGTGTTTTGCAGAAGGTGTTAGCCGGTCACAAACCGACTGAAGACCCAAAGCGGTATGAAGACCTCAAGTGGTTCGAGGATCCCAAAGAGGTACGAAGGAACAAAGTGGTAGTTAACATTTTTCCAGTCTTCATTGTGACAACCGGCAATTGGTAAAATGTGTGAACCGGTAATCGGTAATGAACCGGTATTACTCTGTGATGAGTTACCAACCGGTATTTGTGTGATGAGTTATCATCCACTGACACTTTGGCGGTGATTTTGTGTCATGTTACCAAATGTGTCTAGATGCACTGAACTTAGGAACTTGTAATGTAATCCTATTGGACCGACATGAAATCAGACTCCTTATAAGGACATCATGTCTAGGGTTTTACTTGTAGAGGGTTTTGTATGTGCGATTATAGGAGAGAAGATTAGGTTTGTGTGAAGAAACAAAGTGTGGAGATATTGAAGACTGAAGTAATGCAAAATGTGCATTAACAATGAGCTATCAAGGATCTAACCAAGTATACTCTACTAGTATCTAGATCATCTACTTGTTGATTCTCACATCTTTGACAAGTCTGAAACCCTTAACCAGGTAGGCCTAGCAAAGCCTTTGTAAATCCTCTAACAAGGTGGTTCACAACTATGAATTTGAAATCCTCTCACAAGGTAGTCTTTAACAGTTCTTATCTCCTAACAGAGATCTAGATTCCTAACAGGATCTGTTTTGGTGAAGAACATTGTATGACCTTAACCGGTCTGGTTTCTATTCTCCAGATAGTTACTTGTGAGTTTCTGCTCACCATGGTTTTTCCCGTTCGGGTTTCCACGTCAAAACCTCTTGTGTTATGGTGATTGTGCTCTTGTGGGTGAATGCTTTATTTTCTATTTGGTTTGCATTTGTCTTAACCGGTTTGTTAGTAAATCTGTTATGCCGGTTAACTGCTAAACTATTTAAGATTTTAAGTTCAGTATTTTTTGGTATACTAATTCACCCCCCCCCCCTCTTAGTATTCATCAATTGGTATCAGAGCCAACCTTTCTATAAGTTTAACCACTTGGAAGGAGATATGGGGGAATGCACTGTGAAGGAACTTACTCATCGTCTCACTCAGATTGAGAAATCCTTTGATGAACTCAAAGTCAAATATAAGGCCTCTCTGGCAAAAAGAAGAGAGCATGCTGAGAAACTGATGGAGCTTACTAAAAATAGTTCTTCTAATGAAGCAGACATGGAAGCCCTAGTTGAAGGAGTTAAAAAACTGAATGAATCTAATGCCAACCTGAGAAGGGAACTGGAAGGACTGACTATCAGAATGTGTCAAGAGCTTGAGAACCAGAGGAAAGCTGAAGACCTTGTAAAAGACAAAGATCATGAGATCTCCAAGCTGAAGCAAGAAATCAGTACCCTTACCGCTCATCTCCAAGAGAGTAAAGTGCAAAAAGAAGAAATGCAAGGTGAACTAAACATGGCTATTTCTGAGAATGCAACCTTGAAGGAATCCAATGCTGCTATTTCCAAGGAACTCACTGAGTCAAAGGAAATACTTGCCAAATTCAATAAGAGTATTGTTAAGCTAGAACAAAATCTTGAATCAGCAAAATCGGTAAAGAATACCACTGGACTTGGTTTTTTCGGTTATGAGGAAGGTGAGACCTTTGGAACAAAAGATAGAGCATCAAAAAAGCAACCAACATCAAAGGATAAAGGTAAGCAAAATTTTAAATCTATTTGCTTTAATTGTCTCAAGGAAGGACATACTACTAATGTGTGTAGAAATAAGGCCTACAATAATTGTCCTTATTTTCTAAACAATAAGCCTAGATCCAATAGATTCAATGGTAAATGTTATTCATGCAACAAGTTTGGGCATAGAGAATTTGAATGCAGGTCTGTTATGCACAACACTGGGAGATATCCTCAAAGGACTCAAGGAGTTTTTCCTGAATCATTTGTGAATTGGAATCCAAACTGGTATAATGCCTATGACTATTAGTTAGGTGGTGGTGGCAAACGGCAACCAGCTGGAGAGCAACCTATTTGATCTGCCATGGTAGCGGTCATACTATTGCAACATGCAAGAGGAAGAATGGTAGAATGAACAATGGACCATGGAGAACACCTGGAATGGTATGCTATCATTGCAACAAACCGGGACACCCTGCCAAAACCTGCAGAATGAGAAAGAACCTATCAGATGATATACCGATCACTCCAAAGGGGAAGATTGATGTTGAAACCGTTCAAGCAGGGATGAATAAAACATGGAAAAAGAAACATGAAGAAGTGTCACAAGATGAACCGGTTTCCACACCTAGTGGGGAAGTCTCTGAACTGGCAAACTGAGCTTCAAAAAAGCTTAGGGGGAACAAATCGGTGAAATGTTTCAAACCCTCATTTATATCGGTAAAAGACCTTAACTGGGATACGTTACCTATCAATCAGTAGAAGATTGTGAAGCAGTAAAAGGCAAAATTAGGGTTTATGCCCTAGCGGTGGAGCATTTATTATGGTAGGCAAAGAATTCATTTAAAAGGAATTTTCAAAGTCATTTTCACTTATCAATTTTTGAGCGAAGAATTTTTTAAGAGCAGAGCGACAAAAGGTGATTCAACTTGTGATTCAGAGATATTTACAATCAATCAAGTGAAGAACACCAAGCGGTAATCAAGCAACTAAAGTGGTGTGGTGTGAGTTGCATTTGTCAAACCCTAAATTTCAAAATTGTGAAGGTATTTCTCAAAAAATTTGTTTATCAGTTAAATCATGGCTTCTGCATCACACTCGAGTTCTAGTGCACCTATGGACTCAGTTGAATTCATTCAAAGAAAAATGAAATACAATGCCCTATTCCAAATACCTACCAGAGTCATTGTCGAAGGAGATATTTCAGGGTACATTGACTGCAAACTGGAAGACCTAGGATCCTTAGCAATTCATTCCTAGCTAAGTCTGTTTTGTGGGGATGACAAGAAGATCAAACTGAAATACAGCATTCTGGAGAGGAAGAAACTTCACAATGCAGTTTACTTTCTTGAAGAGTTCACGGAAGACCACATCTGCATCATCCTGAGTAGAGTGCATGGCAACAAGATGTATCTTCAGAGGATGCATGACATTACACCTGAAGCAATTCATGTTGTCACCAATTTTTGGAATATTGGTGAGGTGTCATCAAGACAGAAATGACTAAGCTCACCGGGTTTGTGAGCGATCAACGAGGAATGACCGTCAACACCATCAAAGATGAGTTGGTCAAGTATGCTTGCATGGTGATTGGATACCAGACGTTTTATGCTAGCAGATTAAACTCTGTCTCTGCTACTGTGGTTAATGCCGCTTACAGAATGATCATGGAGGATGCCTCATTTGATCTATGCACCTATTTGCAGAAGCAACTTCTACTGAACTTGAAGTCCATCAAACAAGACAGTGCTCTTAGATTCAAATTTGGATAACTTTTGGTGGGTCTATTTTTCTACTTTCAAGGCTATTTCCTAGGAGTTGGTGATATTCAATGGTCTACTCACCAACCGGTCACCAAACAAATTAGGGAAAGTCTCCAAGCGGTGGGAACCGGATATCCTAAAGTCTTGAACAAATACTTTGATGAATTCAAGCGGAAGATGAGTTAAAGGATGAGGATATCTGGAGACATTGTTAAGAAATATGAGGACATTTGCTTTACCATTAGAGTAGATGAGTGTGTAATGGAAGTGGTAGAGCCCAAACAGGAAGAAGTAGAACCTATGGGTTATGAGGTAATGTATGACATGCTAGATGGGTATGCCTCTACCCTGATTGCCTCTCCTTTAAATGCTAAGAAAAAGAGAACCGGCACCTACTTGGAAAGGGTAACGTTGGTTGAAGAGCCTTTTGTGAAAAAGGGAAAGGCAGTGCTAGCGGCATCAGCACCGGTTACCTTAGCCAGCCCAAAAGTGACCAAGCGGTCACCTACCAAGAAGAAACTGGAAGTTTCACCCGCTAAAGTATTTGAAAGGAAGCGGAAGACAAAGAGCAACTCACCAAAATCTAAAGATATAGAATCAGATGTGCAGCCTAAAAAGACCAGGCAAACAAGGAAAAAGATAAAAGCTACCGGCAAGACACCTGCATCATCTGCACCGGTAAATATTGATGTCTCTTCTTATAAGCCAATGACACATTGTCAAAGGACTATCAAGAATATAAGAAGAAAATTGCTTAGTGATCTGAAAGAGTGTTTTGATGATTTTACCGATAGTGAGAAAGAGGAAACGGAGTGGGAAGTCGTTAATTATTTATGTAAGAATGACCGGTCACCATTAGAAATTAGATCTGAGGCACCTGATTCTTTATACAATTATTTGGACAACAAATGGCACATTGCCATAGAAAAAGAACAGGAAATAAGGGAGAAAGTATTTGCTCAATACTTTCCTAAAGTCTCCAACTCTGAGTTATTTCAGATTATGGACACGCATAAAGGTTTGACAAGAAGAAGACTCAGGCTGCTAGAAGGAAAAACCTCTGAAGTAGAAAAGGACACTCATCTGCATGCCAAAGCTATTGTCTGGTTGCATCAAGTGTCTGAGGCCAACAAGAAGGCTGCACAAGACCCTAACCTTTCTTCAGCCAAACCGAATGAGGCATTTGATGGTGAATGAGAACTGGCTACAGAACAGGTGGACATCATTGATGTTGATGCTTTGGATGTTGAAGATGTCACTCCAAACGCTGAAAAGGAAAAGGTTGATAAAGAAAAAGCAGAGAAGGAGAAATAGGACAAAGAAAAAGCAGACAAGCAGAAGCTGGAAAAGGAAAAGGCAAACAAAGAGAAAGCGGAGAAAGAGGAAGAGAAAAGGAAAGCAGAGGAGAAGAAGAAACAAGAGGAAGAGAAGAGGAAACAAGAAGAAGAAAAGAGAAAATAAGTGGAGAAGAGGAAAGAAGAGGAGAAGAGGAAAGAAAAGGATAAGAGGAAAGAAGAGGAGAAGAGGAAAGCAGAGGAGAAAAAGAAAGAAGAGGAGAAGCAGAAAGATGAAGAGAAGAAGAAACAAGAAGAGGAGAAGTGAAAAGAAGAAGAAAGAAAGAAGGAGGAAGAGAAGAAAAAGCATGAAGCGGAACAAAGGGAAAAAGAACAGGAAAAGAAAAGAGCGGAAGAGAAGAAGGAAGCAGAAAAGAGAAAACAACCGGAGACTCCAAAGGAAACCAGTGGTCAAGCCAAACCGGCCAACATCACCAGTCCTCTTGACCTCCAATCTGCAGATGAATCGGAGCTGCTGCAAGGCATAAAGCTAGCACAGGAAAGACTGGAAGCATTGAGAAGGAAAAAGGAGCAGGATGTCATTCACACTGCGATTGACACCCTTACCAGTTTGATCCCAGGTACCAACCTCCCCGGTACCGATTCCTCTGTGGCCATACTGAACTTCTATGTATAGTGGTAGAGGACTAGGTACAATGCCTGGAGGAATTTGTTGAAGCTAATGCACAGAAGAAGCATCAAAAGGCACTTAACACTGCCTTAGTAAAGAAACTGAATGAGCTTCGGTCTCAACTTTGAAAGAGCAAAAGGATATTAGAGATGCTATAGATGAGGGAAAACTACTGCTGAGAAAAATAAGCCAACTCCATCTATTTTGTGATGATGTACTTGCACAAAAGGATAAACTGCAATCTGATTTGCAGGCATACATAAGCAACTTTAAGACCACGTATGATTCTTTCACTACATATGGGCAAACTATTCATTGATATCAGCTTTAGTTTGCCAGGATAGAGTTGAAGATTAGCAACTGAACAAGAGATTTGCAGGAACTTCAAATGGTTTTATTACCCAGACTGCAAATTCTTCAAAAGTGCTTTCTCAATCTAGCAGCTTTAACGGTAACTCAAGAGATGAGTACAATTGATGCCATGGAAGAACATGTATCACAGATGCAGACGGAAAGTGAGGTGGCTACCTCATTACTTGATTCATGGTCATTATCCATGAAGACTTTTATGCAGGATTTTAAATTAGTTTTTGATAAGTTTCACTTATTATTGTCATAGACACTTATTTATTTTAATGATAATGAGAAACAAGGGTTATTCTGTAGTACTTTGTCATTGTTGGAAAAGGGGAGTAGTATCTAAAATTCTGGTGACTGTTATGTATACTTTCATGTTATTTCTTTAAGGGAGTAGTATACATTGTATTTTCTGAAAAAGGGATAGTGTATATGCTTAGGGGGAGTAATTTTGATTATGGCATATTTTTGTTGTAAAACACTTAGATGTCAAAATTTTCCTAAGTGTTGCCATCAATGCCAAAGGGGGAGATTGTTGGTATTTTGATGATGTTGTGATTGTCATTGATGGACACACACTTGTTTTATGATTACTTCCTTATGTATGAGTTATGCTCAACCAGTAATTTTTCCAACCGGTATTATGTATTATAGTCTTTAGACTATCGGTGTTTTGCAGAAGGTGTTTACCGGTCACAAACTAACTGAAGACCCAAAGTGGTATGAAGACCTCAAGCGGTTCAAGGATCCTAAAGTGGTACGAAGGAACAAAGCGGTAGTTAACATTTTTCTAGTCTTCATTGTGACAACCGAAAATTGGTAAAATGTATGAATCGGTAATCGGTAATGAACCGGTATTACTCTATGATGAGTTACCAACTGATATTTCTATGATGAGTTATCATCCACCGACACTTTGGAGGTGATTTTGTGTCGTGTTACCAAATGTGTCTAGATGTACTGAACCTAGGAACTTTTAATGTAATCCTATTGGACTGACATGAAATTGGACTCCTTATAAGGACATCATGTCTAGGGTTTTACTTGTAGAGGGTTTTGTATGTGAGATTATAGGAGAGAAGATTAGGTCTGTGTGAAGAAACAGAGTGTGGAGATATTGAAGACTGAAGTAATGCAAAATGTGCATTAACAATGAGCTATCAAGGATCTAACCAAGCATACTCTACTAGCATCTAGATCATCTACTTGTTGATTACTCACATCTTCGACAAGTCTGAAACCCTTAACCGAGTAGGCCTGGCAAAGCCTTTGTAAATCCTCTAACAAGGTGGTTCACAACTGTGAATCTGAAATCCTCTCACAAGGTAGTCATTAACAAGACTTATCTCCTAACAGAGATCTAGATTCCTAATAGGATCTATTCTGGTGAAGAACATTGTATGACCTTAACTGGTCTGACCTTAACCGGTCTGGTTTCTATTCTGCAGATAGTTACTTGTGAGTTTTCACTCACCGTGGTTTTTCCCGTTTGGGTTACCACGTCAAGATCTCTTGTGTTATGGTGATTGTGTTCTTGTGGGTGAATTCTTTATCTGTTGTTTGGTTTCCATTTGTCTTAACCAATTTGTTAGTAAATCTGTTATACTGGTTAACTGCTAAATTGTTTAAGAGTTTAAATTCAATATTTTTTGGTATACTAATTCACCCCCCCCTCTTAGTATTCATCACATAGTAGTCCAAGGGTCAATAGCTCTTAGATATGAGTCGATGGCTACATTAGGTGCTACCTGGTAAGGAGCTTGTAGCCTCTTGAATGCCCTTTGGAAGCTAGTATTAAAAGTTTTTAATGGCTCATTTGGTGACTTCTTAAGAGAAGTGAACTAATGGTATAGTGTTCTGGGATCTACGTACACTCGGAATTGATCGATGAAAGCCTTCGCCAAGACGTCCCACCCTATGATAGAATTTGCAGGTAAGGTTAAGTACCAATTGTATTCATTCTCCCCAAGTGAATATGTGAAGAGTTTACATGCTACATCTTGGTGTTCAATATGGTTATGAACGACCGCATCTTTGAATGCTTCAATATGTTCATCAGCCGTCCGTCCCCCCAAATAATAAAATTTGCTACCAAATTTATCCGGGTTACTAGGTAGGTCATGTATACTCCCTGGTATGTTTCCTAGTGGTGTGGTGTCTTAGTTAAAGTAGGCCATTGAAGGTGGTGATGGTGGACGTTGAGTCACAAAAGGTGCGACGATAGGCTGAGGACTAGGAATCAGTTGATCTTCTACATTTGTTGTCCAAGACTTTTCGTGCTTGTAACCAATCGTTATAATCTATTGTACTTTCCCAAGCAAAATTTTATAGTTGGGTAAGAATATCATCTTGCTCGTTTTTGAGGTTAGGTTGGGTAAAGGGCATCAATTCGTCTCCTAGAAGTGGGTAGGGAAGAGCAAACCACCTAGAAATCTAGGGTTCCAAGGTAGGTAAATTAGGGCATGCGGATACGCAAAAGACACACAAAAATGACAAAGAAAGAAAATATAACCTAAAAATGACCAAAAGGGCAAGAAAAATTACCTACCTGGTGGATCAAAAATGCCCAAGAATGCAAAAGGAAGCTTGGCAGTTCGGAGGCTCACAGTTAGGAGGCAAGGAAGAAGGAGCTCTGAATGCACAAATAAATTTTAAAAGTTCATCATTCCTATTTATACCCCCTCCCAAAACCTGTCCATATGAGCAATTTAAATAGGACCTCGGGACTCTAGAGTCTCGAGGTTTTGAGCTCAACAAACAAAACACCAAACAAGACATCCTACCCCAAGGACTTCGAGGGTCCGGGGTTCTAGGGTAGGAATGCAAGCAAACCACGATCCACTTTGGGACTCCGGGACTCTGGAGTTCTGGGGCGGATCAGACACACATACCTCGGGACTCTGAGACTCCAGAGTTCCAAGGCAAATAAATCACACACATACCTGAGGACTCCAAGGGTCCAGAGTTTTGAGGTAAAGGACTCAAACACACATAAGACACATACCTCGGGACTCCAAAATTCTGAAGTTCTGAGGTAAAGAACAAGCAAACAAAAGACACACCTCGAGACTCCGGGACTCCGGAGTTCCGAGGTAAAGAACAAGCAAAATAAAAGACACAAAGAAGGAGACCAACCTTGAGACTCCGAGGGTCGAAGTTCTGAGGTTGGTGAAAGAAAAAGAATAAAAAAAGAGACCTTGGGACTCTGAGACTCCGGAGTTCCAAGGTAAGAACAAAAAGGAAAAGAACAAAGCAAAAGCGAGCAACAACAGGGGACCCATATTGTAACACAAGGAAACTAATGGGGAATGGATATGCAAGGCATAATAGGTACGAACAAGAATATCCGATGGGAAGTGGCACTACCACCCAAAGATGTGATCCCAAAATGGAACCACCCCACCGTGCTAGGAGATAGTAGAAGACACTCAAGAAAGCATAAACAAGACAAGTATGATAGTATAACATGACTCCACAATACTCATGTGGCTCAACTCATAATACACTAGTAACCCTAAAGAGAGAGTGTCATTGCATAGCTTAGGATGGTTACCCTAGGTAGGCCTCCATAGGTCTCGGCCCCCATCTTGGGTTATCCTGGTAACCTTTCCCCAACCCCCAACTCCATTTAAGTATCATGCGGACCCTACCAACCCTTCATGAAAACAAGGTGGTAGGTTTGCCATTCTAGGCCTTCCCACTACATCTTGAGCCTATAAGAGCACTCAACCATGTGTGGTGTATAATATCTTAATTAGCATTACAACTACCCACCCCCTAATCAATTATTAGATTATCACTTATTAACTGACTTTCAAGGGGTTATCCTGCCAACCACTTCGGGTGCGGCCCCCACTTGAAAGACACTCTCTCATTGGACACTCACAAGTATGGTCTCTGTACGAGAACCTTATGGTGAAACTGACAGCCATATCTAATCCTAACAACATACAAGTAAAGGATACACAAATCAATAACCCAAGATTGACCATTTGGAATAAAACTCACAATGGTTCACATCAACAGGGTTACACAAACAACACTTGATCGAGAGGGTATAACAACCATTACGACATGACGACAACTCAAAACAAGAATTGCAACGTAAATAAGCTCTTACCAAAGATACCATTTACACTAAAGATCCTAGTACAGGCAATCTTTTTAAAACAGTCAAAAGCATTAAATACATGCAAATATTGATATTCAAGAGTTAGAGAAAATACAACTATGTTGATAAAAGAAATTCAGAGTTGTTATTTGTCCAATAAGGCTAAAATAACCCCCTAACATATATTCATGATTAATTAATAAAAGAAACTCAAATATATGTTTTCAATAAAATAAAATAAATTTTGAATTAAATATATATATAATAATATAGTATATGTATATGAATATATATTCATCAAAATAATACCATATAAATATATATCATATGAAAATATATATATTAAAACGTAAAAACTAAATTCCACATATATAATCTATTCTCAAATATCCCAAAACAATATTATATTATTATTTCTTTTAAAAACTGTGTGTGTGTGTGTGTGTGTGTGTATAATAAACATAAAATAAAATTTCCAAATTTCATAACTCTCTGCAGTCATAGCATTGCACGCACAGGGAAGGGCAGGTTTAATTCTTTTTGGTAGCTTTGCTACCATACGGTAGCATTGCTACCCATAAGGCAGCACTGCTGTCATCCGGTAGCTTGCTACAGCCCCCTCTCCCATCCTTTTTTTTTAATTAATTTTTTTTTTTAAGATAAAAACACATCATTTCCTTTGCCCAGCACTCTAAGAAAATAGAGTATAATAAAATCTCAGTAAATTATTTTTTTTAAACTATTTTTTTTTTCAAACAAAATTTATGGGCATAACAAATAAATGGAATACTCCCAAATAGTAGATTTTAGGCAAAATTATGAAGATAAACAAGCCATAAGGGAGAATTTTAAACCCAAATTTTCTAATTTTCTCCACACCCAGGAAGAACACAAAAATACTCAGGAAGAAGAAATTCCCAAAAAGTTTACCAGCATAACTTTCCTTTCACCATAAATTGTAAAAATCACACAATAAGCAAACAAATTCCTTTCCCCAAACCAAGAAACAAAGAATTTAAACTCAAATTTGAAAACTTGAAATTAAACACAGAAAGAGTCAAATTTCTAAATTAAAAATCCATCTCCTTCAAATTTTGACAAACTAATTCAGGGAAGAGTTTAAACAACCAAAATCTAATCCATTACCCAAATTTAAACCAATTTTAAAACTCCCCAAACAGAGATCTTTCAAAAAAATCAACACACAGAGAGGTATTTCCAAAGCAAAATTTAAAATTTTCAAAACCAAATAAAGAGAGGAAAACACCCAACTTGTGATAGCAATCCTGGATGAACACTCTGAAATCAACCTGAATCAAATCTCCAAGCTCCAGTTCTAGTTTCCAATCTGGCCTCCAAAATTTCTCCTCCCTTCATTCGCGTGAGCTCTCGGGCATATATGGAGAAAAATATTTCAAACCTAAACTTTTAGGTTGAAAATGTTTTCTCATCCAATCACAATTTTCAATTTAAAAATCACTTTTCTAATTTCTCTCAAAAAGGTAAATGGAAATCTCTTTTTTGTTTTTTAAACATTTATTTCTCCATGGTATTTAATCAACTTTTCTAAAAAGTGATAAAGGCAATAATTTAAACTCTATTTTCCTTTTTTTTTTAAATCTAAAAGACAATAGCATGCACTTAATTTTATTTATTCTTCTACTTGATTTAAATATGATCACTTTTCCAATATAATGCAATTATCAAATTAAATTCAATAACTTCATTCAATTAACTAAATCCATAACACAAAGGCATATTAATAAATTAATTAAATACACCAACTATGAAATGATGTCATAAACTCAATTAAATATGCTATTCCAATGGGGCATGCAAATCGAGAAAACCCACACAAAGACTCTGAAAAAGTCAAACGACCAAGACTCGAAGGCCGAACAAAAGGAAAGGATGACCAACTGATGACACTCACATGAGTGTAACTGAGGGTAAAAATTAGGGTCAACCACTATCTCCTCCACTCCCATCGAACAAATAAGGTACGCTTAGACCTATGAAGCCAAGTGGAGATGATACCCCATACCTACACAGTACTTGTACCTGCAATGTCATGCATCAACGAACCACACATGCATACAGAGATATATAGAATACACAACACACACACTGAAGGAGGAGAATCGTGATGTTCCGTATCTCACCGGAGTGAGTGAAGTAAAAACATCCCCTTGCATCTCATACACTTGCAAACACACAACATATAGATAATACATTGCATATGTAAGGTAAAAGTGTCAGCCCATGACAATAATCCATAAAAATAACATTAATCATAAGTACTGAAATATTGTAAGAAAGCATATATCACATATCCAGTTAAAGCATGAAATAACATCGAATAAGTCTTAATAAAGTATAGAAGTAATGTTTCAACTGAAAAGTCAACTGCAGTAAAATATAAGTCTAACAAGTTCGATCGAGAAGGGGTACTACAATGGAGCAGAGAAGTGAGGATACCGAATCTACTCAAAGAAAGAGTCTTTTTCGGACTGTGTGCAAATCAAGTGGTAAGTGTTGCAAGGTTATTGTGGATAGTGGAAGTACTGATAATTTGGTATCTAAAGAGATGGTAGTGAAGCTTGGGTTGAAGAAGCTTGAGAATCCTTGTCCTTACAAGGTAAGTTGGTTACAAAATGATAAAAAGATAGAAGTAAAGGAAGAGTGTTTGGTAAATTTTAATATTGGGCCTTTTAGGGATGAGGTTTTGTGTGATGTTGTATCTATGAGTGCTTGTCATGTCTTGTATGGAAGACCTTGGCAGTTTGATAGAGGAGCCATTTATGACTGTAGAAGAAACCTAATCACTATAAAGAAAGATGGGCAGAAGCTCACATTGACTTCTTTGAAGGAGAAAGAGAAGGAGGTGAAGAATCTGAGTCTTGAGAAAAGGTGCAGTACTGAGAAACCAGTTGTAAAGGTTATACCAGAAGATGGCATGAGTCTACAAAAGGATCTGATAAATAAGCCTGATGGACAGATAGAATCGGATGATGTAAAGCTTATGGTGACAAATCGGATGAAGTCTTGTGGTAGAAAAAAATCAGAGTTGCAGAAGAAGGAGAGTAGTAAACAGAGACATGTACAGATTTGAAGCAAAGGAAGAGAAACAAAGAGAGTCAGGGGTTAGAGAAGCCAGTTGAGATCCCAGAGGGGCTAAAAAAGAGGATGGCAGATAAGGAAGATGTTTAGATCATAAATGAGCATGGGGTCTTTATCCCGAATCTTTTTAGATGTTCATGAGTTGCCTCTCATGGAACATCTCTTTCTACCTAGGGTGTCTGATGCAGGAGCATCCCCGATATATGAGCAATCTTGCATCAACCAAAATATCTCCTTTCAGATTAGTTCTTGTTCATTTCAATGTGCATTTTTTTGTGTTCCTACTCATAATTTCTTGTTTTTCATTGTAGCTCCTATTTTCGCTTTTCAGGCTGGTTCATGTGCTTAATTCCATATTTTCAGTCCATTTGGATTCTTTTCCGGCTAGTTATCGCTCTCGGTTGACTGTTTCTGGGTTTCAGGATAGTTTGTGTGCTTACCGATTAACTTTCCTTCATTACCAGAGTAGTTCTTGGTGCATGGATCTATTTGGGGTCTCATTCAATGTTCTTTGGTGTGTGGCCGACCT
Source organism: Cryptomeria japonica (assembly GCF_030272615.1). NCBI lineage: Eukaryota > Viridiplantae > Streptophyta > Pinopsida > Cupressales > Cupressaceae > Cryptomeria > Cryptomeria japonica. Next base: position 105,288,764 of record NC_081410.1, read on the forward strand.
TCCTACTGATCGACACTTCTTGGTTGTTATTTTTCAGAATAATTTCTTTGATTCTTAGGGTCGACCTAGTTACACATTTCATTTTCCTGCATTGGTAAATGTAATATTTTATGGTCAACCCGGATATGTTTCGGAGAGCATATATGGGGTGTTATGTAATCATTTGTAAGGCAGAGGAAGTAGAAATCAAGATAAGGATTGAGATTGGTGATTAGTGATTCGGTTGATTCTGAGAATCCTAGTTGGATTGTATCTGGCTTGTAGCCTACATGTAACCGGTTAACTATCGAATGTTCTATGATGATTGTATGTTGATAACTGGTTGGTTACCTTAGGTTCTAAGAAAATAAAATGATTTGTTTCAGTGATCTTGCTATGTTTTCTTATTGCTTTCATTGTGTTACTCTTGCTGCATAAGCCGGTTAATTCTCTTTTGAGGGTTTTATCGGTTATGGTTGCATCAAGTACTCATAATTAGAATAGCCTTAGATCAGCAATGTGAACATTTATGTGTCATTAGCATGTTATGTATTGGATAAATGGTTATGATCATGTGGTAATCAAGAAAGATGCTTTTGTTTACTTTCATTATGTTATGCTTAAAACAATGGAAAAGAACTAGTAAATGGTAAAGATGTACTTTCATGGGAATGTTGATGCAGTATAATTAGAAGATATATTCTTGTTTATGAGACTCTTAAACTTGTGTAATTGACTATTAAACAAAGACCTTATCAATCCATTAATGTTAGAGGTAGTAAACATGATAAATACAATAAAGCCATTAGTTTGTATCATAGAAACTAAACTACAATAAGACTTAGTAGACTAATTACATTAAGGAACATAATTAGATATGTATACATTAGTAATATAGCTGCAATAAAGCAATTAATGTGTAGACAATGTTAATGTTTATAAATAAGCATGGGTAAGCTAGTATGCATGCATTATATGACAACACTAGATAGAATGGCACATAAGTGATGCATTTTACTTTTGGGCAGAGAGAGAAACATTAACATCATGATAGTAGAAGCTCTTTCTTAATATGTTAAGGCATAAGCATCTCATAGTATGCATGATGTAGGATGAGAGGTTAGTGATTATGCATTATATTATGGGTAAGATTGAGTTTAATTAGATGGTCATGAAACTTAGGTCCATGCATTGTGTGATAGATCATCAAGTTAGATGCAATATACTCATAGGTGGTGAAATGATCAGGTAGGCATAAGGATATTTAATCATAAGTAATATGCACATGATAGAAGCTTCTCATTCATTGTCATGCACTAGAAAGAGTCTAAAGTATCAATGCAGTAGGTAATCTAAGGCATGTAGACTTGTAGGATTACATGGTTTGGGTTCCTAGATGGAGCTAGTGTATAGAGGAGGCTATTTCACATTTAATTATGTAGTTGCTAAGCATTATGGTTAGTAGAATGCACTATGAGAATTGAGGGCAGCCTATGTAGCATACCCTTGTATGGAGATATTATGATAGCTAGATCATTAAGTACATACGTGCATTGTCGTGATGTTTGTAAATCTAATGCATAAATTAAGAATCATAAAATTAAAATTGAATTTAAGTAGTGACGTCAATATGCCCTAGGGAGTTAAATGTGACTATGTAAACATATTCTGCTTATGTCAAGAACATAATTAGACAACCAATGTTTATGATCCAAAACTAAATGAAACTAAATGAACTAATTCTTAATTACATTGCTTAGTTATACTAAATGGTAACTAAGCTAGCAAACAAACAAAAAATATTCCATTTCTAGGCTAGTTGGTGTATGCTTTCCCTAGGGTTTGTTGGCGGGTGCTACATATAACAAAATTCATGTTTGACATAAATTAAATTTATTATTTTTAGAGCATTGTTGTAGTGAAGAAGTTTGGATACAAGAAAATTGCAAAAAGGAAGATTCAAAATAGAAGTTAATTTAGATTACTATCAAAGACCAATATAAAATTTGTAATATAATAAATTTGATGATGTATACATGAAATACGAAGTTATAAAACTAAATAGACTTGGTTTCCTTTGTATCTAGCACTTTTTTTATTCTCAAGATTCATCAAAGGGCGAGATGAGATTATGGGATAGTTAAAATGAATTAATACATATAAAAGGTCAACATGAATAAATTTGAAATTTGAAAATTAGACATGTTGAAGAACAAACATCAATTACAATTATGGTTCAAGTTACACCATGAAAGCAAAATTTTGGCATTGCACATTGTTTAAAATAGTGGAACAATTATACATCCTATGTTATATTAAACATTCATATATATTTGACTACATCGCCATATTTACTATTAAAAACAAGTAATGTAAAGGGTATATTTCATTGATCAATCATGAATAAATCAAATCAACTAAATTAGACATATCCATTGAGTTAATTTGAAATGTTTGAAAACCTAGTTAACAAGATATACATTAGAGCAATTTAATGAAATAAAACTTAGAACTTAGCTATTGAATCTAATAAAGCTCTACTTTCAATTGAATAATCAAATTTTTTTGTTCTCATGATAGTGCACTTAATCCTCTGTTCATCATTATAGGTCTCTTTTTTCACTTGAAGTTTAAATATGTATTTGTTGAAAAGGGCCTTTTGTATAATTTCTTCAAATTTGACATCATCTAATTCTTCATGCTTAAATTTATGTAATAATTTGTTGTAATACCCACAATTTTCTTTGTCGCTTCTTCAAAATTTGTAACCCATGTGAAACCAGTATGATCTTGCACTTTGCATTGAAGCCTATATCTATAATCACATTTGGGAATATTCTTATCGCATCTTCCACAATAATAATTACCATTTCCATTATTGTTGACCTTCTTTTTGCATATCCTACTTCCAATCTTCAAGGGACAAGCTGTGCAACAAAAATTGTCTGCCTTTAAGAAAGATAAGATATCTTTTATTATTGTCCAATAAGGTTTATCAAATTTACCCTGTTCATCATCCTCAATGTCTACAATACTTTTTACCATTGTAGCTTGCATTGAAGATGAGGTTTCTTTTGTAATAGAATGAGAATTGAGATTATTTCCTTCTATATCAAACCAATATCTTAATTGCTTTGACTCTAGAAGATCTGGATTTATAAGAAGTTGGGTTGTGGTAATTGTTCCCAAAGATTTTCCTCCAAAATCACTAATTTGTGCAGCCTTTATAGCGAGAATGAGGAAAGTTCCTGAATTGCATATTTCTTGGAGTTGTTGGCCTTCCTTATTACAAAAACCACCCCTCATTGTTAACTCCACCATACAATCTGACATGTCTTTCAACTGAATAGTTCTCCTCTCAATTTGGGTGGCATTCTTTCTAAATATTATGCTTACTAGATCGGTTGATAAAACAACACCAATGACATCAACCATAGAATTTATTTTCATGTTCTCAAGTTCACTTATTGGTGTAAAATGGAACTGTTGTTTGTGTATTCAACTATCCTCCTCCAAACACAACTCAACTATTGAATTACTTTCTAGCAAAATTTCCAATCATTCTTTAAATGGTTGAAATTCTTTTGTGCAGGATTGAGTCTCCCTTTCGAAATGGTAAACACTCTCCCAATTTCTATGTGATCATAAAATTGTTTTGCAAAAACATCAAAACTTGTTACTCTTATTTCGCTACCATCTGAATCTATCAAGTCAAAACTGAAAACTTTTCCATTTCCTTTGGTGTTGTTAAAATGGCAAAGTGGATCCTTTGTAGTGACTCTCGCCTTTATTGTCCATCTGTTTTGGTACGGATTCAATGTTGCAATAGGAATGATTCTTGTAGGTGTGTTATTTTGTGCAACAATTGGGTGATCATATGGATTGTTTGGAGGATTCATTGCCTAGGTCATCGGGTGGCTTCAAGGAGTTGAGTCCCACTTTTGGGCAACAAGTGGAAGTATTTTCCCTATTTTTCAATTTTTTTGTCGATTGATGCCAAAATTTGAGGCACTTAGAGATTGAATCTGAAAAAACTTCAGTAATAGAAAATGTAGTGCTCGGAATCTAATTTTTATATATGTAATTTATTTTAATACCCACATGGTATAATTTATTTTTAGTAGGCATGTTTAAAAATCACTTTTTCAAAAATTTTGTTTCAGGACCATACCACACATATGTATGACCACCATATTTTGACGTAAATAAATGAATTTTTGCAAATCCTTCTGGGAAAAGATACCTAAGACACCAAATATTGATGAGAATATTTTTTCTTATTTTTTTATTGAATATATTTTTTATTTATTTATTTTTAATTGACTATAAAGTATATTTTCAAAACATCTGGTGTACAACCACCATAATTTGATGAAAAATTCATATTTAAAAAAAAAAATTAATCTTCAAAAGAATTGTATGTAGATTGATATCATATAATTTATTTTCCAAAAAACCTAAAAACAAAAAAGTTATTTAAGTTTTACTGAACCTCACTATTTTACATTTAGGTACAACTTTTAATTAATAAATAATGTAAAAATAGTAAAAATAATCATATCACTATGAAATTTACATTTTTAAAATTAAGACAGTGAGAACTCTAATTGGTTTTCGTTCCTTCAAAAAATATGATCAGGGAGACCTTCAAAAAATTACGACAATGTAGAAATCTAGTATTCCAGTGCCTTAGCCATTTTTTGGAGGTCCATGCATAGGCTTGGTCCCACCAAGCCTAATCTGAAGCCAAAACCGAGGCATAGGTGTGTTTCCTGCTCCATCTTTTATGAAACGGGCGCCCGTTATTTAAAATTCAAAAAACGGGCACCCGTTTTGAAATTTGTAGCATTTTAAGAAACGTGTGACCTAAAAATGTGTACCCGTTTTTAGAAATGGGTACCCGTTTCTAAAAATTGTGCACCCATTTCTCTACGGTGGTCTGATCCTAAACAGGCACCCATTTTTCAAAACGTGCACCCATTTTATTTTTATGGGTCGGGGCCCCGAAGCTAAACAGGTATCCATTTCTTAAAAAACAGGCACTCGTTTCTAGCGGCAAACTTTTTTGCTCACAGAATTCCGCGGAATTGGAACCCAACTTCTTGCACCCACCCCATCATAAAGAAGAAAAAATACTATTGAAAAGAAAAAATTGGCTTCTTAAAGAAATTATGTAATCCCTATAGAACATGCAATCAACAAAATTGACTTGAATACTGTATAAAAATTTTAATTAAAACATGTGTGAAAAAATCAAATTACGCAAAGTAGAGTCTAATAAGCTAAGTATAAATTATGGAGGTTTGAGGAGACTATTAGAAAAATCCACGAGTATCTTAGGTTGAAGTTTTACTTTAAGTCTATGTCCAAGATCTAAAAGTTGTCATATTGTAGACATGACTCCATGGAATTAAAGTTATTAAACTTTAAAATACATTTCTTCTTCATTGAAAGATATATGTAAGCCTTTGACATTCTTGCTTCTCACAAATCTAAGATGAATGCAATGACCTTGTTTTCAAACATTTAGTCTTTAAATCATTTTGACCCTATTCTTTGTGTTTGAAAATTGATAGAAAGTCAAGTATATTTTAGATGAATCTTGATTCATCTATATATAAGATTAATGAGATCTAAGTTCAGAGTTTTTTCCACTCAAAGCTTTTCAGAGGAATTATGATTCAATGATTCACATGATCATTCCTTCCTATCAAATTTCTAATTATTGTTTTTATTTTATGTAGATTGACACACGACACCATTATGAGCACAATTTTGCAGTTCTATTATGATGCATGGTTTAAAAATGACACGACACAATGCTTTTTCTATTGGTATGTATATTACATAGGTGTATTCAATTTCATTGCGGTTTTAAAAATTGTTGCAAGCACATGTTCTTATTAGAAGACATCATTTTTCTGTTGTTGGAAGCTTAATAACCTTTAAGTTGTTCTTAAAGCCATGAGGTCTTAAATTATTAAATTATATTGTTTTCTTCATTTGACTATGAAATGCTAACTCAAAAAAGTGATGCAAGCTTGATGTTGGCGATGGTAGGGATCAAGGGTGAAGTTGCAGTAGCAATGCATAAAATATCGTGGCCTATAAGTCTTTTTTCTTTCTCTCTATTCTAGAATGTTTTTCTCTGGGTAATTTAATATTTTTCCATCAAACTTTCTATGTCCTCTATATGAATTCCATGTTATTTTGCAAGAATTTTTTGTTGTGCCAAAATTTTTACCCTATAATGATGAATGCCTAAGAAGTGTTCCTTGCCTCTATTTAAATTTCTCTTCTCATTTCTCCAATAGTTTTTCCTATTTTATCACCTTTATGTAATTATCTGCATGCTTTTCATGATTTACCCTTATATATTCTTTCATTTCTCATGTAGATACTTGCAAGCTTTTCACTTTACAAATTATTTGTTGTATTCTAGAAAGTGGTGATATCATATTGAGATAATCACTGATGTCCATTCCTATTTGTAAACTTGGTGATGGAAGCATGGATAAACATTTTGCATTAAAATGGCATCATCTGATAGGATTTTATGGCAATTCAGAGACCAAGAGGCAGAGGTTTTTCATAAGAGTGTAGAAAAGAATATTGAACAACATGCTAACTTGGATCGGTCTAAAAACTGTGAGAATGGTTTCTAAAGAGAGAACTACAAAATCGTTAGAAATTTGCAATTGAGGGAGGTACTGGAAGCACAACCACACTATTTATAAGTTTGTACAAAAACATGATGGAGGAAGCGAAAATGAGAGAAAAAAGGTAGTAGTTTCAAAAAATCGCACAAAAAAAGAAACTATAGTTCAAAGAAAACATATACTTTTTCTCAATGAACAGAATGACCCTAGCCTTGCAGTTGCAATTTCATACTTTGAAGCCACAACCTTAATATTGCAATATCATACTCTAGAGCCATCGCAATTCATCCTTCAGCAAGTGCCACAAGGAGTGAGAGCTAGGATTGAATGCCACGACATAAGGAATTTTAGGGTTGTCTAAGTTTTAAAATTTTAGTTGCAAAACAAATCTTAACTTGAATAATAAAAAAGAAAATAAAGTCTTAGGTTGGATTTTTTTAAGTATATTGTTTCGTATACATATTGTTATTTCTTTGAATTTATTAGAACAACATGATAAGTTTTTTGTTTTTTTGGCAAGGTGGCAATGCCACTTGATATATTTTATTAATAACAACATGATAAGTTATTGTATTAATAAATATTTAATTTTTGCAATAAATTTTATTGGATTCAATTATCTTCATTATAAATTGAAAGGTTAGAAGAAAAAAAAGAATGAAAGAATTAACAATCTTTTATATTATTATTAGGCAATTTTATTTTATAGAATAAAGTTGGAAAGTTTCCCTCTTTTATTTCATAAGAAAGTTAGAAATGCTAATAATAATCATTTTTAAAACAGAATGTAAATTTTATAAAATAGAGATTGAAAGTTTCGCTCTTTTATCCTATAAAACAGTAATAGAAATCATTTTTTAATTAAAATGTAAATTTTATTTTATAAAATAAATATTAAAAATTTATTTCTTTTATCCTATAAAACAATAATAGAAATCATTTTTAAATTATAATGTAAATTTTATAAAATAAAATAAAGATTGAAAGTATCCCTCTTTTATTCTATAAAATAGTTTGAAAATGATAATGATAAAAATCATTTCCAATTTAGAAAAATAAAGATTGAATGATTTCCTAATTTTTTTCTATAAAACTATTGAGAGGTGATAATAAAATTCATTTTCATTTAATTTAGTTTTAAGATAGAAATAAATGGTTTTAAAATTACCTATTTTATGTAAGAAAGAACTTATAGTATTTTAAAATTATATTCTACTATCTTAAACATGAGCTTTAAAAAGTACATAATTATGATAAATCTACTCTTTTTTTTTAAGGTATACTTTAAATAAAAAAAATTATTTAGTATATAAAATAAGTTGTGTCTAATTTATTTTTAAATATGTTAATTTAGTTTATAAATAAAAAAATATTAAAAAAAAACATTTATATGTATTTTAAATAGAATAATAATAATAGAACTACTATTATTTTCTTAACTAAATTATATCTTTTTAATATTTTTTGCATGAGTGCTTTTCCCTTTTATTAATGTGGTTAGTGCTTAAAACCAATTTTTTCTATTATAGAAATCAAGGAAAGTTAAGAAATCGCAAGTTTTTGACTTTGTAAATGAAAGCTTGAATTTTCTTCATGTTTCTTTAACTATGGACTTTTTTTATTTGATAATTATTGTAGTGATCTTAAAATCATGTAATTGATTTGCATACATGAATTTTCCACAATCTATGAAATCAAGTTCTATTGTTTTTGGATTTGATTGTGTATTAACTTTTTCAATCAATATTTCTAATCACTCTACGTGATTCATAATCAAAATGAATGAGTGCAATCAAAATAAGAGTCATGCACAATCAAATCCAGAAACAATAAAACTTAATTGATTTTCACTAAGGGGAATTTGTATCATTAATCCCTATAGCTAACTTTGTGCACCCATAGATCTTAAATGATACAACAGATTTCAACAATTTTTTTTGTTGTATCTGTATACAACTTAGTTGCTTATAATGTAAATGTTATTGTAATTTCCAATTTAATGAACAAGTTATATGCTAGATGGTGTATTTAAGATTTTGGTATTATTACTATGATAATAATATTATCATTTTTCTTTTCTGCAGGTATGGAGGATGAACATGTATCGATTTCAATGTCATCCCTTTTCTTTTGAATGATGTATATATAATAAGGCAGTCATGATCAAGTGACACCTTGATCGGACATTTCTTTTAGACATGGTCGACCAAGATGTCACTTGGTCGTGACTGTCTACCGATTCACTTGGTGTTTATGCTAACTAATCGGTGCCAATGTAAATGATAACAGATCGATATAAACACACCTGATAATGAATCAGTGTCAAAACAAATGATTACAGATCGATATAAACACACCCGATAATGAATCGGTGTCAAAGAAAATAAGCCCGATAATAAATAGCATTTAGATCGACGCTTAACTATGTTAAGCAGGTCATCGATCTAATCCATCTTTATCCAATATCAATATCATAATCAAGATCAATGTTACAGTATGATAAACATATTCAGTTCGGAAAGCATAAATCAGATAATCTAATAGCATAGATGAGTAAACCAAAACAGAATAGAGGAGAATAACGAGTTAGGAAAGTTTTATCTTGTAGAAGCTACTAATGCATTAACACTCCCTCTTAGCTTTGGAAGATAGATAAAGTAACCTGCATCACATTTCTTTTTCCATAATGTTAGTCTCCAAGAATATATATCATCTATACATATGATATGAAGTATCATCAGGACATAATATACAAATATAAAACATCACTCATAGAGTATCACCTAACCATGTGATATAAAAGATTCATCATTTCATTATGACAAGATATCACCTAAACATGTGATATCAGTATTGCCTAAACATGCAATACTAAGGATAAACATATGAGGATGGTTAGATTCTCATCTTATCCTGGTTGTGATATGTGCACAAACATTTTATACAAATGTTTTATCACAACACCATCATGGCACATCCATGACATACCAGAGATCCAACATGATAACTGGTTTAGAGAATCATAAGATCGTCACCTTATGATGTCTACATACAAGTGTTCATAATCTGCGAGATCGTCACCTCTTAGATATGAACACAGGGGGTGAAACCCAAAATGTCTCAACATGACAAAAGAATTTTACACATTAAACATCTTATTTACAATTCAGATTACCTTTCTATCATACCTAAACCTTTTCTGAAGTGATCAACCTTGACTCTGGAAAGTCGTTTGGTCAGAATATTTGCAGTCTGATCTCCTATACTAACATATTCCATTTTGATCACATTTTTGTCTACCATGTCTCGTACATAATGATATGGAATCTCAATATGCTTAGATCTATCATGAAATACTGGATTTATAGAAAGCTTTATGCAGCTCTAGTTGTCACAGTGGATGACAGTGGGTTTCATGGGTTCACCAAATAGTCCCACAAGCAACTTCCTAAGCCATACTATCTCTCAAGCAGCCATGGAAGCTACAATGTACTTGGCCTCAGTGGAACTCTATGCTACAGAAGACTGCTTTCTGTTGATCCAAGAAATCATAGCTAATCCTAAACTGAAGCAACACCCTGAAGTGCTTTTCCTGTCAGTCACACTCCCAGCCCAATCTGAGTCTATAAATCCATGTAGGTCTAAATCAACTTTCTCATATTTGAGACCAAGCTTTAGATTACCTTGTAAGTATCTCATAATGTGTTTCACTGCAATCAAGTGGATTTCCTTAGGCTCACACATAAACTGACTTAAGGCATTGATTGCATAATAGATATCTGGCCTTGTACTTTTCAATACTGCCATCTGTAGCATGTTTGATTTTAAAAAAAACCATTTTGATGAAATAATTGATTTCTTAGTAGGCCTAGGAACGATCTCCCAAACATCATTCTTCATAATGGACTGATACTCTTCAGACATGGCATCCTTCCATACTTGATGTTTAAGTGCATCTGATACATTGTTTGGTTCATCATTAGAGAGATCATTCATAAGAGCAACATAGCTAGTGAATTTATTAGGTCTTTTGCTTTCCCTGAAGGTTCCTGAAGGAGCAGCAAACTTCTGAGCTTCTGCTACAGTCTTGGTGGCCCATAGAGGTCTTTTCTTGAGGTTTTCTCTAGGTAGGATTTGAGTTTCACCTATAGTTTCCTCAAGATTCTCCCTCTGAAGCTCAGGAGTAGGATCTTCTTCTATGTTAGGAGTGGGGATATAGATTTCAGGCTCTATTGTACTTAGGGCTCTTTTGAAGGCTAAATCTTCTTCAAAGATTACATCCCTACTAAGTTCAATATTTCTCTGACCATGTATATATATTCTATAGGCCTTGGATGTTTCACTATATCCTACAAGTATTAGTCTCTTTCCAGAAGGTTCTAGTTTTAGTCTTTTCTCTTTAGGTACATGTATATAGATAGGACACCCAAATATCTTAAGGTGGCCGATATCTAGCTTTAGTTTGGTAAATACTTCTTTAGGAGTTTTATCTTCAAGATGTGAGTGAGGACATCTGTTTTGTATATACACAATAGTGTTAGTTGCTTCTACCCAAAGATTGATATTTAGATTCTCATCAAGAATCATGGCTTTGGCGGCTTCTACAATTGTCCTATTTTTCCTCTCAGCTACCCCATTTTGTTGAGGATTATAAGGTATTGTTAGCTCCCTCTTAATCCCTGAGTTTTTACAAAAATCTTTAAATAGTTCTGATGTGTATTCCCCCCCATTATCAGTCCTTAGGATTTTAATTTTATTTCTTGAGTAGATCTCCGTCAGTGATTTAAACTCTTTAAACCTACTAAGGATCTCTTCTGATTCTTTACACTTCAGAAAGTAGATCCATGTTTTCCTAGAGTAGTCATCAACAAATATTACATAATACAAACATCCTCCTAGAGAGGGAACGGACATTGGTCCACATACATCAGAATGAACTAACTCTAAAACTTTTCTTGTCTTCCTAGTACTATTATGGAAGGAACCCTTGATATTCTTACCTAGGGCACATCCCTTGCATGCCTCTGAATGATATTGTTGCAACTTAGGTAAACCTGTGACAAGGTTTCCCATAAATGATAAATCTCTATAATTCATGTGGCCTAGTCTTCTATGCCAAACCTCATTTGCATTTGTTGCTTCATGAATTAGGGATAGGTTGGGCTCTGTGCATAGCTCATACAAATAGCCTTGTCTTTGACCAATGACTTTAGCTTTCTTGATGGAAGAATTTCTTGGCCAAGCCAACACCTTGTTCTCCATGAAGGTTACTCTATATCCTTTATCTTCTAGGGCTGATATGGAGACTAGATTTCTCTTGATGTTGGGGACATATAGTACTCCTTCGAGTTGCAATGATATGCCTGTCTTCAGTTTGATGGTGCAGGAACCAATTCCTCTAACTGGATGTGAGGAATCATCTTCGATGGTTACTTCCTCATCATTATCCTCTGTCATGGAGTCTAGCACTTCTCTAAACCCTGTAATGTGTCTAGATGAGCCACTGTCGATCACCCAGGAGTTAGATTTATTTGATGCATGACTTGTAAGTGCTGAGTAGAGGACATAGTTCTAGGAGTCATCTTCTCTTTTGGATTTTCCTGCTCTGCAAATGTGGCTTGTTTGGCTCTCTCTGGACATTTTGCAACAAAGTGTCTGAACTTATCGCACCTATAGCATTGAATATGTGATAGGTCTCTCTTTGAAGTGTTCTTGCCTTGATGACCCTTCCTCTTCCTAAATTGCTTCTTCTTGGTTGTCTTATTTGTGTTAGTATTTAGAACTTGAAGGTCTTCGTCTATGTTCTTTTGTTTTATTCCCATCTTGTTCAATCTTGAGTCTTCTTAGAGACAATCATCCCTTAATCTTTCAAACTTAGGATACTTGGAGCTTGCACTGATGCCTTGGACGAATGTACTCAATCCACTAGGCAACCCATCTAGAGCAATGAGTGTTAACTCTTTGCTTTGGATCTCGTAATCCAGATTTGCTAGTTCGTCTCTTAGAATTGATATCCGCATAAAGTAGGTGTTGATTGTCTCCCCCTTGTTCATGGTGATATGATTTATTTCTCATTTTAATGCTAGAGTTTGACTTGCATTTGATATCTCAAATGTGCTTTCAAGTGCTTTGAACATTTTATAGGTTGTCTGATGTTTTCTTATGATGGGCATTATGTTGTTTCTCACCCCATCAACTATTATTTTTATGGCCTTTTCATTTCCCTCAATCCATGTTGTTTTGTCAGGTTCATTTTCAGGTTGGTCATTTTTAGTTTGAACAAATGAATCCACTTTGTTCTCTTTTAAGATCATCTGGATTCTGAACTTCCAGGCTGAAAAATCATCACCACCTCTAAGTCTGTCTTCGAATCTGATAGTGCTGGCCAGTGGAGAAATGTGATGTAGTATATAACCTTGTTCTTAAATTATTCACAAAATTGAATAGCCTCAAGTTCGATCAACATGGCTCTGATACCATGTAAATGTTATTGCAATTTCCAATTTAATGAACAAGTTATATGCTAGATGGTGTATTTAAGATTTTGGTATTATTACTATGATAATAATATTATCATTTTTATTTTCTACAGGTATGGAGGATGAACATGTATCAATTTCAATGTCATCCCTTGTCTTTTGAATGATATATATATAGTAAGGCAGTCACGATCAAGTGGCACCTTGATCGGACATGTCTTTTAGACATGGCCGACCAAGATGTCACTTGGTCGTGACTGTCTACCGATTCACTCGGTGTTTATGCTAACTAATTGGTGCCAATGTAAATGATAACAGATCGATATAAACACACCCGATAATGAATCAGTGTCAAAGCAAATGATAACAAATTGATATAAACACACCCGATAATGAATTGGTGTCAAAGCAAATAAGCCCGATAATAGATAGAATTTAGATCGACACTTAACTATGTTAAGCAGGTCGTCGATCTAATCCATCTTTATCCAATATCAATATCATAATCAAGATCAATGTTACAGTCTAATAAACATATTCAGTTCAGAAAGCATAAATCAGATAATCTAATAGCATAGATGAGTAAACCAAAACAGAATAGAGGAGATTAATGAGTTAGGAAAGTCTTATCTTGCAGAAGCTACTAATGCATTAACATATAAAAATTTGATAATGGAAGCATGGATAAACATCTTGCATAAAAATGGCATCAACTAATAGGATTTTTATGGCAATTTAGGTACCAAGGGGCAGAAGTTTTTCATAAGAGTGCAGAAAAGAATATTGAACAACATGCTAACTTGGATTGGTGTAAAAACTATGAGAATAGTTTCTAAAGAGAGAACCACAAAATCTTCACAAAATGCAATTGAGGGTGAAAAACTCCGTGCAATCCTAAATGGTGGAGGTACTTGAACCACAACCACACTATTTATAAGTTCAGACAAAAACATGATGGAGGAAGCTAAAACATAGAGAAAAAAAGGAAGTAGTAGTTTCAAAAAAACACAGAAAAAAAAACCAAAGTTCAAAGAAAACATATACTTTTTCTTAATGAGTAGAATGACCACATCCTTGCGGTTTCAATATCATACTCTAGAGCCACCACAATTCATCATTCAACAAGTGCCACAAGGAGTGAGAGCTAGGATTGAATGCCATGACATAAAAAAATTTAGGGTTGTCTAAGTTGTTTTAAAATAAATATTAACTTGAAGAATAAAAAGAAAATAAAGTCTTAAATTGGATTTTTTTGAAGTAAATTGGATAATAAAATTCATTTTCATTTAAGATAGAAATAAAATGTTTTTAAAATTACATATTTTATGTAAGAAAGAACTTATAGTATTTTAAAATTATCTTCTACTATCTTAAACATGAGCTTTAAAAAGCACATAATTATGGTAAAACTACTTTATTTTTAAAATGTATACTTTAAATAATTTTTTTAATTCAATATATACAATAAGTTGTGTCTAATTTATTTTTAAATATGTTAATTTAGTTTATAAATTAAAAAATTCATAAAAAAACATTTATATGTATTTTAAATAGAATAATAATATAATTTCTATTATTTTCTAACTCAATTTTATCTTTTTAATAAATAAAAATTTAAACTATTAAATGAATTTAGTATGTTCATTCTTAAAATATGGGATAAAAAACATCTCATTTGTATTTACATTTTCATTTAAACATCCAAAGTTCTACATTCAAAACAAAAATGCAATTACAATAGTAACAAATCTAGGACCATATACATACGTCTAATGCTTTCAATAAATCCTCGTTAGTATGAGAAGCAGATATGCAAATTTGAGCCCTTGCTAGAACACCACTCCAATCTGCTAAAAAAAAAAACTCTCAACATACAAAATAAATGGTAGAGCATGCAATCACTTTAGTCTCAAGACTATTATATTTCAAATGGGAGAACATATAAAGATAATATCTCTTCCTAGAATTTACAAATAACTTTCATTCTAGATTAAAGCATCAAAGGTGACTATTGTTCTCGTTATAAATACCTCAACATGTGCTCTAGCAATGGAATGGAGGAGAGTATATTGTTCAAATGAATAGCCGCTCACTTGTTCACCAAACTGTCTTAAATAATGTAAGTATAAGGAAGACTTCCTCTTCTAATTAAAAATAATATAAATAAGAAAAACTTATAAATTATGCAACTTCTCTTCAAGTTAGCAATAATATTAATAAGGAAAGCTTGCAATTTGCATAAAATAAATGTGTATGCTAATTGAACTAAGTATAAAATGTTTGGTTGATAAAGAAAGCTTAGATTGTAAATAAGGAAAACTTGCAAATTATTGAGCTTCTCTTCCAATTGAGAGTAATATTAATAAGGAAAACTTAGATTATAAATAAGGAAAACTTGCAAATTATGAAACTTCTCTTCTAATTAAGAATAATGTTAATAAGAAAAACTTGCAATTTTCACAAAATAAATACCTATATTACTGCAAATTAACTAGACTTGGTATAGATTGATTAGTTAGTAAGGAAAACTTACAATTTTTATGAAATTGTAAGTATTTTTTTCAATTATTATTTTTAATTTTATATTATATTTTGGTTAGTATTTTTTTTTAATATGGTAATATTGTAAAACCAAATTTAAAGAAAAAATTATATTTAAACAAATTTAAATAATTTAAATAATATAGATTATGCTTTTTTAAAAAAATATTTTCATTTTAAAATTATTAAATCTACTTTATAAATTTTTTTTTTAAATATTCCATTTAAAAAGTATTATAAGTTTTTTTTAAATTTAAATTTAGTTATTTGATTTAATTTATTTAATTTATTTGATTTAATTCATTTAAGTTGTTTAATTTGATTTAATTCATTTAAGCTGCTTAATTTGATTTAATTCATTTAAGTTGCTTAATTTGATTTAATTTAAAGTATTTAATTTAATTTAAGTTATTTAACTAAATTTAAGTTATTAATTTAAATTAAGTTATTTACTTTATTTTTTTAATTCTTAAACCACTCTTGAATTTTAATTAGCTTAGCGCAAATTAACTGAACTTGGTATTATTTAAATCAATTTTATTTAAGTTATTTTAAATATTATACAATCATATATATTACATATTAATATTTAATTATAATCAACTAATAAATACTAATTTAATAATAATAAATGTCACAATTTTAAATTTTAAATATTATGACAAATTTTTAAATTCATATAGAAAAATAGAAACTATTTTAAAATTTCATAATAAAATATTTTTTAAAAATAAAAATAATTATATAGTATTAAATATTTACTAATTTACTAATAATAAATGTCAAAATCTTAAATTTAAGTTATATATGCTGTTGGTTCATTGTAAATACTCTTTTTAGATGGTGTGAGGCTTAGCCTCTGTACTCTGATACTCTGCAATCTCTTGTAATTTTGATCTCCTTATTCTTAATATAAAAAAAAAAAAATCTTAAATTTAATATATTACGACAAGTTTTTAAATGCCTATAGAAAAATAGAAACTATTTTAAAAAATTCATTGTAAAATATTTTTTTAAAATAAAAACAATTATATATTACTATTTCAATTATGACAAATTTCTAAATTCATATTTAAGATAATCTTCTTTAAAATATTTTAAAAATTAAATTGACTAATAATTATGCCTCTTAATATGGATAATGTTTTTTTTTTTATGACAAATTGGTTGACAGTCAAATACATGTCAACTTAAATGACTTTGGTTTTTATTGATGGAGAATCTTACATCTGTCTGTGAGCCTAATACACCTCTCGGCGTAATAAAAATTAATATAATTAATACACAAATACAATAATGTGTTGTATTTTAGAAAATATAATTAAAACTTTATTTGTTGAACAATATAATAAAAAAGATGCTCCTGCATCTAGGTTTTTCAACAACTATGTAAGAATAAATACCAATCACACCAATCAAATGACCATTAAGACAAATGAAGTATATTGTGTGTGGTACATTCCTATAGGACCTCTTTAATTTGTGTGGTATTTCATAATAATTTATTTTTTCTTCTTGGATAATTTTCTACACACATAATAATAATGTGATAACAATATATTGAAGTTTTCCTTTAAATGATAAATATTTATTATTAAATTGAAATGATTAAAAAAGAAAGTAACTTGATAACAATCTTAAGATAAATAAACACGATTTAAATATTTTCTACATTTTTATCATTTTTTAAGTTAAAACATCTATTTTAGGAGATTGGATTTATAGAAAATTAGTGTGCATTTTTTGGATTATGTTTGTTGGAAGACATGCATGGTGGTATCACCTTTAGCAACATTTGTTTTCAAAAACAATCTTATTAATAGGTTATTTGTTCTATAGAATGGCCTTCAAAGGTTGGGATGATTGAAGCTCTATACAAACCCAAAATGATTGATGTTGGCATAATCAAGTAGTGCCTTTTGGAATATTAATCATCATTGCAATGTTCTTTATTCTACAATGTGATTGAAAAGTTACCATTAGCATAAACTATGTCAATAATCTTGTCATTGCAGTTTTAAAAAATGTGTTTCTATTAACTTAATTTTCATCATGGATCTTCAATTAAATTTTACCTTTAATTTCTTATGGACTATCTGTTGAACCTCTTATAGATGCAAGTGCTAGTTATTATTTCTTCTATCTTTAATTTTTTTTATTATATTTTTAGTTTTTTATTACTAATTCTTGTCATAGGCAATATTATTGCATTCACTTAAGCGTAATTAATCAATTTTTTGCACCAAACAAAAGTGATTACTATTTTTGTTTTCAAAATAAATTTGTTTTTTATAAAGTTGAGATTTATAATTTTAAACTAGAAATTATTTATCTACAATATGATTGGATGAGAAAATTTGGTGTTATAGGAGCAATTTTATAGGCATTTTTTAGATTTATTTATATTTTAAAAAATAAATATTTATTTTAAATAACTTTTTTTAGTTTTTATTTGATAATTTTGTAAATAAAGGGAATTTTTTGTATACATATAATTTTTCATAATTTTTGAAAATAGAAGTAATAAAATCGATTAACTATTGTATAAGAATTTGATTCACTCTATTTGAATAAAATAAAATAAAAATTTAAATAAATAATTAAACAACTTATTACACAACAAATATTTGTATTAAAAAAAATTCACTACATTGTTTATATTATATATTTTTATAATTGTTAAGTGTTATTTTATCAAGGATCTAAGGCGTGAGGATGTTATCATTTCAAGGAGCTACAACAGCTAGGGTTTCTACAAGCTTTAGTTATAGTGGTATTGTAAAAAATGACAAGGCACCGACTGTCTTAAACGCTCTTCATGTTGCTCAGTATTATGGGAGAGGTCAAAGGCGCAGTGGGTCCTTTGCGGTAGGGATAAATGATGTTGGAGGTTGTAGATTGGGGGACGAAGCTCCCTTTTGGTCTAGGCAATTCTTTAGAAGCGAAGATAGTAGTAAGGTCCAACTAGAAACAACAAGGTGTCTAGATCCTGGGTGTTAGGGGAGAAGGGTGAGGGCAAAGGGTTATCTAAATAAGGACTACAATGGCTCCCCTACACCTATTCTTTAGAGGGAACATATGATAAATAGGCCAATAATCTGTCTAGATGCAGCGAGAATTAAGGAAGTAATGAAGAATGAATAGTACTTTGCCAATATGAGACTGATGGGAAGGTTCCAAGGTTTTTGGTCGAGCCTTGGAGAGCATCATAAGTGAATTACAAAGATATGAGGCCCTTTGTTAGAAGGGGATATTTAGATATATCCAGGTGCCCGAGATTTTTTATGGTTATTTTTTACATTTTAGAGGATACAAATATAATATTTTGCAAAAAATCTCTAGAGTTGGGAGAAGAAGCATATATTGTTGCTCAAGCCATGGTATCCCACTTTTAATACACCAACTGGAGCTTTTGATTGGATTATAGTTTGGGTAAAGACTACCTAACCTACCCTTGCAATTTTGGCTTGAATCTTGTTTTAGAGTTGTAGGGGATACTTTGGGGAAATACTTAAGTGTGGATGAAGAGTCTCAAGAGCATATGCATACCACCTATGCACATGTCTTAGTGGAAATGGATTTGTCCAAGGCTTCTCCTGTAGAGTTAGCTCTGTAATCTGAGATGAGGATGTAGGTGCAGTTAGTAGACTATGAAGATACTCCTTTTAGGTGTAGAAAAAGCTTTCAAACTAGGCATTTGGCAGTCAATCATGACAAACAACACTCAAATAGAGAGGCTACTTGGTGGAAGGAGGTGTCTCCCAATCATTATTCAATGGAGAAGGAAGCAGTTGACACCGAGAAGGAGAGTGAAAGAAACTTGCAAATTGTGTCAAGGATATGCTAAAGAAGGATGCTTTGGGGAAGGTAAATATTAAGGCTAATAAGGATGTACAAATACCTAATCATCCAATACCAAAATTTGTGGAAGGGGTGGATTCAAGTTGCTCAGTGATGTCCCACTCAGGGATAGCTCTGAGACTAGCATTGTAAGTTTCCCCTAGATTCTCTTAAAGGAGGAGGAAAGAGTAATATGCAAGCAGGGGATTTTTTGGTGCCACAAGGGGTTTCTTTGCAAGAGGATGGTTGGCAAGAAGTTAGAGGTAAGAAAGTAAAGAGAGCAGTGAAATCAGACATTCCTATTTTGGACCCATGTTCTAGGTGACCTATTGAGAGGTCTAATGGTGTAATTTGGGGAGGTGGCTCCCTGGTTGCAGCCCCAACTGATTCGAGCTAGATTTGATTCCCGATTCAAGGTCGAAGGCTGGTTTGCAAAGATAGAATATGAGTCTTAAGGTTGTTTTGATTATATTTTTGGTCTTTGGTTGTGGTCAGACATAGCCAAATGTTGCTATCTAGCAATAAAATGTAACATCTTTTCTATGTCTTAATATAAATCTTGGCTTCGACCTTTTATTGAGCAAAAACAAAAAGTTATTTTATCAAGATAAATTATAATTACTATTACATAAATATAATTAAATGAATATATAATCTTAAATTATTAATTAATAATTATTTTTAAAATTAATTTTATTATTATTATAATTATATAGATTTAATAATTAAATTATAATTATATTCTTAATAAAATTATATATTTTCACTATAATACTTATATTATAATTATTAATATTATTTTATTAAAATAAAATTTATAAGTAATATTATAAAAATATAATTACACTAGTATACCTATCTTTAGAGAAATATAGATAAAGTATGTCGAAAGATATTGTAGTACCCTTGCCCTAATCAAATTCTACTTTCGGTTTGACCTTGGTTAGTTTACCATGTTATAATGTTATAGTCAGATGTTTTGATTATTGTGCGTACCGGTTAATGTGGTTTTCACATCAATTTGTAGGTAAGCTTATTAGTTCTCCTGATTCGTTTTACTAATCTCAAGCTAACACTTTCATTATATATATATATTTGTGTGTGTGTGTGTTTGCATGTATGATTCTTGGTTGCAGGAGATTGCAGGTACAGTACCGCATGGGTGCGAGGTTCGACTCCACCTAGATTCGCAGGTTTGAGTGTTCCTCATTGGCCCTTAGAAATTGGTTTAGGTGGTCGTGAGACCCTCGTTTGACCATAGTCGTGCTCAAGTGAGCGTCATCAGTCATCTGTCTGTATCCCCTTTGGTGGGGTATGCAGGTTGTCTATCTGCTTGGCTTTCTTGGGTTGCGTATTTTTGTGTGTGGTTAAATTGAGTAATTAATCCTTAATGTTTAAATTGATTTAATGCATGTTTACGCATTAGAAATTAAGGGACTTAATTAAATAGGTTCCTTTAATGTGATTAATTATTAATTAGAATTACTCAATCCAAATTGGTAGCAAGTTTGATTAAATGGTTAATTTTAAATTGATTAATTTATTTTGTTTGTGTTTTTGGAAGGGAAGGATTTAAATTTATTTGAAATAGAATTAATTTAATCTCTTTGCCCTTTTAAAAATAGAAAGGTTGATTTTAATTATTTAAAGAAAATCAATTTTAATTAGAAAAGCAAGTTAATATATATTTGATAAAGTGTGAGATTAATTTGGAGATTTTATTTTAATTAAAAGTATTTTACCCTCATTATATTTTGGAATATAAAGGTTAATTTTGTTAAAATGAAAAAAGTTAGAAATTAAATGAGGAAGAGGCATTTTGATTTTTCTAAATTAGAAATAAATTGTGTAAAAGTATTTTTATTTAAGAAATGAGATTTTTGGTCAAAAAAACTTTGCATTTAACCTAGGGTTGGAAAAATATTTGGCGAGGGAATAATGTTTCAAAAAAAGATTATTTTTCAGGGAGAGATTTTTGGAAAAAGTTTCTAGAGAAATTTTGGGCATTTTGTGGAAGAAGCAATTTTTGGAGCTGAGAGGTTGAGCTCTTCAACAAAACTCTTCCAGGATTGCATATGAAGGTAGGATTTTTAATTATCTCCTTGGTTGTCAAAGAAACTTACTGTTTGGCTTTGAAAGAACTGTGCTTGTTGCTGAAAAATCTTCCAAATTGATTCTAGATTTAATTTGGATTTGGGATTTGAAACTTTGCATATTAGCTTATGTTTTTTGCAAATTGGTTGAATCATGTGTGAGAATTGATTCATTTTGCCCAAATATGGCTTTGCTTGAAAAATGTTTGCTTATTTGGATGGTTATTCAACATAAATTTACTAATTAGTAAACCATGGAGATTCAAAAAAAAAAGAATTATTTCAGTCTCTATGTGAGACTATGAAATTTATAGAGACTGGGGTTTTATTTTATTTTGTTTTCTTAAAAATAATATATATATATATAAGGAGATTTAATTTGCTTATTACGGATTAGGGTTGGAGGGTGGAGGAGCCGAGGCTCAACTCGCACCCCTCCTCTCTGCAGGATCGCAGCCAAGAGGTCTGCGACCACACCAATGGTCGTAGAGACCTGCGACCCCACTGTGGGCGCAAATACCCCTGCGTCCACAGTGTGGAGGCAGAGGGTCTACATCCACACTAGTGGCCGCAGAGACCCCTACTTCCACAGTGTGGAGGCCGAGGGTCTGCGTCCACCGTGGTGGCCGCAGCCTCAGTGGCTAGGGCACGACCGTCCCCACTCCCGTGGATGGGAGGTGAGCCCGCAGCTACCCTCATTAAAGTTTTTTTTTTAATTTATTTAAAAAATAATAATAATAATAGATTTAGATTTTGTTTTGTTTTTTTAGAATGTGTTATTAATAATAATTTTTAATTAATATAGTACATTAATAATATATTAATTTATAATTGCTAATAAATATATAAATTTAATTTTAGTGATTAATAAATTAATGTGTATTATTAATCATATATTAATTATCCTTTTGTAATTAATGTGCATCTTCTTTATATATATATATATATATATATATATATATATATATATATATATATATATATAGATATATATATATATATTAATTTCGGTTAAATTTGGGAGTTATTACTCAAGGTATATATAAAGTTATATATATACAAATTAATATCTTTAGCTGGTATATTGTTTTAATATATGCTTGGGAACTTTATTCCATTGGGAAATGATTATCCAGTTTAAGCTTCCTTAAATGTAATTTTCTATTTTCTGGAAAAGTATATCTTGGGTTCGAAAAGAAAATAAGTTTAGATAAACTGTGTCAAGATAGAATAAGAATGATGTTTTATTTTGAACAATAAATATCATATGTTAGTTGATTAATCTGAATATTTGATTTTATACCATTGGTGTTCTGCGTATAGAATATTTATATTAATGCGATTTTGGTTGAAAACTCATGATGAAGTATTTGTGTTATGTATGATGCATATGAACTTAGCGAGTTAGAAAACCATGAACGACCTATACCTAGATGAGGTAGATTAATGCAATCAAACTTAGATCCTTTAGAAAACTGGATCAATTTTTAATGTTTAATCAATATGGGAAAAGACTGTCCTTTTTGGTTTATGCCTATGCATGTTTAAATTTATGTTTTCGCATTTGCTTATGAAATAACAAGTTCTTGATTGTGATTATTGGTTTTTGTTGTTGTTAATTTTGGTACCTGTTTATGTCTGTGATCTTGAGTATTTACTATTTTCATGTGATGGTTTGTATTCAATCTTGTCCTTTATGTGGGTGTTAAATACTGGTTTGTGGTAAACCATAGCTGGTCAAGTCTCTAGTTAGAGTACCATCAGTCAATGCACCTCGTATGAATTCTAGTTGACCAAGTGGGTATCCCTATTGTATTGAACTCTATTTGCTTGACCTTGTGTATTCCTTGGTTTAGGAGTTCATTTGAGTATAGTCTAGTGTCATTTGAGAAAGTGGCTTTCGATTGGGGGCCGCACCCAAAGTGGTTGTTGGGTAACCTTTCGGAAGTGTGTCTAAATAAGTGATAATATAATAGCCTGTTAGAGAGTTAGTTAATGAAACACTAAGATAATTGTACCTCACGCATGGGATGAGTGCTAGCACAGACTCGGCATGCAGTGAGAAGGCCTGAAATGGCAAACCATCAACCTTATCTTCACAACAGGTTATGTTGGGTCCACATAAGGCTTGGATGGGCCGGAGGTTCGGAATAGGTTGCCAGGGTAACCCAGTGGATGGGGCCGGAACCTACGAAGACCTACCATGGTAACCATCCCAGGTTATGTGATGACACTTGGCCCTTATGTTCGCTAGTGTGTTGATTGTTGTCTTGATAGGAGCATTGGTGTGGAGTCATCCTGATGTTTATTGCCCTCATGAGAACCTAATATCATGTTAGACCTTGGGTTGTGAAGGTTTAGTTTCGTCGATGATCTAGTTGATCTATTATAATTGCTTCTTATTATGTTCAATTGGATCCTTTCCTATTTAGGGATCATTCATGTATTTATTTGACCAAGGTGGTCGTATGTATTATTGGTTATGTTCGCCTTGATGGTAGGATTGTAAATGATGTGTACCTTATGTATTCTTCACTATTATTTAATTATCAGAGGGGTCTTGCAGTTAAGCAAACTCGGAGATGTAGCCCACTAGGGGTGAACTCCGAGATCATTTCGATGTTATGTGGTGTTTTTACATTCTTATGTTTCCTTTTAATTTAGCATGTATGGATGCATTATGTTAAAATGTATAATGGGGATTAGATGAAGTAAATTTTAAATGCAAGTATGTAGTCATCTTATTAAATGCAGTAATTAGGATCATAAAAGAATGTAGATTTGATTAATGGAATATATTCAGTTATTGATAGCTTAATTAAGTATGCATGGAAAGTATTCATTAGTTTATGATGAAGTTAAAGTACGTTATGTAACTAGATGCATGGCATATGTTTAATGTAAGATTGAACGTAATGAATGGATAAATTTTATTGGATGAACTCATCATGTTATCTAAATTTTAACTCTAATGGATGAACGTCATTGTGTTATCTATATTTTAACTCTAATGGATGAACTTATTCATGTTATCTATGTTTTAACTTTAATGGGTGAACTTCCTCATGTTAGCTACATTATCAACCATAATGGATGAACCCGTCCTATTAGCTATAATTTTAATTTACTGAACGAATTATATCCTTATTTAAAGTAATAACATGTAATTAAGTTAATCTACTTAATTGGATTAATTATCATGATTTGAGTTAAATGTTAAGTTAAGTAATCACGTTGGGAAACTCTTTAGGTATTGTTTAGTCTTCCGTTGTGTTATCTAATCTCATGATAACTCATTGTATCGTTATGTGGTGTTTAATTTTTTTTTTAAAATTATTGCACTCTATTCTTGTGTTTTAGCCTAATCCCTTCGGGGTTTCCTAGCGGGGCATTACATTTGGTATCAGAGCCCATGTTGCAAACACTGGGATCTCTGGTTTTGTTTGTGCCCTTTGTTGGTGTGAGGTGTATAGACCTTATGTTGTATGCTTGTATTCCTTTTGTATGTGTGTGATTGAGGCACGAGATCTTTAAGATCTTAAGGACTCATGTTTTGTTCTTTTGCGTATTCTTTTGAGCAAACCTTAATTGTGTGTAACATGTGTGTTCACACCTTGCTTTCACCTTCTTGATGTTGGTGCTTTTTGAGTGATTATATGTACTTTGTTTTCTTTTTGATTCCTTGGTCTACGATTACTCTTATTGTGAAAGAGAGTTGTATGCACCTTCCTTATTGATTGTTGTTCTCTTTAGACTAACCCCTTGGGTTGGTCAGTGCTTGTTTTGAATCTTAAAGTATGAAATGTGCTTGTTTTAAGATTATGATCTAGCTTAGTGTTGTCCACTTGAAGGATTTGTATGGTAGATATTGAATGCTTATTTTGTAGCAAATTGAATGATTGTCACTCTTTCTCTATAGAAATTAAAATGTTTGTTGTACGTATATTTACCGCTTATGCAAGTTTTCTTATAGCAAGAGAAAGGTTGTGACTTCTTGAACCCTTGTATGAACCTAATGATGCTTCTATGCTTTTAGATAATAATAGGGCTATGGGTTTAAAAGTTCATATTGGTTATGGGGAGAAAATTGTATGTTTACATTAAAGACTTCTCCATGTGTATTGTAGGAGTAACATAATTAAATTCTATCTTAAGTAATGTGCGAATAGTTGTTATGTGAAATTGCCTTGTGTGTAAAAGATGTATAAAAAGGGGAACATATTATAGTAGCTAAGAGAGTGTGTTAATGTGTCCCATGAAAGATTGTTTTATGTGTTTCATTAAACCAATTTGATTGAGGACCTATTTTAACAATGCTACATTGAACTTGCTTTTGGATATATATATAGTTGACTTAGCATGAATAGAAAGTGAAAATGAAAAGCTTGTTTGATGTGCATGCATAAATATGTGTTATTTAGTTGGTAGTTCCTCGTTTACCTTCTTATCGTACTTTGAATTTTTTGAGGAAAGGTTGCAAATTATGGTATGTTTCGTATTTATTAAGAGTAGTGAGTGTTCGCAAGAGGTCCTATATTATACAAAAGATTGTATGTCTTGATTTCTTGCTCAGAAAACTAGGACATTCTGTTGCAACCATAATAATTGCAAATGTCATGCTAGGCTATTGGCATTCTTCTAAAAACGATAGTGAAATGAAAACCGTTCAATTAAGATGATAGGCTTATAGAGAGAAATTTTAGCATGTTGTGTGATCTTGTTAAATCTTGTGCTTATGTAAGAAATGGTTTGACTATCAAACTCCCTTTCCCTTCTCTTTGCCTAGATTATAAGAATTTTAGAAATGCTACTAATGAGTGCATTGATTTAAATAGAATGTTTATAAAACATGTGAAATTGTATTTTTGCATTTTGGCTTCATATTGAAAGATGAAAGTCTTTCACTTTGGAAAAGAAATTTGCATAGTTAGTAATGTGGTTATGAATGCTTAGAGGAATTAGTGAAAGATATAGGAATGGTGTTATTTCCTTATGTAATTTTTAATTGTTAAGAATAATTTCGGTGCTTGTTTCTAGGATAAATTTCATTCAGTTATTCATGTGGGAAGCATAATTAAAAAAAAAAAAACCTTCCTTAGGTAGATGATAGCGTACTGAAAAAGTACTCCTTGTAAATGTGACTAAACCAGTACTGGTGCTTTCTTTGTGTAATGTAAGAAACTCATGCTTTCTTTATGTGCCCATGAGATGGTGAAGTAATCAACCATGGAGGATATGTTTACTTATGAGTATGGGAAACCGTACTATTTATGTGATGTTGCTTAATTGTTACCCTACTGAGTACCAAACCTCGGGTTGTTGGTAATTCAACATGTTAAGGGGTAGTATTAGAAGTCACCATTCCTAGAATAGTATGGATCAGCGTACGAGTAATGTCGGCATGAAGCGACTTTAGCTTATCTATTTTGAGGACAAATATAGTTATATAATGAAACTATTTTAAAGGTGTACTTAATACTTTCCCTTTGATGAACCAATTTATAAGGTTTATGTGTGCCAGCCTATTCCTCTCCTTTATTTGAGCATATTGATGATAGTTCTTGAGTATAGTGATGATGTATTTTGGAGGATCCTTTGCCTTGTCTTCATGAAAGGTAGGTTTTGTCCACATGAGTTGCCAGTTAGTAGATGTTGGTAGACATATGGGTGGACCTTATCCATGTATACCTCTGGCTTACAGTGAGTATCCTGAGAGGTACGTCGCTATGCGGGGTGTGACATGCACGTTCCTTTTTCTGTGAGGTACACTGCCATGTGGGATACGTCCATTGTGTGCCTTTTTTCGCTTGGAGTATTGCCATGTCGTGCTGAGACATGATGCGGGATGTAGTAGACATTACCATGCGGCCTACCGACTAGTTTAGGGTAGAGCCATGTTGCGTGACGGAGTGATGTGGGGTGATGTCGAGGTGCACACTTCCATGTGGATGTGTGACTAGGCCACACCACATGATGAGCTATTGCGATAGCTATATGATTGTCCCCTCCTTCCTCGTTGGTGGCTAGATGCTAGTCACATAGTGATATTATGTGCAATTGTGATATTCTTATTTATTTCTTTGGGGACCAACACTTTATTTTATTTTGACTTTGAAGGTTTAGCCACGATTTTGCGATCTTTTGCTTACTTGATTTGGTGTTGCAAATTTTGGATTATTTTCTTGCCTTACTGTTGAAATTGTTGGTTTATCATCTTTATTCATCTGTACTTTGGTGGCTAAACTAGTTTATCCTTATTGTTTTCATATTCTCATCTTGTGTTGAAATGTGAATTCCTCTCCAAGAACATATGAGACGGTCTTGGTTGAGTGTGTACAAGGAAGTAGGCATAGGGAACCTTGAGGATGGGGGTATGTGAGGCTGTGATGTAGCTAGGATCCACTACCTACCTATGTGTGGTGACTATCTCTTGGAGGATAACCACATTACTCAACAAGGTATGTTCACAAAGGTCTTGTATGGAAGATAGCACCACTATGGTGTGCCCTAGCACCATCGAGCCTTGAGTGAGATGTTGGATATTTATGATCATGTTATTGTTTTGAGATCAAGCATAGAGATGTTGATCGTGCATGTTATCTTTGATCGAGCATTAGACATGCTCACATGTGGCCTTTTGAGTTTTGCATTCCAGTTATGTGAACGGTTATTATGTGTAATCATGGAGTAAAATTGTGTTAACTTGTCACTATGTTATGGGACATATTCATTGGAAAGGATTTTATATGCCTGGCAAGTGTAAACAATTGTGTACTAAATGTTGCTCTTATTTATTGAAAGTTAACTTGGTTGTAGAATTTGAATTTTGAAGCTAGTTCTATGCGATAAATTTTTATCATGAGGATGGATTGGTAAAAAAAATTGATCATGATGGCATGTTTTCTGGTCATATTTGCTAGATGATTATGGTAATTGTTGTTACCTCTTTGTAATGCATTAATTTGGTGTAATGAAAGGAAGAAAATTCTTGTTTCTTTGCTATGATTATAGATAGTTCTTAGAATATTTTAAGAAAAGTATGGATTTAGATGTATCTTGCCAATGGATAATGGCATTCGTAGAGGATTTAGCAATAATGTTTCATTTATTTGTGGAAATATTCCTATGTGCAATTTGATATTTGTTGAATGAGTTTCAAGGCTAATGCGTGCGACATGTTCTTTGTCTAGCCTTACGACTTCCAGGAGTAAGTCAGAACATAGGGGGGAGAATGTAGTACCCCTGCCCTAATCAGATTCTAATTCCGGTTTGACCTTGGTTAGTTTATCATGTTATAATGTTATAGTCAGATGTTTTGATTATTGTGCGTACTGGTTAATGTGGTTTTCACATCAATTTGTAGGTAAGCTTATTAGTTGTCTTGATTCGTGTTACTAATCTCGGGCTAACACTTTCATTATATATATATATATATATATATATATATATATATATATATATATATATATATATATATATATATATATATATATATATATATATATATGTTTGCATCTATGATTCTTGGTTGCAGGAGATTGCAGGTACAGTACCGCATGGGTGCGAGGTTCGACTCCACCTGGATTCACAGGTTTGAGTGTTCCTCATTGGCCCTTAGAAATTGGTTTAGGTGGTCGTGAGACCCACATTTGACCATAGTCATGCTCAAGTGAGCATCGTTAGTCATCCGTCAGTATCCCCTTTGGTGGGGTATGTAGGTCGTTTGTTTGCTTGGCTTTCTTGGGTTGCGTGTTTTTGTGTGTGGTTAAATTGAGTAATTAATCCTTAATGTTTAAATTGATTTAATGTATGTTTACGCATTAGAAATTAAGGGACTTAATTAAATAGGTTCCCTTTATGCGATTAATCGTTAATTAGAATTGCTCAATCCAAATTGGTAGCAAGTTTGATTAAATAGTTAATTTTAAATTGATTAATTTATTTTGTTTATGCTTTTGGAAGGGAAGGATTTAAATTTATTTGAAATAAAATTAATTTAATCTCTTTGCCCTTTTAAATATAGAAAGGTTGATTTTAATTATTTAAAGAAAATCAATTATAATTAGAAAAGCAAGTTAATATATATTTGATAAAGTGTGAAAGATTAATTTGAGGATTTTATTTTAATTAAAAATATTTTACCCTCATTATATTTTGGAATATAAAGGTTAATTTTGTTAAAATGAAAAAAGTTAGAAATTAAATGAGGAAGAGGCATTTTGATTTTTCTAAATTAGAAATAAATTGTGTAAAAGTATTTTTATTTTAGAAATGAGATTTTTGGTCAAAAAAACTTTGCATTTAACGTAGGGTTGGAAAAATATTTGGGGAGGGAATGATTTTTGGAAAAATTTTCTGGAGAAATTTTGGGCATTTTGTGGAAGAAGGAATTTTTTGTGGGTATTTTGGATATGTTGATATGGTTTTTTCATTGATGTCAACACTTGTCAACACTTATCAGCACTTGGAAATCTTTGGTTATGTTCATCGGCAAGTTAGTGACTTATGCACAGTCACCGGTATTTGGTTCACCGGCAGGTTATATTATTCACTGGCACTTGGAATGACTTGGAAACTACCTGGTTATGTCAAAGACATTATTTGGTTATTGTTTTATTCGGGTTTGCATATTTGTTGTTACCGGAAAATAGGTTCAGGTTATGCACCGGCAAGCATATCTATTCCAGATCAACACGACACGTTATGGAGATGATTTATTATTATTGTAAATGCATTGAGCCGACATGATGCATCACTTATTGATTTATTTGTAGTTGATTTTATTGTAATATCTTTTAGTGAGCCGACCTATTCAATTGGTCTTAGGTTATGGTATAAATGTAAGATCTCATTTGTGAGATTGATATGTGATTGGAAAAAGGATTGTTATAAGGTATATGTGAAAATAAACAAAGCTATACATGCAGACATCATTTGAAGGTTGAAGGAAGGTTTTGAGAAGATAATTAGAACTTAACCAGTACTAAATCCTGCATATGAAGATGTTATTTTAAGCAGTACATTATCATTGGATTTAGCCATCCAATTGTAGTTAGTGTGACTCCCAATTTGTGATTGAGGAGTGAGCTCTAGGCAGCTGGCCTTTCTGCATATGCAGACTCCATATTGTACTCACATACTATCTACAGTAGTATTATTTGATTGTGGGTAAGGCTTCCCACCATGGTTTTTCCCCTTATAGGATTTCCACGTACAAATATTTGTGTTATGTGTTGTGGATGTTATTGTCTTTCTGTTTCATGCATTAATCTTTACCGGTACTGCAATTAACTGATAAAATTATCTACCGGCATAAATTTTGGTTTACCGGCATTAAGCATTAAGTTTTGGTTAAGTTAATTTTGGTTTGAATTTATTGGACAACTGATTCACCCCCCCCCCCCCTCTCAGTTGTCTCTGAGACCTAATAATTGGTATCAGAGCCTAGTCCTCTTTTTGCAAAAGTTTAACATCTTGAGGACATCCAATGTCTTCTAACTATTTCATGAAGGACAGTCTGAAACTTGATGGAACTAACTATGGCATATGGAAGCTCGGGATGGAGACACATTTGAATTGCATTGGAAATGACATATGGGATGTTACAAAGAATGGTTATACTACTCCTACTCAAGGTCAACCTAATCCACCAAACTTGGCTAAAGATGAGGAAAATGATTGCAAAGCAAGAGAAGCACTTTTGAGTGCATTGTCAGATC
This sequence comes from Cryptomeria japonica, assembly GCF_030272615.1. NCBI lineage: Eukaryota > Viridiplantae > Streptophyta > Pinopsida > Cupressales > Cupressaceae > Cryptomeria > Cryptomeria japonica. The sequence continues at coordinate 105,320,074 of NC_081410.1, forward strand.
AGCAAGTCATGGGATTATCAGATAGATCTACTGCTAAAGCTATTTGGGACAAATTGGAAACATTTAATGAAGGAGATTCCACAGTCAAAATTGCAAAACTTGAATGCTTTCGGGTTAGGTATGAAAATCTAAAAATGGAAGAAGATGAAATAATTTCTGCTTTTATGGAAAGAGTAAATGAAATTATTTTGGGTATACAATGTTGTGGAGGAACCTTAAGTGAAGATGGGATTGTTTATAAAGTTTTAAGAGATTTTACACTGGTATATAAAATGAAAGTTATTGCTATAAATGAATTGAGAACAATGCCTAAGGCATCAGTATCTAGAGACACTTTGGTTGGAAAACTTTCAGCTTTTGAACTTGAGGAATTTGGCCCTGTTGCTACTATTAAGATAGATCTATCTTTCAAGGCATCATCATCGTCTGAGAAATCTGATTGGAAAGCCTTTTATGCAAGAGAACTTGAAGATATCAGAAAGGAGAATGAAGAACTGGAAGAGCTTGAAGCACTATTTGGAAGGAAAATGCCTAAAGGTCCAGTTGAAAGTAAGTATGAAGGTAAAACACCCTTTAAATGTTTTAACTGTAATAAGATTGGTCATATGGCTTCTAGGTGTCCCGATAGACATGCAAGATTAAGAAAAGAAGCTAAAAGAACATATAAGCCTAACCCTGATTATCTCATATACAAGTTTAAGAAGAATAGAGACAAATCTTGTTACTATGTTGATGAAGGAGTCACTAATGATTCTGATGAGGATCTGGCAGACAATGGATGGGCTTTTGTTGCTATAACAGAAGATCAACTGGCACCTATTGTTCAATCGGTAGAGTAGGCCTTGGCAGCTAAAATTGAAGATAAGGATGAATGGATTATTGATTCAAGATGTTCACATCACATGACTGGTGATAAGAGTAAATTCTTAACCTTTCAGGATTACAATGGAGGTCTCATAAGATTTGGAGATGATAAACCTTGTATGATCAAAGGAAAAGGAACTATATTTTTTGATGGTAAGCACAATACTGATAATGTTTACTATGTTGAAGGTTCGAAGCATAATCTTTTGAGTGTTGGTCAATTAGTTGAAAAAGGATTTCAGTTACAATTCAAGAATGGTAAATGCAAAATCTTAAATAGAACTGGTTTAGAAATTGCAACCGGTAATCAGACTAGAGGTAATATCTTTCATTTGAATAACAATGAGAAAGCATGTTTGATTGCACATATTGATGAAAGTTGGTTATGGCATAAGAGACTTTGTCATGTAAATTTTGATTGCATTGTGAAAATTAGTACAACTAAGGCAGTAAGAGATTTACCTAAGATTGTTAAACCTCACAATCTGGTATGTAAGGAATGTCAATTTGGAAAGCAAGTTAGAGCAACTTTCATGAGTATTCCAGAGAAATCTAACAATGCTCTTGATTTAATTCATACTAATTTATGTGGTCCAGCAAGAACTAGAAGTATACAAGGAGATAGGTATTTTATGCTAATCATTGATGACTATTCTAGAATGTGTTGGGTTACTTTTCTCAGGGAGAAATCTGAAGCATTTGGGAAATTCAAACTATTCAAGGTAATGGTGGAGAATGAAACCAGAAAGAAAATCAAATGTTTGAGATCAGATCAAGGAAGTGAATTCACATCTAAGGAATTTAATACATTCTGTGAAGTGAATGGGATCAGAAGACAGTTATCAGCACCTCGGACACCCCAGCAGAATGGAGTTGTAGAAAGGAAAAACAGAACTATCTTAGATGCAACTAGAAGTATGATATCAAAAGCAAATCTACCCTATATATATTGGAGAGAAGCGGTCAATACAATAGTTTATATATTCAACAGAGTTCACATCAAAGGTGAAACCGGTAAGACCCCTCATGAACTATGGTTTGGTAATACTCCTACTCTTAAATATTTCAGAATATTTGAAAGTAAATGCTATATTAGAAGAGATGGGTATATTGGCAAATTTGTTCCTAGAAGTGATGAAGGAATATTTCTTGGTTATTCATCTAAGAGCAAGGCATATAGATGTTTTAACAAGAGATTGCATAAAATTGTTGAGAGTGCAAATCTGAAGATTGATGAACAGTTTAGAGGAAATTCAAGGTACATGGACTCTGAACCGTCAATAGAGATAATCAAAAATGAACCTACTACGAGTACACCAGTACAGAATGTCGATCCAGTTACACCGGCATCATCTAAGGATTCAATAATCACTGAAGAACAATAGCAGGTAAAAACACCCCGGTATGTAAGATTGAACCACTTTGAAGATCAAATAATTGGAAATAAATTTCAAGGAGTTATGAATAGAGGAAGATTGGCAAGTGAAGAGGTATGTCTTATTTCTCAAATTGAACCTACAAATATTAATGAGGCATGTGAAGATAAATATTGGATTAAAGCTATGGAAGATGAATTGGAACAAATTGAAAGGAATAACACTTGGTCATTAGTTCCCCGACCTAAAAAAAAATGTAATTGGAACTAAACAGGTTTTTAGAAATAAACTTAATGAAGATAGCAAGGTAATTAGAAACAAAGCAAGATTAGTGTGTAAGGGATATTCATAGAAAGAAGGAATTGATTACAATGAAACCTTTGCACCGGTAGCTAGAATTGAGGTAGTCAGACTTTTATTGGCTTTTGCAGCACACAAGAACTATAAAGTATATCAAATGGATGTTAAGTGTGCATTTCTGAATGGAGATCTTGAAGAAGAAGTTTATATTGAACAACCTGATGGATTATCTTTGACAAATGACAAAGATATGGTTTGCAGGTTAAGGAAAGCTTTATATGGACTAAAGCAAGCTCCTAGAGCTTGGTATGCTAGATTGGACAAATATATTTTGAAGTTTGGTTACACTAAAGGTAATGCAGACAACAATCTATACTACAAAGTGACTAATGATGACATCTTGGTTATTGAAGTTTTTGTTGATGATATAATCTTTGGAGGAGAAGATGGATTGTGTAAAGACTTTTCTAACAAAATGCAGCAAGAATTTGAAATGTCTATGATTTGGGAGATAAAATTCTTTTTAGGATTGCAGATTTCACAAACTGATAAAGGTATATTCTTATGTCAATCTAAGTACTTGAAGGAATTACTAAAGAAATTTGGCATGGAATACTCTAAACCGGTAAGCACATCTATGACTACAACTAATAAACTATCTTTGAAGGATGAATCAACACCTATTAATCCGACTAGATACAAGTCTGTGATAGGAGGTTTACTGTATTTGACACAAACAAGACCTGATATTATGAATGCAGTATGTATTGTCTCAAGATTTCAAAGTAATCCTAAATAAAATAATGAATCGACAATAAAAAGGATTTTTCGGTACCTACAAGGCACTACAAATCTTGGTTTATGGTATCCTAGAGATGAAAATTTTGATTTATGTGCATACACAGATGCTAATTGGGTAGGAGATGTGGATGACAAAAAAAAGCACCATCAACAGAGCATTTTTTCTTGGTAGCAGACTAATTTCATGGTTGACCAAGAAATAGAGTTGTACTTCACTATCAATAGTAGAATTGGATTATGTTGCAGCAACTACAAATTGCACACAGGTATTATGGATTAAACAAATGCTGAAGGACATAAAGGTAAAATGCAAGGAACCTATAACTATTTGTCATGCACAAACTTTGGGCAAAACACAAACAACAAATTTTTTTTTTTTTAAACACTAAATTTCATGCAACCATTATAAGTAGTTGTAACAACCTAACAAGCTGTACCAAGGAATTCTTAAATGATATTAAATACTATCCTGATAATTCCTATTTATAAGAGGAACGAACAAATGTTATGAGGGTAATTATAATTTCACTCAAAAGTCCCTTTCATTTCAGTTGTGCTTATTAGTACTCAGTTAGATCCATTTCTAAAATTTAGATGTTATTAAACTTACTTGGTTCGATATCAATTATTTAATAAATATCAAGTCCCCATCATCCTGTTAATACATCCTTTCTTAATAATTTTAAATTTGAAAGTGGGACACTAAAAGAATTATTTTATTATTTCCTCAACTTTAACCACTAACTTAATTCAAAACAACACTCTAAACTAATTAACGAGGTAAGATTTGTCTCCAAAAATCATTTATTGCTTTAAGGAACTAATTAGATTTAGTCCTAGCTCTTAGATTATAAATGTCTGTCATTAATTAAAATGTGATTAATTTTATCCGACTGAAGGGTTTGATTAAATTCATAATGATATTCGTCCTATAAGGTTAAATCTCACAAACCTATATTTAGTATAAATTTTCAAGTAGTAATAAGATCTAGAAAACATCCTTTTGTTTCATACCCTTATGTTTAACAATAAACCCCTACTAAAATATTAGATCTACCATTTGTCCTTAAACAAAATTATTATTAAATGTTTAAAGTAGAATAAACATTAATATATAATAAGTTGTAATAATTCTTTAATATATATAATTAAATTATATATATTTTTCCTTAAACAAGTATTGGTACAATATACCCAATTCACTCATATCATTTTAACTCAATATATATATATATATATATATATATATATACACACACACTTTAAATATATTTCCCATTATATAAAACAACCATGAGAACCCTAATTTTATAATAATATAAAATTTCTCTTTCATTTTATACTTCTCTCATTTTATTCTATTTCCCCTTTCTTACCTTTTTTTTTTTCCTTTGGAATACTCTAACCCCGTCGGGTTAGGGTTTATCTTTTCCTTTGATGCTTGCAGGGCCGAATGGGAGAAAAATGGCAGAGAGGGTGGAGGAGGCGGTGGCGTAAGAAGGAGGCGCTGGGTATGGGGGGTCTCCCTGCAGGGACGGCCGCAGCCGAGCCCTGTGGGTCACACCCCATAGTGGCGGCCTTGGCCGCTGCTGTGTGGCGTGGCCCGCAGCCTCGGATGTGTCGCCCACTGGCTCAAAGGGGAGGCCACCCTGCGTGAACATCCGCAGGGGCTGAGCCCCCCATTTTTTTAGTTTCGTTTTTTTTTTTTTACTATTTAAAAAAAAAAAATCTCTTTTTAATATATCTTTTTTTTTTGGTTTAAATATTATATATATATATATATATATATATATATATATATATATATATATATATATATATATATATATATATATATATATATATATATATATATATATATATATATATATATATATATATTTCTGCATCAATATTATCAATTTTATGAATGTTTATATGAAGTATTTGTATATATGTTTTTATGTTAAATACATTTGAAACTCAGGTTGATTCTCTACTATGCAAAAACACTAATTTTGTATATATATATATATATATATACTGTTTTAAACAGGTTGATCATAGAAATGTTGATTTTAAATCAATGTATATTTATTTATTCGTCTATTTATTCTCCTCTTAAATTCCATATTGCTAGGTTATGCGATAAACTATATAACTTTAAATTTATTTCCTACAATAACTAATTGACAAAAATCCACAGATTATATAGCACTATATAAATGTGTTGCACTTTAAATTAGAATGACTGTTATCTTTAGATTTTTATTTTTTATTATTATTTTTTTTTTTTTTACTTTCCACAATAAGAAAATGACAGAATTAAATAAATACAACCAGCAACAATATTAAGCTAGATTCAATTGATTTTAAACTTGGAGATATGCATGAGGATATAAACAGAGCTTTAAATTCCCCAAATAGACATGCATGCAAGCATTAAAATTATAAGAACAATACAAACTAATACCCTACATAATCCTTTCATTTATGCAATAATCATTTAACTAAAGTAATGCATTTATTTAAAACAAATTTGGCATACAATATAGTTAATATTACAAAATGGGTGAAATACCCAAACTAGTCCCTCATTTCTATTATATGGGCCTTTAAATCAAAATAAATACCTTCTTTCCTAAATATTACAACAGATAATTTATTTTTACAATTTTGCAACTTTAGAATGTCGAATACTTTATTTCTCAATCTTTTTCTGCTACCGATAATAACCAGCAACTTCTACTTGCCCTTTTTCCTTTTTTTTCAACAACCTGCAAATAATATTGTAGGCTATAACCATGGAGTGCTCACCTCCCAACCTAGGCTAACTGGTAGCCACCCCCGAGCTTGAAGAACCAAGCCCTAGACAGGTAACACACATGCAAACACATATAAACGAGGGAAAACAACCACAATCACATTCCCAACCAAGGCTACACTACACCACACAATGTGATGTCTTTTCAAGGGTGGTAGTGGACCAAGTACCCTGAGGAGACTGCAAGTATGGTAAAACATATAGCCACCTCATGGAAAACCAAATACATCAAGTATAACAATCCCACATTCCTTATGCCCCCCAAGGTATTCATGCCTTATTTCCCTCCTTATGACCCCCAATGCATCAACAAGCCATGCAGCAAGGGTCACATAAAATCTCTTGTGATCACTCTCATAACAAGATCCTCTCACTCGAGGGTTGTCACTTCTACCACCCACAAGAACATTCTCTCTCCCAAGAGTAGGAGGTCTTGATTACTCCCAAAACACATAAATTGCATAATCACAAAACACCAAATAAATTTCCAAGGAATACATGCAAGGCAACTAGCCTTTAACACAAGCAATTCTTTCAACCCAACATGCAATAAGAAAACATTACAAGAAAGGTACAACCAACCTTAAACTGCCCAAAGGTATGCTAGTTTTGTTGAGGATGAGTAGCCCAATTCCATCAGTCTTTGCTTTCTACCCTTAGCCAAATTCTATATCCCCAAATCTATCTTTTTTCTTTCAAATTTCGTTTGTCTCCAAAAATGGAGATTGGGTGATTACCCCTAAAATCTCTCTTTCTTGCTTAAGAAGACACTAGTGTGAGTTCTCTCAAGTTTCCAAAATTGAAAAGGAAAGTAAGGTAAAATGAGAAAGGGAACTCTCATTCCAAAAAGGAAGGTAAACAACTTAGTTCAAGCCTTCTAATTTCCATTTTCGCACAACTTAGAAAAGTCACTTTTTAGGGTGTCTAAATGGTCACATGGGAGTAGAAACATGCCTAAAATTACTCCTAACCCTTAGGTATACCTTATGGGCTTTAGGAAACCCTAATAAACTACCCCTAGGAGTCCATTTAACCCTTTTTAAACCCCTCTGAAGTTTATTTTCGGGTCAAACCTAAGTTGACCTTCCCAAAGATTCTTTACCTAAGGCAATTAAATTGAAAATTAAACAATTCCCTCCAAGAGACAAATTGAAAAACTCAAACATAAATCAACACATGTGTCAAGTGACACAAAGAAAATACTTTTACAAAATTGCACATGAAATATTGTCTCTTGTTGGATTTAAGTAAATCAAATAAATAACATTTAACACACATGCATCATTTACTATTACGAATAAAATACGACACAAACGGGGTGTTGTCTCTCCAAATAGACAAACCCTGGTTTTACGAACATACATAGGTCTAGGTTTGGTTCTCCGTAATATTTCCATGGTCACATGGGTATCTTTTCCTGTGCCACTCAAATACACATTAGTAATTTCCAATAACCTCGTATAATATTAAACACATGAATTAGAATACACATCAAACACTTCGCATACAATTTACATTTGACAAATCAATTTATCTCATATCCAAATAAATCCACATAAGTAATTATCATAATTCTCATAATTTTGGTCCACACATAAAACATACATCTTGATTCTATCATCATAATAAAGTCCTGTGAATCCAATAATGACATACATCATCTCCAATTTATCCTATTCTAGAATCATATAGAGTTCTATATCATAAAGCATATAAATGAAGTATCAACATTCATCAATGTTATCTCAAATCATGGAATCATATAAGTTCTAAATCCAGACATAGCTGACATACGTTAAATCAAGATTATCCAATCAATGGATCTTTTAGGATTTCAAATTCATAACACATCAAAATGTACACCACAAGGTGCAATAACTCTATAACTTGGTTCAATTACTTTTCTCACCAATCTATCTATCTAACACAGTCCATTCTATTGAATTATAAAGCATTTATTAATAGGGTCAAACATGGTTAACTTAAGTTAATCAAAGCTTGGTTTGGGGAAGGCCTTACACTATTTACTGTGATAATATGGCAGCAATTGATATATCAAAGAACCCAGTATTTCACTCAAAGACTAAATATGTTTCTATCCAATTCAATTTTATAAAAGAGAATGTTGAAGTAAAAGAATGGAAATTGGTTTATGTGAATACTAAAGAGCAGAATGCAAATATTTTTACAAAGCCTTTGCCTAAGGAGACTTTTGAATATCTCAGGGAGCAGCTTGGAGTTCTACCCCCACCGGTAGAGACTTAGATAGTTGATGTCTGTCATCAACCGGCAGAATTAATAGAGAAATCTTTATTTCGACTTTGATGAGGAGAGCTACTTCTCAGGGGGAGTAGTTGGTATGTTTTAATGAGTTGGTATTTTGTATTTGAATCTGGTTTTTGTGTTGCTTTGACATTTTATGTCAAAGGGGGAGAGATATCTATGGAAAAACACATTATCTTTTGGAGAGATTATTCCTAGGGGAGAGACATTATGTATTTTGATTTCTGGTTAATGATCTCTTTGAGAGATTGTTGGTTTTTGGTTTTTGGCATTTCTATTTTGGCACTTTGATGGTTTTTCCATCTTGTGTTGTCATCAATGCCAAAGGGGGAGATTGTTGGTATTTTGGATATGTTGATATGGTTTTGTCATTGATGTCAACATTTATCAACACTTATCAGCACTTGGAGATCTTTGGTTATATTCACCGGCAAGTCAGTGACATATGCACAGTCACCAGTATTTCGTTCACTGACACTTGGAATGACTTGGAAACTACTTGGTTATGTCAAAGATATTATTTGGTTATTGGTCTATTCGGGTTTGCATATTTGTTGTTACCAGAAAATAGGTCCAAGTTATGCACCAGCAAGCATATCTATTCCAGATCAGCACGACACATTATGGAGATGATTTATTATTATTGTAAATGCATTGAGCCGACATGATGCATCGCTTATTGATTTATTTGTAATTGATTTTATTGTAATATCTTTTAGTGAGCCGACCTATTCAATTGGTCTTAGGTTATGGTATAAATGTAAGATCTCATTTGTGAGATTGATATGTGATTGGAAAAAGGATTGTTATAAGGTATATGCAAAAATAAGCAGAGCTATACATGCAGACATCATTTGAAGGTTGAGGGAAGGTTTTGAGAAGATAATCAGAACTTAACCGGTACTGAATCCTACATATGAAGATGCTATTTTAAGCAGTACATTATCATTGGATTTAACCATCCAATTGTAGTAAGTGTGACTCCCATTTTGTGATTGAGCAATGAGCTCTAGGCAGCTGGCCTTTCTGTATGTGCAGACTCCATATTGTACACATACTATCTGCAGTAGTATCATTTGATTGTGGGTAAGGCTTCCCATCGTGGTTTTACCCCTTACAGGGTTTCCACATAAATATACTTATGTTATGTGTTGTGGATGTTATTGTCTTTTTGTTTCATGCATTAATCTTTACTAGTACTGCAATTAACTGATAAAAATGTCTACCGACATAAAGTTTGGTTTACCGGCATTAAGCATTAAGTTTTGTTTAAGTTAATTTTGGTTTGAATTTATTGGACAACTAATTCACCCCCCCCTCCTCCCCCCCTCTAAGTTGTCTCTGGGACCTAACAATTTTGGAGCTAAGAGGTTGGGCTCTTCAACAAAACTCTTCTAGGATTGCGTATGAAGGTAGGATTTTTAATTATCTCCTTGGTTGCCAAAGAAACTTATTGTTTGGCTTTGAAAGAACTATGCTTGTTGTTGAAAATATTTCAAATTGATTCTAGATTTAATTTGGATTTGGGATTTAAAACTTTGCATATTAGCTTGTGCTTTTTGCAAATTGGTTGAATCATGTGTGAGAATTGATTCATTTTGCCCAAATATGGCTTTGCTTGAAAATGTTTGCTTATTTGGATGGTTATTCAACATAAATTTACTAATTAGTAAACCATGGAGATTCAAAAAATAAATAAAATTATTTCAGTCTCTGTGTGAGACTGTGAAATTTATAGAGACTGGGGTTTTATTTTATTTTGTTTTATTAAAAATAAAATATATATATAAAAAAAGGAGATTTAATTTGCTTATTATGGATTAGGGTTGGAGGGTGGAGGAGCCGAGGCTCAACTCACACCCCTTCTCTCCACAGGATCCCAGCCGAGAGGTCTATGACTACACCAGTGGCAGCAAAGACTTGCGACCCCATTGTGGCCACAAAGACCCCTGCATCCACAGTGTGGAGGCAAAGGGTCTGCGTCCACACTAGTGGCCGCAGAGACCCCTGCTTCCACAGTGTGGAGGCCAAGGGTCTATGTCCACCGTGGTGGCCACAGCCTTGGCGGCTAGGGCACGACCGTCCCCACTCCCGTGGATGGGAGGTGGGCCCTCGGCTACCCTCATTAAAGTTTTTTTTTAATTTATTTTAAAAAATAATTATAATATATTTAAATTTAGTTTTTTTTTTTAGAATGTGTTATTAATAATAATTTTTAATTAATATAGTATATTAATAATATATTAATTTATAATTGCTAATTAATATATTAATTTTATATATATTAATTTTAGTGATTAATAAATTAATGTGTATTATTAATCATCTATTAATTGTCCTTTTGTAATTAATGTACATCTTCTTTTTATATATATATATTAATTTCGATTAAATTTGGGACTTATTAATCAAGGTATATATAAAGTTATATATATACAAATTAATATCCTTAGCTAGTATATTGTTTTAATATATGCTAGGGAACTTTATTCCGTTGGGAAATGATTATCCAGTTTAAGATTCCTTAAATGTAATTTTCTATTTTCTGGAAAAGTATATCTTGGGTTCGAAAAGAAAATAAGTTTAGATAAATTGTGTCGAGATAAAATAAGAATGATATTTTATTTTGAACAATAAATATCATATGTTAGTTGATTAATCTGACTATTTGATTTTATACCATTGGTGTTCTGCGTATAGAATATTTATATTAATGTGATTTTGGTTGAAAACTCATGATGAAGTATTTGTGTTATGTATGATGCATATGAACTTAGCGAATCAGAAAACCATGAACGACCTATACCTAGATGAGGTAGATTACTGCAATCAAACTTAGATCCTTTAGAAAACTGGATCAATTTTTAATGTTTAATCAATATGGGAAAAGACTGTCCTTTCTGGTTTATGCCTATGCATGTTTAAATTTATGTTTTCGCATTTGCTTATGAAATAGCAAGCTCTTGATTATGATTTTTGGTTTTTGTCATTGTTGATTTGGGTACCTTCTTATGTCTGTGATCTCAAGTATTTACTGTTTTCATGTGATGGTTTGTATTCAGGCTTGTCCTTTATGCAAGTGTTAAATATTGGTTTGTGGTAGACCATAGCTGGTCAAGTCTCTAGTTAGAGTACCGTCAATCAGTGCACCTCGTATAAAGTCTAGTTGACCAAGTGGGTATCCCTACCGTATTGAATTTTGTTTGCTTGACCTTGTGTATTCCTTTGTTTAGGAGTTCATTTGAGTATAGTCTAGTGTCATTTGAGAAAATGTCTTTCAATTGGGGGTCATGCCCAAAGTGGTTGTTGGGTAACCTATCGGAAGTGTGTCTAAATAAGTGATAATATAATAGCCTATTAGAGAGTTAGTTAATGAAACACCAAGATAATTGTGCCTCATGCATGGGATGGGTGCTAGCACAGACTCGACATGCAGTGAGAAGGCCTGAAATGGCAACCCATCAACCTTGTCTTCATGAAAGGTTATGTTGGGTCCACATAAGGCTTGGATGGGTCGGAGGTTCAGAATAGGTTGCCAAGGTAACCTAGTGGATGGGGCTGAAACCTACGAAGACCTGCCATGGTAACCATACCAGGTTATGTGATGACCCTTAGCCCTTATTTTTGCTAGTGTGTTGATTGTTGTCTTGATAGGAGCATTAGTGTGGAGTCATCCTGATGTTTATTGCCCTCGTGAGAACCTGATATCATGTTAGACCTTGGGTTGCGAAGGTTTAGTTTCGCAGATGCTCCAGTTGATCTGTTATAATTGCTTCTTACTATGTTCAGTTGGATCCGTTCCTATTCAGGGATCATTAATGTATTTATTTGACCAAGGTGGTCATATTTATTATTGGTTATGTTCGCCTTGATGAGAGGATTGTAAATGATGTGTACCTTATGTATTCTTCACTATTATTTAATTATCAGAGGGGTCTTGTAGTTGAGCTAACCCAGAGATCTAGCCCACTAGGGGTGAACTCCGAGATCATTTCGATGTTATGTGGTGTTTTTACATTCTTATGTTTCCTTTTAATTTAGCATGTATGGATGCATTATGTTAAAATGTATAATGGGGATTAGATGAAGTAAATTTTAAATGCATGTATGTAGTCATCTTATTAAATGCAGTAATTAGGATCATAAAAGAATGTAGATTTGATTAATGGAATATATTCAATTATTGATAGCTTAATTAAGTATGCATGGAAAGTATTCATTAGTTTATGATGAAGTTAAAGTACGTTATGAAACTAGATGCATGGCATATGTTAAATGTAAGATTGAACGTAATGAATGGATAAATTTTATTGGATGAACTCGTCATGTTATCTAAATTTTAACTCTAATGGATGAACCTCATTGTGTTATATATTTTTTTACTCTAATGGATGAACTTCTTCATGTTATCTATGTTTTAACTTTAATGGGTGAACTTCCTCATGTTAGCTACATTATCAACCATAATGGATGAACCCATCCTATTAGCTATAATTTTAATTTACCGAATGAATTATATCCTTGTTTAAAGTAATTTCATGTAATTAAGTTAATCTTCTTAATTGGATTAATTATCGTGAGTTGAGTTAAATGTTAAGCTAAGTAATCACGTTGGAAAACTCTTTAGGTATTGTTTAGTCTTCCGCTATGTTATCTGATCTCATGATAACTCATTGTATCGTTATGTGGTGTTTAATTTTTTGTTTTTAAAAAAAAATTATTGCACTCTATTCTTGTGTTTTAGCTTAATCCCTTCGGGGTTTCCTTGCGGGGCATTACAGATATCATATTTGCTCATTATTCTACTTAAAAAATAACTATATTATTATTATAATTAATAATATTAATTATGATATTGTAATCATTATTAAATTATTATTAAGATATTACTATTGTTTTATGTTTCTATTAAACCCTTCACCAAAGCAAAAAAATATATTAAGGTTAATTATTATTATTACCCGTTCATGGGTTTCCAAGGGTTCATCCTTTGTGTAAGGGCCACAAACAAAAGGAGGAAGTTTGGTCAAAGCTGAAGCAAGGTTGGGTTAAGCTTAACTTTAATGGGTCCTCTAGTGTCAATCCAGGTATTTTGGGGGCAAGGTGTGTGGCTCACGATGAAGGAGGGAAGATTCTTTATAAAGGTGCAATGAGGCTGCAAGATGGAACAAATAACGATGCAGAGGTGCAAGCTGCTCTTTTAGCAACTGAATTGGCAGCCAATATGAAAGTTTGGAAAATTCATTTGGAAGGGGATTCTCAAGTTGTGGTAAATGCAATCATGAAAGATGTAACTCTATGTTGGAAATTAAATAAGTATATCAGTTTAATCTGCTCAAAATTAAACACCTTACAGGATTTTTGCATATCCCATGTTAGGAGAAGTGGGAATTTCATTGCTGATGGGTTATCAAATGTGGCATGTGACTTGGCTAAGGGAGAAGTGAGGTGGTGGGATGGTAATGATGTCATCATATAATGGAGCATTTAAGGTGGCCTGCAAGTACAGAACCATTGTTAATTTAGAAGTGTGTGAAATGCCTTATTCTCAGACCTTGTGCCTCGGCTGGCATGATCAACATTGGCAATTAATGTTGATTTCTTCTGCAATGGTGGTGGGAGTTGGGAGAGTTGTATTTATTGCAAGAATGAGAATGTACGCTCATTCATTGTGTTTAATGAGATTTTTTTGGTGCTGGAGAAAGCGGTTTCATAACAAAGACAAATGGTTTTGTGGTGGTAGTTTGAAATGGAAGCCAACTTCACACTCAAAACTACTAAACGTATGCCTGCCTTCTGGGGTCTGGTTCCAGAAAAATGATTGCTAAATATATTTTTGGCAAAGGACCATCTTTTCCTAAAGGTTGTTCAATTGGTTTTAGGTGAGGAGGTGGCGGTTATTGGACATAGGTACAGAACAAGGGTAGATATCTACTCTTTAATCAGGGTGTGGGGGCTTGAGTTTGGTTATTCCCGTGTAGAGGTTAGATGAGTGATGATGGAAATAGTGTTAAAGGAGTACCTGATCAACATGGAGTCTCTCTTAGAGTGAGCGGTCTCGAGATGGGGATTTGATGTTTCAGAAGGCATTATGAAGGAGCATGCAGAACTAAGAGGCAGACATATGCGGATTCCCTTTTTGAGACGCCAAGAGGAAGTGAAAGCCAGATTTCAGGAGGATGTGAGGAGGGGGTGGGAAGGTCTAAAATGTATGTACAAATCATGGAATTGGAAGAGACCATCAGACAAGAATGTGCGGAAGCAGGGGAGATGGAGGTGGGTCAAAGGAGGAGGTCGATAACTAGATGATTATCTGCAGAATTGGCCAAGCAAAATTTATCACTGACAATTAGACTAAATGAAGGTGGTGATAGGGCCAATGGTGAAATGAGTGTCATAGGTGCAGGAGCTTCGAAGCAAGGGTGAAGAAGTTGATATTGCGGGCCAGAGTACTGCTAGGTGCCTATTTTCCTGTTTAGTTAAAAAAAAAAAATTTAAACTTAATCTTTTTGTTTTCATTAGAACTATTGGAATAGTATTTGCCAGAATTTTGAATGGCAAGGTGTAATATGTGAATTTCTATACTTGTGGTACTAGGGTGTGGGTTTAGTGGTTGAGCGGGATATTGTTTCTAACATTTATATTTTTTGAGGGGTGGTTTGGAAGAACTTGGTGGGTGGTTTTGGGGAAGTGGTTTTGATATCATGTTTGAAGATGTATTGTTTTAAGTTTTAATTAATACAAATATAAATATTACCAATAAAAAAATAATAATATTATTATTTGATGGATAATAGGTCGTAGCCAATAATTTTATTAGTTAATTTAAAGACGTTTACAACTCGGTTCAGTGTGGGCACTAGTAGGAAAGAACCGAGTCAAGAAAACCTCTGGTCTTGCCCAAAACTTTTTTGAAAGTTCGATTTAGTACTATTTTACAATATACTGATACAATAACGGGAGTGATAATGACATCACCATATCTTCATAATGCAATTGCAGGAAGAACATGTTGGTTATGTAAGAGTATACTAATTACATACTACAGAGTGTTAACTTTACATCCCCTACATTGTGTAAGGATCTTTACATATTTCTCATCTATTATATGCAATGAAGATGGACTCGGGGTCTTGTTCTAGGTATTAATTTTTGAAAGATCTGGCCACCAAACTCTTCTTCTTTCAATGACGCAAATTCACCCAAGGCTCTCTTGAGAGTCCTACTTACTGAGTGATCATGAAAAACCTGTAGAAACAACTGCCATACCTTGCCACACTTACCAGTAGAGTTAGTTCATAATCTAAAGATATCTGAAGATAAATGTTACCTTTGCTTTGCAAGAAAACCATGGAGTTCATGTGTTAAACCTATCCATGTCATAGTACTAGTCTAGATAAAGTATTTGAAAGATATTATCTCAACAGGTAGCTTATATCATAAGTGGGATTAAAATTATGAGTATGCATATATTGACCCCCATACATTTTTATAAATATGTCGAACCAGCAAGCTACTAATGAATAAAACAAATGATCCATGCATCACTTTCACGTTGAATCCACATCATACTTTCTGATTGTGATAGTACCACATCGAATAAGAGATCATTTTACTAAAACCAGATGATCAGCTTTCTGACTAAAATAGTTATAAGAGATAAGATCAAATCATGGCTAAACATATCTATGTCTATCTTGCTTATTTATGCTTGTGAATGATAAGATAGCTTAAAGAGATCATAGAAACATTAAAATTGGACCCATATAATACTGAAACATTCCATAGTATCCATAACGACACAAAGAAGGGGAGGATTAATGTTCAAAAGATCAAAACCAAACACAACATAATAAAGCAGATATTAAGACAAGTCAGAATAAGTATATATATATATATATATATATATATATATATATATATATATATATATATATATATATATATATATATATATATATATATATTCACCTGAGCATAAGAAAAAGCCAAAGATAATAAAAACCAATGTATAATCCTACCAGGATCAGCTATATTGCTAATATTAGTTAGAATAACTAGTTTTATGAGGTATGTGTTTGCGTCTTCCCTTGATGATGCAAGCTGCTAGCCCCTATACCCCTGTATGAATGTTTATCTATATTGCTCTCAAGACCTCAACCAATTATCTAGTTTTTCTATGTCTGCCATATTCTCCCATTTTTCCTGATTTTACCAAGGATTTGAGATTCTCACCATACTCCCTCATTACACTATGGTGTTCCCATCTGCACCCTTATCCGCTAGTCCATCTACTCGGGAGTTGTCCTCTCTATGTATGTGGTTGAATGTTATCTTCTTGAATGATTGAGTTAAGTATAGAGCTCTTGTGAGTATTTCATTAAGCCTCCAATTTGACATAGATCATTTTCTTAATGAATTGATCATAATTGCAGAATCTCCTTCAATGGCCAGTTTCTCCACCCTCGTGTCCTTACATATTAGAAGCCCATCCATAAGGGCAATCAGCTCGGCCATGCTATTAGTCTCAATACCAATTGGTTTTTCATACCTTGCCACCTCTGTCCCTTCTGAATTATGAAGACAACATCCTAAGCCTGCTTGACCTGTATTACCACATGATGCACCATCGAAGTTGAGCTTGAACCACCCCCTCTTAGGAGGTTTCCATACACATTCTTCTCTTTTTCATTTATTTTCCTCAGCTCCAGGCCCTACATAAGGAGGAATCTTTAACCCAATTCATCTGCCCCTCATCTTCTCATCCCAGTAAGTCATCTTGGCCACCATTTTTTGTTGATTCATAGTCCTACAATTCACAATTTCAATGAAGTCATGCACTCCATACACAAGGAGAAAATCAAAGGTATGATCATAAAGTTAGATGTTGCAAAAGCATATGATAAGGTGGTTTGGCAATTTTTTATTAAGGTACTAAAATACTACGACTTTCCAAAAGACTGGATAGACTGTATAAGCTTTTGCATTTCCATAGTTAATTTTTCTTTACTAGTAAATGGAGCGATATGTGGTTTCTTCAAAGTTACCAATGGGTTGAGACAAGGGGATCCCCTATCCCCTTCCCTCTTTGTTCTCATGGAAGAGGTACTTGGGAAACTAATTAAATCAAAGCAAGTGGCTAGGCAATGGAATGGTATTCGAGTCCACAAAATGCTTGAGCCCATTACCCATTCACAATTCGCAGATGATACTGTAGACACCTAAAATTGTCTTGTCTAATTAAATAAATATCTTTATTTATTTAATTATTCTAGCCTAATTCTTATATTAATTAAATAAATATTTATTTAATTAATTCATTCATTTATCCTCTTCTAGCCTTATTTCTCATTTAAATAAATACTTTTATTTATTTAAATTATCCTTTTTTAAGTTAAATAAATATTTTATTTATTTAATTAATCCCACTTCCTCTATTAATTAAATAAATCTTTATTTATTTAATTAATTCATTAACCTTTTCCACCCATGACACGTCATTCATCTCTTAATTCATACACTACCTACCCTCTCGTTATTTTCTTATTTTCTCTACCTACCCTCTAATCATAGCCGACCATTTATCTTTTACACCTCTCAATCTTATCCCTTCATTTCTTATAGTGTCTTCTATATAAGGAGATGCTTCCTTCATTATCAACCCCTGGACATATACATTTTAATCAAGCATCCTAGCATTCGAACTTTAATATGCGATCCTACTTGCAACCACATTTCCATTCTTTGTTGAGCCCTTGTGCACACATAAAATCTGAGAGCAAATATATCAAAGCAAGATCAATGGAGATAGGAAGAATGGAGATCCAAACCCTATTGGACATGTGATGGTATAATCTTTGTGTTTTCATTTGATTTGAATTGCCTTAGGTAATCTTCATATGTTATGGTGGATCTTTGTTGTTGTTAGGCTAGGGTTTTGTGGTTGAATTCATTTAGTCTTTCAATATTGTTTTATCCATTTTCACCATATACATTTTGGCACGCCCGGTAGGACTCTTGTCCCTTTTGCATTTAACATCTTTTGTTGCAGATTTTGTGTTTTTGAAGTTGCAGATCTTACATTTCCGACAACATTTTGATATTTTCGCGTTTACGTACTTTCGGATCACGTTTTTTATTTTCTGTCGCTTCTGTGACATCCAGAATCGCATCTACGCCTTCGACAGTATTTTATTTATTTTATTTTTTTTGCAGATTCCAGGAAGCGTGTATGTGTTCCCTAGTCACGTCTGTGAAGTCTTCAAGCGCGTCTGTGGTCAGGAACGGCGTCTGTGTTCAGGAACCGCGTTTGTGTTAGATCTAACTACGTTTGCGAATTTATATAGCGTTTGTGTTTCTGATAACCACGTCTGTGTGCAATTGTTACATTTTGATTTGGTTTTTTGTCATTTGGATTTCAGATCTAGTTTGTTTTGAGCTAACATCTTCAGATCTAGATAACGAAATTGGTGTAGCTTGTCTTGAAAGCAAAATCATTTTGTTGAAGGCCCCTATTTTCACAAACTCTTTTGGATCTAAAATTTACCTAACTTGCGTACTTGCAGGAAGGGGTGATTATTTGAAACAATCCAAACTACTAATAGATCTTTGTTGTGGGACCTTGGCAAGGGTTTTTGATCTTTATTATGTGCCTTGTTTTCATAGACTAGCAAACACTTCAATTGGTGCACTAAAATTGAACCATTGTCTTTTGTGTCTTGGGAAATAGGCTCTTTTTGTTTAGTCTTTAGAGGGCCTGTCTCCCCGTGTGGTCATCAAGACTACTAGTGAGGAGAGAACGACCCAAGTGGTAGCGAGGAAAAACCACCTCTTCCGAACCAATATAAACAACTATATCCATGGTGAAAACTATGGATAACATGTGTTGATTAGTTCATACCGACACTATGTCTCCCCATAAACCCGTTTGATCAAATTTATTTGATTAGTTGTAGGGCATAACCCCTACCGACTGGGAGCCTTCTGTATTTACAGAGATGAAAGTGTCGCATGTATGGCCACACAAGCAGATGCCCTTACTAGCACCTTTTTGTTTTAGAAGCCAAAATCCTTCTAGTTGTTGGGGCAGGAGGTCAGACCTCTGGAGTGGCCCACACACATACGGTTCTTAGTAGAGATACAAAGTTCGCCATGGGGAGTTTTCATGGGGACTGATGCTTAGTTGCCCCAAGAAGTGAGTGCCGAGGGTGGAGCCAGTGGGGTCAAGCATCTAAGTATCTACTCTGAATAGCGTAGCCTCATGTGGGAATCAACAACTATTGTCCTAGCCAGCCATAAGAATAGTGCTTGACTTATTTTAAACAATCAAACATTCAAGACCAAACATCAAAACATTGTGTCTTTTGTGTCTTCAAGTGTATGCAAAACAATTTTACATCAAACAACACACTTTCTTTTGAGTCATTTTGAGTCGAAACACCTGCAAACATTGAGTCTTCATCAACATTGTGTCCTCTTGTCACGAAAAACACTCAAACATTCCGATTTGGTCACAACAAGTCACTTCATAGATTGAAAAAATTGCACTCCATTTTCAGAAACATGTTTGTGTCATCTAAACGCGTCTGTGAAGGGTAGAAACGTGTCTCTATCTTTTGAACAACATTACACTTACAACATCTCAGAAACGCGTCTGTGTCTGACAGAACCACGTATGTGTCATTTAAGCATGTCTATGAAGTATACAGGCACGTCTGTGTTCAGAATTGAAAAACTTTTACAATCCAGCAAACAAGAACAGTCAGTTTCAGACTTATTGAGCTTCCTAGGCTATCTCTCTAGGTTTTCATCTAGCATTCAACCTGTCTTTGGGTCTCACAAATTCCATCATTGCTTTACACCTTGCATTACATTCACATTTGTCTAAACTTGAGTCAAAAGGTCACTTACTTGTCCTCATCATACTTTGTCAACACATTACATACAACAACATTTTGCTAAGTGGTCCCTCATCAAGGTCTATCACCTTTGGGTCTCATTTGGTCTTACTTAGAGTCAAGGTCAACTTACCTCATCAAGAGAAACTATCATCTCTTTGGAAGCCACACCTACTCTACTACATACATACTTGGTCTTACACTTTGGACATTGCAAGTAAACTTCAGATTCATTTACATTCCATCCAACTCTTGGTCTTCCATACTCTTTCCATTTTCATCTAATCTCACACATCTTGGTCAATACCTAGTTCATGGTTGAAACCCATTCCCAAAAATCTAGGAGAGAAAATAAAGAAGCTCAAGAGTCCGCAAACATGAGTTCCTATGAGTATGACAATGATATATTTTTCAATTCCAATCATACTACATTACCTGACATGGATGCCTACAAAAACATTCCAAATGTTGAGCACATGGACACTACAAACAATAATGATACACACAATGAAAATATGGACAACTTTTCCATACATTCAGCAAAAGTGGAAGACTCCATTATGGATCCCCGTTTCAATTGATTGGTTGAGGAAATAATGAGGAGAGATAGACAATACTTCTTACAAGTGATGGCACAAAGTGGAGCCAAGATCCCTCATGATTTTGACATGTCCCAAATAATGGAAAATCGACCTTTGCAACAACCTCACCTCAACATGGATCAAAGGAGGCCTAATAGTGGAGGTAATAGAGGACCACATATGGTGCCCGAATCACCATCATCTTTGTTTCAAAAACCAGAGGTCCCATACACACATGGTCAAGCATATGATACTCACCTTCGCAGACCATTATGGAAGTCTTATGCAGAAAAATATACTCAATCACATACCAATGCTAAGGACCAACCACCAAAGCAATTGGATATCCAAAGGCATGTTCAAAATTTGGACACAAGGAAACCCCGCGTCAAATTTGGGGGCAACACACTAGAACAAACTCATGACATTCCTATAGGGTATGGTATACAAGGACAAAGCAGATATTCTGCTCCTCATCATGAATCTATACCAAGTGGTCCATATACGCATCATCATTATAGACCTCCTCCATATGAACAAGTGTATGATCAATATCATCCATATATGCAATATGCTCTTCCCCCACTCGGTGCTTCAAGAATGGGATATGGTCCAAGAAGTCGATCTCCACCTAAGAACAATTTGGAACAGCAAATCAAGGATTTACAAAAGAAAATGGAGGACATAAATACATCGAAGCCAACTTACACAATGAGAGACATATGTCCTTATCCATTTGACAAGAGTATTCCAATGCCTCCATTTCCTACACATTTCATGCCACCTAAGTTCGATAAGTTTAGAGGAAAAGGGATCTTAAGGCACACATAAGACAGTTTTTCACAACCTGCATTGAGGTAGCAGCAGAAGAGACATATTTGATGAGATTATTCCCACAGAGCTTAGGCGATCAAGCTATGGAATGGTTCTCCCAACTCCCACCTGGAATTATGTCATGGGGTGACTTAGCAGAGGCGTTTATTCAACATTTCTCATACAACATAGAGACAGACATATCAGTCACTACTTTGTGCAACACCAAACAAAAGGATGGAGAATCTTTTTCATCATTTTTACAAAGATGGAGAAATCTAGCCAGCAGATGCTCTTGTGAAATTCCACAAAAACAAATGGTAGAGATGTTCACCCAAAATGTTAACAAAGACATTGGTTATGACCTAAGGAAAGCTTGTTTGTCCACTTTCAAAGACGTCATTGAAAAAGGCTTAGCAATAGAGAAGGTACTAATTGAACAAGGAGTCATTAAGGTATTCAAAGAAAACAAAGAAGACTATAAAGGAAAAGACAAGCCAAGATTTTGGAATAAAAACAAGAACACGGTCAATGATGGTGTTGTGGATGCCAATACGGTACGGCCCAAAATTGTTTTTTCTGGATCAAGCTCTACAAACAATCAAGTGAATACTCAAACAAATTCCAAGTCATGAAGGAAGTACACTCCATTGGGAGAACCACTAGAATCAGTTTTCAAGAAGCTCGTGGCAAACAAGATAATAACAATTCCAGATTTGCCTCCATATGAGCCAAAGGTTAAACCAAATTGGTGGAATGATGATGAATATTGTGAATTTCATAAGAGCAAGGGTCATAAAATAGGAAATTGTCACCGACTGAAGAACATCATACAAGATCTCATTGATAGAGGTGACATTGAGATTGAAGGACACTCATCCAATCAAGAACATGAGATGTTTAAAGAACCATTCCCAAAGCATGACAAGGGAAAATCTAAAGCCATAGATGACCAAACCAATTATACCAGAGCATCTTATAACTATGATTCAACTGTTAATCACATTTCATTAGACAATTATGTCTCTACCATTATCATCAAGGACAAAATGCCTAAAAATTTTACCCAAAGACCCAAGATTGTCCTAAAAGGCATTGGATCTTCTTCCAAACCTACCTCTGAATGTAATGTTACATCTCGTCGAGGTAAATTCACTTTGCAAGGTGCTCCAGCTAAAAACATCACTTCCTCATCAACCAAGCCTGAGTATGACCTTGTAGAACAATTGGGGAAGACACCTGGGCTTATCTCAATCCTTGAGCTCTTATGCATATCCCCCGCACATAAAGCCATTCTTGACAAAATCTTGAGAGACAATTCTATCCCTACTGATCTGAACATGGACCAATTTCATGCCATGGTGGGATACCTTTTTGTTCCACACTCCCTTACATTCATAGAAGCTGATGACGCCTCCATAAGCCAACCACATAACGCACCTTTGCACATTGAAGCCTTCCTACACAAACATCGAATAAAACAAGCCTTGATAGATGGAGGAGCTGGTCTTAACATATGTACTTTGAACACAATAAAACAATTGGGATATTCAGACAAAGTTGTGAATACTACAAATAAAATTACCATCAAGGCATATGATGATGAAGAGCATTCATCCAAAGGCACAGTCACCTTGCCTCTTAGAGTTGGGCCAATTATGAAGGATGTGGTTTGTCAAGTCCTTGATCTAGATCTCACATATAACATACTCTTGGGACGCCCATGGATTCATGAGATGAGCATAGTCCCATCCACATATCATTGATGTATCAAGTTTCCACACAATGGAGTTCAAGTGACCATCAAAGTTGATCCAAATCCGTTCATATATTGCAACAATCTACAACCTAGATCAAAAATAACAATCCTAGTCAATCGAGAAGTTGTTCCTTCATTGGCATATGTGGATCCAGAATCCTTGAAAGCTTCTACATCCAAACAAGCAGAGCTAAAAGAAAATTTCAAGATTAAAGACATGGGATGTGGTGAGTATATCTTTCATGTTGATCAACTCCCACTATCTCCTAAGGTATTCAGTCGACAGGAATAGTCTACAAACAATTTGCAATGCCAAGGAATTGGGTATGAAGCACCTAGTGTTGTGTCTACCAAGTCTGAATGCAAATCTCCTCTAGTGGTGCAAGCATCTCTTTATATCAATAGTCCTAAGAGTGGTTCCAACGAAGAATCTATTGAGCATATCGTCAACCTTCTTGAGAACTCACATAGCCTTACCATTTCATCTGCTTATTCCATTTCCACTTTGCTCCTAGACTTGGATCAACAAGAATCACAAAAGCCCTTACTAATTGGGGATCAAGAATCAAGCTTTGAAAAGAAAAATCTAAAAGTCAAAAATAAAGAGAAGTCCTTTAGTCCAAATCAAAATCAAAAGCTATTGGACTTGGCAAAAATCAAATTCAAGGATAAAAATCCTATGAAGAAAAAAGAGAAAGAGTTGATCTCCCCTAATATCAAAATAACTAGGGGCAAAAGTTCTAAAATTTTAAGTCAAAAAACATACTTGTTGATCCTAAGTCTCCATCATGTCATCCTACTTTCACTCCTTTTCACAATCATAGGCCTTCATCACTCATCCACTTGTTCCACACATTCTTTCCCTTCTGGCGATACATCATGGACCTTTAATGGAGCTTCCTTGAGGGACTTTGTCATCAGGGATGCCCAAACTTCTTTAGGTGACATGCATACGGGCCTGTGGAATTCTATCTCATTTCCTTTATCAAGGAAAACAGTCACTCGAGCTACACATCATTCGCTCAAGGAACAATGCAGTTACGATCACAAGGTAAAGCCTTGCACATTTGAGGTGGGTGACTTAATTCTCAGAGAAAATCCTAAAAATCAGCAAGACAGAGAGAAGAAGGGCAAATTCGAACCAAATTGGCTTGGTCCTTACATCATCACAGCAGCATATGGATCCGGTGCATATCAGCTCGCAACAACAAAGGGTGAACTTTTGGAGGATCCTATGAACAACATGCACCTTCACAGGTTTTACACATAGCTCTTCTGAGTATCCTAATTCAAAAATACAAAAAAAAAATTAAAAAATTAAAAAATACAAAAAAATACAAAAATTCAAAAATACAAAAATACAAAAAAAAACTGAAAAAATAAAAAAAGTAAAGAAAAACATTTTCGTCCAATGGTGAAAACCACTTTGGTGGTGCTCTGGGCAAGTACCATGGTGAAAACCGGGTCACCGGCTCCATGAGTAGAGACATTGCTCTTCCCTCCTTCAAGATCCCATTTCATCCTTCACTTTGCACACACTCACAACCTATCCATCCACAATAAACCTTACCCATTCTCATCATGGCTTGTTATTGATCTACCTAAGATTGGTTAGCCATTCCTAATAATCCCTTCTTTTCACCCTTTCCATCCATAATAAATCAGCTCTTATCTGTGGCTAAGGCAAATCCTATGTCTAGTAATGGGTGTGGAACTAAGAACATCGCCTGTTTCAAGGGGTACAGTTTATTCCAACTTTCTTCAGTCTATCCGCACACAATCCGCAATAAAGCAACATTTGTATCACACATTCGTAATAAATTTTCATCTTCTCCGCAATAAAGTATCAGTTTCACGGATTCAGTCAGTTTCAGATGAGACCCAGTAGCAACAATGGGCTTCAACAAATCAAATCTTTCAACAGACTCAAACAACATTATGGTTCAGTGCTATCTATATGTTTGTGAAAGTAAACATTGTGACCACAATCAAATAGACTTATACAAGTGACAAGAGACACTAAACTTGAGGACTACAGTGGATGTTGGTGTCGAGTCTTAGTTTTCTTTTGATTTTATCTTTCTGGTGACATGTCTTTTAGCTTTTCTGGGATGTCTTTGACTAGAGATTCTATCTCCAGGATGTCTTTGACTAGAAAGGCGAGGATGGGGTATAGTCACCTATTTTTCTTTTGTTGTCTATGGATTGTCTCTTAGTAATGCTATGACTTGTCCAAGGATATGAGGACACTGTGAGTCTAGTATGAACTGGGGCATTCCTTGTTTGTGACTGTCTTATCTCCATGCAAACAGGTACAATGACTTTCTGGGTCGAACATATGCCTCGATTGTCATAACCTACTTGCCATAATAAAGCTCAATGATGATAACGCACAAGAAGCTCTTTCACTTTCATATCTTCTATCTTCCATCCCCCTTTCTTGATTGACTTTCATCATCCTTCCTGAATCTGTGTAGCCTTCTATCACATGACTGAGTATAATGACACGCTAAATTTTTTTGCATCTCATGTAGTTGTACCTGCATTATCACATATTAAGCATTTCATACATACATATAGATATCAAAATTGCATCACATCCTACCCACAACACATGTTAGCACATTTTACACTCTCATCATGTAAATAGTTTATGCATTATCATATTCATCTGCATTTCATACATTCACATTTGCATTTGCATAACATTTAAAAACATAAAAGAACAAAAATATTGCATTTTCATCATGTACATATTTGCATCCATATCATAAGCATCACATAGAAACATCTCATCACATAGGTACACATGCATATAGTTGCCGCAAGGATGAATCATCTCATATATATATATCAAAATCATAAGTGTCATGATATAATTATGTCAAAATACATATGGCTACAACCAACCCTCATGTCACCCTGTCCGGACAGAGGAACCCACTAATCACTCCTACCAATACTGCTAGTAGTGCCAATCCATTTTGTGTCATCATGTCCCATGCCACATGTCCAGCCCTCATCTCCAGTCCTAGATCCTAAAACACTTGTCTCGGTGCATCCCTGTCTCATCTCGATCATAAGGAACTAACTCCCCATTGATCAGTATCCTCAGAATCCTGTAAACATCCTCTAAGGTGACTATCATCTCACCCATCGACAAATGAAAACTGCAAGTCTCTGAGTGCCATCTCTCAGCCAACGCAATCAACAACCCCATGATCGCCCAAAACTTGGGCACATACAGAATATGTTGTAGGCCCATGGCCTCAACTGCTGCTCTATCCTCGAGTGTCAGCTCTGCTCGTAAACTCTGAGTTGATGGGAATCTCTCCCATGACTCTAGCATAGGTAGGTACTCCTACGATCAAGCAAATCAACTGTATCAATCATAGTGGCATTCCCTATTCATCATAAAATGCTGTTTTTTATCCTAGTTCTTATGATATTCTATCCTAGTGACATTCACTGTTCATCACAAAGTGTTGTTGTTTATCCTAGTTGTACTCCCTGTTCATCACAAAGTACTACGTGTTTTTGCACTCCCTGTTCATCACAAAGTGTTGCTCATATTTGCACTCCCTGTTCATCACAAAGTGTTGCTCATATTAGTACTCCCTGTTCATCACAAAGTACTATGTCTTGGTGCTCACTGTTCATCACAAAGTGCCTCAATCTATCCTATCCTAAGGCCTCTACTTGAGTGTATCCTCTTGAGTAGTTTCCTAATTGGCAACATATGTTCTATCACAGAATTGTCAATCCTGGCCCTATCTGCTATCATAGTCTTCCCTAGAGGACCTACTTGAGTGTATCCTCTTAGCAGCTTATCCAATCAATAGCGTGTGTTCATCACAGAACTGTTGATTTTCCCTAGAAGACATAAATGCACATTTTTGACACAAACGCGCCTTTATGACATAAACGTGCTTACATATTGCACAAACGCGCCTGCTCTACACAGTCGTGCCTATGCTCTGCACACACGTGCCTACTCTGCATAGACGTGCCCACATAGCACAAACACGCCTACACAAGCAAACGCGCTCACATTTGACATAGACGCCTTTTCAATCGTAGACGCGCCTGGCACAAACACAGACGCGCTTAGCTGACCTAGACGCACCTGACACCAGCATAAACATGCCTCGACATTTTTTGACTTTTTTGACATATTCTAAAATGCATTAAATGCACTACCTAACATGCATTAATGACACCATTTATTGTGACAACATACAAAGGAGGTTTTGTGGTACTTACCGGCTCTCCTGCATCTGCTGGCCTCTGATATCGGCGAACACGATCGAATCTGTGAACCAATGCCATCGCTGCTGACTGCTGCTACTCTATTCTCTCTCTGCACTCTGATCTCTTGGATGTGTGGATGACAATGAGGATGTATTCCCCTCGTGGTCTATCTTATAGACTGCCCTAGCCTTAGCCCTAGCCCTCGTCTCCTGAGTCAGTCTTCTTTATCCTGTGACTCTGTCACTTTATCATATCCAGTCAATCCATTCTAGCCTTTCTTTCTTATCGAGAGATTGTCTGCGATCTTTCCAGACATTTTCATCCAATCTCTCGAGGGGGTATATCATTCCCATCTTGGGACAACTCTGTATTAGTTCATAATATCTTCTTTGAAACAATGCGACAAGTTGCATTGTCTCAAAGAGGGGCAAAATGTAGACACCTAAAATTGTCTTGTCTAATTAAATAAATATCTTTATTTATTTAATTATTTTAGCCTAATTCTTCTATTAATTAAATAAATATTTAATTCATTCATTCATTCATTTATCCTCTTCTAGCCTTATTTCTCATTTAAATAAATACTTTTATTTATTTAAATTATCCTTTTCTAAATTAAATAAATATTTTATTTATTTAATTAATCCCACTTCCTCTATTAATTAAATAAATCTTTATTTATATAATTAATTCATTAACCTTTTCCACCCATGACACATGTCATTCATCTCTTAATTCATACACTACCTACCCTCTCATTATTTTCTTATTTTCTCTACCTACCCTCTAATCATAGCTGACCATTTATCTTTTACATCTCTCAATCGTATCCCTTCATTCTTATAGTGTCTTCTATATAAGGAGACGCTTCCTTCATTATCAACCCCTGGACATATACATTTTAATCAAGCATCCTAGCATTCGAACTTTCATATGTGATCCTACTTGCAACCACATTTCCATTCTTTGTTGAGCTCTTGTGCACACATAAAATCTGAGAGAAAATATATCAAAGCAAGATCAATGGAGATAGGAAGAATGGAGATCCAAACTCTATTGGACATGTGATGGTATAATCTTTGTGATTTCATTTGATTTGCATTGTCTTAGGTAATCTTCATATGTTATGGTGGATCTTTGCTGTTGTTAGGCTAGGGTTTTGTGGTTGAATTCATTTAGTCTTTCAATATTGTTTTATCCATTTTCACCATATACAGATACAATTTTGTTTGGAGTAGCTTCATTGATGGAAGCCAAAGGAATTCTCAAAGTTTTAGATGAATACTCTTTGTTGTCGGGCCAAGAAATGAATAAAGAAAAATCGCAAGTACTCTTTTTCAATACAGGCAAAATTTCTCAAAATCGCATTGCTCATCTCCTTGGTTACAACTTTGTTGATCTCCCCCTTAAATATCTTGGGATCAAAATTAATATGGGTAACAGATAAACTCAAATATGGGAAGATATTCTAAACTCATGCAAGGAAAAGTCAGAGCAATGGAAGAATAGATGGCTTTCATAGACTATTCGACTATTAATGATAAAATCTGTGTTATCGGCGGTTCCAATCTATAGCATGCAATGCTTTCAAATGTCTAATCTAGTTGGTGCAAAATTAGATGGTCTTCTAAAAAAATTTGTTTGGGACGGGGCTAAAGACCAAAGGAAGATTCCTCTGATAAACTGGGACACCATGTGCATGTTGAAAGAGGATGGGGGAGCGAGGCTGAGAAAAATGAATGCTCAAAACTTGGCCCTTGGTGCGAAACTGTCTAGGAAAATGTATAAAAGCCCCAATAAACTTTGGTGTAGAATTTTCCAGAAAAAATATCTCGACTCCAATGAACCTAATCGAATCTTCACAATTGCAAATACTGAAAAGGGGTCTTCCACCTGGAATTTCCTTTGGAAAAGCAGGCATATCATCACAAACCATATTTCTTGGAAAGTAGGTAACGGGCGTAAGGCAAAATTCTGGAGGGACTCATGGGATGGGGAACTGCCTTTGATAGAAGTTTTTGAAGACAAATATTGGATTAACACAATTGAATCCACAATAGGTGTGCAAGTTGTTAATTACTTTGAGGATGAGGATCGTCACGGAAAGAAGGTTTGGAAACAGATAACAATTGGCAACCTGGAGTTATGTAAAATGTTTGAAGGTATTCTACGAAACAGAACGATTTTAGCCTCAGAAGCAGAAGATAGTATATTCTAGTGTGCATCTAAGTCTGGTGAGTACAATGTTAAGTTGGGCTACAAAGTTCAAAGGCATAGAGTCATCAATCCGTATTGGCCAAGCAAGTTGTGTTGGAATAACAAGGTAATGCCTAAAACAGGGGCATTTTTATGGATTGCTCTGAATAAGAGAATCCTCACAGGTGACAGGCTTAAGTCCATAGGTATTCATGGGCCAAGTTGGTGTGTGTTATACAAAGCCAGGGAAGAATCAGTGGATCATTTACTCTTCAATTGTACTTTCGCTCGAAGGTGTTGGGATTGGTTCCCGAGTATGGTTAATATGTGCACAATTAGAAATAAATCCCTAAAATAATTCCTTGTCTCTCAGCCTATTTCTAATAAGTCAAAGTGGGGTGCTCTATGGTTGATTGGACCTGCTATGGTTGTATGGCACATTTGGAAAGAAAGAAAAAAACAAATATTCAAACAAATATCTAGACCAATTGAATTAGTCATTGATAACCTGAAGACAGTTGTAGAAGAAATTATTTGTGGCAAGTCATGGAATGTTGGGAAATTCAGATTCAATGATTGGGACTTGGAAATGGAAAAGAATCGATCCTTCAAAAATACCATATACCATTATCCCAAAAAGAAAATAAACATAAAATAAGTCAGGTGGGAAAAACCCCATAGTAGCTGGGTAAAATTAAACTTTGATGGGGCCTGCAGAGGCAACCCTGAGAAAGTTGGTTTTGGTGCAGTCATTCGGGATGATAAAGGGAATATTTTGTTTGGTACCTATGGACATATTGGTTGTGCTACAAACAATGAAGCAGAGATAAGGGCTCTAGAGGTGGGTCTACAGTTATGCAAACTAAAAGGTTTATCTAATGTGTAGATAGAGGGAGATTCTCAAATAATTATAAATGGTGTTACTAAATCCAAGTTACCGAATTGGAAATTAGCTAAATGGCTTCCTCTCATATACACTCTACTCCAAGCAATTAGTCCATATAAAATATCTCACATCCACCGAGAAGGTAATCGATTGGCAAATCTTTTTGCTAATCTTGGTGTCAACTTGGACATGGCAGAAGTGACAGTTGATTCAACATCGATAAGTAAGGAGATTACGGATCTGAGCAGAAAGGACTTATTGGAAAAAAATCATGATGGGGTTGGATGATGTCCTTGTAGATAGGCCTGCAAATTTGGGATAGGTGGCAGTGGATTTGCACAATTTCGGCAGGTTGTTTACTCATACTCGCATTGACGACGCTCTAAGCGACATGTGATAGGGAAGAGTGATTGAAGGACATATTTTTTTGAAGAATGAGTGATCTTGGTAGATTTGGCATGTGTTGCTTCAAATGGAAACATCTAGATTTCTGAGTACCTATTAATTGGCTTTCTTCATGTCTCGGCCTCATTGTATGAAAAAGATTGCTAGTTGTGGCACAAAGCTTCTGGTTGTGCTCGTGTTTGATTTCGGTTTCGCCCATGGCACACTTCAGCAACATTGGATGCATGAACTACGAGGAGACATTGGATGCTCAACTCCACAGCTTTTTTATCTTAGAGGAGCATGCCTACGATGCTATTAAGGGTCTTGTTGGGATCACCCTCAATTTTGACTGTCATTGGTGTGATTCCACAGTATATGAAGTTGTGCTTATGCCTCTTGTGGATGTCATTGAGTCTAGGGAGAGAGTCGTGGAGTTGTTGTGCAGTTTGTCAAACCCGTCAATGGGAATAGCATTGCCAACTCCATTTTAAGCTCACCAGAGAATGAATGGATGAGCATATTGAGTCTGAAAATGAAGGGAGTGTCGATTTGGACAACAGTGAAAGGAACAGGGTCAAATGCAAGCATTTAGAGAAGGAAGAGTTAAGAGAGATGATGAGAACATTCGACGAGAACGCTTGGGAAGTATTCAGGTGTGTAGTGCAGAATGGGAATCTGGCTCCATTTTGCAAGTTAACAAACTCAGAGGTATGGTGGTTTTTGGTGAGGGCTACTGAAACTGTGATTAATGTCAGAGAATTTGCTGGGGTCATCATGCAGACCTTTAATGGTGGCACATGATTTGTATTTGGTCTGAGTCCAGTTCTGCCTTCTAGTGTGCATGTTTAGGCTTGGGTTTATGTATTCAAGGTGGTGGATGGGTAGTGGTGTTTCCTTTGTTTTTACTATCAGGCTTTGATGGTAAACTTTTGTAATATTTATATATTAATATAGGGCACTATCCCCCAAAAAAATAGTACTTACCATTAAATATAAATATGTATATATATATTAACAAAAAAAATGGGGGAGGAAGCCTGCGACAAGCAAAGTGGTTTACAGGAGGACGCCTTCGACAAGCAGAGCACTGTTGCGAAGGTTGCGAGCCCAAGAAGACCTATCAAATGGCGTACCCTGGAGGTAGATTGGGATGACTATGGCATCAAACAGACTGGGTCAGAGGAAAGTGATGGCAACATCGACTGGGAGATGAACCGTCGCACAGAAGCAGGAAGGGGCTCTGCAGATGGCATTATGGAAATTGATCTATCTGACTGTATTGAGAATGAGAAGGAGATTTTTGACCAACATGCCATCATAGAAAACTTTTAGGGCCTAAACTGCCAAGAAAAGACATTCATGCATGGGTATTGGAAAATTGGGGGAGTCACATTAGGGTTAAATTTCTTTTGAAGGGTTTCTTTGTGGTGGTTTTTCCCTTCAAAGAAGATAGAGAACACACCATTACACTCAGAAATTGGTTCCGAAAAGAACATCCCATGTACATTCAGTTGTGGAATCCAAATTTTGACCCTACTGCGATGGCAACATATGACAAACCAATGTGGATTCGCTTATATAACTTGTCGATTGAATATTGGAGTGAGGTCTGCCTAGAGATGATTGGAAGGTCCCTTGGCACGCTGTTAGAAATTGATGAAGAAATTATGGAAGGAGACCTTTACACATATGTCAAACTCAAAGTTGCAGCCATAAGAACAATTCCTTCTTCAGTTATGCTCCTCACCACAGACAGGAATTGGAAGCAACAAATTGAAATTGAAAAGGAAATAGAGGTTTGTTTCTGGTGTGGAAGCAAATTCCACAACACTGCCAATTGCAGAATATTTGTAAAAAAAGCTTTTAAGCGCCCCAGGAAAAAGATAGAGCAAGTTTGGAGGGCTAAAGAGAAAACACAAGTACAGGAAATCCTTTTTTCTGGAAGGTCCTAAAACCAGTAATTGCAAGGAGAAACAGACTGACTGTTCGAATACTCCCACCGAAAACACTCCATTAGGCAATGAACAAATCCCGAACAATGACATTGTGGTGTACCCAATTGAGGAACCAGTGGTGGAGGAAGATTTGCAGATCTCAGAATTGGACACTGCTGAATAGGGGAGTGATGATGATGACCTAAACATCGTGGAACCAAGGCACATCAGCCAATTTGTGAATATCATACTCGGAAGAGAAAAAGAGACAAGAGGAAGGAAGAGTCACAAAACAGTTAGGGAGCAGAGGGAAAAAGAAAAAGGCATTGTTAGCATGATGAAATTCTTGAACTCGGACAAGGGAGGCAAGGCCTCCCTTGGGGGAAGATGAGGATGACCTCATGGAATGTCAGAGGCCTCTCGGCCCCTGACAAAAAATGCCTGGTCAAGAGAACCATGGCCAGGTTAGATTCAGACGTTTATATACTACATGAGACTAAACTGAATAGGGATAAGGCATGCGAATTCATCAAATACTGCTATAAGTGGGAAGGTTTATTTCAGGATGCCAAGGGTTTGGCTGGGGGCTTGGGAATCTTGTGGAATGCTACCAAAGTGGAGGTACATCCCATTGCTTCTTGTGATCACTGGATGGCGTGCATTATTACCTGTAAATAGTCCAAAATATCATTTCCATTATTTAATATATACGGCCCTTGTAAAACAGAGGAAAAGTTAAGAGTCTAGAATGGGGTCTATAATCAAACAAGCCAAATGAATGGTGATAAGGTCATTGTTGCTGGGGACTTCAATGCCATTTTAAACATTGATGAAAAGATGGGTGGCCTCCAGAAGCCCACCAAAGTGATGGAAGATTTTCGGGATTTAATAGCGAATTATAAATTGGTGGATATCCATCCAAATAATGGTAGATTCACTTGGACAAACAAAAGAGTGAATTTTGCCAATATATCAGAAAGGTTAGATCGCTTCTTGGTTGGGGAGTGGTGGATTAATGGATACTACTCTTTAGAAACTGAGATTGTGCCTCAAGTTGGATCGGATCATCTACCTATATCCCTATCCATTGCACAAGAGGTGCGTAGTCAGAAGAATTACTTTAAGTTCCAAAGCATGTGGTGGAGAGATGAAGCATTCCTGGACAACCTGAAGATTTGGTGGCTGGAAGGTAACATATACTCTGGCTCCTCTAGTTTTAAATTCATCAAGAGATTACAACACTTAAAAAATCGGATAAAGGATTCGAATAAGAACACATTTAAAAACATCTTTGTGGAGAAAGGTAGAATTGAGGAAAAATTGGAAGAAATTGGCAGAAATGTAATGCAATTTGGCATGACAAATAAGGAGTATGAAATGGGAAAGGGCTTAAAAATGCAATATATGGAAATTCTAAAGAGGGAGGAACTTTATTGGAAGGAAAAATCTAGGGAGCTATGGATTTTTGAGGGGGGTCTCAATACAAAATTCTTCCATGCATCATCAAAAGCAAGAAGGATTAATAATAGAATTTGCTCGATCAAGGATAAGAATGGGATACAAAAAATAGTGGATACGGACATGGAATGAATTGCCCTTGAATACTTTGAAGACATGTTGGGAAACTTTGAGGAAGGAAACACGGGCACACAAACAATCATAGAAGAAGTCATTGAACCCTTGATTTCCAGCTCTAACAACGACATGCTCGTGGCTCCTTTTTCTTTGGAGGAAATCAAATTGACTACTTTCGCACTTCACCCACACATAGCACCTGGACTTGATGGCTGCATGGCAAAAATTTTTTAAAAAGGTTGGGAATTTATGGGAAAAGATATATGGGCTGTGGTGGAAGAATTTTAGAAAAAGCACAAGTTTGTTAAAGAAATGAATCATACTATTATCTGCCTCATTCCCAAAAAAGTAGATAGTGACTCCATGTCTGACTATAGGCCAATATCTTTGTGCAATATTATCTACAAGATAATCTCTAAGGCTATGGCTGAAAGATTGAAGAAAGTGCTCCCTAAGTTAGTCTCAGAAAACCAGAATGGGTTTACTCCAGATAGAGAAATCACGGATAGCAAAATATTGGTGTCGGAAGTCATTCATTCACTTCATAAAGGAAGACTAAGAGGTATGATCATTAAACTTGATGTAGCTAAAGCTTATGATAAAGTAATTTGGAGCTTCTTGTGCTAAGTTCTTATCAAATTTGGGTTTCCCGATAAATGGATTGAATGCATAAAATTTTGCATTACTACTGTTAAATTTTCAATACTAATCAATGGGAATGTAAGCAGGTTCTTTGAAGCCATGAATGGCCTACGACAAGGAGATCCGTTGTCTCCTTCATTGTTTGTACTTATGGTAGAGGTGTTGGGGAGATTAATCAAAAGGAGGCACCACGAAGGCATTTGGAAAGGAATCAAAGTCCATGATCAGTTTGAGGCAATCACACACTCACAGTTTGTTGATGATACTATCATATTCGGTGAGGCTACCATACGGGAAGCTACAGGAATTAGGAACACATTGGAGGAATACACTTTGGCTTCGGGACAAGTTATGAACAAAGGGAAATCACATCTGTTCTTTTTCAATACCAACAAACAAACGCAAGGTAGAATTGCACAACTCCTGGACATAAGCATTGCAAAGCTTCCAATCAAGTACTTGGGGGTGCGGATTAACAAAGGGTGCAGGCAAACACAAATTTGGGAATATGTTACCAAGTCTTGTCAAGCCAAATCAAAGAATTGGAAAAATAGATGCTGACTCAAGTTGGTTGAATTACCATGATCAAATCAGTTCTATCAGCAATACCTATATATAGCATGTCATGTTTCAAAATGTCGTTTGCGGCTGGCAAAAGTCTGAACAACCTACTAAAGAAATTTGGGTGGGCTAGAGCCAAAGACAATAGGAAAATTCCACTGATCAATTGGGACACTCTATGCCTTGTTAAGGAAGAGGGGGGTGTTGGTCTTAGAAAAATGGAAGTGTAGAATTGTGCTCTTGGTGCGAAGCTAGCTTGGAAAATGTGTAAGGAACCTCAGAAATTGTGGTGTAGACTATTCCAAAAGAAGTATCTGGATACAGACAACACCAATATAATCCTCACAATGGCTAATTCAGAGAGAGGGTCGGCAACCTGGAATTTTCTATGGGATAGTAGACACATTATCACAGATCATATTTCATGGAAAATTGGTAATGGCTGCACCGCGTTGTTTTGGAGAGACTCGTGAGATGGGTATCCTGCATTAGCATATGCATTTGAAGACAAGGGATGGGTGGACATGGTGGAGAATTGTATAGGATGACATGTGTGCGATTACATGGAAAGACAAGCTGATCAAAATGGCATAAGAATATGGAGGAAAATTGACATTGGGAGTCTTTCATTATGCGAACAACTTTGGAAAGCAATTAAAGATAGGAAAATACCAGAGACTAGGGAAGAAGATATCATAATTTGGTGTGCAGAAAAATTCGAAAGGTAGAACGTCAAACTCGGATATGAAGTCCAAAGACAGAGGATCCATCAACAATTGGCCACATAAACTGTGTTGGAGCCATAAAGTGCTACCAAAAGCCAGGGCTTTCCTATGGGCTGCACTGCAAAACAGAATTCTAACTGGGGACAGACTCAAAAATATAGGTATCTCAAGCCCTAGTCGTTGTGTTATGTGCTGTGCGGAGGAAGAATCAACAAATCTTCTACTTTTTTGGTGTCCAGTTGTAGAATTTTGTTGGAATTGGTTTCTTGAAAGTATTAATTGGGTGGTTGTTAAAAATGAAAGACTCTTTGAATTCATTCTTTCATGGCCAGACAATCAGAAGACAAAATGATGTGATATATGGTTAATTGGACCTTCCTTAATTGTATGGCATATCTATAAAGAAAGGAACGAGAGGATTTTCAAGGAGACATCATTGTCACAGGGGATGTTGGTGGAAAAGATCAAAATTGCAATAGAAGAAGTAATGAATGGGAAGAAAACAATAGGGAGGGCTAAGATATACACTAATTGGGATGCACAGATGGAGAAAAAATGGGTCCTCAAAGAGCCACAAATAAATGTGATCCTAGAAAAGTGCCATGATAGAAATACCATCAAATGGGCAATCCCTCTGAGGAGTTGGACAAAATTAAATGTTGACGGTGCCAGTAAGAGGAATCTGAGGGTATCAGGTATTGGATCCATAATCCGGGATGAACAGGGCAATATCCTTCATGGGTTGTTTGGTGGCATTGGAGTTTCCATAAACAACAAAGCAGAGATTCATGCATTAGAGGCAGGATTACGTCTTTGTATCAAGCAAGGAATTTCTATAATCATAATTGAGGGTGACTCACAAATTATAATAACCAGGATCAGTCGATCAAGTTTTCATAGCTGGCAACTTAATAAATGGGTCCCTATGATAAAAGAGCACCTAGAGAGAATTGGGAGCTACGAGATTGGGCATGTCTACAGAGAGGGGAATCAGGTGGCTGATTACCTTGCAAACCTCGGTGTGGGAGACTATGATGTTCCTGTTTACTTTTGCCAGACATCTGCAGTGGAGGATATCAAAGGACAATGCTTGAAGGACTGCCGAAGATATCCTCGATAGGGGATCGGGTAGCATGTCTATGATCTTTTGGACCCTATCGGCTTCCGGGACATTGTGGTGGTACCTTGATAAACATTGGCGAAGTATGACTCTGAGGCTGCGAGCAGGAAATTGTCTCTTTGGCAGCTGGATCACATGGCCCCCAAGCAATTCATCATGACGCCTAGAAATTGCTACTACATCGATAATGACATTTTTGCATAATGAGAGATCCTAATAGGATATGGATAGAGCGCATTTGATTGACATCACAAATCACAACTTTATATGGCAAATTTGTAGGGCAAAGGTAAAACAAGAAAGTGCGAGTACCGTTTCAGGAGCTTTGCAGAGAATTTTTTCGGCAATGGCATACTTTGGAAGGGTCAGTTGTGTGAACTGTGAAAATGCATTGAATATGCAGTTGAGAAACCTATTTTGCACTGAAGATTACGTGTATGACTATGTGCAGGGGCTCATGGGCATCACTCTAAATTATGATAGACATTGGTGTGATGCTATGGTGTTGGAAGCCGTTCTCTTGCCACTGGTGGATATCATCAATTCAAAGGAGCATGTGGTTGAATCGTTAACAGGGTTCATAAAACCATTTATTGCAGATAGTGTTGCCAACGCCATTCTGAGTTTGGAGGAAGAAGTCAAAGTGAGCATTCTGAAGATATACTTCTAGTTTGATAACTACTTACCCTCAAAGGATGATGGCGATGGCGATGAAGACGACAATGAGGAAGGGGAAGATCGTGAGGAGTATGCAGAGGATGAGGAATCTATAGACAGTGACACCATTTGTGAGATGGCCCGCAAGGAAGTATGGAAGGAAGAGCGGGAGAGATTGAAGACATTCAGTGAGAATGCATGAGAGATATTTAGGTGTGCGGTATTCAATGGAAATATGGAACCCTTTCGAAGGGTAACCGAGTCTAACAATTGGTGGCTTCCGGAGAACTTCACCCGCAATGCAATCAACATTGGTGAATTCGCTGTTGTGATATATCAAGCCATTGGGGGACAGGTGTAATTTCAGGGTAGTGTCGGAATAGTATTGGGGTATACTTGGATAAGTGTGGGACGATAACTTTTTGGATCTTTATGTAATTTTGGGCATATTTGTATAAAAAGGGGTTGGGTGTGCATAAACAAGTGGGTTTCTCTTGTCTAAAAATATATGTAATTTTTCATAGTCTCTAATATAGGGAGCTATCCCCATTAATAATAGCACTTATCTTAAAAAATAAATAAATATATATATATATATATATCTGATTTTTTTTTAAACAAACAAACTTATCTATTTTTCGATTTTCAAACATTCAAATATATAAATATATATTTTTATTAAAAAAAAACAAATCTGATTATCTTATATATATATATATATATATATATATATATATATATTTAAAAAAATTAAAATAAATTAAAATAAAATAAAATAGCATTAAATTATTTTTTAAATGTTATTAACCCTTGAAATGGGGGAGGGACGAGGATGTGTGGGCCCATGACTGTGGGTCCACATGCCCACAGTCGTGCCTGCCCACAACTGTGAGTCTGCCAGACTCACAGTAATGGTTGTGGGTTTGCAAGCCCACAACCGTGGCTGCCCACGACAATGTGGGTCAAGCCTTTGGCTCCCCACATCTGCACAAATATAATTTTTTATTTTTTTTAAACAATAACAAATAAAATAAAAATGC
This sequence comes from Cryptomeria japonica, assembly GCF_030272615.1. Classification (NCBI taxonomy): domain Eukaryota; kingdom Viridiplantae; phylum Streptophyta; class Pinopsida; order Cupressales; family Cupressaceae; genus Cryptomeria; species Cryptomeria japonica. The sequence continues at coordinate 105,359,525 of NC_081410.1, forward strand.
CCAAGAAGTATATATAGGGATTTTTTTTAAAAAACAACAATTTCCCAACATAGTATAAATTACTCTCTTAAATTTTTTTATTTTTTTTTAAAACAACAGATTCTAAAATGAAAATACCCAACAATTTTAAATAGGAATTTTTCAACAATAACCTCGCAGGTTTGCCAAAACCATGATAATTTGGGCAGCATAACCCCCCAGATAAACAATGGAGAAATTTATTTTTCTTGCAGACAGGGAATACAAATTTACTAAAAACCAATTCTTTTTCCAAACAAAATAAGAAATTTATTTTTCTTACAGACAGGGAATACAAATTTACTAAAAACCAATTCCTTTTTCAAACAAAATACAAAAACAATCATAGAGGGTTGAATTTCAACTTTACAATTTTTAAAATGAAGGATAAAAATCCAACCTAATAAGCTTTTCCCTTGAAGAAATTTTGAAGCAGAGACCAAACCTTCCAAACACCAAAGCCCTTCAACATAGGAAACTAATTTTTCCAAAAAACAAATACATCCAGCCAAAATCACTTCCAAAAGCAGAGGAGAAATTTTTTCCAAAATGCCAAGATATATATTTTGGGAAAAAAATTCAATTCTAAAGGATTTTTCCAAAACAAATATCTTTTAAGTCAAATTCATTTTTTTATGAAAATTTGAAAATCAATTTTTTATTTATTTAAACATTTACATGACTTAAATTTAAAAATTCAATTTAAACATTTTAAATTATAAAAAAGGTAAAAATTGACTTCTCCCCCTTTTTTTTTTAAACAAAAGAACAAGTCATAATATAAATTTCACTAATAATTCAACAATCAATTTTAACTAACCAATTAAAATAATTGATTAATCTATTTAACCACAAAAGGGCCCTTAATAATTTATTTCTAATTTAATTTCATAAACGCAATATCCATTAATTATTAAGAATCATAAGGTATTAATAATTAATTTCTCATTAAATAACATAAGAAGAGAATAATTAAATTCACAAATGCATAACATGCAACTCAACAAAACAAAGCAGAAACACAACCTGCATACCAACATAGGGAAGGTTGAGAGACAACTAACAAAGCTCACTATCGAGCAAGGATAGGAATAGCATTTAGGGCCTTAAGACTATCTCCTCCACTTCCATCGAATTAAGTAGGTACGTTCAAACCTGTGGAACCAGGTGAAATCAGTACCTTGTACCTGTAATTCCTGCATCACCAAACCACACACACACACACACATTCAAATACGGTAGACACATCAATGAAGGAGAATCTTGACGTTCCATGTCTCACCGAAGTGAGTGAACAAAAATCATCTCCTCACACCCCATACACTTTCCACACATACATGATGACATATACATAACACATCTCATGCATAAAGTAAATGTGTTAGTCCATGGTCAGTAACACATAATAAAATTAACATCTAATCATCCATAAGGAAATAATGTATAAATGACATTCACCGAATCTCAAATCAAAGCATATACCAACATATCATAATATTTGAATAAAACATCACCACATAGTGTATCCACAAATATCCACTAAAAAGTCAACCATGGTCAAAATAAGTATCAAAAAAGTCTAATCAAGGGAGGGGTACTACAATGTCATTTTCAATTATCATCAGTCTCTCATGCTACTGCACTCTGACTGTGATAGATAAACAAAGTTATTGTTGGCTTACGAGACTCATTCAACCAGTTAAGGTATTACTTGCCTACTCGCAAGTAGTCTACCTAGTGAGTTTACTGGGAGATAGGATTGATCAGCTGAAACACCCATTAATGTATGTTGTTTAGTTTTCTTACAAGGGAAGTGATCAACTATTTCATAGTTACGTAATTATTTATTTCAAGTTCGACATAATGTATTATGACTGCTCTTGGTTTAATTTCAGTCTTGAAGGTATAAGCAGATGTATGTTTTCAGTCTCAAAATTCATGAGTAGCCATTTAATATAGCAAGCACTAATTTCTCTATTTCTTCCAATCATTGAAAGGGTCTTCCCAACCATTGTTCTAGTTTCTTGGAGTCTACCCAGGTAATGTAACTTGCATTAGGTATACATACTACTATTCTTACAAAACTGAAAATGTATAAGAATACTAATATGTATGTCGAATGAAATATTCACTTTCTCTAAGACTCAAAGCCAATTTCGAAGTTCCTTAGTTAAATAACTAGTTTTCTAAGTTGCTAAGGGCTAGATTTTCATTTTAAATTAACATAAACAAGTCTACCCAATTAATATCATAATTTTTATCTAAATTAAAGCTCAGTGGACTAACTAGAATTATTCAAAAATACAATGTTCTTTTCCTCAAGTACAAAATTAACTATTCAGTTCCTTCTTTTCTTTACAATGCAAAGATACACGAAGCACAATCTTTTCTTCATTGTTTTTCACACACACAGTCTTGAAAAGCATAAAATCTCATTCACATTGAACAAAGAATATAAACCCCCTTCCATTCTTATAACATGTAAAGCTTAAGAATTAATCCTTGTTTCCTACCAAGTAAGCAGAGTTGTTAAATAAAAGATATTCTTTATTTCTTCAAACATGTAGAGCTAGGGATTTAACAACATAAAATTTCCTTGAACTCTTTTCTAACATCTAGAATTAAGAAGACGAAGACTCTTTATTTCCACTTATAAAAGACTATATTTAATCTCATAAATGTTTTTAAATTTGAGAATAAACCTTCAATGTACTCACTCAAACTATGTGAGTTAATGTCTAAGATTATTTCCAATACAAACAAGAATTCTTCTGCAAATTCTTTACTATTTAGCTTAGTAAATTTCTTTATGATCTCTGTCTTCTTTAATCAATAACCAAATAGTAAGGAAGAAAATCTTTCAATTAAGTAATTTCTATACACAAGAAATGGTAACAAGAACATGACCTGCTCTACTTAAATGTTTTAAATGCAAAGATCCCAAACCCTTTTTTGTTTTGTTTTTCTTTTTGCTTCTGGAAGAAGAAGAATGAATGAATTGAAAACTATTTTTCAATTTCCCTCTTAAATTTACGGATGCCAAAACATTATAAATTCCACCCAAACACATCCAAACCTAATTCACATTTCCGTTCAATGAAACCAAAGTATAAATTAATATGGAATACGTTATTGTTTGATAAATTTGGGAGTTATGAGTCTTATTTCCTTTTGATAATCTATGCTCAAATATGTATCGTTTTAATTGCCGCTTCAAGGGAAGAAATGATACATTATTGTTCCACAATACATTATCTATTTTTTAAAAGGTCTAATTAAACACTTAATGGTCGAAGTTGGGGTGGCGACCACATGGTGGTAAAGCCTAGATTAACTTAGTTTTAAAACTATATTAATAGATTTTTGTTAAATGTTGGCTTTATTAAATCGAGGACAATATGATGCTAAGAATTAAATTTAATAATCAATAATTGTTATAAAAAAGTTATTATAATTATTTTCTTTTTGAAGAAATATCATTAGTTAATTTATTAAGTAATTAATTAAAAAATAATTATAAAAAAATAAATTATTATTGAACTCATGTCGAGTCTTTTCCCAAAATTTAGCTGACCAAGGATAGGGTGGAGTGACGGCAGGAGGCCAAGGTGATAAGATAGTCTGACGGTAATCGACATTGACAAGACCAAAAACTGACTGACAAAATATTAAAACAACACAGTGTACTTACTGACTAGCTCAGGAAGACATAGAATTATCTTTTCATTCCTTGTACCTGATGATATTTTCCCTCCTTCTATGAAGGATGATAGTCTCTGCACGCACTCAAAACGAGTACAAATGGATTAATGATATTGCAATCATTTCTTTTACGAATATATTATGTGCCAAGAATTTAATCATTCATAACCATGTATGTCTTCACATTAAATCACAGATCTAAAAGAAATAGATACACTTTGAATATATGTTTACATTTTCTCTCTGACTATTAAAATCTCATAATCATAGTCTAAATTGCACATGAAATTAACCCCAAATGAGGGCATCAAATGAACATGAATTTTATCATCAATCTAGGGCATCAAATGACATGAAATTAATATTAAACTAGGATCTAAAAATGAAATTTATATTAAATTAGGGCATTCATATTTCACCATTGTAGAATAAAGCATTAGAAAATTGTGTGAATCATAACCAAAATTGTAGGGCACAAGAGGGATGTAACATCAAGTATATTTTTAAATGCTTGTGCTTCTTGTCTCCCTCCTTGGCCATACAACATGGTGTCATCAACAAATTGTTGGTGTGTGGTAGGGTCTAACTCACTAGTTATTTTGATACCCTTAACAATATTCATTTCTCTAGCTTATGTTATAGATCTACCTAGAGATTTTGCCATAATGATGAATAAGAAGGGATATATAAGATCTTCGTGTCTCAATCCTCTGGATATACTAAAAAAACCTTCTGGAGTGCCATTTACAAGGATTGACATTTTTGAAGTGAAAATGTATTCAAAGATTAGGTTGATCCATTGTCTAGTGAAGCTAAAGGCTTCCAAGCATTTACAAAGGAAGTGTCATTCCACCTTATCATAGGCCTTCTTGATGTCTAACTTAATTAGCATGCTCGGATCACCATTCTGCTGAATAGAATGAATAGCTTATTGGGCTATGATAACCCCATCATGTATAGACCTCCCTAGGACAAAAACCGTCTGCTCTTCACTAATTAAGAAAGGGAGCAAATTTTGTATTCTATTTGCTATGGTTTTAGTGAGTAATTTATAAATAGTATTACATAGTGTTATTGGCCTAAAATCATCAAAACTTTCTGCTTTGTCTTTCTTGGGTATAAGAGCTAAGAAAGTATTGTTAATTTCCTTGGGCATACTTCCTAAGATCCTCACCCCTTCCAAGGCCTTTATCACCTCATCACCTATGAAATGTTAGCTGTATACACCTAAAAATGGTCTGTAGATAGTAAATTAAATACGCAGTTATTTGATTAATTCCCCTTCCCAATTAATTGAATTCACAAGCAATTTAATTAATTTCTCTATTCATCTACTAGTAAATAAATCTAAATGATTTATTTATATAATTCATCTCACATCCCCCTTTGATTAATTAATTCTAAATTAATTAATGTCTCCCCATATTAATCAATTCTTCTAATCTCTAATTAAGATTAACAAATTCAAGTTTGTTGAGATTAATTACCATTTTCCAATTATCTAAATTTCTAAATTCAAATGAGCACATGGCTCCTAACTTTAACCACCTAACCTAACCATCTCCTAACTTAACCCATTCAATCTAATCTTGGGTCTAACTAACCCTATCCTATCTTGCACTTTCTAACCTCCCATGGTGTGGATATTCTTTCCTTGAGACACATGGCACTTTTGCCACATGTCTCCTCCCTTGGACACTTGCCCTCTCATGAGCAAGGCTCCTTGACACTTGTCACCACAGAGATGACAAGTGTCCCTTCCTCCAACCTTTTCTCCAACTTCCTCAATATTGGCCCTTGATATCTTCAGATCAAATCTAGACTGTCGATTCCTGCCACCTCAACTTTGGCCTTGGAATTCCTATAAATATCCCCCATTTTGGAGCAATGTGGATCCCATCTCATATCAATTTAGGCATCATTACTATAGGCAATTTGCATTTCAATTATCTAGTAATTAGATTTTGGATTAATCATAGCATGTTAATCTAGGTTCTCAAATCATGCATTTCATATCATCTCCATAGTCAATCATGATCAAATAGCTACTCAACTCTTGAGTTGTCACTTTGGAGGTCATTGCTCCGCTGAGAGCCCATCAATCCAACACCTTCAAGGTCCTCAAGAATAGAGGAAAATGGGACATTTCAAGGAAGGCTTATGGTTTGCATCTTTGATTTAGTTTTGAAATTAAGATTTTCAATTATATTATATTATCTCATTATATGTGTATGCCTCTTATACTAGCAACATTTTTAGCATCGCATTAATTGGTGCTCATCGTGGGGCCTAGCCCCTTTGATCTTTAACAAGTTTGCTTGCAGGAAATTTCATTGACAGGATGATTAGCTGTTTCGGAGTGCAGATTGGCTCTCTTGGGTTCCTGAATCACGTTCTTGGTCTCTATTGTGGCATTCCGACACCTCAAATGACATTTTTAGGAGACTTCTCAACTCTATTTTTCTACTTTTCTGTACTTTAGCGCTTTCAGTCTATACTTTAGCATTTTTGGTATGTATGGTGGCATTTTTGGCAAATTTGTCAGTGTTTTCAGTCTGTTTAACCGCATTTCTGGTGTGCAGAACAACGTTTCTGGTTTACAGAACAATGTTTCTGGTGTGCAGAGCAGCGTTCTTGGCACATATGATGGCGTTCTTGGTCAATTTGATGGCGTTTTCAGTTTTTTATTAATTTTGCAAATATTGTATGTTGCATTCCTCATTTTTGCTTCTGGACTGTCATTTTCCTAAACCTAATTTGCAGATTGTTGGTTTTGGAGGTACTTATTTCATTGTGAAAGACCGGAGTTATAAACTATTTCGCCACCAAAGAATACAATATAAACTACTAACTTTGTTTGCAGCTGCGGGATTTTGCACTTATATTTGTTAATTTAGGCACATAGACTAATTACAATGGAAATGAACAAACATGTCTTATGTGTCTTGATGATAAGCGAGTATGCTCTCACCTTTCTTAGGTGATCAAAAAGCTAGACTCATCCTTTGCTTTCAATAGTGCATATCTTTAGCGGGCCTGTCACAGTGGGAAAAAGTAATCACCCTGTGAGAATGACCCAAGTGAGTACAGCTGGACCTGAGCATTCCAACTCACTATAATAAATAGGTCTCTGATGATTAAAGTCTCAGAGGATGGGATTATTTGAGTTTTCTCTTTGAGATCTCTCATATCGAGCATTTTGTAGGGCCTCGCAGTCTCAATCACGTTTACGTGACTACAACTTGTTTCGGTACTTTGTCGAGCTATAGGCCTCAATCATGCTTGCGTGACTTCAAGGGGTAATTTCAAACAGAATTCCTGACTAAGAACTATAAAAATAGAAGCTACCTGATTCACCTCCGAAAGGGTGATAATCTTTGTGCAAGAGAGATAGTAACTCTCCCAAGACACTTGCCATATCGTGCCCCCATTAGCGTTTGGAGTCAGATAATACGGCATTGAGAATCCATTGCATGATGCTCAGTGATCGTATTCTGATTAGCTATTGGGTGTGTACCTAAGTCAGCAAGAAAAGGTTTTCATTCTCAGCCAATCTCCTTAGGATAGACTGATTGATGTGTTTTTAATTGTTAAAAACCTTTGGGACAAAAATACAATCTGATTTTTGTGTTTATAAGTCTAGTCAAGATCTCATCCATTAAAATACAACAAAAATTGCAAACTCAAACCTCAAATTGTCAAATTTACAAGTTTCACAGCAGATTAGCTCTTTCAGTCCAAACGGTCGCACATACGGTTCAAACAGTTGCACATATAGTCCAAACGGTCTCAAATATGGTTCAAACAGTCACACCTACGGTCTAAATAGTCGTACCTATAGATTAGCTCTTACGGTTCAAACAGTCGCACCTACAGTCCAAATAGTCGCACCTACGGTCCAAACAATCGCATTTTCAGTCCAAACATCATCTTGCTTGGTGTGAATGTTAACGTTCTCATTTTTCAACATTAACTCTCCAAGGTTGAGCACATTAGAGATTCTGGTCTAAACAACAAAGTTCTTGGTCTAAACAGCAAAGTTCCTGGTCTAAACGTCAGCTCTTATGGTCTAAATGTCAGCTCTCTTGGTCTAAACGTCAGCTCTTTTGGGTTGAATGTCAAATTGCTCATGTTTCAATGCTAGATATTCTAGTATGCGCTTGTTAGGTCTAAATATCCATTCTCTGAGTCTGAAAATCACAAAGTTGGGTCAAAATTGCAATCTCCTAAGTTCAACCACTTAATTTCCTAAGTCTACACATCATTATTTGAACTTTAGAGTCACTATATTGCAAAATAGAGTTCTTGGTCCTTCTATCAGTGTTTCTGGTCTATTTGTCAGCGTTTCTGGTCCATATAGTAGCGTTTCTGGTCCAAATAGCAGCGTTCTTGGTCATCGTGTCAGCATTTCTGGTAAACTGCATCAAAATCAAAAAACAAAAACAACCCATTTCTCAAACAATCAAACATAGAGCGTAGGTCATATTATTGGGTCATTCAATCGGGTTATCTTCACACAAGACTCAAGAACAAGACACGCAAAGGTCTCAAGTATTCACCTCAAACAAGTTAAAGATCAAACACCTTAAAGTACAACATCACATTGTCTTTGATAAACTGATCATTCAAACATAGTTTCTCATCAGGATCTATCATCCTTTAATCATGAAACTACAACGCTTGATCAAAATAACCTCGTTCTTTATCATAGGATATATCGTTCCTATTTGAACTTGGTCATATCAAAAATCACAAAATTTGCACTCCAAAACTAAGATCGAAAAACTTGCAAACAAGCAAATACTTAAAAAAATCATTTCCTCAACAATTGATCACTTATTGTGGCACATTAAGAAAGATTTAATCACAAAAACATTCAAAACACAATGCCCATTTTAATTACAGTACAGAGACATAAGATCGCTGAAACATTGGAAATACTTGAAGATCATAGAAACATGGCATACCAAAGCAAAAGACAAGAACACATAACAAGCCAACATATTGGAGAAATCAAACAAGTCTAGAATCAAAATCCAACCATGTCAAAACTTAACAGGGATTCAAATACATATCCAAAGAAAGGTGGCTCTTTTATGCAACTATTAAAAAGATCCTTAAAAGATTTGGATGAGAAAGATCACAATCACGCACCTATATCTAGCAATGGTTCATCCCCCCATAAGAAAATTAACTCTCCAAAGGCATCTATTCTTACACTTCTTAAAAAAGTGCAAAAACCTTCCATAACATCATCACCAGACAATACACCCAAAGATGATGTTCCCCAAGGGATATCCATAATGGCCATCAAACCTATTTCAGAGGATCCTATTCAAAACCCATCTACTTCATATCCAAGCATTGATTCCTTGCAACATCCCCATAACGCTTCCTTGCAAATTGAAGTCCTCATTCATAAAATGCTCATTAAATGTGTCCTTATAGATGGGGGAGCTAGCTTAAATACTTGCTCACTGAGTCTTATCCATGCTCTAGGTTATTTAGAAGATGCAGTTGATCCCCTGAAAAAGATCAAAATCAAAGCACATAATGAAGAAGAGAATTCCTCTAAAGGAGTTGTGGTATTACCCATCAGAGTGGGACCTTTGCAGAAAAACACAACATGCCAAGTCCTAGATTTGGAACTACCATACAACATACTCTTGGGAAGACCATGGATATAGGACATACAAGCTATTACATCAACATGTCATCAGTGCTTAAAATTTCCATACAATGGACAAGAAATCACAATATCAGCCGACTTAAATCTAGTGCAGTGTGGTAATAAACTGAAATCAACTCAAGAGATCATTGTTTCACATAACATAGAGGAAGCATATTCAAACACACAATCCAAGGAACAATCATTTGCATCAATTTTTTCAAACATGGAAGAACAAATGTAGCTAAAAGATCAAGGGAAGAAAGAATATTCATTATCATGGAACAAAAAACAAGAGCAACTTGAAATTGAAAGGGAAGAAGCAGATGGAGGTGTTGATGTAGTTCACACATATGCAAAACAAACAATAGGAACTAGCCTACTTGAATCAGAATCACATACGGTTGACATGGACTTAACCAAGGACGATCAGGATTTTCTTGTACGAGGTCATTTTGATGAGAGTATCGTCCTAGACATGGAAATACCTACTGAAAGCTCTGACATCTCTATCATGACTCCCAATATCTCTGAAACATATCAACCTGAAGATCCTTTATCCTTAAGCTATCCTGAAACTATGGACTGGGAAAATGAAGGACATATAGACATTGATACCTTACCTAATGACCATGCCATATCCTTATATCTTAATAAAATCAAACCTACAACAACTTTCACCAGGGATTCCGCTAACGTATCTTCAAGTCAAATAGGTGCCAAATCTCCTAGTCGCAAAAATGAAAAATAAAGAAAATAATATCAGGTATAATGTTGAAAACCATTTATTGGCAACATTAGACCATGAAAAAGTAAAAATAAAGGACGCATCTATCGGTGAAAACCTCCTCAAGGCGCTGAAAGATGGGAGATTTGACACCTTACATGTGTACTATCAAGAGAAGTCATCTATCCTAATAGAACAAGCAGTTATCAATGACACAATCGATCTACATCCAGCATCAATCTCTTTATCAGAACCAGCAAGGAAAAGATATTTGAAATCCTTCAAAAGATGGCAAATCAATTTTACCTAGTCATACGCAGACATTCCAAGGTTTGATCCAGATCTTATAATACATCACTCGAATATCAGTCTAGGAGAAAACATCAATAATGGAACACAACATGGATCAAGAGAAGACATCAATAGAGGAACACAACATAAATCAAGAGCAGGCATTCTATTTATCAAAATGGCTACAGAATGGAACATTAAACAACTTCAAGTCTTTGGAGACTCTTAGCTCGTCATTAATCAAATCAGTGATGACTATCAAACAAAAGATGACAAACTCATGCCTTACAAAAAGATGGTGGATGAATTCAAAAAATATTTTGTTGTAATCACTTTTGAACAAATTCCAAGAAATGATAACAAAGCAGCAGATGCTATGACAACACTTGCTTCTCTATTGCAAACACGGGAAAATCAAGAGCATTATGAATTCCTGGTTGAAGAGTTGTCATACCCTTCTCATAATTGTCCAGATTCCCAAACCATCTGCCAACTTATTGGACATAATAATTCTTCCTGCTATGGCCAAACTTACACATACTTGAAAGATAACACCTTACCTCTTGACCTATCAAAGAACCAAAAGAGAAACTTTATTCGCCAATCCTCCCATTATACTCTCGTTGTGGATACCCTATTTAAATGAGGTCTAGACGGTACTCTCTTAAGATGTCTCGAACAAGAAGAATCTGAGAACGCCTTAAATGAAGTCCATAATGACATTTGTGGCACTCATTCAAGTGGTCTTATCCTTTCGAAAAAACTCATATGCTTGGGCTATTATTGGCCAACTATGGAACGAGATTCTTTTCAGATAGCTAGAACATGCAAACAATGTCAGATCCATGGAAATTCGATCCATGCACCAACACAAGAACTTCATGCTTTAGCAGCATCTTGGCCTTTCTGCCAAAGGGGACTTGATCTAGTACTAAAGAAAAATCTACGAAATCAGTCAAATCGAGAAAAGAAAGGAAAATTTGAACCAAACTGGTTAGGTCCATTTGTGGTCACAACAGTATTTGGGTCAGGAGCATATCAGCTATCAACACAAGACAGGGATCAGCTCGAGGAACCCATCAATAGAATGCATCTAAAGAAGTTTTATGTCTAAGAAAATCCAAAAACAGTGAAAAAGTAGAAAATCCAAAAACAGTAAAAAAGAAGAAGCAAAAAATAATTTAAAAAAATCAAAATATGACAAAAAGTGCAATAAAAACAGATGGTGAAAACCTAGCAAATAGGCGCTATCTGTCAGCTAGCTCTTCTGTCTATTAGTTCATGCATCTTTCAGCTTACATTCATTTCCATCAGCGCTATTTCATATCCATCATAAAGCTTTTGCAAACACGACCATTGCAGCTAATCTCCTGCCATGGTTTGGATCACAAGGTATATCATAATTGTTTCTAAGCTTGGGGTAAAATCCTACACCTAGCTGGGGGCAAAAACTTTCCAATCGGTTTCGAGCTTAATCAAACAGGTAGAACAACAGTCAGACAACACTTGTCAAGCGAAAAATTGAGACACTTCCAATATTGAACATAAAATCACAGTGTCAACCATTAACTATCACATATCAATCTAAACATGACAAAACACATATCAATGGATGACATATCTTGACTCGTGATTTTAACACTTTGGCAATAATGGTTCAACTATTTTATTTGGATTTTCGCTATCATGATTTTTGAGTAACTCCAGGATGTCTTTAACTAGAGGAACGAGGAAGGAACATGATATTTTTCTTGTCTATTGTCTGTAAATTAATCATTAATATGTGCAAAGTTGTATAAGGAAATGATCATCAGAGTATCATCGAATATATTTTAGACTTGCATATAGAAATGGTTAATACTGCATGTTTTACGCAAGCAACACTCAGGTCATCTTGGTTCAATTATACCTCAATGCTTGTGCTAACTTGCAATATCAAAACCCAAGAAAGTTGTGCTCAGGTCATCATGGTTCAATTATACCATTAATGTTTGCACTCACTTCCCACATTTTAAAGGCTCAATGATGAAACAAAGCAATGACTCCATGACTAGTCCGATCACCGCATTGCATGTGATTTTTGCATTTGCATTTTAAGATAGATTTGCATTTCATTCTGCATGGGATCACAATACTCATCTTTTCCAAGGCCAAAGTTAATATGGTGTTATCTCTCTTATTACGTGATTGAGTACATTGGACAATAACAAAAATAATCAATTCATTCATCCTGCATAATAAGTTCGTTCATCTCAAGTAACCATTGCATACCAAGACATCATTCATATAAAGCATAAACTCATTCATTCATTTAGTAAAATCATTGCATGACATTCATCTAATCTCAAATCATATAAAATAACACCATTGCATTACATTGCATCCATCTCATATTAACATAAGTATAGAAAGCATTACATTGCACATGTATCACGTAACAATCATAAATATCACCATGCATATTTGCACACATCATGTAAACACTGCATCATCATATATCCATCATCTGGAATTCATAAGCATGTAGAAATTAAAGCATACATCAAGCATACATCATGAAAGTGACTGCACATCATAATCATATGTCAAATAGAATGCATCCATCATCTCATAGGTCATGTAGAGCGAACAGGATCGACTGCATATCATATCATCAAAACAAAATCAATGTCCAAGGTACAATGATATCACAAAATATATGAGATACATCACAAATATACATTGCAGGAATCATCAATATATCATCACAAAAAGGTGTGTACATAAATACATCACTGTCTCATATCAGTGTGACCACTAAGACGCAGAGCGAAAAAATGGAAAAATCATCAAAATCGAAAAAAAAAATCAAAAATCATCAAATTCGAAAGAAAAAAAATCGACAAACAAAAAAAAAATTTCAAAAAATCCTCAAAATCAAAAAAAATAAAAAATCATCAAATTCGAAAAAAAAAACATCAAAATCGAAAAAAAAAAAACCTCAAAATCAAAAAAAAAAAAATCATCAAAATTGAAAAAAATAAAAAAATCATCAAAATCGAAAAAAAAATTAAAAATCATCAAATTCGAAAAAAAATAAAAAGTCATCAAAATAAAAAAAATCGACAAACAAAAAAAAAGAAAATCAAAAAATCATCAAAAATCCTCAAAATCGAAAAAAAAAAAATCCTCAAAATTGAATAAAAAAAAAAAATTGAAAAAAATCGAAAAAAAAAAAAAATCCTCAAAAAAAAAACCCGTGGCCCCTGTGGCGTTGGCGGCTCCGCCCACAGCGTCGGCGGCGACTACAATGGCGCCCGCGATGCCTCCCGCAACGCCGCCAGCGGCTGCGGTGGCCCTGGTGGCTGTCGTCGCACCATCGACTCCCCTCCCCCAAAAAATTGCAAAATGACATTTTTAAAAATGAAAACCGACATTTTTTATTTTTTTTAACGAAAATAAAACAACTTAAAAAAAAAAAAAGAAGCAAAAATGACATTTTGTTAAGCAAAAATGACATTTTGTTAAGCAAAAATGACATTTTGTTTAACAAAAAAATAATAATAATAATTTTATGTATTTTTTGGAAAATACATGCATGCATAAATAAAAAAAAATTTGGGAGGCGTATGGAATTTTTTTTTAAATCTGGAAAAACCCAATGCGAATCTTATGCTACCCCCTCAAATGAACCCACATCAGCATATATGTATCTTCCTGCAGCATGATATCAACAAACTGTCAATTCTTTATCCAATCAATCTTGTCAATTCTATCAATCCATCTTATCTGATCCTTTCTATCATGTCTTATACAGGACGAATCCTTCCTGGAACCAAATGTTTTGATCAAGTCTTATACAGGATATATCGTTCCTGAAACTAGACGCTTTGATCATCGTTGTCTTATACAGGAGGTGTCATTCCTGAAACCAGACTTGATTTCAATCTCATCAATCTAATCAATCTTATCAATTCAATCAAACTCTTTCAATCATCACATCAAGAACCACATCAAAGTGATCGAAAGAACTCGCACTTTCATCAACCACAGTTGCAGGAATCATCCAATAGTCTATCGGGAAATCAATTTCGCAAAGATCCAAAAAAATCCAAAGGTCAATTATCTCAATTGATCTCCCGAGGGGGCATCCTTGCATCAATATCTATCAATCAACGTCTGGGGCATCATATCGAGGTTTAACATCTCAAACATCGAATCCACATCACATCGGCATCATATCATCCCAAACATCGAATCTGCATCATATCGAGATTTATCATCTCCAGCATCGAATCCGCATCATATCGAGTTCTATCATCTCCAAAATCGAAACCGCATCATATCGAGATTTATCATCTCCAAATCAAAACAATATCACATCGAAACCAAATCCGCATCAAATCAAGATCGAATCTACATCCTATCAAAATCAATATCAACAACATCATCAATCAAGTTTTCTTTGAACCAACGCATCATCACACATCGCTTCAAAGAGGGGAAAAATGTATACACCTAAAAATGGTCTGAAGATAGTAAATTAAATACACAGTTATTTGATTAATTCCCCTTCCCTATTAATTGAATTCACAAGCAATTTAATTAATTTCTCTATTCATCTATTAGTAAATGATTTATTTATATAGTTCATCTCACATCCCCCTTTGATTAATTAATTCTAAATTAATTAATGTCTCCCCATATTAATCAATTCTTCTAATCCCTAATTAAGATTAACAAACTCAAGTTTGTTGAGATTAATTACCATTTTCCAATTATCTGAATTTCTAAATTCAAATGAGCACATGGCTTCTAACTTTAACCACCTAACCTAACCATCTCCTAACTTAACCCATTCAATCTAATCTTGGGTCTAACTAACCCTATCATATCGTGCACATTCTAACCTCCTTATCCTAACCTCCCATGGTGTGGATATTCTTTCCTTGAGACACATGGCACTTTTGCCACATGTCTCCTCCCTTGGACACTTGCCCTCTCATGAGCAAGGCTCCTTGACACTTGTCACCACAGAGATGACAAGTGTCCCTTCCTCCAACCTCTTCTCCAACTTCCTCAATCTTGGCCCTTGATATCTTCAGATCAAATCTGGACCGTCGATTCCTGCCACCTCAGCTTTGGCCTTGGAATTCCTATAAATATCCCCCATTTTGGAGCAATGTGGATCCCATCTCATATCAATTTAGGCATCATTACTATAGGCAATTCGCATTTCAATTATCTAGTAATTAGATTTTGGATTAATCATAGCATGTTAATCTAGGTTCTCAAATCATGCATTTCATATCATCTCCATAGTCAATCATGATCAAATAGCTACTCAACTCTTGAGTTGTCACTTTGGAGGTCATTGCTTCGTTGAGAGCCCATCAATCCAACACCTTCAAGGTCCTCAAGAATAGAGGAAAATGGGACATTTCAAGGAAGGCTTATGGTTTGCATCTTTGATTTAGTTTTGAAATTAAGCTTTTCAATTATATTATATTGTCTCATTATATGTGTATGCCTCTTATACTAACAACATTTTTAGTATCACACCAACATTTCTGGAAGAAGGAGGTTGGGAACTCATCCGGTCCTGGTGTCTTGTCTGGGTTCGTTTGCACTAGTGTTGCTTCGATCTTAGCCTTATAAATCTAGCCACTAAACTCTTGTTCTATTCTTCCGATATAATCTTCGGAATATTTGCTAGAATGTTATTCTGATTACCCAAATTAGAGCCCTCCCAGTTATTTAGAATATTCTCATAATACCTTACAACCTCAGCTGCAATTTGATTAGGGTCCTTTGTGCTAATTCCATAACCAGTTTTGATCTTAGTTATTATGTTAATAGTCCTCCTCGGTTTGGAGCTATTATGGAAGAATTTTGTGTTCTTATTCCCCACATTTCACCATGTTTCTCTAGACTTCTGACACCAAAAAAATTATTCCTTAGCTAAAATATCTTCATATTCAACTAATAACCCCTTTTCTCTAAGATAGAGTATCTCATCCATTCCCTTGTCCATTACCACATTATTAACCTTTTCTATTTCTTCTTCTAGTTTTACCTTTGACTCAAAGATGTTGCCGAAGTGATTTTCATTCCATAGCAATGGTTTGTTTTTTACTATTTTTAATTTGTTAACTACCCTGAATAACTTAGACCCTAAAATATCTGCTTCCTTCCACCATTGCTCTATCAACTCTTTTACTTTACCATATTTCAACCACATTTGTTCAAACTTAAAAGGGCCTAGTGTCTTCTATGATGGTCAATTGAACTGGATAATGATCCAATCTAGTTTTGGGGAGAATTTCTGCATATAGGGTATGAGGGAAGTCAATCAAGTTTCCCTTAAGAAAGAACCTGTCTAATTTCTCTGCTATGTTACTAAATCCTCTCCTCCTGTTATTCCATGTGAATGAATCCCTAGCAGTTTTAAATTCCATAAAATTGTTTTTATGGACCTAGTCCTTAAAATTAGTGGTAGATTGAAATACTTTTCAACTCCTTTCCCATTTCTCAGTATGATTAGTTATGGCATTAAAGTCCCCTCCTCAAATATAGATCTGGTTTGGGATTATTAGCAAATATTGTTCTATTTCACTCCACACCAGTCTTTTGTCCCTGTTTTGTGTTGGACCATAAACATTTATAAGGAGGAACTGCAAATTGTTCTTAGTGCTCTTAACCCATCCGCTCATCCAGTTTCCTTGACACCTATCCTTAGTGAAAGAGACAAATCTAGGATCCCATATCACTGCTAGTCCCCCAGAGGCTTTGTTTGTCGAGGAGCATGCAAATTCCATGATGCCTAGTCTTTTTCTAAATGTATCAATGTCCTCCATGTTAAGTTTAGTTTCTTGTATCATTGTGAAATTTGATTTAGTTGTTGTAATGCAACGCTTTATGATACACTGCTAACATTCCAGGTTATGAGCTTCATGGCTCCTAGAGAAGGACCTTCCCCTTCCCAACGTAAAACATAGAAGTCAGTTTAGTCTGACCCTCTGCTGACCCATCTCTAATTCTTAGTTCAGACAAGGATTTTCTTCCTTTCTTCTTATTTTGCTTGGCACAGTCAGGGGTTTCTTTTCTTGATTCAATTTGTGCAATTCCTAGGGTTTCAACAACTCCCTCATTATCCTTGTTATTTATCTCTATCATCATCTTCGCTTCATCTATTTTGTCTTGTTCATCATCCCCCAACTCCATAATTTTGCAATTAGCAACTGTTTTTGCAGAGCCATTTCATCCTCATCAACAATTTCTTCCACAAACCTATCCATAAGATTACTGACTACCTCATTGCATATTTGGTTCATTGTCAAATTAATGTCATTCTCATCCTTCTCACCTTCCTTGGGCATAGTTTCCTTAACTGTCATGTCTTGTGAATCCCTCTCTTTAGACTTATCCACTTCTTCTATAGGCATCTGGTTATTAAACGTGGTGGATATTTCATTAACACTTGTGTCCACATCCAATATCTCTTCATTCTCAGTCTTCTCAAGAGCTTGTAGCATACTTGGGTCATTTTGTTTTGCAGTTCTTGCTACATCTTCTGTTGGCAGTGAGATTTTGTTTTCCAAAGCAAGGGACGTCTCCCTATTCTCTTTAGTTGCTTCAATCACTTGGAAGACCTCATTGTTATCAATTATCACATTGCCTTCTTCAGGGGTCATTAGTAAAGAATGTTTGTTTTGCAATCTTTCATCCACAATCTCCCCTTCTTCAATCTTAGTTGGTCTAGAAGGATGATTGAGAGCAACTTCCTGCTTAGATTGATGAACGTTTACAATGGAGCCCCCATCTCGTTGTTAAAGTTGATGTTGACTCTTTTATCCTTTATGGGCGATGCATAGGTTGGGCTCTTACTTCTATTGACAAAGGGGTTACTTAGTCTATATGCAATGTTATCAGACACAAGACCAATATAAAATTTTGGTTCAATGCAGTATCTAACATTTGCTGTAATAAACTCTACGATTTTTAATTGAGCTAAATTAATGTCTATGTTAACTAGCATTTTTAGATCTAAAGTGAGTGTCCATTCCTCTTCCAGGCCTACAAAACCTCCTAGTTTATCTCCAAGTTTAAATAATACTTGAGAATCCATAAGCTCAACATGTAGGTTTTTAAGGCTTATCCATTTTGACATAATCTGGAATTTATGTGAGCTAGGGTTAAAATTCGACTGCCAATCAATGAATATGAAGTTATAGATCTAATAAAAAACATAATCCCCAACTAACAATTCATGTTTTAAGGCCTCCTTTTTGCAATCAATATAAAGAAAATCATTAGGGAGAGTAGTAATACTTACCTGGTCCGCGTATGTTTATTCCCACCAACTTGCAATTGTTTCAACAGGTTGTCCTTTCCCACACCACTTGGCAAAAAGACCAAATTTTCTACAATAGTCTCTCGAACCCTTGGCATATTTTTCTTCTTTGATTACCAGATTGGAATTATTTCCATCGCCCATAGGCCTAGGGTTTGCTTCTTTTGTTCTATTCTGCCAAACACGTGCTTCATGCATAGATTTCCTATTGTATTGCCTTGCTTGGTGATTAAATGTATGCTAAGGCTTATGATTCCTGATTTTTTCACGTGATTTGGAAATTGCATTTCCCAGGATTTGATCTGCTCGACTTTCATGGCACCTAGATTTATGATTACTATAGGGATTTAGGGGACCCAACCCTCTCTTTATTTCATTCTCGGGTCGGGCATATGGCAAGGGTGATTTAAGGAAGAAGCAACACAACCAGGGCTCCGCTTCTCTCCTAGGGGTATCAGATTGGCTCTAGAAGTGCATCTAGGGATCATTGAAGTGATGGGAGCAATCCACACTCGGTCACCCAAATTTCTCTTAATAAATTTTCCTTCCCTACCTTTTTGATCAACCCTAGCTTGAGCGTTCATTGCCCTTCGTGCTTTTCTACCCTTAACTACCTGACATCCTTGATTATTTTGCCCTTTATTGCTAAATCCAAAATGCAGATTTTGAGGCAATCGTTCCCTCCCGAAGTTATTTAACGCAGAATGGAGATTCTCATGATTTTTCTTCACAAAATTTACCCCTAGGGCAGAGGGAGGATAACGACCTAGAACTTAAAATCTGTTTGCAAAATGCCCCATCACCAGCTCGAGCATGATCTCTTGATTGAAAGCCCTTCTTTGATTTACTACAATTTTCCGTAGGTTGTGGGCCATCTTTTTTGTGTGCAAGCACTTGCTTCCCATTGATTAATTATTATTATAATATTAGATTGACATAATTACGAAGTTTGTTAGTATGATGGAAATAGACAAAATTGATTAAGAGTTAAACTCACTGAATGTTACTTGACAGGAGAAATAAATAGAATATTTTTTTACTTTTCATACATTTAAATCTCACAAAAACCTCAAATTTAATGCTTCAACACACTTTTTCCACGTAATAGTATATTTTTTAGAATAACAATAATTTTTTAAAATAATAATAAATATTTTTATTACACTACTATAAAGATAAATCTAAAAACGAAACTAAAATAGAACAAATACAATACTGCATGATATTATTAATTGTTCTCTTTTAGATAGGACCTTCGTTGTGTTTTTAAAGATACAATGGTTCGCGCTTTTCCCTTCTTCATTGGCACGAGTTTCTTGATTTGGAGAATACCATTTACTGTTCTGATCACGGCCTAGCCTGGCCTGTGAAAGTTTTGAAGGCTGCTACTCGGATTCTTCTGTGTATCGTGGGTTTGCTCGATATTTTCAAACACTGGTGGGTTTATGTAAGGCTATATTTACTGGAGTAACTCACCTGTGAATGACGTGGAAATGAATCAACTGTTTGCCACAGTTCTGGACTGATGCGACTTTCTCTCCTGATGCGAACCTCTTTCTGTGTGGGGGAATTTTTTGTTGATTGTGCCCTGCGACTTCCAACGCAGGCTTCATCTATTTATATTGGCATCCATTGTCAGTGTGAACATCCAGATTGGTTAAGGTGCAAGCGAATTACTTCGTTCCCTGCAAATCTCTCATTATATTTTGTAATTTTGTGTACTTGTAAGTGTTCGAATATAATGGAGTAGCCAATTCTGAAGCATATTGCTTATTGCTTGAGTTTTATTTTGGGCTTTTTATTTATATGTTAAAAACCTGCAATCTTGTGCCGTTTAATTGCGAACTGGAACCAAGCATAAAAAACAAACTACAGCAATCTAGCAGCTTAACATCAGTTCATTGGCTCTTGACTTGGGGTGTTGAAAGAAGAGAAACTGAAATTGTTGGAAGGGACATTGCCCAGGGAGAGTGCTAATCTCCTGAAGCAGGAGTATTCTGTAAAGAGAGAAAACGCAGTAAGAGTAAGAAATCGTAGGTTTCCTAACTCTGTTACAGCCATGGCATCGAAAGAAGCAGATCCCTCGCTAGGGTTTCTAACGAAAAAGGAAACAGAGGTCAAACTGGCACGGCCCACACGAGTGAAAAACAAAACCCCCGCGCCGATTCAGATCACCGCAGAGCAAATCTTAAGAGAGGCAAGGGAGCGACAGGAGGCAGAAATCCGTCCCCCAAAGCAAAAAATTACAGATGAGAGTGAATTAGCAGATTACCGTCTCCGCAAGAGAAAAGAATTTGAGGACTTAATTCGCAGGGTCCGATGGAACACGAATGTTTGGGTGAAGTATGCGCAGTGGGAGGAGAGCCAGAAAGATTTCGCGCGGGCGAGGTCTGTGTGGGAAAGGGCTCTCGAGGTGGATTACAGGAATCCCACCCTGTGGCTTCGCTACGCCGAGGTGGAGATGAAGCACAAGTTTATAAATCATGCCAGGAATGTATGGGACCGTGCGGTGTCGTACCTCCCGAGAATCGATCAGCTCTGGTACAAGTACATCCATATGGAGGAGATGCTCGGCAATGTTGCAGGCAAGTGAAAATATTCAAAACCCTAATTTTATTCTTTTCTTAAGGCAAGTGAAATAATCCTAAACTCTAATTATGTTATAAACCTTTTAATGCTTGTCTGGTCTAATATCATCATGTACTTAAAGGAGGACGATTTTATTTCTATTTTAAGCTCAGTAATTAGTTCATTCAAATCTTGCTAGAACACACTTTATTCCTTGCTGCTCAAATGAAGCCTAATAATTTTTTGTCAAAAAAATATCAATTTATCAAGGTGAGGCAAACTCCTAACCCCCAAGTCTACAACTATATTGTGAGCAAAACACAATTAAAAAAGGTTTAGGGTTTGACTTTATTTGTTTGTTCATCAAATCAGCAGATCCTTTTGAACACTACCTCAACATACACTAATTGATTATTGTTCAGCTCGCTGCAAAGACTGAAAACACTTAGATTTTAGATAGATGTTCTCATTTAAGATATTATACAGTGCATGTTTTAGTCAGATATCGATTCCCACCAAGATCACTTGCATGCATAGATACAGGGTTCTGTAATGTTTGTGACCATACTTATTCTGTCCAACAATGCTCAGTTTTGGTTGTATACAGATTATTCTTGATTCTCTTGTCTAATCTAGTTTTATAACTGGTGTAAATAACCATCTTCTTATTAGATGATTATAGATTAAAAGATTGGGGAAGCAACAGACCACAGCCATTCATTTAATTCCTTTCAGACATATATTACACTGATAAATAATATGTCAAAATTAATTTTGATAATATGTAGCCCAGAATTTGGCTACAAAGGGGCTTTGATCGGATGCTCATTATATATACATCAGTGAGGAGTTTTGAAGTCACTGATAAATAACGAAGAGCACCTTGATTGATTTCAGCATTTTTTTGTAATACCAAAGCTTCTCCTGCCCATATACAAAATCATGAGGAAAATCCCTGCATCCAGTGTACAATTAGATATGCTATCTTTCCCGCATTCAAAATAAGGATACAATTTCAAAAACTTGATTTTGGTGCATAATTCAACCCATACACAGCAACACAGCACAATAGTCACATACATGGATATTCAAATTGGTCCAGAGAGCATTGCATAACCAATATGATATATCCAACAACCCCTTGGATTATACAATAGACAACCATATCTGGTTTGCTAAATTTTTGACCTTCATGGTTCCCTATCTCGTGTTGTAATGTCTATTGGACAATTGATTGGAATCACAGTAATTTTTGTTAGTACAATAGTGCATTCCCTTTCCTAATTCTTTAAATGATGTAAGTTTCTGGTTTAGATTATAAAATATATGAACTTTTGCTATATGCTACAATAATATGGCTTCTAAGTTGCACTCAGATCACAACAGATGCATCCATGGCTTGTGATACACAACCCTGGTCGCTTGGAATTAACCATTGACCAGGCTTTGCCAAAAGCAACATTCTTCAGATGCATGTTAAGTTGTTGACAAACATTGCAAAACCTTTTTTCTTGGTCACTATTACATAGTGATGCATCTTTTGTTCAAACCAGGATTGGGTCTAAAGTTAAACAATTGCCATTCCTGTTTCCAGGGGCACGCCAAATTTTTGAGAGGTGGATGAATTGGGAACCTGATCACCACGGTTGGTCTGCATACATAAAATTTGAACTCAGGTACAATGAAGTGGACAGGGCCAGGGCCATCTTTGAGAAATATGTTCAGTGTCACCCCACAGTGAAGGCTTGGATTCGCTATGCCAAGTTTGAGATGAAGAATGGGGAGATTCCCAAGGCTCGGCGATGTTATGAGAGGGCAGTTGATCAACTTGGGGAGGATGGGCAGACAGAGGAGCTCTTTGTGGCATTCGCAGAATTCGAGGAGCGCTGCAAGGAGTTGGAGCGAGCAAGGTGTATTTATAAATATGCCCTTGACCATATACCTAAGGGACAGGCTGAAGATCTCTATAGGAAATTTGTTATGTTTGAAAAACAGTATGGTGATAGAGAGGGTATTGAAGATGTTATTGTGGGCAAGAGGAGGTTTCAATATGAGGAGGAAGTCAAGAAGAGTCCGCTTAATTATGATGCCTGGTTCGATTATGTGCGCCTCGAGGAGAGTGTTGGCAACAAGGAAAGAATAAGGGAGATATATGAGAGGGCAATAGCGAATGTGCCACCTGCAGAGGAGAAACGCTATTGGCAAAGATACATCTACTTATGGTAAGGTGCTTATTTGTGGCCATATCTATTCAATATTGTTCTTTTTAAAGTTTTCCCTTTTATTTTTATATTAAAACAGACATTCTTGACAGCCTTGTGGCTAATCAAGAAGCAAGCTAGGAAAAAAAAGCAAGCATATATATGGAGCTTTTTTTCCATCAATTTTTACTACATGTATTTAAGGTGATATCAGCTCAGTCCATGTACTTAAAATTAATTGTAATATGCTGTTTTTTGTAGGATAAATTATGCACTGTATGAAGAGCTTGAAGCTGAAGACATGGAACGCACAAGGGACGTATATAGGTATGGATATCTTCAAATCAAAATTGTTTCTTGTATAGGTGCATCTTTTATAATAATAGAATGATGAATAATAAATTAATAATCTACATCTAAAGCCTTTTTTCACTTTATAAATTTTTCAATTTACTATATTGGGTATTTTTCTCAATGTAACTGAATCAATAATGCTCTTGTATTTTATAGTATAATAATTTGCAATTATCTCTAGTGCTTTTTTTTAAACATATTGTATAGGTACGTTTCTGATGTGAATTGCATATGTTTTAATTAGGGAGCTGATCTCCTAATACCAAAATCTTGTAAATATTCTGTCAAATTATGTCTTATGAGGAGCTTGTGATTAAACCCTGAAATATGACATTGATTAATCCAGGGAATGTTTGAAGCTTATTCCACATAAGAAGTTTTCATTTGCAAAAATCTGGTTGTTAGCTGCACAATTTGAGATACGTCAGAAAAATCTGAAGTTTGCTAGACAGATATTGGGCAATGCCATTGGAATGGCACCCAAAGACAAGGTAAAGGATACAATGCAATATAAAGAATAATGATTTATTTTTTAATTATATTACATACTTTTAAGTGGAACTTAGTCATTAATTGTATCTTCTTCTTGCAGATATTCAAAACATACATTGAAATAGAACTACAACTTGGAAATCTTGATAGATGCAGAACGTTGTATGAAAAATACTTAGAGTGGGCACCAGCAAATTGTTATGCTTGGACCAAGTACGCGGAATTGGAAAGGTCTTTAGGTGAGACCGAACGTGGCAGGGCAATATTTGAATTAGCGATAGCTCAACCTGTACTTGATATGCCGGAGCTACTATGGAAGGTATGGGACACATAACGGCTGCAAACTGTATCCTTATGTGTTGATTTTGTACTCATCATTTGCAATTTTATTTTTAACTTTGACTGTTTGATTTGTAGGCATATATAGAGTTTGAAATATCGGAAGGTGAATACGAAAAAACAAGACAACTCTATGAGAGACTGCTAGATCGTACAAAGCACTTGAAAGTGTGGATCAGCTATGCCAAGTTTGAAGCTTCTGTCACTTTGGAGGAAGAATCTAGAGCTAATGAAGAGTGCCGAGAACCGAATCAAAATATAATTGAAGAACAGAATCAGCAGCGTGTCCTTTGCACTCGTGGTAAGTTATAAAAAAATTATTTTACAGAATCTGTCTCTTTTCTTTTGAAGGAGTTTACTTACGTTTAATGGAATGTTTCAGGTGTTTTTGAAAGGGCGTTTGATTATATGAGGACAACTGTCCCAGAGCAGAAAGAAGAGAGATCAATGCTATTGGAGGAATGGCTCAATATGGAGAGTAGCTTTGGCAATATGGGCGATGTGAGTCTGGTTCAGAAAAAACTGCCCAGAAAGGTGAAACGGAAGAGAGCAATCATGGCTGAGGATGAAACACCTACTGGGTATGATATTCTCTATCTTTGGGTTTGATTCTGTTTTTAAAGCCAAAGGTAACTTTTTATCCTGCTAACACATGGTATTACATTCTTGTGTTTCAGCTATGAGGAGTACTATGACTACATCTTTCCTGATGAGTCAGCCATGGCTCCTAACCTGAAGATATTGGAGGCTGCCTATAAGTGGAAGAAGCAAAAGTCTGTTTCTGATGAAGATTAATTTTATTAATATCGTCCATTATGTTTCCGTTCTTTGGAGTTTTGAAGCTGCTTTTAACATTTTGATACCATTTTTCAGTGAATGGAGGTTATGAGCTGGCCATGTTTCTGTAATTTTAATCTAATCATTCTATTATGTAGATAATGTATCATACTTAAAACACGCTACTGAAAGTCTCCTTCAACTTCAAGTGACACCTGGTAATCTCAGCCTTACATAGGGGTTCATTAGGGTGTGGGAGTGTTGTAGGTGAAGGATAATAGCCATATAACCTGTTTGAGTGCCCTTCCACCATTTTGAAAACTTATGCAATGAGCTTTTTCAACTCTACAAAACATTTTTTTTTCCAATTTTTGACAGCCCTAGACAAAATATAAAAAGAAAAACTCGATGGGGAGTAGAGTGTGGTTGTCATATCAGCCACAAAGATTTTAGAGGGAATGAATATCAGACTATATTGTCATCTCTTAGCAGTATAGGACAAGGGATTAAGGTTTGTTAAGATAAAAAGGAGAATGAGAAGGTATAGGTTAACAGATTGTACATGGAGGCTGAAGCAAGGTCTAAGAGTGTGCCAAGCCAATACAGTTTGTACAATGAGTTGTGCCTATGCCATCCATGGTTGTGGTGGTGGTGGTGATGTTTCCACAAGAGAAAAGAGAAAGGCTTGTGGTAGCCACAGATTGGGGATAGTTGTAGGTATGTTCAATATGAAAGTATGGGATGTGGCAAAGTCTTCCATTGCCAAAATTTTTTATGTCCATGCCATCCCATTCATGTGTCATGGTCTTACTTAAAATGTATCTTCAGAGATGTAGCTTTTGTTGGTCCCTCATTTATCCCACAGTGAACATAGATTATGGACTATGCTCCCCTTGATAAAGAATATTCTGAAGTGAATTTGGTGATGGAGGACATTAGACAGATTTGGTTTAGGATGGTTTGCTCTATTGTGATGGATGAGTGGACTAATATTAGACATCAGTTACTCATCAACATCATAGTCATATGTTTAATTGGCTTTTATTTTCATAGAGCTATTTATTGCTTATGAAGCACAATAATGCAGACTTTCAATTTCATAATTTGAAGGAGGCCATAGAAGGGGCCTAAAATGTTGTACAAATTGTCACTGATTCAAGACAGGCGAATTAGTTGGCATGATGACAGAGAGTGCTTACAAGCACATCTTTTAGACCCCATGTGTTCATGCATTGAACAATGTTTTTTGAAGCCATAGGTAAGATTCATCTTCTCTATCAAGAGGAATAAGCTTGCATACCTATAAATGAGTGGAGAAGTTGGAGGCTGTGCGGAGAGCTTTGCAACTTTAGAATTGACAAACTCAACTTTATGGTGGGGTGTTAATCTCAAAAATGCCGCTGAGATTGGTGAGGAAGCCCAAGAAGGATTGGTTGGAGTCCTCATAGCAGTGGTGACTTAGACTTTGATTTTGATGTAATGTTGGCAGATGTTGATTAGGGGCAGAAGCATATTTTCTATGTTTTTGTCATTTTGTAGTTGAAATTTGCAGCTTTTAGGCATTTTGGTTTTGTTGTCTTTTAAATTTTTTATATAATATATATTATATGTACATTGGCGATGAAAGCAACTGAATTTTGTTAATTTGTTCAACTCTCATGTGAAGTCCAATGTTATGTATGAAGGATCTAGAATGTAAAATTGTAAATGATGAATGCCTTATCAATGTCATGACATGAATATATGAAATTTCCTTATATGAAAAAAAAATTCCAATTTTTTTAAAGCCACCCTCATGCTGTTACCTGTCATCCCCTAAAATGGCATAAAAAAATCTGTCCCTCGTACAAGCAGCTAGAAAACTGTAGCAAACACTTCAGGACTTCAAGATTTTAGTACTCGGGGAGTTTATCATCATGCTGAGTAGATCTGATGGTCATGTTTGAAAATTCATTTTGGCTGTTAATAGATACATTGAATTCTAATGTGCACTAGTCTTTGGAATTTAGTCTATAGGAGCTTTGTAACCTTTATCTTTGACGATCCCCAAAATTACAGATGTTTTTAATGAGAATTGCTCTGTGCGTTGCAGTCGTTAAACAAAGTGAAGTTAGTACTTTGGAATGAAGTTCAACCAGGTGAAAGTGGAGATTCTATTGAATGTTTCATGTTGTTGAATACAATGGCCCTTAAAAATTTAGTCTAATATTGGCATCTGCGGCTATTTGTCTATGGATAATTAAACAGTTTTTAGATTCTTGATTGAAGTTCTGGAATAGTTGGTCTTTGTCATAAGCAGTTTATGGAAGTACAGCCAAGCCAGCATGCTAAGCCCATACTCGGGCAGGAGCATGACTGATTGTAGTCAATTTCAGATTTCCATGTGCATAACTGCTCAAATTATCGAGTATGGTTTCATTTTATTTTGAATGTCTGAGTAGGAGATGTCAATATTTTTATCAGAAGACTTAGGGACCATAAGGGTATTAACTAAGCATTCTAACTCGGCATAGGCTTTCTTAGTTTTTTTGGGTACTCGCATTGTTAGCGTTGGGTCAATTTCCTGTACTACAAATAGAAAAGTAATGCTTATAGAACTTAGGAATCAGGAAAGATGGCTTCCAAAACACGGAAAGATGTGAACATGGCGTGCTAAAGGACCACAAGTAGTTCTCAACAGATTTTGATACTCTCAAAAAATGAAGAAGATCTTGAAATAATTTAATGAAGCAGGGAAGCTTTTTATTGGTTCTACTTTCCATTCACACTATAACACTCAGTGATATAGGCTATTTCCCTATATCACGATAAGTGAAGGTTGGATTATGATCCATAGGAATTGGTGGGCCATTGTGCCCCTCCAAGCACATCTTAGATTAGCAATGATTGATAGTTGGAGGTGGGGAAGCTAAAATCATTGGGACTTGTTGAAGTCCAATGAAAAGGATAAATTATCCAAAGAAATGGTAAAATTTGTCTTCATAGAAAGAGTACAAATCTTGACAAGAATGGATAATATGACTTTGTAACAAGAACTAAAGGGATATGCTTCAAATACAAATATTGGGAATAAATGTCAATTGGAATACGAAGGATATTGTAGCGAGTCCAAACGAGAGTGATGATATTAAAAAAAATGAGATTTAATTTGAAACAATTTTCATGGATGAAAAAAGTCAATTTATGCAAGTGAAAATAAAAGAGTTTCAGCTTCTCTGCCACCCTTGTTTGAAAGACTTAATAATCTTGTTCTCCTATTTGCATAACCACCCCTAACAAGTGATAAAGTGGATTCTAGGTTTTTAATCCATCAAATTGATAAGATTCTAGCACTAGAAATAAGGATTGATAATTTAGTCATTGAAATCAAGGTCATGCTAGAACCCATATTCAAGAGTAGTAATAATAAAGTAAATACAATAATTTATGTTGACTAGCCTAGCTATGAGTGGGATGAATGATGCATATCATATTGTATGAAGTATTGAATAATATTTGTAATCTTTATTTCAATATTTGAATACTACAATGATTTGTTGAATTAGGTACAAGGGGACAAAAAAAATTATTAAATTTTAGATTTGACAAGAACAATAATATCTATAAGTATAGAGTTAGTATAAAGAAGGATCTAGAGTGGCTCACATGGTAGTAACTTATAGTGTCATGAGGTATAGCTAGATAGAATGTCCCCATTAAGCAATATGTGATTATGTAAAATCATTTGTTTGATGAAATTGTTTCTATTATCATATGCGCTACAAATGAAAACTTTTCTAAGTCTTTTGTGTCCTCTTTATTTCTTAGCGCTACTATGCCTACCATTGATATTTGATCAATAATTCCTCTAGTGGAACCCTTGGTCAATTTATGCTTAGTGTTGTGCTTTTCCATTCCTCATAATTTTTTTATCATGTACCTTGATTAAAAAAATATGTTTTTTTAAGAATGATGATCTTTGAGTCAATTTCTAGCCTTGGATGAGGTTTTAGGAGTTTCTCACGATGTTAGCTTTTTAAGGTTAGGTTCCTCACTCCCCAAATCCTGCCTTGTATTTTTCATTGGCATTTCAAGCTTTGTCATGCCATTATGCCTTATAATTTCCGTTTTTAACATTTTGTATACTTTCAAGGATCTACTTAACTATTCATGTCTCCTCAATTCCCTACATCTTAAGATACTTAAACCCTGCTATCTTTCTACTTATTCAAATTTGAGCTTTTATGGATTCACCTAAATTTTAATACATATATTATAAGCCAATATTCAAACCCCTTGTTGGCCTTGTATATATCTTATGTTTGATTCTTGAGTCCCAACGTCTATTTCTCTTTTATAGTTCTATGGACTTGATACTCCAAATTTCAATCTCTACTTTGGTAGCTCTAATACTTTATCTAACATAATACCTTATGGGATGTTGTATTAAAGAACCCTAAACCCTAATGAGTTTTCAAGTTTAATCTTGTTTAGCAATGTGGTAATAGGTTCTCAAAATATTGATTCATACTCTTCTTTAGAGAGTCATTTTGGACCCTTAGACCTTTTCATTATTCCCTCCCATATTGGAATCAATATCCCAAATCCACAAAGCCCACCATCTTAGTAAATTTATAATTTTCCATTCCTTCAAGGAATATTTGTAGCGATTATCTCAAAACCTAACCTCTATTAGTATAAGCTCTCGAGCTAGATTTTATAAGTTCTAACAATAAGTATGTCATGAATTATCCCAATATATTGACTTGTAGCTCAATTCCCTTTGGTTCTCATGGGCCTTCAATATTTTTAATGCCTCTTTATCTATTAAAAAAATATTTTTCTCAACTCCCACATCTCATTTCTCTATCATTTCAATTACCTAAGCCACAAACGTTTGTCTTCCCTTGCATATTGTATCTCAACCTTCTATTCCCTATTCCCCTTCGTGATCATATGTCATTCAAGAATTAATTTTGGATCCTTGTTACCTACTCCCCTATATTTTATATAATACCATTTATTCTCATAGTTAACTACGATGGAGATGAAAAACTATTCAAATCTCACTAAAAAATAACTCATCCCTTAAAGGCATAGATATAATTACAAAGTTATGTACATGTGATGATAAGAAGCTAGGTTAATCTAGACATGATGAATGAGCCCTTAGAATTCATTTATCTACAATTAGGTATGGGCTACCCCTCTAAGTGTAGAAGGAATATTTTTGCCATGCTAGGATGTCAACAATAATTCCATGGAAGATATTACTATAGAGCTCGATGATTTGGTTCATTAAATTATTTGCCCAATATATGACCCACAACACCTAAACAATGTAAGTATCATACTTTATTATACTTTCATAGATAATTTTTGACATAGAGGGCCACATCACCATTACATTGATCCTTATTTTTATTGATCCCATCCCACCTTGGTGTGCTCATGGTCATATGTCATATAAGGACCATTTATTATACCTCTACAAGTGCTTTTAGCCATTAAGAGTTGCATCATTAATACTTTTCCTATATTATGGGCAAGGCTCTTAGCTCTAGCTCGTTAGTATGTTTCTAATGAATTGCTCTTCTAGGTATGATTCCTATAATTCTTGGATGATTGTATGCACTTACATGCTTACCATTGGTTATTGATTATGGTTTAATCGTGAAGCATTCTATTATCAATCTATTGTTATATGCTCAAGTATATTGATATATCTAACAAGATATTCATTCAATCAATTGAACAATGCAAGGGAAATCAATTGAAATAGGTAAGGGTGGTGGTGGGGACATGCATACATGATCACTAATGTTCTCATTTTTGTATTTGATCTATCTAATAAGTCAAAATCGGTTGATTGAAGCTTTAATCGTTTGTCTTGTAGGAATGTATTGGATGATATATGTAGAAGAAAAAATATGGAAGCATAATCTTCATACTTAGTGGATTGTGTTGGTTTCCAAAACCATAGGTTGTCAAACCCTAAAAGTATGCCAAGCTTTATGATCAAGTTCAACACTGATTTTGCCCAACGAACAAGATTTATCAAAATGATCAAAACTCTCCCACAATTTAGGCTCTGCTTTGCCTAAGCGAGTGTACCTTTTAATGATTATAAAAATTATAACTTGTAATGTGGAAAATTTGATTTAGTGATTTGTAACATAGAAGGGAGAAACCACTAAATCAATTTTCACATAGGACCATTACATCTAAAAGAGGAAGGGAATCCACTAGATTCAATCACAAATCAAATAAGGATTGAATCTAGTGGATCGAGCTAAACACTTGGAATTGAGCAATATAAGTTGTGTCGAACCTGTTCCCCGAAAAAGCTCCTAAAAAGTCGGGACCACGATGCTGCACCACAGTCCTCTAAACTTTCCGCGCGCCAAAAAGGGTTGATTTGTCTATGTGAATGAAGCTTATTCTGACAAGTACAACTCCATACATGTTTCTTGCACATAGAAAGAAGGGGAAAAAGGTTGAGAATAGGGGTTTGCCTAAGTCAAACCCTAGTTCAGAATCAACCTTGAATGAAATATTGCAATTACTTGAAATAAAATGATGGAAAAGTATACCTCAGATCTGCAATGAATGATACTGATGCTTTGCTTCTCGAATGTAATGACATATGTTGTATGAAATGGCATGAACATAACAAAACCCTAATCACACACAAATGCTTGCAAATGTATGATGCAATGTTGCTCGACAATGGATATATAAAGAATATGTTGTCTTGAAGACCTCTAGCAATGCTTTATGATGAATACTTCAATGTTTGAATGCTTGATTGCTTAAATGTGGTGCTCCCAATTTCACTTATCATGAATGTATGTCTTGTTATCCAAATGAGAGGGAAAGACCTCCTTATATACTTGTTTGTCATCAATTATGTTAATTTTCTGACATAGGCCGACATGAAGCAAGATTTCCTGCTCAAATTCAAGATAGGACCTAGGGTTTAAAATGGGCCCCGATTAGGGAGGACCAAGGTGCTACGTCCTGGTCCTACCCCATATTTAGGCCACGGTTAAGGTGCAATGCAAGGTGGAATGTGACATTGATGCCAATTTTGCATGGTACAAGCATAAATCCCTATGCTTGATCAAGACCCATTTATGCTTTTACAATGCAAAATTGGCATCAATATAAAATTCCACCTTGCATTGCACCTTAAACCTAGCCCAATAATGGGGTAGGGCGTCTTGGTCCTCTCTAGGACCATGGCGCCATGCCATGGTCCTCTCCAATGGGGGCCCATTTTAAACCCTAGGTCCTATCTTGAATTTGAGCGAGAAATCTTACTTCATGTCGGCCTATGTCAGAAAAAAAATAAAATAATTGATGATAGGCAAGTATATAAGGAGGTATTTCGCTCTCATTTGGATAACAAGACATACATTCATGATAGGCAAAATTTGGAGCACTACATTCAAGCAATCAAGTATTCATCATCAAGCATTTTTGGAGGTCTTCAAGGCTGCATATTCTTTATCTATCCATTGTGGAGCAACATTACATCATACATTTGCAAGCATGTGTGTGCGTGATTAGGGTTTTGTTATGTTCATGCCATTTCATACAACATATGTGATTACATTCATGAAGCAAAACATCATTATCATTCATTGCAAATTTGAGGTATACCTTTCCATCATTTTATTTCAAGTATTTACAATATTTCATTCAAGATTGATTCCAAACCGGGGTTTGACTTAGGCAAACCCCTATTCCCAACCTTTTTCCCCTTCTTTCTATGTGCAAGAAACAAGTATGGAGTTATTCTTCAGAATAAGCTTCATTCACAGAGACAAATCAACCCTTTTTAGCGTGCGAAAAGTTCAGAGGACCGTGGTACCACGCCATGGTCTTGAATTTTTCGGAGCTTTTTCGGGAGCAAGTCCGACTTAACTTATATTTCTCAATTCCAGGTGCCTAGCTCAATCATGCATTTGTAGCTTACTTTTTACATGCTTTTACCTTCATTTTCCAGCACTTTACCTAATTTCAGCATTTCAATTTACAAAAGAGGAAATCAAAATTAATTCAATCCATTTAATATTCAATCTTTATCTGATTTGTGATTAAAGCTAGTGGATTCCCTTCCCTCTTTTCAATGTAATGGTCTCAAGTGAAAATTGATTTAGTGGTTTCTCTCTTCTATGTTGCAAATCGCTAAATCAATTTTTCCACATTACGTAACTTTCTATAAAACTTTCAATTAGCCTCTACTTGAGAATGGCATGTGTTGGTTGAAAATTTGTAAACTGAGGAAGTTCACAAAATTGTGGTTTCAACCACATTGTGTGAGATTGAATCTCTCCACATTATAAGGGAAGGATCCCCCTTTGTTTACTACTCTATTTATTTAGTTCAAAATACACACTTTTGATTCTTAATCTAAAGTTGGGTGATACGACATCCTATTATGTTTCTAGAATAGATGTTTTTCTATGCTCTTTTTTCACAAAAGAAGTTACAATTGGAGTAGAAATGATTAATTTTACTTTGAAGTCACTAAAGCATGTGAATGAAAAATACAAAATAAAAGAAGCAAAGTCTTCATAAAGGCACAAAGTCCTCTGTTGCTTCTTTGGGATGAGAAAACAATGTTCAAGCTCAAAGTCTTGCATCCACTATGATCCTATCAGTCTTTTACAAATAACTTATGTAACCCACGATATTTTACCAGGATAACAATGTAAAGCACAAAGTCTTCGAATTTTTATCTTATTACAATTAAGCTAACTCTTCTCGAAATAAAAAAATGAAACTCAAAGTCTTCAAATTGCTATCTTTTTTACTAATTACTAATTCTACTTAACAAGAGATAAAATGTAACACAAAGTTTACAAACAAACACTTATTCTACTCTTTAATAATATTTCAATACAATGCTTTTATTTGATCAAAACAAGATTTTATCACAATAATGACGTAAGAACACTCTCACTATAAACCACAATGTACTCAACACAAAGTTTGAATGCCAAAGATGTCTTCTTATTTGATCAAATTCACAAAATAACAATAAAAACTCAAAGTTTCACTTTGCTCTTCACTTCGATAGAGTTTTGTTGCATAAGATTAAAGATCATAGATCAAATTTACAACACACACCCTCATATATATATATATATATATAGGTGAGGTGCAGTGAGTTAATCTAGGAAAACTATGACTAAATCAAAGAAGAGTCCTATTTGACTTAGGACTTGTGCAGATTCTAGATACAAAAGCATGAATATAAAATGACACTTGAGGAGTCAATTGGATATACAAAATGCCACTAAACTAGAGATGCATAAAAATGATTAAGTTCCTAGAGCCTCGTCTCGTTTCCAACATTCTTCACCAATGGAGTCTTCATGTCCTTGCTTGGTAGCACGTACTTTAAAATTCTTAGGTCCTGGTATATGGAATCTAATATTTGAAATAGAGTTGGAGGAATTGATTTTGAAGAATTTTTGGAGTTAAACAAAAAGTACCAAAGGTGTGGTTCAAGAAGTGCATTTTGGACTTAAGGCTGATATGCATTGAAAAAGCTTAAAAAAGATATTGGTGTAAATCAGGTTTGTAAACCTAAATTGCACCTTGGGGGGTTCAAACAAAAGGCAAGTGGTGGCAATCGGGTTTACAAACTCGATTTGCACCACTACAAAACAAAGGAAAAACAAACATTGGGCTTGGTGTATGTCAGAGTTATAACCTCGCCATACACCATGAAGGAGGGTCTTGGCGTATATCGGGGCTATGACCCCGATATACACTATGAAGAGGAGACTTGGTGTAGATCGGGGTTAGGGCCCCTATATAGATTGTTTTGCTTGTATATTGACATTGGTGTAAGGTGGGGTTACAACCCCAACTTACACCCAAAGGGAAGGACCCACCTTACACCCAAAGGGAAGGACTTGGTGTAAGTCGGGGTCGTAACCTTGCCTTACACCAAAAACAAGTGACTTGGATTTTTTTTAGGCCTTAGATGTAGTTTAGGTTTATAAACTCGACCTGCACCTATCATGAGTTTTCAAATGGCTATGAAGTGTAAATTGGGGTTAGAAATTGATTTGCACCGGATTAAAATTTTGAAGGGAAGTGTAATTCAAGTTTGTACCTCGAATTACACTTGCATGCACCAAAGAGGTGTAATTCGGGTTTGAGAACCCAATTTATAATAAAACACACAAACTAACTTAAAGGACCCAAAAAAGGACTAGAAATTTTGAATCAAGGGTCCTAAATCACACGAGGGGGACTAAAGACTACCTCAAAAAGTGTGCTTAGAGCATATGAGCTACAACTGGCTCTAAGTGGGGAACTTCTTTCGATTATTGGAACGATTGAAGGGATAAGAATCCAAAACTTTAAGTACCTTTATCATCCATTGGGCTACATAATCGGGCAACAAAAGACACAAAAAACAAAAAAGGATGACAAGACTTAACTAAAACAACCTATTGAAACAAGACTCAAATTTTTGCAACTACACTTATTGGAAAGGGAAGCTAACCTAACCTAGAGACTAACCAACAACAAGAAATACTTTAAATGAATCCATTAATTTGTACTCCAAAGTAGATGCCCTTCTTAAAAAAGGTGTCATGTTTGACATTATCATAGTCGCCAGGTGTAGATGAAGGACAAACAATAGTACAATGAGATGATGCACTACTTCTTGAAAGAAATGAACAAATGCACTTGCCTCCTCAATTTGATCATATGTACTATTGCTCCAAAGTGGATCAATGATTTTGGATTACCTCTACTCAATTACAAATGCATGCTTAATTCCATGTTCATGTGTTGTTGAGATTTTTAATTGCAATTGAGGTTGGAATACTAATTCACAACTTAGGGATTTTTATCCACATTAAGCAACCCTTTATGAACTAGAAGCTACATTTAATTATCAACCCAAGGACATGAGCTTGAAATGAGATAACAATATATATGCACTATGGAAGCCTTCTAGGTTGTTATTTCAGTTGTGTATAGAAAATATACTCATAATAATAAATTAAATTGAAAACATGACAATGTTGGAAATAAAATTAATTACATAGTAGTGGTTGTAGGAAGACTAGTTATTTGCAATAGCAGTGGCTGCTCTAAAATTAGTGAAATCAAATATGCTGAAAACAAAACATATCATCACCAACTCACTAATAAAAGTAAAGCATAATGAATAAAAATCTAAACTATATTGCAAATCTAAACTATGATGGAGTCTGTTGGCATTTTGCATAGAGATTGCATTAATGATATGTTGTCATTGATGTCAATTGAACCGGTAATGGTATTCATGTTATTGCGGATATTGTTGTTTTTGATATTGGCTAGTAACCGATTAGAAGAGCTTTGTGGAAGATGTTGTAAACCGGTATGATAAGTTTGTGAGTTGAACCGGTAAACCGGTGTAAAGGGTTAAACCTTTCTATACATTGTAACCAATAAACCCTATCAGCTGTTAAACCCTAACCGATCAAGTTTGTTGGTTTATTATCTGATGAGCAGTAATGATGGAGACACATGTGATCATTGTATGAGGATAAGTTCAAATTGTTTTGGTGCATTTGGTTATTGTCTACGGAAGGAGCAAAGTGGATTGCATCTAATGCACAACGCATGATGAGTTACAAAGTTCGATGAAGCGGTGATCATGGAGCGGTTAGAATTTTCTTGAAGAATGTGAAGAGATTGTCATGATTTCTAACGGTCAATATTGTACCGACTTGTTTGTAATCTCGATGATGAGAATTAGGTTTTTGTTGTGTTACCGACCTAATTGATTTGTATTTAAGGTCGATGAAGTTGTTTGTAAAGGTTGTCGGCAAGATTGACAGAAACCTGTTGAGTGTATTGTTGTCTAACCAGTGAATGGATCTGCACTTTGAGTGAAGGCAAATTGAAGCTTAAAAGAATCTAATCAAGCAAATGTAGTGCTATTCAGACAGATCAAGAAAACCTGCTGTTTTCTAACAATTACAATATAATTAAAATCCCTTAACTGGGTAATCTCTAACAAGCTTGGTTACTCATTAAATCCTCTAACAAGATGGTCCACTAGCTTGGATTCTTAAATCCTCCAGTGAGGTTACTCCTAACAGGGTATTGTGCTTTTCATCAAGGCATATTTGTAAATCCCTTAACCGGGTGATTCCTAATCGGAATTAGTTCTTAACATGACTTATTGTAAAGCTTTAACAGGCTTGGCTCCTAACAGGGCAAACTTCAGAAGAGTTCAGATAACTATCCTTGTGAGTCTCATCTCACCGTGGTTTTTACCTATTTGGGTTTTCCATGTATAAACATTTGTGTCAAGTGGTGAATGTTTTTGTGGTTATGATCTTATTTGTTGATTTGATTAACTTCTGATAAGGCATGATAGCTAGAAGCATTGGGAGATGAATATGTTGAGTTATGATTAAGCATTGTTGATGTTTACAAGATTGAAGTTGTTTACTGTTAAGTTGTCATAATAGTCAAACCGATTGATGTCAAGTATTCTTATGAATATTGATCTTGACTGAGATATGTTTACTTTGTGTGATTGAATTTGAGTTTGGGAACTTTGTATCAGTTTTTCAATATACTGATTCACCCCCCCTCTCAGTATTCTACCAGATACTTATTCTTTCATCATATCATCTGAGTCACAGTTCCTCAAGTGGCCCTTGCTTGAGTTGCTTCAATATGTCATTAGCATTCCATCTCCAATAGACAAGCTTCAATGCTCAAATAATCTTGTTATTGCAAATCAAATATTACATGGACATATAGCAGACTTGTTGATTGAAAATGAACACTACTAACAAGACTCAACACTAACTAGATATTCTCTAAACACTCTCAACTCTACTATTCTCAACACTCTACTAACTCACAATTCAACAAAATCTCAGATTTATGCTTGAGGCTTGAGAGTTAGAGTAATTACAAACTCAACAACTTATTAAAAATGTCATTTCTCTCATGACAACAAGGAGATGAATTATTCTACTCATGACTGATAATAAAGATTAAACTAACAAGAGTTGAGAGAGTTCCAATCCTCTTCAAACTCTTACAATTATAAAATACAGTTATGGTTGAACATGTGTACAAAACATGTTATAATTATTTATTAGTTACCAAATATTGTTTCCACAAGCTTCTCCAATGTTCTTTGACTTCAATAAATCCAAATACAGGAACTCATGAAGAGGTAGAAGAGTCCAAGTTGAATTAGAACTCAATCCTTAACTGTTACCTGCAAATCTGCTAGTTTCTCTCAGCAAACTTCTGAAGAATGCTGCTCATTGACTATTGCGAATTAGCTCAAATGGTTTAAAGGGGTTTAATATCCTATTTTGATATTTCCAAATCATTTTGAAAATCTGATTTTAGTTAAGAAACAAGTGAGATATGTCCATTTTACTGAAATTGGTCTTTTGACTTTTTTAACACTTTCAGTCAATTGCTACATTTGTCAATTGTCAGCTTGTTCCTCCTTCCTTCTAGCTGTATGAACGACTCAAACCACTCAAAAACAACATGTTAATCTTTCTTAAGTACTTTACATTCAATAATAACCATTTATTATAATATTTTACCTTTAATTAGCATCAACTA
This sequence comes from Cryptomeria japonica, assembly GCF_030272615.1. Taxonomy (NCBI): domain Eukaryota; kingdom Viridiplantae; phylum Streptophyta; class Pinopsida; order Cupressales; family Cupressaceae; genus Cryptomeria; species Cryptomeria japonica. The sequence goes on from NC_081410.1 coordinate 105,398,605, forward strand.
GCTAGACATACAAATGCATATCAAACAAAATTAATCCTTGTTAATGCTTCACAAAACCAAGGTAATGTTTAGAAATGACTTGGAAGGACATTATAAACATGAGTTAAAGTATCGTAAAACATGAAATAATATGGTCAATTTATAGACTCATTATGTGTCCTCATGCTCAGGTTCAAGTGTGACTTTTGACATCTTGTTAGCTTCCAACCAAGCTAGATGTCTTATAGGACATCCCCTTGATAGGACAAACTTTGATTTTGGCCTACTAGTTCCACTTCTATAAAAAAAATTCTCATCCATATCCTCATGTTGAGTGGAATGAGTTTTTTCATGTGATCCAAGTGAAAACATGGCTACATAATATATCATCCTAAATTGGACTCCCTTACAATTTTGATTGCATTTGGGTCATCACCTTAGCGTTTGTGCCCCTAGGCTCGATGAGGACCTGATTCTGCTCATGTCATGCAAATTTGACTTCATATTTATCTCATGCATCATTTAAACCCTTGTCTTGGCCCTAAAATTGGGTAGGACCAGGGCATGGCACCTTGGTCCTCCCAATTAGGACTGGACTTTGGGCCCCTTGGCCATTTCAAACATTGAGCGGGAAATCCAACCCCGTGTCGGCTCAGGTTGGAAAATTAATATGTTTTTTGACTGATAATTATAAAATAAGGTTTTCCCTATCCATTTGATAATCCGACAAGCATATTGGTCAATCAATTCAAGCGACCAAGCATTCAAATTCAACTGAGCAAGCAATCAGTCTTCCTTCAAGCATTGGAGCATCAACAAGGTCAATATTCAAGCATTGGAGTTGACATTCATGTTCCCTGTTATTGAAGACTTTATAAAACCCTAATTATGTGTGGAGACAAATAAAACTTAACAAGGAGGTGTATCATTTGTGTTTTTAGTCATTATTCAACATCTCCCTCAAAAGGAGAATATTTTCATTACCATAATTCAATTATCTTTCATTTCTATTTCATGGTTAATTTTAAAACTAGGGTTTGACGTAGGCAAACTCCCATTCCCAACCTATTTCCCCTTTTTTTTGTGTGTGCAGGAAATAGGTGCAGAGCTGTGATCTTCAAAATAATCATTATTTACAATGATGAATCGGTCCCCCATCAGAGTGAAAAGTTTGGAGGACTAGAGTGACCACCACCACAATTCCAACATTTCAGAAGCTCTTTTATGGAACAAGTCTGAACCTGCTTATATTGCTCAGATCCAGGTTCATGACTCAATCTTGCAACTATAGCTTACTGTTTACACATTTTAACCTTAATTTCCAACAATTTTAACCTAATTTCAGTGATTCAACTTACAAAAGAGGGTTTATTAATTCACATCAACACCCCCAATCCAATTAGAATTCTCGGTCCTAATTCTTGTACTAGTTTGTGACTAGATCTATTTGATTGGAACCCTCTTTTGAATGTAATGTTCTTAAGTCACAAAATTAGAGGTTTCTTCCTTCTACGGTGGAAACCCTTATTTTTCACCATTACATTTTGGTCAACCCGACCCCTTACATTTGCAATTCTAATTTTTATTTTTAGATCCGAGTGTTTATGCAAATCCAAATTCAAATTTACATTTGCAAGTTTAATTTTTCATTGAATTTTGAAATTTTTGAGGTTAAGTTCACAAAAACCCTAATTTTAAATTCAAAAATTAAGCTTGTGAGTTGTCTAATTTGGATTCATCATGTCAGATCTGATTATTTATTTAATTTAAATTTCAAATTTTCACTCCTAGATCTCATTTTCAAATTGAATTACATAAATTTAGTGTTTGAATTTATAAAAAACCTAATTTATAATTCTACAATTTACCATGAGGATTGCATAAAGTTTCAATTTAATTTTTAGATCTATTTTTTATGAATGTTATGCTATGGTTCAAATGCATTTATATTTCAAATTCACAAATCAAATTTCTTAATCAATCATTTTCACAAAATTTTATATTGCTTAATCATAATCTTCAAATTTAAATTCAAATTTCCCTCATTTGTGCATGAGTTTTACTACTATTGGTCCTACCTATAATATTCCCATGAGAAGAAGTTGTAGAATTAAGGCTTCCCAAGATTTAATTACCAAGGATATGGAGCCTAATTTGGATAACTTATTTCATGAGAATGTGGGTGGTTCTTTTATACCAACCAATGATGTCATTTATTCCCATTCTTTACATAATTCTCATGATGAGGGTGAATCACTAACTAGGGTTTCTGTTGAGCTATGGAAAAGATTGACAATGAATTTGAAAATATTCAACAATGGATGAGTCAACAATACTTGGAAAGTGAGGCTATCCCATTGACTGAAGGATTAAAAAGAATGGTTCAAAGTGATAAATTTGGTGTTGATTTGTTGCATGGCCTTACTCATATTCTTGACACTAATTTTATGCATTTGAAAAGTTGTGTTGAAGTCCTTGGTTACACTCAACCTCCTACTGAAGTTAATCATTCTATTCCCATGCCTACTTCTAAGCCTAATGTGCTGACTTTCAGATCCAACATCATGGCTACTTCCACACAAAATGTTATTCCTACACATGTTAGTCAAGGGGGAAACATTAATAATAAAAAATCTTTCATTCCTCCTTCTGTGAGTCTTCCATTTGTTACCCAATCATCGCCCATACCTACCTATCATAGTGTTCCACCTCCTTATTCTAAACCTTCTCCTTTATTTAACAATGTTACTCCTCCATCGCAATCAAACTTGTCCAATTTCAACCCATCCACCGAAGCAACCATTAATAGCCTAGCTCAAACCATGTCATCCTTGCAATGATAAATAGCTTCCATTAACCAATCAAAGTATAATGTGCCCACATTTGATGCAGCGAGCTCATTATCTAATGATATTGTTCATGTTGTCCCCCCTAAACATGTAGAAGTCCCTCAATTGGAGATTTATAATGGAAAAGGTGATCCTATGACACGTGAAAACATTTCAAACCTTGTTTAGTGATTTTACCTATGATCAAAGAATTTTGGCTAAATTGTTTACTAGAACATTTAGAGATAGAGCTTTGCAATGGTATTGCTATTTACCTCCTTATTCTATTACATCATTTCAACAATTGGCTAATGCTTTCATTCAATAATTTCACAATAATATTGGTCCTAAGATTACTTTGACTGATTTAATGCTTTTTAAGCAAGGTGTTGAAGAAAAAGTGACTAATTTTATTGGTAGATATAAGCATTTGTATTCTCAAATTTCTTATGCTATGCCTAATCAAGATGTTCAAAGAATTTTCATTTCTAAATTATAAAATATATTAGGGATAAGCTCCTCTTTTATAAGTTTATTTCCTTTATGCAGTTGTGTGCGGTACTTCATAACTATCAACTTCAATTGAGTCAATTTGAATCATCTCCTTCAATGGTTTCGGTTGATAATAATGAAAGTGCTCAACAACATGTTGTGAAGTTTAAACCGAACAATGGATACATCAAGTTCAATGACAACAATACCCAAGTAGCAACCGAGACAACATGTGTGCGTCCTTTATCCAAATATTTTTGAAAAGAATTTACTCCTCTTAAACAATCTTTGCGTAGCATTATGAATCAATTGTTACAAAATATGTGTTTAAACTTCCTCCTATCAAACCAATTGACACAATCGAACCTTCACCACCTCATTATGATGCCAAAGCTTTTTGCCAATATCATCGTCAACTCGATCATGACACTAAAAAGTGTTATTCCCTAAAAAGTAAGATCCAAGACCTTATTGATAACAATACCATATTTGTAGCTAGTGTGAATGACAACGGAAATAAATCCGTAGCTCCTTTGAATCAAAATCTCCAAATTTTACCAATCCTTTGCCTTCTCACTTTACTAATGTGATTGAGTTTGAGAATCTCACCTTTTCTCCTAATGATATTGGCCTTGAGTCTAATAATGTGGTGAATCTTATTGATAAACCTACACCTCCTAAGGACCTATGTATTACCTTTGATCCTAGTGAGACAATTGAAGCACTTGAGGGTCCACTATAGATCACCGCAAGGATTAAAGACATGCTTTCACAAGGTGTGCTCATTGATCACATGTGCATGGTGGATGTGATAACTGAAGAATATATTTATACATTACAATTTAATTGGATGACATATGATAAATCTGATGTGATAATTAAGATCTTTGATGGTTTCTCTTGTCCCACTATTGGCTCCATTACCCTTCCTCTTGGGGTTGGTACTAAATCTTTTGATGTTAATTTTTCTATTATTCCTACATCGAAACAATTTTGTATGAAGTTGGAACACCTTTGGCTCTCTTCCATGAAAGCGATCCATTCTATTGTTCATAAGTGTTTGAAATTATCTCTTTATGACAAAAAAATAACAATTAATCATAACATGTACCAACCCATGATTAGGCAAGGAGATGTTAATCTTGATTAATTTTGGTCTAAACAATTCAAACCTCTTAAGCCTCAAAGTGATGCTCTTTTTCAATCTTATCAAAGATGAAAGAATGAGATGATCCTATCCTTGAGCAAGCCTAGAGATCCTAATCCTATTCCTCTTCTCCATAATAGACCTAGATTTCTCCTCCTCGTGATGGACTTGGTCTTCTTCCTACACCTTCTACTCCTCCTTTATATGATGCAGTTCTGCCTCCTACATCTTACAAAGGAAAGTGTCTGGCATCCCCTATCTTTCAACCTAAAAAACATTCTCCTTTGCATCCTTCTTTAAATCAAGAGAAGAAGACTATGCTTGTTGATCCCAAACCTTCGCAACCTTCAACTAAAACTAAAAGAAACCTTTGTGAAAGATAACACCGATGGAGGCATCATGCTAGAGCTCGTGAACTTTCTTCTCAACCCGTTTCCTCCTTGAAGAATCCAAATTTTGACATGATCCCATTTGTCTAGCCTTCGTCTAACCACAGGGAGGAAGTTCAACCTAAATCTCCAAGGCATAAAATGCTTAAGAAAAATGATGTTTCATGTTCTATTCCAATTAAGGATCCCATTTTTATTAATCTTGATTTAGAGATGGGTGAAAATGATGTTCATGCTAACACTGTTGATTCAAGTGATGAATATGAATATGTTGATGTTGACAATGATTTATCTAAACAATTTTCACAAGCATTAATCCTAGCTCCTAGTAACAAAGTGACCCATCATTAGAGCATGGTCCTTGTTTGGAACTTGTGATAGCTCCATCTACTGTGCTCGACGTTCCTCCGCTTCCATATTTTCCACCTTCCCAAAACAATGTTCAATGAGATAGGGATGTAGATGACTTGCTTGATTAGCTTCATTCATGTCATAGATCCTCTCTCTCTCTCTCTCTCTTGTTTGTAACCTTCTATTTTTTTCTCCATTCTTCTATTTGTTGTCCGTAGTGTTGTCTACTTGAGTACGATACAAAGCATTGATATCTCTTTTGGTCTCCCCCATGTTGACTCGAAATACACATGTGCCCTTCTTCCATAGTGGTTCTACTTTCTTTGGGGGATGAGGACAATTCAGTTCAAATATATACATGATATACATTATTTACCATAAGAGCATACTGACCCTAGAGTTAAGTAGAACCCTTATGTGTTTTGTGTTTAGTGATCATTATCCTTTTATTTGTTCCTTCTTGGGGCCATATCATTGTGATAATGTGCTTTTCTTTTTGGATGAATGTATGCTACCTTAAATCTATTGCTCTCAAGATGGCATGTGCAATCACTTTAATGTGGGGGCATACACTCTACTCAATGTTTCTCACTTTGCACATCTTGATACTCAAGTTACTTTGCGAACTTTGTCTTTTACTTTGTAATTTTGGTATGTTTCTTTTCATGAATCATAATAAGCGAACCTTACTAGGTTTGTAGTCATGGTTCTCGTTTTCTTATGATGTCCCTTTTATCTTGATCTTCAAGTTGTAAGATACCTAAAGTTCAATGGGGGCTTGGTGTGTCTTGCCTCATTAGCATCTTGATGAAATCCTTTCAATGCAAACTTTTGTACTTTACCACGATTATGCTTAAACTCATACTCCCGCTAAAGTGGGGGCTAAATATAGCATCCTAAATTGTGCTCCCTTACAATTTTGATTGTATTTGGATCCTCACCTTACCGTTTGTGCCCCTAGGCCTAAAGAGGACCTGATTCTACTCATGCCATGGAAATTTGACTTCATATTGACCTCATGCATAATTTAAACCCTTTTCCTGGCCCCAAAATAACCAAGGTGTGGTGCCTTGGTCCCCCATAGGAATAGGACATGGCACATTAATCCTCCCAATTAAGACCAGACTTTGGGCCCCCCGTGTTGGCTCATGTTGGAAAATTAATAGGTTTTTCAATTGGCAAGTATAAAAGGAGGCTTTCCTGTCACATTTGATAATCTGACAAGCATATTAGTCAATCAATTCAAGCGATCAAGCATTCAAATTCAAGTGAGAAAGCAACCAATCTTCCTTCAAGCATTGGAGCAGCAACAAGGTCAAGATTCAAGCATTGAAGACTTTATAAAGACCTAATTTCCTGTGGAGACAAATAAAGCTTCACAAGGAGATGTATCATTTGTGTTTTTAGTCATTATTTAGCATCTCCCTCAAAAGGAGAACATGTCCATTATTGCAATTCAATTATCTTTCATTTCTATTTCATGGTTAATTCCAAAATTGGGGTTTAACTTAGGCAAACCCCTATTCCCAACCTATTTCCCCTTTTTTTTATGTGCAAGAAATAGGTACAAAGCATCGAGCTTCTGAATAAGCATTATTTACGATGGCGAATTGATCTTGTATTGGAGTGCAAAAATTTCGAAGGACCAAGATGACCAACACCATGGTCCTGACATTTTAGGAGCTCTTTCGGGGAACAGGTCCAAATTTTCTTGCATTGCTCAAATCTACGTTTGTGGCTCAATCCTGCAACCATAGCTTACTGTTTATGCATTTCTACTTTAATTTCCATTATTTTTACCCCAATTTCAATAATTCAACTTACAAAAGAGGGTTTGTTAATTCGCACCAACACCCCCTAGTCTAATTAGAATTCTCAGTCCTAATTCTTGTTGGTTTGTGACTAGATCTATTGGATTGGAACTCGCTTTTGAATCTAATGGTCTTAAGTCACAAAATTAGTGGTTTCTTCCTTCTATGGTGGAAAATCTAATTTTTCACTATTACACATAGCTTGCTTCATCATGTTGTTCACAAACTTCAGATTTGAGAGATTGATGCAGGAGCATCCCTGGTTCTTGGCAATCTTGCATCAACCAATTTTTTTTTCCTATTTTGTAGTTTCAACATTTCTTTTTGCATTTCTTTGCATTTGCACAATCAGATCTTGTGGAGTTGGATTTTTCTTATGGACTTGTTCATCTACCTTATCCTAGGTCTGCGGGACGTTTGGATCTTTTTCCAACAAGTTATCGCTTCTAGAATGTGAGATAGTTTTCTAACTCAGAGTATCATAACTACTTGGACCTATTTTGCTAATGGTGAATCTTACGGATTATTCCTATTGCTTGCGAAGCCTAATTTCATTGCTTCAAACATTCCTTGGCATGTGGCTGACTTTCCCTTGGGGTTGCACATCATTCTATGCTATTTTCGGAGGTATTCCTTTGGCAAAGGCCGACCTGGTTATTTTACACATTAAAACTTCTTCATCTGCATTTTTTCCATCTTGGGCCGACGCGGATCATCCTTGATCCATGAGTATCACATAAATTAATGTAATGAAGTAGATAGAAACAAGTTTGAGGTAAGAAGATAGAGAGATGAGTTCCGGAGTTGGCTCACATTCTCGCTTGAGCTCGGATACTATATTTGTTTGTAAACAGGCCTGTGTGCCAAATCTTTTAACCCCGCATGTTGCCGACAGTTGTAATTGAATTATTGATATAATATGATTCAGATTCTTCATTGCCTCCATCATGTTGATTTGTTTGAGTTGTGATTCAATGGCTGCACGGTCTGGACTGTTCTCCTTAAGGACTTACTCTTGCCATGACTGCACCAGAGAGATTGAGTTTTCATCAAGACTTGAGAAAAACTCCTCTATTATGCTTGTGAAAAGGTATTCATCAAGTTCCTTGCCATCTTCCACATGCACAATATGTCCAAGTTAATGACCTTGAAATATAGATGCATTCTTCTCATTTTGTTCAACTTGAATGGTACTTTCGTGCATATCCATCTTCTCACATCTCAAGACATGATTGTCCTCCTTTACTAATACTTTGGCAAAGTGGCTTTCAGCCTCTTGTTGTTTATTTCCCATGATATCTTTCTCAACAACTCCTTGATAATGCACTGACTAGATATGAGAGTTACTAGCCATGTCTTCTTCCTCCTCTGGAAGAGATAAGCAAGATCACTTTGTTTAGATTCAGAGTTCCCCACTTCTATATTCGCTAGTGGTGCCTCAAGTGCAAGCCCTTTTGGTGGTAAAGGAAGCTTGTGCTGATTTCTAGCTACATAACTAGAAGCAATATTTGGATATGGCCTCCTTGGAATGTCTTTGTAGTAAGGGGAAGAGAATACACCTTCATGTATTTTCTTTTTAAGGGTAAGCAGCTCATTACCCAACCTCTGCACCATGTGATCTATTCTATTGGTAAACGATGACTCCAAAGGAGAATTTTCTCTGAACTGATTTGGCTCTATCCTTATCTTACTCGCAAGGATAAGACCATCTTCAATGTCAATTGATAAGGTTTGTACAGTTGCAAGGTCTCTCAGAGTTGTCCTTCTCAACAAAAAACTCACCTTAGGCAACTGAGTGTTGATGAAGAAGCACTGCAAATTTTCAGTAGTAGGTTGAACCACTATTGGAATTCTGTTAGAGAACTTGTTAAATTTAGCCACAAACTCCCGCTTGGGTTCCTGTGGCTCTTTTGTCATTAGAGTCAATTGTGCTAACAATGTATGAGAATCTTCTGTAGGCTTGGACCTCTCTTCAAACCTTGTTTTGAGTTTTTGCCAATTGGTGATGGTTTGTGGTGCAAGATGGTAGAACCAGTCAGTAGCAACACCTTAGAGTGTCTCACTAAACAGTCTCACTGAAATATCTTCACGTTCAATCTCGAGAACATTGCATGCAACATAAAAAGCAGCTTGATGTTCATCTCGATGTTGTTTACCTTCCCCATAGATCTTGGGAATATTCTTTCGTGAGCCATCATGAAGAGCATGTAGAGGTGGAGACTAATTCAATGGACCAAAAGAACTCCCCTAAGGACCTTGGGTAGCCTTTTGTATGTTCTTGGTAAAATCTTGAGAAATTATAAGAACATAAATTACAATGAATAAGATACTAGTATATTTCAAACAAAAGTGTGAGGACTTTGGATGCAAATCGTATCCCCAACAAAGTCATCAAAAGCTAATGGTTGAAAATTTTGTAAACTAAGGAAGTTCACAAAATTATAGTTTCAGCCACAATGTGTGAGATTGAATCTCTCCTAATTATAAGGGAATACTCTCCCTTTGTTTACTACTCTCTTTATTTAGTACAAAATACAAACTTTTGATTCCTAATCTTAAAGTTGGGTGATACAACATCCTATTCTCTCTTTAGAATAGATGTTTTTCTTTTCTCTCTTTTTTATTTTTTTCAGAAAAGAAGTTACAATTGGAACAGTAATGACGAATTCTACTTTGAAGTCACTGCAAAATAACTTAAAGCATGTGAATGAAAAATACAAAATAAAAGAAGCAAAGTTTTCATAAAGGCACAAAGTCCTTCGTTGCTTCTTCAAGACAAGAAAACAATGTTCAATATCAAAGTCTTGCAACCACTAGGATCCTATCAACCTTTTACAAATAACTTCTATAACCCACGATATTTTACCAAGATAATAAAGCAAAGCACAGAGTCTTCGAATTGCTATCTTATTACAATTCAGGTAACTTTTTCTCAAAATAACAAAATCAAGCTCAAAGTCTTCAAATTGCTACCTCTTTTACTAATTACTAATTCTATTTAACAAGAGTTGAAATGTAACTCAAAGTTTACAAACCAACACTTATTCTCCTCTTTAATACTATTTCAACACAATGCATTTATTTGATCAAAACAAGATTTTAACACAAGACTGACTTAAGAACAATCTCACCATCAACCACAATCTATTCAACACAAAGTCTTAATGCCAAAGATGTCTTCTTATTCGATCAAATTTGCAAAATAACAATGTGAACTCAAAGTTTCACTTTTCTCTTCACTTCGACAGTTTTGTTGCATAAGATTAAAGATCATTAAGCAAATTTACAATGACCACCCTCTCTCTTTCTCTCTCTCTCTCTCTCTCTCACACATACATATGTATATATACATGTATATATATATATATGTATGTATATATATATATATATGTATGTATATATATGTATGTATGTATGTATATGTACGTACATATGCATGCATGCATGTATGTATGTATGTATGTGTATGTGTATGTGCAAGTGTATGTGTGATTGAAGGGGACACTTGAAGGCCTTAGTAGTTAAGCATGTCTCGCTGTTATGCTACTTGCAAGGGTTGCAAGTTTATCCAAAGCCAAATGGAGCTTGGATAATGAGATAAGTATTTATCTTGGTTATTATCTCTTGAGGTTTTTTTTGTCATAGTCAACCTCTTATTTGTATTCCTATGTACATACTATAAGACTTATTTGCCTCGTTATGCTCTTGATATTTTCCTTGGCCCTTGGAATGGGTTTTCTAGGAAAAGAAGTATGATGCATTAGGAATCTTGCCGAGGAATTTGTGCAGGGCTTGATCTTATGAGATTGATAATTCGAGAGGGAGGCCTATACAGCTTGCCAGGATGCTCAAACCAAGCATTGATATCTTCTTATGACAACTTTGACATCAAAAACTTGCTACCTTGCCTGTCTTGAGAAAGATGGCTATAGATCTTTCTAAGAGCACGAGTGCACTTACAAAAGTTGTGCACTTGATAGGAATGCCAAGAGTTCCTTGTCGAGATGTGACAATAGGTCCAAGGTGATCTTGAATCCAACACATTCAGCCATGTGTGGATCATGCCAGATGATGTTATGAGTTGAGATACTCAGAGACATGGGAGTCTCTTGAAGCAATATGTCTTCCATAATTGGGAGCATGTGAGCAGGGTATGCTTTTGTGACAGGGGGAGCAGCTAGAGGATCTACTTCAATTGACTTATGAGGATCTTGGTTATATTTGTTCAGAGGGAGTGGACCATGTCAAGATGGTTTCTCTAGTGATCAGGATGGAAGGTTTTATGTTGTCACCTAGGCTGTGATATTCCTAGATAGATGAATACTCGGCGAGCATGGGATTCACCAAGAATGATGGTGTAAACATAAAGGTGGTTGATAGAGAGGCATTGATTTTGGTCCTTCATGTTGATGAATTATTTCTCACTGGGGCAGTGAAGCTCATTACTCAGTGTCAGAGGGAGTTAGCCTCTAAATTTGAGATCTTTTCCTTATGCACTACTTCCTGGGACTGGAAGTTTGATAGAGACCGCATGAGATCTTCTTGAGTCAGGAGAAGTGCACTATAGTCATCCTGAAGAGATTTGGAATCATGGACTGTAAGTCCATCTCTACGATGATGGATATATAATCTGGAGAAGTTGAGCGAGTCAACTTCCAATTCAGATCTGGTAGATCCCACTATGTATTGTCAATTGATTAGATCACCGATGTATTTGATCAACACAAAACCACATATCTGCTTTGCACTGAGTATTCTCAGTCAGTTCATGTGTGAACTGAGACAAATTCATTGGGTTGCATCAAATCATGTGCTGAGGTACTTATGTGGCACATTTGGATATGGCCTGAGATATTCTTCTGATATAAACTTGAAGTTGCATGGATGTACTGATTCCAATTGGGTAGGATGTGTCACTGATCGGAAGAGAACCTCTGGTTGTTGTTTTAGTTTGGGTTCAACTATGATTTCTTGGTATAGTATTAAATAATCTTCAGTAGCACTGAGCTCCACAGAAGCCACATATATTGCAACATGTGTGGGAGCACGAGAAGTAGTGTGGATTCAAAAGCTTCTTGCAGGATTATTTGGACAATCCTTAGAACCTACAATTATCCATTGTGATGATCAAAGTTGTGTAAAGATTTTTGTCAATCCTGCATTTCATGACAAAACGAAGCATGTGGAGATCAAGTATCACTATGTTAGAGACATGGTGGAAAGGAATGCTATTTAGTTGAGATACATTAGTACTGATGAGCAAACAACAAACATTCTCACCAAGCTTCTCTCCAGAGTAAAGTTTGTGTACTTTCGAGGTAAGCTTGGTATGGTAGAGAATTAAGCCCCAGCCGAGAGATTGAGTCTCAACATTATTGATTTGTTTATATTTTTATACTAATGTATTCTTCTCTTTATAAGATGTTTAAAGTGTAAAATCTTGTTAATGCATTTCTCTTTGAGAGAGACTTAAGGTGAAATCCCTTATCTCCACCTTTTTATATGGTTCATGGTGGAAGTTATGTGTGTGACGCCATGACAATACCACATGAGAGAGTCCATGGTGATCTTCTTGTACTTGTGTGTTTACCCTCTGGATGAGCTATGGTGAATATCATTGTGAGTTGACGATCTCACAATGATGAACACTTGTGCATCTTACCATCATTGTGAGGTGTTGATCTCACAATAATGGTTGATATCTCGTGAGGTGATATCTATGGATAAGCCATAATGGTGGATATCATGTGAGGTGATATCTATGGATAAGCCATAATGGTGGATATTACGTGAGGTGATATCTATGGATAAGCCATAATGGTGGATATTACGTGAGGAGATATCTATATATAAGCCATAATGGTTGATATCACGTGAGGTGATATCTATGGATAATACATGATGGTTGATATCATGGTGAGGTGATATCTATTCTTCACCATCCATGGGAGAAGCCATGATGGTTGATATCATGGTGAGACAATATCTTTCCTTTCCACATATGGGAGTAGAATTTATGGTCAAATATCATGATGAGGTGATATGCTATCATAATGAGATGATAATCTTCTTTCATACACATGAGTGTAGTCATTGTGTTAGTCATCACAATGAGGTGATGTGACTTATAGACATCTAGAAGGATTCCTCCCTAGCTAAGAGGGAGTGTTGAAGTTATAGCTATGGTCGGATCCTTCCCTTGGCCGTCATAGAAAACATGGCTGTCTAATTGGCCTATTGGCCTTAGACAATCATGAACCCATGTATACTCTAGAGAAAGTGGTTAGTATATATTATGAAGTGGTTTTTTTTTTAAAGTCCTTAACTAAGCATCAGTTAAGACATACACCCATCACCCATGGTTAGACATGTCTCCTCATTGATATTGTCCACCACCCCTTGATGAAGGATCACGTTTCCCTTGAAGAAGCCAACTCTTCTTGAAGAGTCACCATGGCGTGTATAAGAGGGATGATACCTCTTTCATTTGGTGAATTTTGGAACATACTCCAATCGTGTGGAAGATTTCCTATATGTAGTTCATGTTTATCGTCAACAAGTTCATTCATCATCCACAACAGATCAACTTCAATAGCAGATCGAATTTCATATATCTTAGATCGAATCAAAATTTAAATTATCATCAATGAAATCATTCCTTGGGAGAGAAAATACACTACTTGGCAGATCGTATTCTTCCTTGGTTGATCGAACACATTCTTCATAGGCTGGATACATTAATGCAGTGCAGACTGCATACACAGCTATGCATTATAAATTGATATGAGCATATAGCTTCAAGGAGTGAAGCGATTCACATTGGCCTTTGTACTTGATCATTGTAAAACCATCTTGCTGTTCATACTTGATATATATATATATATATATATATATATATATATATATATATATATATATATATATATATAGATAATTTTGTGCTCGGGGGAGACGATAGCCTTATATTGTTTATGGTTGGGAGGGAAACAATGATCTGAATCATTGCTCGTGGTTAATCGAGCACACCCTATGATTACTGTGCATGGTTATCTTCTTGTGATCCTATTATTGTAATGAAATTTAACAACTACCTCAAGTAAAATCATCTTATTTCTCGAATACCTAGGAATCTTGTATGGTTTGGATCAAAATCCCTGAATCCATAGGTATGTGAAGGTAGGAAATCATATATACCATGATCCATACTTCTCAATAAGCTTTGTTGCCTCCTTGGACACTCGTTTGTGGATCCTGCCTTGTAGTAGTCTTGTGATGTACATGGTGAAAGCATCGCGCACCCTCTTGTAATGTTCAATCTTGTGCATATGGAGTTGTGGATAACACTGATAAACTTTGTATTGTCTTGGTTCATTCCCGAATTTGACTTTGCATATCAATCCTTTGTACACAACAAATCGGGCTAGTGCGTACGCAAGGTACGAGGTCATGTTGAATGTCCGCGTTTTCTCCAAACCTCTCAATTGGAAGTCGAGGTTATAACTTATCATCTTCGCCCAGTTGATCAGTGTTCCCTTTGATATTTATTCAATATAATGATACATCCAATTCTTGAACAATGCCCCTTGAGGTGCTCCCATCACTCAGTTGAGTAAAAATACTATGTCATTGTACTCATATTTGAAGTCCGAACATAGAAGTCTCTTGGGAAATCTAGAGTGGTGATAGCTTGGCTCAATAATCCACTCGTTGTTGACAACTGTCATACATACATTTTCTCTCTTCATAAATTTTGCTAAGGCATCATCCTTAGTCATCTCTTGCATGTCCGCACACCCGGAAATTCCAAATACTTCCGCAATTGATTCTTCGACTAAGTATGCAAGCATTGCCCCCTTAGGCGATCTAATCATTCAGGTTCTTGGATCATAGTGTTTGGCACACTTGAAAACAAGCTCACTACACTAGATAGATGGTGGAAAGCCAACTGCTTGGTAGATTCCACTCTTCATGATATTAGCCGTCAGGGTTGAAGGAAGATGATTCTTCACTCCAAACATTCTTTGTCTCATCTGCTTCATGTCTAGGTACTCCATGTTTGTAATCATGATCCTCTTCCATCGAGTTGATAACAATGGCTCAGGATAGAAACCTTCTTGTACGATCTTCAACTGTTCCTTTCTTGCCACTATCCCCGCCTTAGACATGGTGCCTTTACGAAGCTCAAAGTTAATATCATGGAAAAATAATTCGAATAATTTATTTCCAAAATTTGCCAAGTTCTGATTTTTTATTGATTTTGTCAAATTTAATGGCCTAAAATAAAAAATTTCACTAATTAGTAACATAAATTCTGAAAACAACATAATTTTTGATGAAAATGGGGTGCAAAACCCTTCTAAAGCCTTGATTTTCAGACCTGTCTAAGGTCTGATCATGAAATATAAGTCCAAGGACACCCTAGTATACTTAGAAAATGAAGAATTTGGGACTCATAATTGTATACCCAAGTATGAAAATGTCACTTGGAGTTCTGAATACACTCAGAAAGTGACCGATTTCAAATGTCAAAGTTGCAACAAAATTTGGTTTTCCGAGGACAAAGTTTGAAGACACCTTCCAAGAGCCTGAAAATTTCCTCCAAAGATCTGAAAACACTAAGAAAATGATTCACATTAATGGCTGGAAGTGGTCACAACCATGACATATCTCCATACTTGAGTTGTTTTGTTTCTCAAAGCTCAAAAATGGCCACACCTGGGCAAAAACAAGTGGCTGGGAAAGATATATCAGTCTGAGAACAATTCTTATAAATGGTGTTTTAGACTAGGGCAGCAATGACGTCCAATTATAATGTCTTCAATCGGCCAATAATGACGCTTGAAACAAACACCTCAAATCTGCACCCCAAATATGAGGCAATCAACCACACACAAAAATCACAGCTCCTTGTTCTCTAATGCTGGTGTCACACATAAATGGGCATGTAATGTTCCCTACTATGATTAGGTTTGTTTTAACCATAATTACTCCATCTCAACATGCTTATAACTTCATTGATTACGAGACAAAACTATCTTAACATGAATCCAATCAATGATAACGAAGAAAACATAAGCTTCTTTTTGATATTAACATAAGGATTCTACCTGATTTATATTCTAATATTATATATATATATATATATATATATATATATATATATATATATATATCATATATTTTCAGATATTATCCTTATATATTATTGCAAATGCAGTTCTTATAAAACATTATAATAATTATAATTATATTATTATTATTATCTAAATTTATATCACTATTAAATTTTGCATAAGAATGTTATCGGGCTTCCTATATTAAGCATACGTATTATGAACATCCCCATGCATACCACCGAGAACAAGGATGTTACTGCTTGTAACTTAATAATAGTTCTGATTTCATTTGATCGATGGTGATTAGCCCTTACCAATAAAATTTGGTGACTACCTTCTTTTTCCTTCAATATTCCCTTCCTTCTTAGATGCATGGCAATGAGTCCCTTATACCCTCCCTAATTGCTGAAAAATCGTGTCTCTAAGTGTGTCTCTAAGTGCTGGTTATACCCATTGGGAAATGATGTGTCTATTTACTAATCTCTATTTAGTTATTTGTTGTTCTCAGCAAACTGTTATATTTCCTTAATCGTGTAAACATATAACAACATAATATGATTGCTATATTTAATTGATGTGAAGGGTAGACAAATCTGACATGTGTCAGATATGTCACATGTTAGATTTGGTCTGCCATTATTTGAATATGCTGAATGATTATTCAATTGTTTCCCTTAATATTTATTTATGGATTCCGTGATAATCATTTCTTTTCTGGTATTTGTCAATTAATGATCTCGAAATATTAACAAGAATTTTAAAAGATGTTATTTAATAAAATATGTAATCTAATAATTTGTTTATTATTAAGAGGTGCATTCAAATATTTAATTCAAATGAACGATAAATTCATAATTAAACAATTGATGCATAGTCATATTCAAATATATATTACTATTATCTGACAATATGGGAACATCACAATCCTTCCCTCCCAAATTTGCTTGTCCTCAAGCAATTGATAATTTTTTCACACTGATTCGTTTCCTAATAAACACAAGGTATACATATGTATATAGACACGAAGCATACATGAAGTATACACACAATACATGTAAGGTAATGAGGCATGAAGCTTGAATACATTTAGTACACATGAAGCATGAGGCATTAAGAGTATGTAAAACATGGATGACATGGAGTAATACACACAAAGTCATTATGGAAGTCTCCTTAAAAAAACATAGTGAGGGTGTCTTAGAGACGCTTCTCCCTCAGAAAACATAGTGAGGGTGTCTTAGAGATGGTTCTCCCTCTAACTATAATCAACATTTTGAATTCTTTATCAACACTTTAATTTACTGTATGTATTCAAATTATTATTAATTATCCATTACCATTCATTAGTCATGTAATTCAACTATCATTACTTGCCAATCTGGATGTTAATTAGATTCCAGTACACAACAATCCATTATTATCAAATGGGTGTTATTGATTAATTTACTTTGGCATGGTGTTGGGTGTATCTTCCAATACTCCTTAGGTTGACAGGAACATGCTTTGATACCATTTGTAATGTCCTCTACTATGATTAGGTCTATTTTAACCATAATTATTCCATTTCAACATGCTTATGACTTAATTGATTAGGAGACAAAACTATCTTAACATGAATCCAATCAGTGACAAGGGAGAAAACATAAGCTTCTTTATGATATTAACTTAAGGATTCTATCTGATTTATAGTCTACTATATATAATTTATTTTTAGATATTATCCTTATATATTATTGCAGATGCAATTCTTATAAAATATAATAATAATAATAATAATAATTATATTATTATTATTATCTAAATTTATATCGCTATCAAATTCTGCATAAGAATGTTATCGGGCTTCATATATTAAGCATACATATTAAGCACATCCCCATGCATACCACCAGAAACAAGGATGTTGCTGCCTGTAACTTAATAATAGTTTTGATTTCATCTGATCAATGGTGATCAATCCTTACCAATAAAAGTTGGTGAATACCTTCTTTTTCCTTAAGCATTCCCTGCTTTCTTAGATGTATGGCAATGAGTCCTTATACCCTCCCTAATTGCTAAAAAAAAGTGTCTCTAAGCATGTCTCTAAGTAGTAGTTATACCCATTGGAAAAGGACATGTCCGTTTACTAATCTCTATTTAGTTATTTGTTGTGCTCAACAAACTATTATATTCCCTTAATCATGTAAACATATGACTTAGCATATGATCGCTATATTTAATTGATGCAAAGGGTAGACAAATCTGACATGTGTCAGATATGTCACATGTCAAATTTGGTCTGCCATTATTTGAATATGCTGAATGATTATTCAATTGTTTCCCTTAATATTTATTTATGGTTTTTGTGATAATCATTTCTTTTCTAGTATTTGTCAATTAATGATCTTGAAATATTAACAAGAATTTTAAAAGATGTTATTAATGAAATATGTAATATTATAATCAGTTTATTATTAAGAGGTGCATTCAAATATTTAATTCAAATGAACAATAAATTCATAATTAAACAATTGATGCATAATCATATTCAAATATAGATTACTATTATTTGTCAAAATCGCCCTCCTCAAATCTGCATAAAACTTGCAGATCTCTAAAAATGACACCAAATAACACTTTGAGAAAAATCCCCTTCAATCTCATCTCCAATCAGCCCCTTCAACTATCACATCAAGGCAATATATTATAATGCTGGCTGGGTGTATTTATTCTAGTTTTTGCCTTGAGAGTTCACCACATAAGCAATGCAGGATTAAAATTTGCCTTTACTAGCCACAAGGGAACATCGATATGTATTGGGATAACACAATAGACATTAAATGTATTACACTTAATCATTAAATGTCTGTGACAAGGTAAAATTAAAATCATTTGGGGCACACTTGTCATTAAAATCCTTCACTTGCATTTAATTTTAATCACCTGGGGAAAATCCACAGGGGCTTCACTAGCTAGGAAATATTATATCATGTGCATTCATATTGGGGGGTTTAATATCCTAAAAAATGAGTTCAATATATTGCCTATTTGGTGAAAATAGGGGGGTTTTAATTCGGGATATGAAAAATACAATATCTGGTGAAAATAAGGGGATTCTTTAGTATGCCATGAATGCACGTGATATAATCCATGTTCACTAAGTGAAAGCCTCTGTGGGAAAATTGATCCCAATCTGGATAAATGTTTTACATTAAATTCATTCCAACTTCTCATTTTGGCCTTGAGGGGAAAATCGATCCTCATCTGGACTCAAAAATCATCATCATTTTACTCAGATTGTTCAAAAATATCACTTTGGGGAAATTGATGGCCATTTGGACTGTTAAAATCTATCCATTCATTCATGTAGTCCACAATTCTTCTTATGGGAGAAAAACGTGGTCCATCTAGACTCCAAAATCTCATCAAAACATGTCACAATTCATCAATAATGCCTCCAGGGGAAATTCAATCTTTATCTAGACACATAAAAGTTCATCAAAATTCATTAATACGTCTAGTGGAAAAATGCATCTCATTGGGACAATGTAAATTTGTCCATACTTAACTCCATCACACTCATTTTCCAGCCTAGTGGAAAATCGAACCTCATTTGGACAAGATATAGCACTTGACTTAGTCATTTTTGCCTTTGGTGGAAAAACATGGTCCATCTGGACAAATGCAGGGGAGAATATAGACGCAACAAGATTTTGCCCAAAACTCTTGAAACTTGGTGGAAAAACGCTCTCCATCGGGACAAATTGATTTTATGACCTTAATTTCATGGGGAGAAACATTTTCCATGGGGAAAATGGTGTATTTCACACTATAAAAGTCAAAACTTATCAAATTTTATCATTCTGCATCAAGAAAATAAGGGTCCATCGGGACTATGTGCAAATTGATCAAATTTTGCCTTTTAAGAGCATGAAAACAACTCCTATAGGGAAATTTGATGCTCTAACACACAAAAATAACCTCGATTCAAAACACTAAAACATATTTATTGACATTTTACAACTTGTTGCAGCCTTTGACTCGAGCAAAATTTGGGATCATCTGACATTTTTGACATTATAAACATTTGATCCTATTTACGTCAAAATTCAAAATTCAAACCCTAATTAAGACTTAGGAAACCTATGGGCAAGATCATTTCAAAACTGGGACACATGCACTTGAAAGCTCAAAATTGTCGTCTAACTACCAAAACCCTAAACTAACAAAGCATAGAAAGTAGGAAAGAGGGGTCCTCGTTTGCAATGTGGCGATGTGTGAAAAGGTCACAAGAGGATGATGAAGGCAACACTCGATAGAGTGAAGTTAGAATGTGAAATGATAGAAGAATCCATCAAGGAGATTTAATAAAGGATCCTTGTGTCCTTGGAAGAATTGTTGGGACAAGAAATGAGTGAAGAAGATGGTTTAAATTTTAAAGAATTGAAAGAGAAAGTGAAGGACATCTACTTCCAAGGGTTGGAGTCTGTCTGGGAAAGCCAATTGAATGATAAATATCCTTTCATTCACGATCTTCATGAATCACCTCGAGAAGAGGCAAGCGAAATGGGAGAAGGCTTCTGAAACCTACACCATTCAGTTGGACATTGATAGACTTGCAGCTTGATGCATTGCCATGTGTTGCCTCAGAAGAGATCGAATTGATCATTACCAGGTTCATTGCATATGGAACCAGGGAAGGAGATAAGGGAAACATGATTCTAGAAGATAATTTGTTAGATGATTAGTTGTCATCTAATTTTCTCATTGGTTTTTTCTCCTCCTTGTTGGTGATGAGGATAATGTTCCACTTTTGTTGCAAAACATTTTATGATTTTATTGTAAAACCTAATTATGGCTTTGGTGGTTTGTTCTTGGCCATTGATTTTGAATAAATCTTAGCCCTTTATTTGTAATAAGAGATCTATATAAGCTAGCTCATTTCATTTGTACCCCATAAGAGATATTTTGGAGAATTGTTGCTACATTGTTGCCAGATTAATATAAAACATTGAAGCCTAGTGATTTTATATTCTATCTTGAAGTATTTGCATGGTTATCTATCTTCTCAAGTTAAAAAACTAAAGAAAATTTGCTTAAGTGTTTTAGTTAAAATGGAAGTCATTGTGCATGATTGATGGTGAAATTTGCATGTTAATACTACTTATATTTGGCTAATTGTTAAATACTTTATGTGGTCAACTAAAGTCTTTAATTAAGCTTAACTTGAATTATTACTCGCCCATTGATATGCATCACATTGATGGTGTCCATGTTTTTGTTGGTGATTTGAATATCATTTTCTTGCTTTAGAAGATTGCATTAGCTTTGTGAAGTTGTTCTTTGCATGTTGAAGCAAAGCCTAGATGAGTTTAAGCAAAATTGTTCATTGCCCTTGTATTCCTAGGATTAGTTTAGCATTTCTCAAACCTTTAACCTTTTGCATTTTTTTATCAAGCAATCATTAGTAGTAGTAAGTGAAGCGTGTCATTGAAGATCATTTGAAGCTAGACTCAAGGGTATCCTTTTGCCTTGAGTGATTAATCTCCTAAGAACAATTACATAACTCCCCTTGGATAAAAACAACCACATCAACCATTGAAGTTATCCACATGTCAAGACCTGGCAATAGAAACCTTGGATTCATCTCAGTTTATCATATAATTTAGCATCCGAGGAGGTTTTGATCAAGAGAGGATAGAGTATACCCTTTGATATTTTATTCTATGTATGAAGTTCATAAAAATACATCAACACCATGGAATTAAGAGACAGTTCTTAGCTGCTAGGACACCACAACAAAATGGAGTGATGGAAAGGAAAAATAGGACTGTGCAAGAAATGTCAACCATGATAAGACTCCATATGAATTGTGGAAAGGAATGGCTTCCATAGGTAAAATACTTCAAAGTATTTGGTAGCAAGTGTTTTATAAGAAGTGATGAAGAAAATTTAGGGAAATTTGACACAAGAGCCAATGAAGGGATATTTCTTGGCTATTCACCAAGAAGAAAAGCATTCAGGTGTTACAATAACCGACTACATAAGGTGATTGAAAGAAGAAATATTCACATAGATAATAATTTCCATCACAATGAAGTAGAGAAAGAAGTTGATCATGAGGAGGAAGAAAGAAAAAAAGAGGAAGATGAAAATGAAAAGAATTCTACACCAATGAATGCATTAAAAATCCCTTCAAAATTTGTTCAAAGAAACCACCCAGGAGAGATAGTTATTGGTGACATGAATATAGAGATTCAAACAAGGAGAAGATTAGCAACCACACCAAATCACATGGCCTTACTTTCCATGATTGAACCTAAAATTTTCAAGGAAGATAGCCGGGACACACATTGGGTAGAAGCCATGGAGGATGAATTAAACCAAATAGAGAAGAATGAAACTTGGGAACTTGTCCCAAGACCCAAGGACAAGAATGTGATAGGAACCAAATGGTTTTTAAAATACAAATTGAATGAAGATGGTCAAGTAGTGAGAAATAAAGAAAGGTTGGTTTGCAAAGGATATGCACAAGTGGAAGGAGTTGACTTTGAAGAAATATTTGCTCTGGTTGCACGACTAGAAGCTATTAGGTTTCTTTTAACATATGCTTGCTACAAAAATTTCAAAGTGTACCAAATGGATGTTAAATCAACATTTTTGGATGGGAACTTAGAAGAGGAGGTCTATATTGAATAGCCAGATTATTCAATCTATTAGAAAACAAAGACTATGTATGTAAATTAAAGAAGGCTCTTTATGGCTTGAAACAAGCCCCTAGAGCTTAGTACTCTAGATTGGACAACTACTGGCAAGACCAATGTTTCAAGCAAGGCGTAGAAAACGACAATATTTATTTCAAGATTGAAGATGGACATCAATTGATCATCATGGTATACGTATATGATATCATCTTTGGAAGAATAAAAAAGGAAATGAGTCAAGACTTGGCTCAAAGGATGCAACAAGAATTTGAGATGTCCTTGTTGGGTGAACCATCCTTTTTCTTTTTGTTACAAGTCACTCAACTCAAAAGTGTAATCATTCTCTCTCAAACAAAATATGCTAAGGAAATGCTGAAGAGATTCAAAATGGAAGAGTGCAATCTTGTAAGTAGATCCATGGTCATAGGGTGTAAACTAAGTACAGATGATGACTCTCCTGAAGAAAATCAAACTCTTTGCTCTACTTAATAGCCTCATGACTAGACATCATGTAGGTAGTTGGAATGTAGCAAGATTTCAAGAAGCCCCCAAGGTAACACATGTTCAAGAAGTGAAAAGAATCTTCAACTACTTGAAGGGGAATTTGGACTTTGGCTTATGGTATCCTAGAAGTGAAGACTTTACTCTAAGAGCATACACAGATGCTCAGGAAGTGTAGATGACAAGAAAAACATAAGTGGCAATGCATTCTTTCTAGGAAATAGTCTTGTTTCATGGTTGAGTTAGAAACATACCTTTATCTCCCTATATACTGCTAAAGAAGAGTACATAGAAACAACCTCATGTTGTACTCTAGTAGTTTGGATACGTTAAACTTTGAAGGACATCAAAGTGGAATATGATCACCCAATATCCAGCTTGTGTGATAACACTAGTCACATCAATATCTCCAAAAATCCAATGATGCACTCAAGGACAAAACACATTCCTACCAAATACCATTTATTAAGAGAGCAAGTTCTATAACAACAAGTAAAAAAGAGTATGTGATTACCAAAGAGCAGGTGGTAGATATATTTACAAAACCTCTTCCTAAAGATACTTTTGAGTTTCTCAAACAAAAGTTCGGAGTGATACCCCATCCTTCCAAGAAGACATCCACTTAAGGAGGAGATTGTCATTGAACTATCATACTCTTTGCCATTGATGTCAAAGGGGGAGAAATTGGAGTAAGGGGGAGCTTTGGAGTAAGAGGGAACATTGTATGATCAAGATTATCTCATTAATATGTTGAGGTAATGATTAGTGAGAAAGAGGGAGATTGTTGAAATGTTGTCATTTGATGTCATTAAGACTCCTATGCAAACAAAGATCATCATTGGATAGGTGAAGACATATGTGTAGGTTTGAACTAGACTTAATATTCCTTTCTTGGAACAGATTATCAAGAAAAATTTGAGGCGATTCTTATCAGCATATTGGAGCAACGATCCACTAGTTAAATTGGTGACTAAATATCTGACAAGAAAACACTTCAGATTGGGCACCGAACTAAAAATCAATTAAAGATCAAATCAAACAGTTTGTGTATGAACTAACTTAGTTAATATATTATATATGGTGCAAAAAAATCTATTAAGGCAAAATGAATATATTAAGATTGCCACATTTTTGAAAGGACATGAACTCATATAGTGATGCGATTATTGAAAAGAATTATACATACTAATCTAAACAATTCTTAATGGAATTGAAAAGGTGTGTGTTATATTGATTCAACTCCCCTCTCAATATAACTTTGGGCCTAACAGGATTCTTTTGACAGAGTTCTCAAATATTGGAGCTTAATACCTAAGTTTCCAGTTCGGGCTCAGGTTCAGTTTTGTGGGTTGGGCCAATTTTTTATTTGGGGTTTTGGGTTTGTTAGTACAAAACATATAAAAATAAAAATTATATACATATATGCTGTAGTAGTTAAGTTAAAAATACACAACTATGCTAATGGTCAAATAACATAGCAATTTATACAACACCATATTAATGTTTTAGTTCAAAGAACATAGAAAAATAGTAAATACACCACCATATTAATGTTTTAGTTCAAAAATAAAAATGTTAAGTATCAACAATCAATGATTACTGATTAAATATCATTTGGGCCATCAAAAACATCATCATCATCCTCCATATGTTGAGGTAAATTAGAAGAACCACAAACAATGTCACTGGCAATGGCATTGACACTGACATTGGTAGCGGTACTAGCATATTTAGTCTTATGATCACTAGGTAGCTCATGGTCATCATCATCAACTCTAAGTGCAACAAAGCAAGAAATTAAATCATCCAACTCGACAGGCTTTGGATCAATATCCCACTGCTTTGTCTCCCCTTGTTTGTAGGCATTTTCTTCGTGTGTGAGGAGTGTCAAGTTTGAATGTACAAAGTCCAAGCCCTCCGCATTTTTGGAGTGTAGTCTATTGTGCTTTATTGAGTGGATCAAGGAGTATGTGCTCCAATTACTCTTATATGAAGATGAAATAGCAACCTATCAAGATTTTGAAATTAGAGAAAAAAAAAAATTAAAACATAAGCAAGATAATTTTTTTTTTTTTTTGATAACTAAGAATTTGTGGTAAAATTTTGGTGGCGATAGTTTGTAGGTGTTGGTATGATTCTCCATGGAAGTACCACCAACTATGACCAAGAACCTTAGCCTTGTCCTAAAGAGCTTCAAGACTACAACCATTTGTGCTTGAAAAACTCATGAATTCAATCCTCACTACACGTTGTAGGTCTTGGGGAAAGAGTCTACAAAGGGCTTCATTGTACCCTCGAGAAACTTCAAGATCTCTATATGGGGAAACTCTTGTGTTAGTAAGGAGATATTGCCTATAATACTTTGAACTCAATGCAAAGGAAAGGAGATGCAACATACAGTTGTTTTGTTCCATCTCTCTACAATGATTTGTTATAGTTGTTTGAGGAATGTTTCTTTAGGATCTTTCTCATTTGCATTTATGATGATTTTCATCTTCTCAATCATTGAGTTGATACCATCATATACCTCATCCAAACAAGGCCTATCTATGTTAGTCTAGCGGATCATGCTTAGTATAGGCTTAGTGAAATTTAGGAGGTACTCAACACAATCCCACCAAGAGTCATCTAATACCATTCTCTTAATGTTTGCTGCCCTTGCATTGTTAGATTGCCTCCATATGCTCCAATTAGGGCTTATTACCATGCTAACTAGTGCTGCATGAACCTTCACATGTAGTCTCAACACAAGTGCATTGGAGGCAAAACGGTCTCAATAACCAATTTCAAAATCATAATAAGAAAAAATCAAAATTAAATTAAATTAATTTTTTTATTAAACATATTTATTATATAACTAAATAATAATTTTTTGATTTTAAATTAACTTACTTTCTGTGAGATTTTTCCAAGATCTAGAGGCAATGGAAAGCACAAATAAGAGAGAACAAAATAGATGATAGGAATAAACTGTATTCTATCAAGATGCAAAATATGATCAACTGGATTATTACAAGATTTTCAATGATTACTTGTTGTCTGTACAAACAATGTAGATGAGCCTACTTATATAGGCAAGGCTAATGGATATGTGAGCACACAAACATGACATGTGGCTCAATAAGAAACAAGGGTAGGTAGAAAATAGGTGTGGGTAGGTAGGAGAAACAATAAAACATTCCACATGAGGTGGAATGTAACAACAAGATAAGATCAACACAATAAAAGGTCTCATACACCCAAGTGTCTCATACCCAAACTACTATTAAATGCATGTACCTAAGTAAACTTAAGTAAGGTGTAATAATATCCAAGATGAATAATTATTTACACCAACACCCCCCCCCCCCCCCCCCGCCTTAAGTGCAACTTAGGGGAATGCACTAAAGTCTACAATGCAACTAAGCAATGCAAGATGGGTCCCCGCTATGAGGCCATGTTAGGTACCCATGTACAAATGCAAATGCAATCTCCGGTAAACAAAGAAAGAGAGAAAAACCCAATGGGAAAAAACTCTCCCCAAAAGAGAGAAGAAGAGACCATGAAGCCCTCCCTCAATGTTGAATCTCCTACAAGGATGGTCCAAGATGTTGACCAAAATACCTCCCCATAAGGAAGAAAGAGAGCCAATGCTGCACCAATAATTTCGAAGTGTGACAAAACCAAGTACCATGTCGATGACGATGAATCACTCGCTGCTACATGATAAAGATCATGCATAGAGACAACTTGCTTTGAGCATCATCTGGATACTCGTAAATGGCAGAAATACTGGTACAATCCAAATCTCGTGGGAGCCATGCACAAATGTGTACAATCTAAGTCTCAACTGGAACCATGCACCAAGTCTCACAAGATATTCCTAATCTACGTGTACAAGACGATTACATCAAATAGTCAATAATGACAAGATATAAAGAGGTGTGGTACTTTATGATAGTGTGAGTACAACATTGCTCAAGCAAGAGCATAAAACATGATAAAATATTCAAATGTGGAAAATGAAAATGATGCTACCAACAAAGAAGCCCTATAGAATACTGCAGATGAAGATGCCTCCGAATGGAATTTCATCAAGAGATATAAATGAACAACTGACCCCCCATAAAAAAGATCATGATGGCACTTGCAAATAATGGCAAAGTGGACTTCTAATTTCAATGATTACAACTTCTCAAAAATGAGATATAAAAGACTTCAACGAATACTGTTAGTGATCTAAACTGAGATCCAAGCAAAATACAAGTACCAAATAGGTCAAAAAATGACCAAATACTGAAAGTACAATTTCTACTCAAAATCACTGCAAAGTAATGGCAGATTATTAAAGTAGACAAAACATTATGCACTCTAAAAAAAAACGCCACCTGAAAAGGAGTCCATATGAGCCCAAATGAAGCCTCCAAATTTGTAAAAATCGGGATTTCATGATTTCTAAAAAAAATTGTATCGGAAAAATAGAAAAATATTGCACCACTATATAGATCACAAAATTCTACCCCAGAACAAAAAAAATTTCTCGAAAAAAGGAGTCCAGATGAGTGAGATATCACTATTTGAAAATTGCTTGCAAAATTATAATTTCTGGAAAATTTCCGCCGCAGCTTCAAACTTCAAATGCCTCTAGATTTGGCCTCTAAAGTCTGATTTGGATGAAACTGAAGGCGAAAATGACTTTATTGGACCTCCCAAATCCAATGGTGACCTCATATTTGACCCATCAAGCTTTGAAAATAACCTGCAATAGAAAGCTCCAAAATATACAACCCGCATCAAATTTCTCTCAATTGACAAACCAATGACACTCCAATGGCTCTGATACCATGTGAGATTTTTCCAAGATCTAGAGGCAATGGAAAGCACAAATAAGAGAGAACAAAATAGATGATAGGAATAAACTGTATTCTATCAAGATGCAAAATATGATCAACTGGATCATTACAAGATGTTCAATGATTGCCCGTTGTCCATACAAACAGTGTAGATGAGCCTGCTTATATAGGCAAGGCTAATGGATATGTGAGTACACAAACATGACATGTGGCTCAATAAGAAAGAAGTGTAGGTAGGAAATAGGTGTGGGTAGGTAGGAGAAACAATAAAATATTCCACATGAGGTGGAATGTAACAACAAGATAAGATCAACACCATAAAAGGTGGAAATTCTCCTATACACACTATCCCAATGTGGCACAAACACCCAAGTGTCTCATACCCAAACTACTATTAAATGCATGTAGCTAAGTAAACTTAAGTAAGGTGTAATAATATCCAAGATGAATAATTATTTACACCAACACTTTCAACAACTCTAATCTCAAGAATTGTCTAAATATGCCTTGTGACATATGGTGGTTGGTGATAAACATTTGGATCTCCTTGGCCTCAACATACACCTATTTGATTCAATCAACTTTATTGCCAATTTTTTCAGCATTAGATTGAGTGAGTGGACACAACAAGGTGTCCAAAAATGTGTTGATAGCACTCCTCAACCAATAACATGAAAACCCTACAATCTTTCCCATTGTCTGCTACCACTTGAACAACATTTTGAGGGCCAACTTCCTCAATGCCTTGGAAATGAATATTAGCAATAAATGGACCATCCTTCACTTTCCCTTCACAAGCCATTTCTCTCAAAAATATTGCCCCTTCAGGGGATATTTCAATAACATTGTTCAATGGGCGATTTCTTGCATCTTTCTATTCGTCAGATATGACTGTTTCGATCCATGAATCCTTGATGGGCTTCAAGGAGTCCTCTACATGTTTAACCTCTTTCTCCAATAAGTACACACCTCATAACTTGGGGCCTTAAACAACCCCTTTGGAGCCTCATTAATTGATCTCACCATTTTTTGCCAATAGGGTGATTAAACAATATTAAATGCCAATCCATTAGCATAGATGCATCTAGCTATGTCTTGCTTGGCAATTTGTCTACCCTCATTGTGAAATGATGTTTCCAATTGTTCCTTTGCTCTCTATGGTGACAATACAGATTGTTCTTGAGTTATTGACAAGAATGGATGGCCCTTTGTATGTTCAAAATTGGGAAATGATGGAGCGGCCATTGATCGTTTCTTAGTCTTACTCTTTGCCAAAAGATGAGAAGATTGTTTCCCAACTGCTTTGTTTGCTTTTCAATATATGCCAATACTTGTGCCTTTGCAAGAAGACATTTACCTTTTGGCTTTCCTAGAAAAAAATTGATGTCTTTAGGGATAAAGCACAAATGTTCTTTCAGTCGACTGTATGAGCTCCTATATGGTTCTTTGGAATGAGAACAAATCCAAAGATAACCTCCTCCACCTAGAAGTTGTTCTACTATTTCTAGATTTCTGAAGTGGAGAGTGGGGGTCCGTTTTAAATGAGGTTCGTGCCCAACACTAGAAGCACTTGCCATTCTACAAACCAAAATGAAAAAATAAAACAAAACTAGAGAGTTCATTTAAATTTGTGAAAAAAATGCAAGGAAAAAAAACAAAGAACAACAAAAACCTACCTCTTTTGTTGAAATCTTCCTCTTCAATGCCTTTGAGAATGAATCTACACTTGCAACTATGTAGGAGTAGGACAAGGACCAGCTGGAACAGTGAACAATCAATCTTCAACTCTCCTTGATCAATGACAACCAAAAAACAAAGTTCAATAATGGAGCAAAGATGTTTTGTTTTTCATTCTGTTGTGCAAAAATGAAATAGGTTTTACCCTTTTGATGTTTTAAGAGATCAAATTAGGATTGGGAGGGTTGAAATTTGCGGTTGGGGGGGGGGGTTGGATTTTGCCTTTTTGGCAAATTTTCTTTTCTAAAAAATAACAAAAATCACTTTTGTGCCAAATTTGGCCCAAGTTCCTTGAAATTTGCCAAAATTCTCTTCAAATTTCTCCTGGATTTGTAGGGCCAAACCTTGTTCAAACCCATAGGGAACCGAACTTGGACTCAGACTTGAGGGGAATCGAATCAAGACTCAGAGGGTCCCCCTGAAGAACCCACCAACTTAGTTTAATAAAATAATGTAAAAAGAACCCTCTATTTTTTAAATTTAAAAAAAAAATAATATGCAAGCTCAACACAAAAAATTAAAAGTGATATCTCTATTGCCATAAAGTGTTGTTACAAATAAACAACACATGATACTAGTGCAGATACAAAATGGCTTTGATAAAATCTTTTCCTAAGCCCAAAATCATAACTCAACACCCAATATGCAAATCAACCATTTTACCTTGAGATGATGGCTGGTGTGATCAAGGACAAGTCTGTAAATCACCAAATTAGTTGTAGTATGCACTGCAATAGGTTTGATATGATTAGAGGAGTTGCTGTAAGTTTGAAGTATGACTGTTGCAGGTCAAAACATCCACAAAGAGCACCACGAAACCAATACTCAACAATTGAAATAACAATGTGATACCTTGTGTGGATGGTGTAGAACACTGGAATGGGTTTGAAGAATCTTTGATGTCACACTGCTGCAGGTCTAAATAACAAGAAAACACCCCAAAAAATTCACCAAATTTCCTCCAACCCACCCAACTTGAGAATAGGCTTAAATGTCACTTAAACTTCATTAATCATACTCTAAAATCTTTTAAAATGAGGTCATAACAAACTAAAAACATACTATGAGCACACTGAAAGATGCTGATAATTGAAATTTTACTAAATTTGAAAATTGATAAGATCCTCAAGAACTAGAATTTGCATCATAACTCCTAAAGGTTTGAAACCCATCTCAAACGTTTTGACAATATACATGAAATATAACTTAAAGTATAGGTGGTATTTATAATTTATTTCATGTATGGTCTATCAAATATGCTCCAAACTCTATTAAATATCCTCCAGATAGAAAGGCACCTCTTATCGACAAGGAATGTCTAAAATGTTAGGCATTTTTCTCATGCCCTTTTAGGCAATAGTACAACCCCCTAGGAAATGGGTTGACCCTCTTCAAATTGCAAATAGCTCCTTGAATCTGTACAACCAACATAAAAAAATTACTGTTAGCACATAATAACAAATAAACCAAGGTATTCACTCACAATGACCCTTAGAAAGGCTACGATCAAGAGAGAAAAGGGACGAGGAGCTGAAAATAGGTACCTCCTCAATTGCCCCAAAATATCTCTTTAACAAATTTGCAAGATGGTCATTCGCATCAATATTATATGCTCTAGAAAACATCAAATACTTCCATGATTGAAGTTCAAAACTAAAAACTCTACTTGAAGCCCAATAGTGATCTCTAAAATTAAATCACACCAATCCAGCTAGGGATTATCTTTCAAATATGTAACTAAAAAGCTAAAGAAGGTTTTCGCCCTCAGAAGATTGTGGAAGAACTCCTAGGTTCAGTCTGATAACATAACAATATTTTTTATCAACATATGCACAAACGAGTCCCAACACCTCCTTTTATAAGTTTTTGAGGAGAATTTACAATTTAAAAATTATAATAATTATTTTTCCCTCAAAATGATCTTTCTGAAATAATAATAACATTTCATGTGCAAAGGCCCCTTAACTAAGTATCCAACTTTTTAAACACTTTATTTCCTTTCCAACAAGCTAGTGTACTAAGTTGTCCTTTTAGTGTACTAAGTTGTCCTTTTATTAGTTCTCAATATTAGATACTAATTAATAATTCAATAATCCATCCAACTTGTGGAAAGCATTGAAACTGAATCAGAATCAAACTTTGATCACATTGGGATGATAACAAGGATGTAGGATGATGATTGGAGCCAACCAAGTGACATACTAAAAATAGATTTGCTCTCCAAGAAGTTTGGAGAACACCCTAGGAGTCCAGAAAGACTCTGAAAGTGTCATATTGATCCATATTGTTAACCAGTGTAGTTGGTAGTTATGCTAGATTGTTAATAAATAAATAAGTTGTTAGCCTAAGTCCTAATTGTATATGTATTAGTTGGCTTAAAATGTAATTTTGTTATTTGTTCCCCATGGGTAGTTGGTTTGGCAGTTCCTGGCAGTTGGTAATCTTAACCAACTGTCGGGTAGTATTTATGTACTCATTTGTGTCTTGAGAACCAATTCTGATTTTGTATACATTGCATACAGTAATGAGCTATACATCTTTTTGAAACTCTTTGTACTTGGCATTGTTATGTTCTATCACTTTATGTTTTGCAAATGATCTTTCTGTTTACTCTGCATAGTAAATAAATAGTTCCCTATGGGAATAAACATTTTGGTGTCGTTGCCGATATGAAGCTTGGACATCTAAGCCTCAAAGAGGCAGTATGGTGTTGTAATGGGTTGATTGTTTGGACAAGAAATATCGGAAACTGAGGAAGAGGAAAACACAATCAAAGATGATTTGACGCAAGACCTGGTAATACTTGTGGGAAGCATTCGTGAACTAGTATGTTCGAAGGGAGGCTCTCCAGCAAGAGGTCCTTCAGAGCGCCAAACGAGACAAACTCACAATGAATGACGCTGTCGACCATTTCTCTGAAGACTACCAAGGTTGTTGGCACACAACTTCACTGCCCTTGGAGATCTTTGGGAGGAAAGGGACTAAGATCGAAATTGGTAGTAGATACTAAAACGGTATGAGGAAAGGAACTGGAGAGAGGAAGTGATGCAAGCAAATGTTGTACCTCGAGAGACATGGCTTAATGTGGGAGATTGCAACACTATTTTTTTGCATTTCGACAAAAGCGAAGAGAAGTTTTAATCAAGTGAAGGAGATAAATTTTGAGGATTGCAGGTTTTCAAGCTGCAACGAAGTAGTTGAACAAGAAGCGATCAGATATTTCAAATCGTTTCTTGCGCTTGATGGGTCCTTTGAGGCCATAGAGATGGAAAGTATTATGTGGTACATTCCTCGACATGTTCCAGTAGGAAATAATTTGATGCTCACCGGCCCTATTCTGCTGGAGGTGGTTAAAAGAGCGATCTTCCAAATGCAGTTAGACAAGGTGCTAGGGCCAAACGGTTTAACTATGCTCTTTTTGAAAAAATGTTGGCACTTTTTGGCCAACGATCTGTGGTTATTCGAGGAAAATTTTAGGAAAAAGAAAAAGTTTGTTAGAGATATCAACAATACCGTCTTAGCTCTTATTCTGAAGAAGACAAATTCTCATCCTTTGCTGATTATTGCCCAATTTCTCTCTACAATTGCATCTATAAATTTTTGGCCAAAGTCCTCTTGAACCGCTTGAACTTGATTCTGCTTCCAATTACTTTTGAGGAGTAGAATGGCTTTACTCCTGGCAGGAACATCATGGATAGCATCATTTTGGGAAATGAGATTGTTCACTCTTATCCAAACAAAGGCAGAAGGCTATGGTCATCAAGTTGGACATTAGTAAAGCATACGACAGAGTGAGGTGGAGATTCTTGCTCAGAATTATGAATAAGTTTGGTTTTGATAATTTATGGCTTGATTGGATCTTCGTTCACTTCTCCATTTCCATCAACGGTTCTTTATGTGGGTTTTTTGAATCATCTAATGGCCTCGCTAGGGAGACCTCTCTCTCCCCTGCCCTATTCGTAATCATGGCCGAAGCCATGAGTTGGGCTAACTTTGATCAAACATAGAATTGCACCTTTTAGTAAGTAAATTACCAATCGCATCCTTTAGTTGTTTATTCATTATGTGAATTGCTGCTTATCATTTGGTAAAACAAACTGCCACCTCTAATTGCTGTTTGCTTTTTGTTTTTACTTTACTTCCATCGCTGTGCACTATTAATATAGAACATAGTCATTAGAAGTTTGCTGCTGTAGAACATTGTCATTAGAACATGGAACATAGTCGCATCTCCTTCTACACAAAATTTTGCTGCCTTAACTTTAATAAAGTAACTGCCATAATATTAAAGGAAGTCGGCATTTGTTTAACTGTATTTACTCTAGACAAATTGCTGCTTTTGTTCACTATTATCGCCACCTTTTCTTTATTGCTAATCAAAATTGCTGCTCATTACTTTATAATGAATTGCTGCTGTTTTGTAAATTGCTATCTTTGCACCTCCTTGATTGGCGACTTTGGGTTTCAACCATGAAGCAATTTACCAGATCTTGAATCGGCTAGCATAAATTTAATGAAGTCCCAAACAATATACTTTTCCCATTTGCTTGCTCCATCAGTCAGCTTGCATTTAGAGTTCCTCTTCAATGACAATAGTGTGTGAGCAATGATCCTAAACATTTCTGACATCAATCTTTAATGACATCAATGACAATATATCAACAAGAAGAATTGACACTCACGATGAATATCTAACAGGCTTCATGATGCCGCCTTCTTTCAATTTCATGAGTTCCATGTTTTAAACATATAAATCATTTAATTATCATCAAAGGTTTGCTAGCTATAAATATTATCAACTATTTTTGGCTTTGTAAGGATATACTCAATATAGGTACAATGAGAATACACCTAGTTGAGTTCAAACTTAGAAGTCAAGATAGCCAGTGGATTAGTTGTAATATTTTCTAACTTGTCTACCCAATGGATACCAAAAGTTTCAAACTTTTTGATCATGTCTCATACTACATTACTATTGTACTATACATCTTTAACCATTTGTCATTTCTAGTATACACTCCCCTCACTTGAGACACAATAAGCTCTAAATCACCATACAATTTGAATCACTTAATATCCTTTTTCAAGGAAATATTAAGTTCTAATATTAAAGCTTTATACTCTATAATATTGTTTGTGTAAAGTTATATTCAATTGCAAATAAAAGAATTATTATATATATGTGATAATATTGTCTAATATTTTATTGTTTCGTTTGGAGGCTGAAGGAGAGAGATCATTTACGTTTTCTATGTCTTCTCCAAATGATTCATATGAGGCTTTATATGTTTAGAGGACCGGTCAATGGATGTCTTGACCGGTCATGTCATTTAGACATGACCGATCAAGGCACCCATTGATCGGTGCCTCTTCATAGTGCACATCCCGATCTATGTTATGTTTGGTAACTAACATTAATAATTAAACTCTTGTTCGAAGCGGTGTTTAGTTAAGATGCTTTGTTAATGGCTTGAACAGGTTTATGAACTAAACTTGATAACAACAACATTCTATATGCTATCGAGTTAATACCCCGATAGCATATTAATGCC
The DNA here is from genome assembly GCF_030272615.1 of Cryptomeria japonica. Lineage (NCBI taxonomy): Eukaryota > Viridiplantae > Streptophyta > Pinopsida > Cupressales > Cupressaceae > Cryptomeria > Cryptomeria japonica. Next base: position 105,434,023 of record NC_081410.1, read on the forward strand.
GATCCATTTATGGATAGACATTAATGTGCTATCGGGTTACTAGCCCGATAGCATTAGATCGATGCTTAACTATGTTAAGCAAGTTGTCGATCTAATCCTTCTTTTATCAATGTTAATATCATAATCATGATCAATGTTGTAATCTGATAAACATATTCAGTTCGGAAAGCATAAATCAGATAGCATAATCAAAACAGAACAAAAGAGAATAATAGGTTAGGAGAGTCTTATCTTGCAGAAGCTACTAATGCATTAACACTCCCCCTTAGCTTTGGAAGATAGATAAAGTAACCTGCATCACATTTCTTTTTCGTAATGTCAGTCTCCAAAATATATATCATCAATACACCTGATATGAAGTATCATCAGGACACAAGATACCAATATAAAACATCACTCTAACCATGTGATATAAAAGATTCATTATTTCATTATGACAAGATATCACCTGAACACGTGATATCAGTATTGCCTAAACACACAATACTAAGGATAAACATATGAGGATGATTAAATTCTCATCTTATCCAGGGTGTGATATGTGCACAAGCATTTTATACAAATGTTTTATCACAACACCATCATGGCACATCCATGACATACTAGAGATCCAACATGATAACTGGTTAGAGAATCATAAGATCGTCACCTTATGATTTCTGTATACAAGTGTTCATTATCTGAGAGATCGTCACCTCTTAAATATGAACACAGGGGGTGAAACCCAGAATGTCTCAACATGACAAAAGAAGTTTACACATTAAACATCTTATTTACAAAGCAGATTACCTTTCTATCATACCTAAACCTTTTCTGAAGTGATCAACCTTCACTCTGGAAAGTGGTTTGGTCAGAATATCTGCAGTTTGATCTCTTGTGCTAACATATTCCAATTTGATCACATTTTTGTCTACCATGTCTCGCACATAATGGTATGGAATCTCAATATGCTTGGATCTGTCATGAAATACTGGATTTATAGAAAGCTTTATGCAGCTCTGGTTGTCACAATGGATGACAGTGGGTTTCATAGGTTCACCAAATAGTCCCACAAGCAACTTCCTAAGAAATATTGCTTCTCGAGCAGCCATGGAAGCTGCAATGTACTCGGCCTCGGTGGAACTCTAAGCTACAGAAGACTGTTTTATGCTGATCCAAGATATCATGGCTGATCCCAAACTAAAGCAACACCCTGAAGTGCTTTTCCTGTTAGTCACACTCCTAGCCCAATCTGAGTTTGTAAATTCGTGTAGGTCTAGATTGACTTTCTCATATTTGAGACCAAGGTTTAGAGTACCTTGTAAGTATCTCATAATGTGTTTCACTGCAATCAAGTGAATTTCCTTAGGCTCACACATACACTGACTTAAGGCATTGACAACATAACATATATCTGGCCTTGTATTCACCAGATACATCAGGGACCCAATCATCTGTTTGTAGAGTGTAGGATCAGTGGATTGTGACTCTGCTGCTGCTTCTCTAAGTTTATGTAAATTTGTTTCCATGGGAGAGGTCATAGGTCTACAGTTATGCATTCCAAATCTCTTCAAGATGTCCAAGATATACTTTCCTTGGTTTAGTATAATATTGTTAGAATTTTGCCATACTTCCAATCCTAGGAAGTAATGAAGGAGTTCTAAGTCCTTGATATCAAATTCTTTGGATAGATCATTCTTGCATTGATCTATAAGATGATCATTTCCTGTGATTAATAAGTCATCAACATATAAAATCAACATTAGCATATCACCTTTATTTCTTTTGTAGTAGAGATTAGGATCTGCATCATTTTGATAGAAACCTAGTCCTGAGAGATAGGTGTCAATTCTTTCATACCAGGCCCTAGGGGCCTGTTTAAGCCCATAGAGAGCTTTCTTGAGTCTGCACACATGAGACTCTGCATCATAAATTTCAAACCCTTCAGGTTGCTCTAGGTATACTTCTTTTGAGATTTCACCATTTAGAAATGCTGTCTTAACATCCATTTGGTGTACCTTCCATCCTTTTGCTGCTGTAATGGCTAATACAGCTCTTACTGATGTATACCTGGCAACAGGTGCAAAATTTTCTTCATAGTCTATTCTCTCCCTTTGTGAGAAGCCTCTAGCCACAAATCTGGCCTTGTGTTTCTCAATACTGCTGTTTGCAGCATGTTTGATTTTAAATAACCATTCAGATGAAACCACAGATTTCTTGGTTGGCCTAGGAACAATTTCCCAAACATCATTTTTCATAATGGATTGATACTCTTCAGACATGGCATCCTTCCATACTTGATGTTTAAGTGCATGTGATACATTGTTTGGTTCATTTTTAGAGAGATCATTCATGAGAGAAACATAGCTACTGAATTTATTAGGTCTTTTGCTTTCCCTGAAGGTTCTTGAAGGAGCAACAAACTTCTGAGCTTCTGCTACAGTCTTGGTGGCCCATAGTGGTCTTTTCTTGAGGTTTTCTCTAGGTGGGATTGGAATTTCACTTATAGTTTCCTCAAGATTCTCCCTCTGAAGCTCAGGAGTAGGAACTTCTTCTATGTTACGAGTGGGGATATAGATTTCAGGCTCTATTTTACTTAAGGCTCTTTTGAAGGCTAAGTCTTCTTCGAAGATTACATCCCTACTAAGTTCAATATTTTTCTGACCATGTATATATATTCTGTAGGCCTTGGATGTTTCACTATATCCTACAAGTATTCCCCTTTTTCCAGAAGGTTCTAGTTTTAGTCTTTTCTCTTTAGGTACATGTATATAGATAGGACACCCAAATATCCTAAGGTGGCTGATATCTGGTTTTAGTTTGGTAAATATTTCCTCAGGAGTTTTATCTTCAAGATGAGAGTGAGGACATCTGTTTTGTATATATACAACAGTGTTAGTTGCTTCTGCCCAAAGATTGATATTTAGATTCTGATCAAGAATCATGGCTTTGGCAGCTTCTACAATTGTCCTATTTTTCCTCTCAGCTACCCCATTTTGTTGAGGATTATAAGGTATTGTTAACTCCCTCTTAATCCCTGAGTTTTTACAAAAATCTCTAAATAATTCTGATGCGTATTCCCCCCCATTATCAGTCCTTAGGGTTTTGATTTTGTTACCTATGTAGTTCTCTGTCAGTGATTTAAACTCTTTAAACCTACTAAGGATCTGTTATGATTCTTTACACTTCAGAAAGTAGATCCAAGTTTTCCTAGAGTAGTCATCAACAAAAATTACATAATACAAACATCCTCCTAGAGAGGGAGCAGACATGGGTCCACATACATCAGAATGAACTAACTCTAATAGTTTTCTTGTTTTCCTAGTACTATTATGGAAGGCACCCTTGATATTTTTACCTAGGGCACATCCCTTGCATGCCTCTGAATGATATTGCTACAACTTAGGTAAACCTGTGACAAGGTTTTCCATAGATGACAAAGCTCTATAATTTAGGTGGCCTAGTCTTCTATGCCAAACCTCATTTGCATTTGTTGCTTCATGAATTAGGGCTAGGTTGGGCTCTGTGCACAACTCATACAAATAGCCTCGTCTTTGACCAATGACTTTAGCTTTCTTGATGGAAGAGTTTCTCGGCCAAGCCAACACCTTGTTCTCCATGAAGGTTACTCTGTATCCGTTATCTTCTAGGGCTGATATGGAGACTAGATTTCTCTTGATGCCGAGGACATACAGTACTCCTTCGAGTTGCAATGATATGCCTGTCTTCAGTTTGATGGTGCAGGAACCAATTCCTCTAACTAGATGTGAGGAATCATCTTTGATGGTTACTTCCTCTTCATTATCCTCTGTCATGGAGTCTAGCACTTCTCTAAACCCTATAATGTGTCTGGATGAACCACTATCGATCACCCAGGAGTTAGATTTATTTGATGCATGGCTTGTAAGTGATAAGTAGAGGACATAGTTCTGGGAGTCATCTTCTCTTTTAGATTTTCCCGCTCTGGCAATGTGGCTTGTTTGGCTCTATCTGGACATTTTGCAACAAAGTGTCCGAACTTATCGCACCTATAGCATTGAATATGTGATAGGTCTTTCTTTGAAGTGTTCTTGCCTTGATGACCCTTCCTCTTCCTAAATTGCTTCTTCTTGGTTGTCTTATTTGTGCTAGTATTTAGGACTTGAAGATCTTCATCTATGTTCTTTTGTTTTATTCCCATCTTGTTCAATCTTGATTCTTCTTGAAGACAATCGTCCCTTAATCTTTCAAACTTAGGATACTTGGACCTCGCACTGATGCCTTGGATGAATGTACTCCATCCACTAGGCAACCCATCTAGAGCAATGAGTGTTAACTCTTTGCTTTGGATCTCATAATCTAGAGTTGCTAGTTCATCTCTTAGAATTGATATCCGCATAAAGTAGGTGTTGATTGTCTCCCCCTTGTTATGGTGATATGATTTATTTCTCGTTTTAATGCCAGAGTTCGACTTGCATTTGATATCTCAAATGTGCTTTCAAGTGCTTTGAACATTTTATAGGTTGTCTGATGTTTTCTTATGATGGGCATTATGTTGTTTCTCACCCCATCAACTATTATTTTGATTGCTTTTTCATTTCCTTCAATCCATGCGGTTTTGTTAGGTTCATTTTCAGGTTGATCATTTTTAGTTTGAACAAATGAATCCGCTTTGTTCTCCTTTAAGATCATCTGGATTCTGAACTTCCAGGCTGAAAAATCATCGCCACCTCCGAGTCTGTCTTCGAATCTAATTGCGCTGGCCATTGGAGAAATGTGATGTAGTATATAACCTTGTTCTTAAATTATTCACAAAATTGAATAGCCTCAAGTTCGATCAACTTGGCTCTGATACCATGTAAAGTTATATTCAATTGCAAATAAAAGAACTATTATATATATGTGATAATATTATCTAATATTTTATTGTTTCATTTGCAGGCTGAAGGAGAGAGATCATTTACGTTTTCTATGTCTTCTCCAAATGATTCATATTGGGCTTTATATGTTTAGAGGACCGGTCAATGGATGTCTTGACCGGTCACGTTATTTAGACATGACCGATCAAGGCACCCATTGATCGGTGCCTCTTCATAGTGCACATCCCGATCTATGTTATGTTTGGTAACTAACATTAATAATTAAACTCTTGTTCGAAGCAGTGTTTAGTTAAGATGCTTTATTAATGGCCTGAACAGGTTTATGAACTAAACTCGATAAAAAAAACATTCTATATGCTATCGGGTTAATACCCCGATAGCATATTAATGCCGATCCATTTATGGATTGACATTAATGTGCTATCGGATTACTAGCCCAATAGCATTAGATCGATGCTTAACTATGTTAAGCAAGTTGTCGATCTAATCCTTCTTTTATCAATGTCAATATCATAATCATGATCAATGTTGTAATCCGATAAACATATTCAGTTCGGAAAGCATAAATCAGATAGCATAATCAAAACAGAACAAAAGAGAATAATAGGTTAGGAGAGTCTTATCTTGCAGAAGCTACTAATGCATTAACAGTTTGTGCATATAAAAGTTAGTTTGAATAAAAATATTAAATTGATACCATTAAGAGAAACTAGTATTAACACCAAAAATTGAACTTCATAAATTATAAGGTCTATAATAAGAAGGATAAGGTAGGAATGGGGATCAATAGAGGTACTTCATAATCTCCAATGAAATGATTAGGCCATTGTCCATGTAGAGTGTTTCATTGTTTCATTAGTCATTTTTTTCACATATTCTAAAGTAATTAGGAGTAGATTCAAGCACTATAATGACATGTATGCCATGGATGAAGTGTTACTACTTATCAAATTGCCATTAGTTTTTATATTCAAAGTCATACTATATATTCTAGTCGGTTAGCATTACCGAATCATGCAGTCGGCACACACAGAGAAGTCGGTATGAACAGTCTAGTCAGTTACAGAAGAAAGCAGTCACAGAACGCAGTATTCACTGAGCTGTTTACTGAGTATCTTTTTATGGCTACCGAGTAGTAAAGTTAACACACCGAGTTGATATTCACCGAGTGAAACGTGTTACTAGATACATTGAACCTGAACATGCACATAAAAACGTGTTACAAGATCGAGGCACATCTAACCGTTATTACATTGGAAATTGCACTAGAAGATTGTGTATGATTGCAAGGTCAATCTAACCAATGAAATATTTTGTTTAGTTATTCATTCAAGGAATCTTGTTTGTAAGATCGAAGCAATGAATTAGATCACCGCTTTAAGAGATCTATATAAACAACATGAGAAGAGAGTAAAAATGTGTGTGTGAAGGAAGACTGTTACAGAGACACATAGAGGTCACCGAGAAGGTTATCAGAGAACATTCGAAGAACAGAGTAAACAGAAGGGTTTACCGAGTTACAATATGGGTTACCGAGGTATGCTATAAGGAAGGTAATCTTATTCTGAGCACATAGAATCTGCTATAACATTTAAGATGTAAAGTTGCAGATATTTGTAATTATTTTATAGTAATATTGTGAAGTTGAAAGAGAAACCTTTAACAGGGTAAAAGACTCTAACCAAGTCTATAAATTGTAAATCCTCTAACGAGGTGCAACATTCAGATTAATGTTGTAAAATCCTTTAGCAAGGTAGATCTAACAGATCTTGTTACTCCTAACAGGGTAAGCTATCAGAAATAGCTAAATGTAGCTCTAACCGAGCAATCTTTATTATTGCAGTAGTGAAGTTGTGGGTGCCATCCCCACCACAGTTTTTCTCTCTAACCAAGAGTTTCTGCGTAACCAAAATATATGTGTTATGGAGTGAATCATGTATGACTGTTATCTGTTTGTTTTAACTTTATTTTATGTTACTGCACTATTCTGTTTATGCACAACAGTAAGGTTATTATTAAAGAAAAGTTTTGGAGTACTGATTCACCCCTCCCCTCTCAGTACATTAGCTTTCCATATTGGGCCTAACAATTGGTATCGGAGCCTGAATCTTGGAAAAAGGTTTAACTACCTGAAGAGAAAGATCTTATCAATGGAAGGCTATAAACAATCTCGGAGGATTGTATATCTACAAGAAGAGTTGGATCATGCAAATCAAGTGATTACAGACATGCAAAGGCAAATGCAAAAATCTCTGAAAGTAAGAAGAAGATTATCCGATGACTTGTAGGATTCTCAAGAGTTAGTGGAACAAATCGAGACATCATTTGAGAACAGTATATCTGAAGAGACTGAAGAAATGATTGGAATGTTGAAAGAAAAGAACAAAGCATTGGCTGATCAACTAAAAGCAATGAAAAGAGAACATGAACATTTCAGTACACAGATGACTGAAAATCTAGATGCATTAAGGATAGCTGAGGATAAAGCAACAGATCTACAAAGAGAGAAACAACAACTCGAAGTCTTAGTATCTGATAAGAATGATGAAATCATAAGGCTAACTGGTATTCAACAAAATATGACAGATCAACTAGGTTATGCACATCATGAAGCTATTCTAAAGAATGATGAAAATCAAGCATTGAAACTTGAAGTATCAAGGTTGACTGGTGAATTTGAAACAGAGAAGAAATCCAAAGAAACATTGAAGAAGAGTTATGAAGCATCAAAGATGTTGGATGAGCAACTGAATACAAGAAGACCCAACAAAGATGCAGGACTCGGTTACAAAGGAAAAGAATCAACTGAGAAAGGAATTCATACCACCGAGAGAGGAGAATCATCAAAGCAAGCTGGAAATAGGAATAACATCAAAAGGAAGAAGCCTATTTGCTACTACTATGGAAATCAAGGTCATACTGCCAACATATGCTAGATTAGAAAAGGTAAGCAACCGAATATCACTAAGTCCAATGGATATTGTTACAATTGCAATAAATATGGTCACACATCTAATCAATGTAGGACAAAGTCTGTTAACAACTATCAGAAGGCAAAATTCAAAGGGTTTTGTAGAAACTGCAATAGATATGGGAATAGTACCGAGAAGTGCTGGTCTAAACAAAAGAACTACACGCGGTATCCACACCGAGCAAACACTAGAGGTTACCGAACTCACACAGATCCTTACCGACAATATACATCAATACCATGGGATTACAATACAAGGATATGGTGCGAATGTTGTGGAAGATATGAACATATTAGTGCCAACTATTTTATAAGGTTTGGAATAAACAACTGAAGATCATGGAGAAATCCTGGTATGGCATGTTTTCATTGTCACAAAGTTGGACATTTAGCTGGAGATTGCAGAGATCAACCTAGAAGAGACACTGAAGAGATAAAAGAAAAATTCAAGATGATTTGGAAAAAGAAGGAAATCATGTCAGATGAAGAAAGCACCTTACCTACCGAGTTAGGTGCACCTACTCCAAATTAGTTAGAAAAGGTATGAAGGGATTGCATTCTCTAAAGGTTAAATCATAACAGTTCCTATTCTATTATGTACAAAATTCAAAATCTGCATAGTTAAGATGCAATTAGTCAGTTTGAAATTCTATCAAAAGTACTTTACAGGAAACCTATCAAGTCGGTGTATACAGGAAGCCTATCAAGTCGGTTAATGAAGGAAATTTGGTTACTCGGTTAAAAATGAAAAAGGAGTAAATCAGTAAAAGGTGAACCGAGTGCATTTAATGTTTTGACCTAACTTGCACGGAGCCCGATAAGGTATTTTTGAGTACTTAAAGGTATTTTCACGATCATTTTCATTCACCAAGATTTCAAGAGAGCAGAGCAGAGCGAATCAAGGCGATCAAACTTCATTCAGAGCGAATTTCAAGGTATTTACATCGAATTTATTCACACTGTTAAGCTGGTTTCCGATCTAGTCAAATTGCTATTATCTACCGAGTGTGAAGCGTCAATCGTTTGTAAACCCTAAGGATAGTTTGCTAAATTTTACCTGAAACCTACAATGGCACCCAAGGTCCAAGATCCCGTAGTTGTCAAAAATGTGGAGAAGCCCTCACTGAAATATTCTTTGACTACCAAAGTCGCCTCTGAGTCGGATGACAAAACTGCATTTTCACTCATCCCGGATCGAGTCTTGTTTGTTGAAGATGTTAGGTTCTTCACCAAATGCCGTGTTGAGGAACTCGGTCATGTTGAGATTAGTGACACATATGATGAACTTTGCACTAATGGCAACATGGATAGCAAATTTGAGCATATCAAAATCAAGGGATTAACTGAAGCCCTAGCCTATCCCCGTGTGTTCAAACCCCAGTGGGTTAAGTTTGTCTTGAGCAGAGTACATGATGATTTTATGTGGCTAGAGGAGCAACCATTCAAAATCACTAAGGAAATCATTCATGTAATCACCGGGTATCCTATCTATGATCATGCACGAGCACAAAAAATGATATCACAGAAGGAGCTAATCAGTCTAACTGGAGTAGAATCTAATTACCGAGGACTGAAATTGAACAATGTCACTGATTCAGAACTCAAGTTTGCTATTAGAGTAATTGGTTACTGTTTCTTCCAATCTGCAAGGAAAATAGTGTACCATGTGCCGCAGTTGATTTGGCCTACAAAATAGTGAAGAAGGGAATGAAAGTAGATTTATGTGAAGTGCTACTAAAGAACTTGTTTGAGAACCTGAACACAATAAGGAAGTTGAAGAAGAACAACTCGGCAAATACACTGAAGTTTGGTTCACTTCTTGTATGCATGTTTTTCTACTTTGAGAAGTTCTTTCCCTCAGTCAGTAAAGTAGTTTGGGAGCTACACCAACATATCACCCATCAAATCAATGATTTTATCAAGAAACTGGGAGATAACTTTAATGATATCATGGATGACTATTTTAGCAAATTTCAAGAGAAGATGCACAACAGGTACCAAATTCCACCACAGCTGGTAGAAAAATATAAGGATGATATATGTCTAAGGTAGACACCGATTATTGTTATATGAATGCTGTTGAACTGAGGACTCAATCTTTGCCACCAATGGGTTATGAGATTGACTATGATATAACACAACAACAAATTGATGCCTATCTATCGTTGCCAAGGCATGCTACCGAACTAAGATATGGAACATATGAAGAGGTGAAGGAAAAAGTAAAAATGAGCATTGTAGTACCTAAGGCTACAAGAAAAGCTACAAAAATGATAAAGGTTTTATCTGAAAAATTCGGAGAAGAATCCTCCTCTACACCTATCAAAGGCACTCTTGCCATTACCGAAGAGGAATCAGAAGTTCAAGAGGCAGCAATAACATTAAGTACCGAGTTGCCTAAGGGTAAAGTTTTGAAAAGAAAGAAACATGACATTTCAAAGGCCCTACCGACACCACCAACAAAGAGACCCAACACTAGAGCATCAGTTGCATCACCGAGTAAGAAACAAAAGAGTGTTACTGTACCCAAGGTAACCAAGACCTATAAGAAATCTACTTAGAGACTCATTTTGGCAAAAGAGTCTAGTGATACAAAATCTGATGATGCGAACAAATTTCAGATTGTAAAAAGCAAAAAGGTAAATATTCATAGTGTTGAAAATTTTTGTGCCAATCTTAAAGAATATGGTGGATTTGCAGGATTTAGATATGTTAAGTATGAGACTAGGAATAATGATGAGAAGCGACAAATTGAAGAAGCTGTCATCTGCACACTTCTAAAGTTTCGGCTAGCTCCATTAGAACTAGCAAAGTCACTTCCGAGTGAATTATACTTACATATTGATAACAGATGGAAATATGCAATGGACTCAGAGAAACAAATAAGAGAAAGAAGTCTAGTCCATCTATTCCCTGATATGTCTGCAGCAGAAATCAAGGAGCATTTGACCACATATAATTCTAAATTTCTTGTCAAACAAAGAGCCTTAAAACTGATGAATGGGCTATACATTGATGTGGAAAATGAGACAAAAGCCAAGTGGCAGGAGATCTTCAAACTAAAGAATGTCGGTGAACAATCTCAAGTTGAAATTGTTGATGTCACCGAGCAAGATCCTGATGTCACCGAGCAAGGTCCAGACCCGGCTGACACTATTCAAATTGATGAAGATGTTATGGATGAAGAAGCACTGGAGCAGGAAATGATTGAAGGCACTACCTATGCAAAACTTGTATCTAGTGAATCTGTTTTAGAACAAGTTTAGCCTTATCCGCTAGTGAAGCCACCTGTCTCAACCGAAGCTCCTAAGGACACAGATCAAGGCACCGAAGGTCACAAGTCTGAAGCAGCAGAAGATACAACCAAAGATTAGACGTCTCAAGCACCATCAAGCACTGCAAATGTTATAGCTGAGACCCCTAGCACTGAGACACCCAAGGACACTACAATGGCTACAGGAACCGACCAAAGTGTTGCATCTACCAAGCAACCTACCAAGGGTCAGCAAGCCTCACAAGCACTTGTCTTAGTGCAACCGACCAAAGGAAAAGAGAAGAAGGTGAGAAAGCATAGTTTCAAAATTGATTTGACTAAACCGATAGTGTTGCCCAATGTCGATATCTCAAAATTAAAAGGGCAAGCACTTACCGATTTCGGTGAACTATGCAAAGCAAAGACCGAACAGGAAAAACAATTGGCTATTCAAAAGAAGAATAAAGTACTTCAGAAGGTCAAGACACTACTAACAGAAATGCTACCTTTAGCAACAGTGTCAACCGATGCAGCCATCCACATTCAACTGGATGAACTCCTTACTCAAATAGAAACATCTGGAGTTGATGCATCTGAGTACTTAAGCAAGCTAAAAGATAAAGAGCTTACAACAAAAATGATTGAAGAGGTACAAAAAGCTCTAGCTATAGGAAAAGTAAAGCTTGTCAAATTCATTGCTGAGTTGTCCCCTCAACTCAAGCATATTCTTTATTTATTTCAGAAACTTTGTACATTTTCCTTATTCATTAAAGATATCAAGAATAAAATTGATGCAATTGAGAAGGAGATCACCGATCTCTCAACTAAGTTGACCACCGAGCCTAATTCAGTTCAGAATTTTTATACCAAGCTTCAACAGCTCATGGCTCAATAGTTAGAATTCAGGAATGAAGAGCATAAAATCAGGATGGATATAATGACCCTTCAGACATTATTCCTTCCTCATCTCTCATCAATCCAAGAACAGATCAATAGAGCTACACGCCTATCAACTACACAAGAGGGAAGCACTCTTGATGGCTTAATATCACTATTAGCTGATATTCAAGCACAAAATTCATTAATGGAAAGTGTAAAGGATTCACTCTCAGTCGCCCTCACCGACGCCCAGAACAAGTATAAATCTAAATTTGATCAGTTACCGCCCCCAGATGGAAATTAAGTTTTTGATGTTTGTCAAAAAGGGGGAGTAATATTACAATACTATGTAGAGGGAGTAATACCAGACAAAGGGGGAGTAATACTATATTTGGAGAGTGACATAGTTTTGGTAACACAGTTTTGAGTATTGTATACAAGGGGAGTATACCGAGCAGAATATACAGAGCAATCAGAGCACACAAGAACAGAATAGAACCGAGCATGCAAAATTCAGAGTTATGTACAAAATAATGATAAGGGGAGTATATCTGCATATACTATTTCATTGACTATTGTATATATTGTCAAGTGTAGTCATTTTGCAAAGTATATAGATTTTTGAGTTATGACTTTGAAAGTAGTTTTTGTCAAACATCTCAACTAATGTCAAAAGGGGAGATTGTTACTACTTATCAAATTGCCATTAGTTTTTATATTCAAAGTCATACTATATATTCCAGTCGGTTAGCATTACCGAATCATGCAGTCGGTACACACAGAGAAGTCGGTATGAATAGTCTAGTCGGTTACAGAAGAAAGTAGTCACAGAACGCAGTATTCACCGAGCTGTTTACCGAGTATCTTTTTATGGCTACCGAGTAGTAAAGTTAACACACCGAGTTGATATTCATCGAGTGAAACGTGTTACCAGATACATTGAACCTGGACATGCACATAAAAACGTGTTACAAGATCGAGGCACATCTAACCGTTATTACATTGGAAATTGCACTAGAAGATTGTGTATGATTGCAAGGTCAATCTAACCAATGAAATATTTTGTTTAGTTATTCATTCGAGGAATCTTGTTTGTAAGATCGAAGCAATGAATTAGATCACCGCTTTAAGAGATCTATATAAACAACATGAGAAGAGAGTAAAAATGTGTGTGTGAAGGAAGACTATTACAAAGACATAGAGAGGTCACCGAGAAGGTTATCAGAGAACAATCGAAGAACAGAGTAAACAGAAGGGTTTACCGAGTTACAATATGGGTTACCGAGGTATGCTATAAGAAAGGTAATCTTATTCTGAGCACATAGAATCTGCTATAAAATTTAAGATGTAAAGTTGCAGATATTTGTAATTATTTTATAGTAATATTGTGAAGTTGAAAGAGAAACCTTTAACAGGGTAAAAGACTGTAACCAAGTCTATAAATTGTAAATCCTCTAACCAGGTGCAACATTCAGATTAATGTTGTAAAATCCTTTAGCAAGGTAGATCTAACAGATCTTGTTACTCCTAACAGGGTAAGCTATTAGAAATAGCTAAATGTAGCTCTAATCGAGCAATCTTTATTATTGTAGTAGTGAAGTTGTGGGTGCCATCCCCACCACAGTTTTTCTCTCTAACCAAGAGTTTCTGCGTAACCAAAATATATGTGTTATGGAGTGAATCATGTATGATTGTTATCTGTTTGTTTTAACTTTATTTTATGTTACTACACTATTCTGTTTATGCACAACCGTAAGGTTATTATTAAAGAAAATTTTTGGAGTACTGATTCACCCCTCCCCTCTCAGTACATTAGCTTTCCATATTGGGCCTAACATGAAGTACATGGTTTGACAACTAATTTTATGGTTCTTATTATTAGTATCAACATCATTATCCTTGGTAGTCACTTTTACTTATGGGGTGTTTTCTTTTTCTTTTCTTTTTTATTTTATTTGAGATTAGTTTTCCTTTTTTTGGGGAAGTCAAACATTTCTAGCTAGCATCTCAACACTTTTAGCTTTGAGAACAAATTTATTTTATACTGTGTTTTAAATGAGAGATATTTTTTCAACTATCCTTACTATTGCATCATTCCTTTCAATTTCAACATTACTTTTTTCTTACTCTTTCTTGTGTTAGCATGTTCACACTCAACTTGGCTACAAAATTAGAATCATGCCCAATTCCAACTTGTTTTTATTCACCAACTACTACTTTGTACTTGCATGATAATAGATCCAATTAGGGATTTGATATCATGATTTGAAGATTTGGTCTTCTTATATACTTGTTGCATGCTCTTTCATGTGCTCAAATTATTTATAGGCATGAACTTTACATTCTCATAATTATGAAGCCACTCTATATCAAATCATGCATGCCCATCCTCCTCTTGGACTTCATTGTACTCTATACTTCATTATTAGGAAAATCCTCTCTATTCATCATAGAAATTGTAACTACAATGAAAGGGTTGTGAGTCAAATAACATAACTTACACCAAGGCAAGTCATCTTCCATATTCATTTGACCTCTCCTTAATGGATTATGCATTTCTTTTTCATGAGATATTTTATTTTAGTGCCTAAGAGATGCATGTGTTTCATTTGGTCATAGATTCTTGGATGAATTTGTATTATAGGTTTGTTATACAACTATAGGTCTCATTAAATAATGACACAACATAAAGTGGTGGTAAACCTTGTTGGTGTTGGAAATAAGCCACACTCGGGCCGACGATGGACTGGTCCAAGAGGGGCCAGTAGCTCAGTGGTAGAGCACTCTAGCAGCGTATGGAAGGTCCTAGGTTCGAGTCCTAGCTGGTCCATGTCTCAACATGGTATCAGAGCCAGGTCTAGGCTAGGAGCCCCAAGCACACGAGAGGTGTGGCTAAGGGGGGTTGTTGGTGTTGGAAATAAGCCACACCCGGACCGATGATGGACTGGTCCAAGAGGGGCCAGTAGCTCAATGGTAGAGCACTCTAGCAGCGTATGGAAGGTCCTAGGTTCGAGTCCTAGCTGGTCCATGTCTCAACAAACCTTTCATGTTTATAGCCATCCTATATGACAAATCCTTAGGGGCACCCACAAGCTTGCATATCTTGCCATAGATTATGAGAGGCTTATGTTATTGGTATGAATAACGTATTTTAACTAACTATTTGACTAGTAGGTCTTATTCACATGCTAAGTTTCCTTAGGTCCTAGGACTCTTTTTAGAATTCTTAGTTGTCTTAATGAGATCTTATCTCATTTTATCATATCTTATCTCATTTAGTTCTTATGTCCTAGGCCATTTATCATTTGTCATGTTATAGGATTAAGACACATGTCATGATCTTGTCTAATCCTATCCCTCATCCTTTCCTATATAAGGAAGGCCTCTTGTACACTTTGGATGATAGATCTTAATATCAAGCAAACTCTTGCCTTGCCATACTTTCTTATGGAAGGCTATCTTTTTGTTTTGCAATTGATCTTGGGGCGAGTTGGCTAATCTTCAACTCCTACATGGTATTTGAGGTTGATTTTAAAATCCTTCTCAAATTTGAGGGCTATTTTATGTATTGAGCTATTGCTAGATTGTTGATCTTGGTGAATCTTGAAAAGTTGAGTATGCATTATATGATGAGCTAAAGAATATTTTTTTTTTGAAAGAGATACCATATTAGGGGGTTACTCTTTGTGGGTTTCTATTGCAGATTCATTTTAGACCTTGTTGGAGAAATTCTGAGTTCACCATTAGCCTTAGAGAGTCAAAGAAAGTCGATTTTACCTTTCGTTTTGTCCAAATTGGGTTTGTGAGGCCAAATATATGAGGATTGGAATTTAGGAGGTGGTTGTTAGATCCAAAAGGTGGCTGATATTTTGGAACATTTTGAGTCAAAATATACCCTACCATCACATTTAGAAGGCCCAAAATCCTAAGTTCAATTGTCAAATCATCAAATTTAGAGACTTTCACTTTAAGTCCTTAGATAATTTTTTTGTACCCCCATCATTTTCACTCATACGGTTGTATGAAATCCATAATCTATAGACTGTATGTTTTGCAAACAAATGCAGTCACAAGTGAGTGGTATAATCAAAGCAATCAACAAAATATTCTTGCAGTATATCCATTTGCTTGTATCACCATCATGTCTGTAAAATCTTCATATAGCCTCCACATCACTCTTACACTAGCAAGTACAATTAGTCGAAGTTTAAATTAAAATATTTTATTATTATTATTAAAGTTTAGCACTTGGTTCAAATGCCTTGATCATATTGTTAGAGTTGGGTCCAAACCCTAGCAAGTGCCATGCCTATGCTCTAATATTCTACAAATACTTGATAGTACTCAAGAATAATAAGCCACTTTGAGTGGGGGGCAAACCTACACAATTCCTTAAGAACATAATTTGCAAGATGATAACAATAAACCAACCTAGATACCTAAAAAACGAACCTAAGATAACCAAAATATTTAAATAAGAATATAATAATGATCATATAACTTAATCAAGAGTTAAGGTAGCCACAAATTGACTACATGTAACCCTATGCACATTTGAATTAAGGGCATAATAATTTTGTTTCCAATCTTGACAATTGTGTGGTCATGATAACACATTAGGGGCATACGCCTTTTCTATTGTCCTATGTGCTTACATGAGCATTTTTGAAATTGAGGGTCATATTACCCTTTTTTTTCCCATGCTAAGGACAACCTTTTTCCTTAATATCATCTCTAGCCGGTGTTCTTACCACACTAAGTATTCGGCATGCTTCATTGGTTGATACACAATGCATTTGTTACAATTTCTTTACATGATTCACATGCTTACATTCTTACCCTATATTGACATAGCATGTACCATTGTTTTCTCCTCTAATTTCTTGCATCCAATGAACACAAACAATTGGAGGGAGCATATTCTAATAGTCTAATGATTATATTGTGAACAATTACATGTGCGTAGATAGAGACTCATCAACACAACACACCAAATGCCCAATGAGCCTTACCATCCCATGAATGCCAAGCCAAGCAAAGAGTTATCACATTTATATAGGCAAAAAATTTGTAAACCTTCTATCGCCCTCTCCTTTTCATGATAGATGAGAGTAAAATTCAACTTGTAGTTTTCTTCATTTTTACTTGCATGACATAAGCTATTCATTGCACATTTTCCCTCTATTTTACAAGTTCCCAAGGAGCTTATATTTTAAGGATGGACATACACGACAATATTTAGTGGGGTTTAATACTTTGTATGGACTCAAGCATCCACCCAAATAATTTCTTTCAATTTGTGTTTAAGAGGGACATGCAAATACATGGGGGCAAACTATAATGATAAAATTTGCATAGCCATGTTATTTCCCATTTATTTTTATGCTCTTTTTGAGAGTGGCTTAAAAAATTTACACATCGATAGATGGTACAATCTT
Source organism: Cryptomeria japonica (assembly GCF_030272615.1). Classification (NCBI taxonomy): domain Eukaryota; kingdom Viridiplantae; phylum Streptophyta; class Pinopsida; order Cupressales; family Cupressaceae; genus Cryptomeria; species Cryptomeria japonica. Next base: position 105,451,402 of record NC_081410.1, read on the forward strand.
ATGTGAATTCAAGCTTCTTCCATGCCCTTGCTCTTACATTCCTATGCATTTACCCCCTAAATCTCCCACATACAAATATTTCAATATACTCACCCAAATTATGAGTTTATTACACCTATCTGTGCACCAATCCCATTCACTTGTTATTGATATCAACTTTACCATTCTTATGTTTGGACCATCTCCACATATGTGGGTTTGATCTCGAACCCACAAACTTGGCCCCTATAATTAAAAAAATAAAATAAATTTGGCTGGCTCTCATCCATTTCTTTTCTGCCTAGACTTGACTAAAGACATGTTTGCGTGTTTTATGATATTTCCTTTAAATGCATTTAACTGTATTCATTTCACATCCTACTTGATCCTATCTCATTCAAGCTTAGCCAGTACAAAGAAGCATGCTAAATACACTTATATTAAAGAACTAAAAACAATTTAGATTTGCATAATTATTCGAGAGCATTTGTATAACTGAAGATTAGTGTCCTTTTAACATTTGCATGATTATAAAGCTGGTTTCTTTGGGGGGTTGACCAAGGAGAACTTGTCCCCTAGTGATCATAACAACCTTCTAAAGGTATTCATAATTACCACCAATCCTTAGAGCAACATAGAGAACACTGAATTCAATTAAATAGGAATAAGGAACTCATTGTCAATCGTGTCATTTTTGCAGAGAAAGATCAGATCTGCAACTGCAAAAAGGAACCCACATCAATAAACTTGACCCTTGTCGAAGCACATAGTATGTTCCAAATCCAATACAAAATACTTTTAAGGTCTTGTCATTTCTAGGCCTGATACATCATAGTATGTTCCAAATCCAATACAAAATACTTTTGAGGTCTTGTCATTTCTAGGCCTGATACATCATGATTTTAAGGTGTAAAAAAGATATACATATCATCTTCATACCTAAAGTTAAGTGTCCTATCTTTCACATTTTCTTTCAAAATTTAACATCAAGATTTAAGTTTCTTGACATTCATTGCTTGCAGCTTTGTTATCTAAATTAGCCCATGCATTTATTGCTTACATTAATTTATTAGTCTATACAACACATTTCGTTTAGAAAAAAAATTATTCTCCTTTACATTATCATAAGGCTGCCTTTTACACGATGAATAGCCCTTCACAAACAGTGATGAGTAGAAGGCAAGAAGGCTGACTGAACAGGATACAAAGCTGGGCGAACTCAAAATTACAAAGGGCAACAAAGAACTTTTAAAAGAGATTAGCAAAAACACCTTTCAAGTTTGTCCTTTCACGTAAGAGCATTGAAATACATAGCCAAAGTAGGAATTTCAGCACAATAAAAAAAGTGGTCATAAAATTATGCATATTGTAAGCACAGCAAAAAAAGCGATCAAGTAATTATGCATGTTGAAAGACAGCAAAAGAATGATCATAATGTTCCAAAGGAGGTGATTAGGGTGCTGGGACCCTGTTTGCCCCTCCATTGTTAACATCCTCCCTGTTAGCATTCGCAAGTTATTTTATTGTATACCGTATACCAGAACTAGTTTAGTAAATAAACTCATTTATCTTATCCACATGGCCTCTGAAAAATGATACATTTCAGTTACCAAATAATTGTTTTATCGGTGATACTTGGTATACCATATACCAGAACTAGTTTAGCAAATAAACTCATATATCTTATCCATATGGCGTCTGAAAAATGATACATTTCAGTTACCAAATAATTGTTTTATTGGTGATACTTGTCTAAATATAAACTCGAAAAAATACCAATGCAGTCTTCCTTATTCAAAACTTCAACTCAAGTTACTGTAGCATGAACTGTTTCTTTGTTATATCTGCATGAGACAAAACGAACTCACTTGAAGATTGAGACACTGTATTCCAGGGAATATATCATTTGAAACATGATATGTTTCAGTTACGAAATAATTGTTTTTATTGGTGATAATTGAAAAAATACCGATGCAATCTTCCTCATTCAAAAACTTCCTACAGCAGTTTGAAACATTTCTTTGGTTTATATGTGCATGAGACAAAATGAATTCGTTTAAAGATTGAGACAATTTATTCCAGGAAATGTATCCTTTATCGACTTACAAAAGTATATGGTATTGCTTTGCTTCAAATGAATAAAAAATATATTTATATCTACATATAGACAATTCTTGTTCCTAAAATCCAGGCAAAACTGACAGGTCTGCAATTCCACGTGGAAGATTTGCAATTCTCCCCAATAGAGCAAGCCTATTATTCCGCAACTTTTCATCTTCCTGTTAAAATAGTATTAGGTAGTGTTAATGGTACGAAGTTTGCGCTCTCCATAATCAATGCGGAAGAGTATAAATTAATGTTATTGAAGTTTGAAATATTGAGCAGATACTTCTCCAAGGTAAAAATTAAAAAACAAAACTTAGAGACTACACATGCCATGAGAAAAAAATTGAACTAAATGAAAACAAAATGGCATACCGTCATAACAAAAACATTACTGAAAAAATGTTCCAGTGGTTGAACAAGTTGTACAGACGCTTCTATAAAAACATCGATTTCAACACCTAAAAAACAAGCATGTAAATTGGCCAGGTTATTCACAATGGTTAGTATAATAATTTATCCTAAAAGATTATTGGATTTAATATAAAATTTATGATAGCCTGTTAACTTTGCAGATAAATATGACAAGAAACATATCAATCGTACAATAAAATACGCACTTGGACTTATTCTGGATTGAGCATTTTGAAATGCACTCCACAATGCTTTCTCCTCCTCCGTTTCAAAAAGAGCTTCGTCAACCTGTCAAGTTTAATGTTTTTGTAAGAAAACTGTATGCCAAGGTTTTGAAAATAAGGAAAAATTATAAAAAAAAGTAAATAAATTCGCAAATGTTCAAATATGAATTCAGTCGGTACTGCTATGGATCCATTTGAAATTGTATTTGACACCAAATTTGCAAACATAGAATAAGTGAATGGTTTTGAATTCGCTTGGTCCCATGCATGAAGTGGTCATTTTTGAAACAGAAACAAGGGAAATAAACTGAATCGAGTATTAAGGTTCCACAAACACTTAAGGATATCAGACACTACACACTTGACATAATACTGAAACTTATGGATTATTGTGGATAGAAATGTGAGTTTAGGATTACCATGGCCGTTCATTAATCTTGATTAATTATAGCTTCTCCATCTTATGCTTTTATTACTCATAACTTGTATGCAAGAATGCTCATTCCTATCTATTTAGTAGTGTCGGAACCAATCAAGATCGAAATGAGAAGAATTATTCATATGTTGGACTCTATAAAGACAATTCTCGGGCAATGTTATATTGATTGGTGGATGCACAAGGGTGCAAGGTTGGTCTGATGGAACAAAATCGCAGGGTTGAGTGTAATGTCCCTAACTGGGGTTCCCCAATTAAGCTCACTGTGCTGATAATTCAGTTCAATAGTTCATTAATTAATAGCTCAAGTTTATTTTACATATAACTGAAGCAGTAACAGTAATAACAGATTCAAGTCGTATTGTATGTCTCTATCTCATAATCTTGTAACTAAATTAGCTGAAAATAGATATGTCACAGATTGTTATGGTAATTGCAATTTAAGGGCCTATAAACCCTGAAGAATCTACAAAGATATAACTTAAGCAAAGTAGAGGAGGTAAAGAAATACCTGATATGCTGAGGTGGAGTCCTGCAGACAAGTTGGGATATATAGATTTATAAGATATGTGATTATAGCAGATTCTAAAATCCTATTATTTGTACAGCACGAACCTATTCTCAAGAACATAATCATAGGAACAGATAGTGGAGTAGGATGGCTAAGTGTGGTGCCCAAGAAGCCCTCCACCCTAGGCTCAAGGGCGGCTTGATCCCCTTGACCTCAAGTGGCCCATGCCATCAATGAGGTGGCCTACCCAGTGTGGCATCCTATCACCGTTCTCCTCCACTTACCATATCTATCCCACAATCCAGGGTTACAGATTCATTCAGTATGATAGAAGATGTATGGTTTACAGCAAGGTGCCCAGGAAGCTACTCATTTACAGGCCCAAAGGCAGCATCCCTTATGCCCCTTTCGCTTCATGGGACTCCCTGATCCTAAATCATGAAGTGGCGTGCCTTTAAAGGTGGCCCCAGCACCGTTCTCCTTACTGCAACCCATCACCTTGGATCATACTTACTAATGAACAGTTCACCAGAATTGAATATGTCAAACTACATGGAGTTTCCAGCCTCCAAGTATATTCACAAACTGGATATGCAAGGGTATATATATTTCAAATGCAGTGATGTTGTAATATCCCCAATTTGAAATAGAATTTAATAATAAATGATAATAATAAAATTAAAATATAAAATGATATAATTAAATATGATTAATAAAAAATTAATTAAGGTAATGAAAAGTCAAAAGATATGAAAGGAAAAGTTGTGATTCCCTCAACAATGATATATAAAAGGGAGAAGAAAACCTCATTTGAGAGGGGGGATAATTTGGTGATGAGAAGTGCAGATTTGATTTAAATAATAAGTGCAGATCTGATTATGAAAGGTTGTGTCCCTTTCAAATGGTAGAAATAATGAAGAGTTACACTCTTTCAAAGGGTGCTAATGGTGAAAGGGTATGTCTCTTGCCAAAGGGCATACATGATGAAGAGGTGTGACCTCTCCCTCAAATTGAGAGATATAAAGGGAAGGAATGAAAAGCATCTAGTGACATCACGATTGATGAGATCAGATCAGAATTGTTATCAAGTTATAGGAAGTAACATTTGTGTTCTTTATGGTATGCCTCCCAATCTGCAGGCGACATCTACAGTGTGAACTCCAACCGTAGGCTACAATCTGCATACATGTAAGAGGGGTTAAGAAGTCTTAAGGTATATATGTGTGTGGACGTGTGTGCCACACACACACATATGCATTTTTATGAATACATATATCTCTAATGATTACTTATATGAATGTAGCAATAAAGATAGGAATCTATGTAGAATATGTATGTATATTTAGGATAATTAGAAAGATTAAAGAATATGTAAATGAAGACGTAAATTATGGAATGGAAAACAGTAGTGAATTATAAAATGTAATATTAATGTGATTATATGATGAAGGTTATAGGGAAGAAATTCCCTTAGCCTAATGGAGGGATTATGATAATCCCTGGAGGGCAATATATACTGAATATCTATATGCATATATATGGCTTGGTTGACTAAGTTCATCCAAGAAGAGACGGATCTGGCCGGTCCCCTCTGAGGACTTGGATGATGGGATGCATCATCCAAGGCAAGGAATTGACCTAGGGTCTTCCTTGGATGGCTTGGGTGTAAGAGGTTACACCCAAGACAGGAATCGAATTCACCTTCGATTTCCTGGAGGGCTTGGATGTAAAAAATTACATTCAAGACAGGAGTCGAATTAACCTTCGATTTCCTGGAGGGCTTGGAAGTAAAAAATTACATTCAATACAGGAGTCGAATTAACCTTCCATTTCCTGGAGGGCTTGGATGTAAGAAATTACATTCAAGACAGGAGTCGAATTCACCTTCGACTTCCTGGAGGGCTTGGAACCAAGATGGGTTCCAAGAAGGCGAGTTTCATGGCCGCCTAAGGACATACTTTCGTATGGCAATCGTATCCTTTTATTAGATAAAAGTTGTGATTATGTTAAGTAAGTATTTTAAAGTTAGATTGCAATTTAGATTACTTCTATATATATATATATGTTTGTTGTATTCTAACAATCTATTTTGCAGATTAATGATCTCTAACTAGTAGGGACATTACAGATGTTATGCATATCATATTGTGCAGAACTAGTTGTAATAGAATTACAGAATTTAAATGTATTTGTGCTAGTTCGCATGCCAGATATTCTACTTTTTAAGTCTGTCTGTGTGCCTCTCTTTTCACACGCCTTCCTTATCTCTATTCCTTCCGCCTGTAACTTAATAACAGTTCTGATCTGATTTGATCGATGGTGTTCTCTCTGGATGCTTTGATTCCTTTCCTTTATATCTCTCAATGTGAGGAGGGATCACACCTCTTCATCATGTATGCCCTTTGGCAAGAGACACACCCTTTTACCATTAGCACCCTTTCAAAGAGTGCAACGCTTAATTATTTCTGCCCTTTGAAAGGGACACAACCTTTCACAATCAGATCTGCACTTTTATTTAAATTAGATCTGCACCTCTGATTCCCCATTTTTTCTTCTTTCGAATGAGGTTCTCTTCTCCCTCTTATATCTCATGTTTGAGGGAGTCACATCTTTTCATTCCATGTCTTTTGACCATTCATTAACTTAATTAAACTTTAATTATATTTGATTTTATATTTTAATTTAAATGTTATTTTTAATCTTGTGTATTTTAATTTTATTATTATTATATATTATTAGATCCTATTTCAAAGTGGGGACATTACAAGGAGTCTTAAAAATTTAGTGAGATTTACTTGTTGATAGAGATGCTCTAAAATGTGCCTTGCTATGTGTTGGTGTATGTTTTTATCATATACTGAACATTAGAATAAAATATCCAAGGATACTCTATCCTCTCCTGAACAAAATCACTACGTGTGCCAAGATTGTGAGAAAGACCACACGATGACTCCAAGGTCTATATGTGTGAACAAGTGACTTTATGTTGGATAGCTTCCTTGGTAATGCATGCTGAAATAGCAGGGAGACTTATGCTCAACAAATATCATTCACAAGCTAGGACTTAGATGGATTTATCAATGTTTGCTCTCTTTTTTTTTGGTTTTTGGATTTTCGAATTTCGGACTTCTTCAAAAAAGGATAAAAAAGATAAGGGTTTAGAAGTTTTATGCTACTCCTATGAACTCAAGAGACGGTAAAGATTTGGTGAAACCAATAACAACACTTTGTTTCGCTACACTAGGACAACTACGCAAAACAAATGCAATCTTCTAGGATTGTGCTCAAGGTTTTTATACTTGTGAATAATACCATTAATCAAACAATATTTACTCAAAGTAGAAGTTAAAGCATCCACATCATAAGCTTAGGCTAACTTTACACATTGAACGAAAATCATCCATCCAAAGAAAGTATGAGCAAGAGTTTCACCAATCTAAACTATCGAATCCTTCATTCATCTAACAACTTTGAAAGCAAATTAACCCTAAGAAAATCTATTCTATTGTTGAAGAAAGATATGCAACCATGCAACCACTTAATAACAATAAGACTTCAAAACAAAATCTGCAAATGAACTTTTTATTATTCAAGTAGCTCTAAGCAACAATTTCATAAATCTCTCCACAACAACAATGAAATGAGAGAATGAGAGTTTATATAGAGTTCTGAGAAACAAATGAATGCCCGAGATCGATCTAAGATCAACGCCTGAAACAACACAACCCTAGAGAGAGTTTCCCAAAATAACACTAGAAACCAATGCATGCTAGACAAGTGGCATGAATAGCCATTTCCTAGGAAGGCACATCCTTATCCTGCTGATTGGTAGCGTATTCAATGAACCTGGACACAATCGTGTTCACCTCCTCCATCGTGACGTGGCAGCATATTGACCCTGTATTCCCACTCGTCCTAGTCGATTGTACAAGCGGCAAATGCAATCGCCCATTCCAGCTCTTGTTTTTGGAAGGCATCTCGAATGGACAAGAATTGTGATGCCGTGGTCAAATTTTGCTTCACGACTAGTCCTGTGACTGTGAAGAAAATTTCCTGAGCTCTGCGCTTAAGATTTTCCAACTGCATATCACTTTCTCAGATGGTTTCCTTTTCGAGTGAATCAGCAGTTGTAAGGAAGATTTTACTTTGTATTTCTTTAATCTGCTTTTCGGCCTCAGTACTTTCAGCCTTTACCTTCTCCAGAACTTCATTGCATGCAACCAATGCCCAATGTCATGTGTTGAAATCATAGGCAGCCTCTGTTGAAATTATCTTTCCCTCAATCAGTTCCTGTTAAGGCATGCCTTTCAACACTCTAAGGCACGAGATAACTCTGTCTTGAATATCCTGAAGGTCAGCCCATGCTTCTGCCATGTTCGCAATTCTAGAGAGCATGAAGGAAGTCTGTCCATATGTTAACAGCAATTTATCTATGAATGTGGCTGGTTCTTCTCTATTGCTTGCCATCCATTCTTTAGCCTCTCTTGCCGTTACTTTTTCTTGTTCAAAATTCTCAACTGCTTCTTGCGAGGATTTCAAAAGTGGAGGAGCTACTGCATCACCTTGGTTAAGTGGCTTGGTCAAGTGTTGAATGTATTCCTTCAAGCATTCAATCTCCCTTTTGTATTCTTTCTTCTTTCCTACCTCTTTATCTAGTCTAGCCTTCATGGAAGCGATTGAATTGTCTAAGTCTTCCACCTCTTGACCCTTTGTAGTTGGTCCCAAGTCGAAGGTGGTAATTTCATATTCATGATGAGTTATATCTTCTTTTGACTTGTTTATTTTTGGTATAGCAATTTGGACTGTACGACAACCTGTCTCATCTCTCTCGATTGTGGAAAACTTCCTGGCAGGCTTCTTTGCAGCAACCTCTCCTAATCTGGCCAAGAAATTGGTCGTGTGATCTTCTTCTTCCTAAACTTCCACTAGTACTTTCACTTTCAATCTTTCTCTCAGCTAGTCAAGAATTGTAGGCTGCTCAACGACTTCCTCTTCCTGATTGCTCTCTTCACATGGAATATTTTGACCTCCACTAAGAGCAGAAATCATTCCCTCCTGAAACTCATCGCTCAGAATATCCATTTCATTATCGGATTCCAATATCTCTGTGCCTGTAGGAGATGGTAGTTCTTCTTCCTCCTGATGTATTGGTATTTCATTTCCCTCGTGGAATGGAGAAGGAATTTCTATTTCATCAAATAGCTGATCCTCGATGATCATTAGGCTGCCCAAATTCCTAGATGTAGCAGAATGGGGTGGCTCTGACCTCTGCTTCTTTTGAGCAATTTTCTCATTCGTGACTTCCTTCCCTTTTTACCTTGAATGATCATCAATTACTTCCTTCCTTTTCCTCAAACGGATGCTTTCAATTGGTCAAGCACTTTCTGTTAATGTATAGATAGCTTCGGTAAGATAAATGATTGATATTTAATCGTGCAAACATAGACTAATCTCAATATTAAATGATAGTCTAACCGATAATCATTAAGTCTTATTTGCAAGAGTTAACTCGATTTGTCAATCGGTGAATACGAATAGATTATCAAATTTGGATACTATGATAATGAATAGTTAATATAAAAGGAATGTTTATCAATTGAATGCTTGAGTTTATTCATTTTAATAATCGATATGATAAATGATTGAATGAGAGATAAATGATATCTCTCATTCAATCATTTATCATATCGATTATTAAAATGAATAAACTCAAGCATTCAATTGATAAACATTCCTTTTATATTAACTATTCATTATCATAGTATCCAAATTTGATAATCTATTCGTATTCACCGATTGACAAATCGAGTTAACTCTTGCAAATAAGACTTAATGATTATCGGTTAGACTATCATTTAATATTGAGATTAGTCTATGTTTGCACCGATTAAATATCGGGGAATATATTAAACTCACACCGATTATATCGGGTGTTAAGGATAGTGTTAATATAACACTGTTTGGCATACACTGATTATATCGAGTGTTAAAGATAATGTTAATATAACCATGCACCATCGATAATTATATCGGGTGTTAATATAACCATGCACCACCGATAATTATCGGGTTTTTGAATATGCACCGGTTGCTAAATAAAACGCCATGCACTAGTATTGTGACGGGGCACGATCAAGTGATGCCTTGACCGGCCATGTCATGAAATGTGTGGGAATGGACATGAAATTTATAAATGCTCCTCCTCTCCTGCCACATAAAAGAAGACAATCAGATTTATATAATAATTCAGTAATAGATAAAACAAAATATTAAAGTAGAATATAACTTGCATATTGAATGTAAATTGAACATCATTTACATGGTATCAGAGCTATAGTTAAATTGAACCTGAGGCTGTTCAATTTTACGTAAAATTCAAATCAAGTATATATTCAACATCACAATCGTATCAATGGCTAGCGCTATCAGATTTGAAGACAGACTTGCAAGGGGTGACGACTTCTCCGCATGGAAATTCAGAATTCAAATGATTCTAAAATAAAATAGAATTGAATCATTTGTAAAGACTGAAACTAAAGAACTTGAGACTGAACCCGACAAAGCCATTTGGAGAGAAGGAAATGATAAGGCTGTCAAAATCATAGTTGATGGGGTAAGGAACAACATTATGCCCATTATAAGGAAACATGAAACAACTTTCAACATGTTCAAAGCACTTGAAGACGTCTTTGAGATATCCAATGCTAGTAGAACCTTGGCTCTAAAAAGAGAGATAAATCACATAGCCATGTTAAAAGGAGAATCAGTCAATGCCTACTTCATGCGAATATCTACCTTAAGGGATGAACTGGCAACCCTTGGATATGAGATCCAAAGCAAAGAATTAACCCTCATTGCTCTAGATGGGTTGCCTAGCATCTGGGAAACATTCGTCCAAGGCATCAGTGCAAGGGACAATTTCCCTAAATTCAATAGGCTAAAGGCTGACTGTCTCCAAGAGGAATCAAGGCAAAATAAGAAAGGGATCAAACAGAAGAATATAGATGAAGACCTACAAGTTCTAAATACGAACTCAAACAAGAAAGGCAAGCAGAAGCAATTCAGGAAGAGAAAAGGTCGTCACAGCAAGAACTCCTTCAAGAAGAATCTCTCTCAAATTTAGTGTTACAGATGTGACAAATTTGGGCACTATGTTGCCAAATGTCCAGAAACAGCTAAACAAGCCACATTTGTCAAAACAGGAAAATCCAAAAGGGAAGAGGACTCCGAGAAGTATGTGCTCTATTCAGCACTCACAAATCAAGCATCAAACAAAGTGAATTCCTAGGTAATCGACAGTGGCTCATCCAGACACATCACAGGATTCAGAGAAGTACTAGACTCCATGAAAGAGGAGAATGATGAGGAGGTAACCATCGGAGATGACTCTACACACCCTGTCAAAGGAGTTGGAAACTGCACCATCAAACTAAAGTCAGGTGTATCATTACAACTTAGAGGAGTGCTATATGTTCGAGGCATTAAGAGGAATCTAGTCTCAATATCAGCACCGGAGGACAACGGATATAGAGTGACCTTCATGGACAACAAAGTATTGGCTTGGTCGAAGAACTCATCCATCAAGAAAGCTAAAACAATTGGTCAAAGACAAGGCTACTTGTATGAGCTATGCACAGAGCCCAACTTAACCCTAATTCATGAAACTACAGATGCCAATGAAATTTGGCATAGAAGACTAGGCCATCTAAATTTTAGAGCTTTATCATCAATGGGAGACCTTGTCACAGGTCTACCTAAGCTAAAGCAATATCATTCAGAGGCATGCACAGGATGTGCCCTAGGTAAAAATACTAAAGGTGCTTTTCAAAGTAGTACTAGGAAAACAAGTAAAATTTTAGAGTTAGTTCATTCTGATGTATGTGGACCAATGTCGGTAAATTCATTGGGGGGATTTTTGTATTATGTAAATATTTGTTGATGACTACTCTAGGAAAACCTGGATCTACTTTCTGAAATGTAAAGAATCAGAAGAGATCCTTAATAGGTTTAAAGTATTCAAATCACTAACAGAGAACTACTCAGGAAACAAAATTAAAACCCTAAGAACTGATAATGGGGGGGAATACACATCAGAATTATTTAAAGAGTTTTGTAAAAATTCAGGGATTAAGAGGGAGTTAACAATACCTTACAACCCTCAACAAAATGGGATAGCAGAAAGAAAAAATAGGACAATCGTTGAAGCTGCCAAAGCTATGATTCTTGATCAGAATCTAAATATCAATCTTTGGGCAAAAGCAACTAGCACTGCTGTGTATATTCAAAACAGATGTCCTCACTCTCATCTTGAAGATAAGATCCCTGAGGAAGTCTTTACTAAATCAAAACCGGATATAAGCCACCTTAGGATTTTTGGATGCCTTGTCTATATTCATGTACCTAAGGAGAAAAGATTAAAATTAGAGCCTTCTGGAAAAAGGGGAATCTTTGTAGGAAATAGTGAAACCTCCAAAGCCTACAGGATATATATACCTGGTCCAAAGAATATTGAACTAAGTAGGGATGTGATCTTTGAAGAAAACTTAGCCTTCAAAAGAGCCCAAAGCTCTCTAGATCCTGAAGTCTATATCCCCACCCCTAGCTTAGATAGAGATCCTACTCCTGAGCTTCAGAGGGAGAATCCTAAGGAAACTATGAGTGAAACTCAAAGTCCACCTAGAGAAAACCTCAAGAAAAGACCACTATGGGCCACCAAAACTGTAGAAGAAGCTCATAAATTTGTTGCTCCTTTAGGAAACTTCAGAGAAAGCAAAAGGCCTAATAAATTCACTAGCTATGTTGCCCTTATGAATGATCTCTCTAAAGCGGAACCAAACAATGTATCAGATGCACTTGAACATCAAGTATGGAAAGATGCCATGTCTGAAGAGTATCAGTCCATTATGAAAAATGATGTTTGGGAGATTGTTCCTAGGCCAACTAAGAAATTTGTGGTTTCATCTAAATGGCTTTTTAAGATCAAACATGCTGGAGATGGCAGTATTGAAAAACACAAGGCTAGATTTGTAGCTAGAGGGTTCTCACAAAGGGAAGGAATAGATTATGAAGAAACTTTTGCACCTGTTGCCAGATATACATCAGTAAGAGCTGTATTAGCCATTGCAGCAGCAAAGGGGTGGAAGGTACACCAAATGGATGTTAAGACAACTTTTCTAAATGGTGAGATCTCAGAAGAAGTCTACCTAGAGCAACCTGAAGGTTTTGAAATTCATGATGCAGAGTCTCATGTGTGTAGACCAATGTTACCTCGAGTTTCTGGGACGGGGACAGGAGGGGACGACGGGATGCGTTTCTGGGACGGCAAATTTTTGGCGGGGGACGGCAAAGGGGACGGCTATATAAAATATAGGAAAAATTTAAAATATATAGGAAAATTTCAAAATTCTAAATGTTCATATGAAAACATGGATAAAGCATGCATACATACATTATATTCATATGAAATCAATAAAACATGGATATAGCATGTGTATGATACTATGAAAAGTTGAAGACATTTTAGAATGTAAATTCTGAACATACAACATTGTTAATACTCAATAGACAATATGCAATTATGCATTCATAAATCAAAATTTCAATTCATTCACATTGTCAATATGCATATCATAATAGATATTAAAGAAATAACATACAAAATGTCAAAACAAAGAGGTTAAATTTTCCCTACTTCTATCGACGCAGTTTCCCCCCATATTTTTCAATGGGGGTTTGGGGGCAGCGCCCCTTGCACGCTCCCTGTCGCGATACAGGGCGGGGTCGAGGGGCAGCGCCCTGCGAGGCCAAAAAAACTTATTCTTTAATAAAGGCGTTGGGTGTTATTTTTCTATTAACTCGCCGAGTTTGGCGATTTTCTAATCTTTGTGTCAAAATGTCCAAAGGCTACACTGCTGCCATATAGTTTCATTGTCAAAATTATGAATTAAATTAATGTTATCTTTTAATTTTTTTATTTTTAATAACAATTTGAATTAATAAGGGGCCTATATTAGAAAATTTGAAAAAAAAATTGAAAATACAAATTTTTTTATTTTTTTAATATTTTTTAATGGCCTTAGATATGGGGGACGTCTGGCCATCCCTGGGACGGATTGGGGACGTCCCAACCGTCCCCGGGATGTACGGACGTCCCCTAGAGCTAGGGCAGGCGTCCCCCCGTTTCGGGGACGTCCCCTCATAATACAGGGCAATTTGGGGAAACGTCCCCTGGCCGTCCCCAAGTCCCCGAAACGTCCCCGGGACGGGGATAGGGGTTTTCAAGTCAGGGACGCGTCCCCAGGTAACTCTAGTGTAGACTCAAGAAAGCTCTCTATGGGATCAAACAAGCTCCCAGGGCTTGGTATGCAAGAATTGACACCTATCTCTCAGGGCTAGGCTTCTCCAAAATGATGCAGATCCTAATCTCTACTACAAAAGAAATAAAGGTGATATGCTAATATTGATTTTATATGTTGATGATTTATTAATCACAGCAAATGATCACCTTATAGATCAATGCAAGAATGATCTATCCAAAGAATTTGATATGAAGGACTAAGAAGGACTTAGGACTCCTTCATTACTTCCTAGGATTGGAAGTATGGCAGAATTCTGACAACATTATACTAAACCAAGGAAAGTACACCTTGGATATTTTGAAGAGATTCAGAATGTTAAACTGTAGACCCATGACCTCTCCTATGGAAACCAATTTACATAAACTTAAAGAAGCAGCAACAGAGTCACCACCCATTGATCCTACTCAATATAGACAGATGATTGGGTCCCTGATGTACCTGCTAAATACAAGACTAGATATCTGTTATGGAGTTAATGCTCTAAGTCAGTTATGTGTGAACCAAAGGAGATACACCTGGTTGCAGTAAAACACATTATGAGATATCTACAAGGTACCCTAAACCTTGGTCTCAAATATGAGAAAGTTGATATAAACCTACATGGATTCACAGATTCAGATTGGGCTGGAAGTGTGACAGACAGGAAAAGCACTTCAGGGTGTTGCTTCAGTCTAGGTTCAACCATGATATCTTGGATCAGCAAGAAGCAGTCTTCAGTAGCTCAAAGCTCCACCGAGGCAGAATACATCGTAGCTTCTATGGCTGCCCGAGAGGCAATATGGCTTAGGAAGTTGCTTGTGGGGTTGTTTGGAGAACCTATGAAACCCACTACTATACACTGTGGCAACCAGAGCTGCATAAAGCTCTCAGTAAATCCAGTGTTTCATGACAGATCCAAGCATATTGAGATTCCATACCACTATGTGCGAGATATGGTAGACAGGAATGCAATCCAACTAGAATATGTTTGTACAAGAGATCAAACTGCAGATATTTTGACCAAAACGCTTTCCAGAGTGAAGGTTGATCACTTCAAAAAAGGTTTAGGTATGATAGAAAGGTAATTTGCTTTGTAATCTGTATTTGCATATCTATAAGATGTTTAATATGTAAACCTCTTTGTCATGATAGGACATCTCTAGATTTTATCCCCTGGGCTCATATCCAAGAGATGACGATCTCTCAAGATAATGAACACTTGTATGGAGACATTATAAGGTGACGATCTTATAATGTCCAAACCAGTTATCATGTTGGATCTTTGGTGGATCATGGATGAAGCCATGATTGTGTTATGGTAAAACATTTATATGAAGTGTTAGTGCACTTACCATAACTTGGATAAAGGTGAGAATTGAATATTTTCTCATATGATTATCCTTAAGTATTACGTGATTACCTAATCACGTAATATAAATGTTATGGTAAAACATTTATATGAAGTGTTAGTGCAACTTGGATAAAGGTGAGAATTGAATATTTTCTCATATGATTATCCTTAAGTATTACGTGATTAGGTAATACTGGTATCACGTGCTGAGGTGATATCCTGTCATCACAAGACTAATGTGATAGACATTTTGTATCACGTGGTTAGGTGATACTCGTGAGTAGATGATGTGATCCCCTAGAAAATTAAAATATGTAAAGGAATGCTAACCATCAGTTGAATTGTGATGCTTGATACACTACTCTTATTTATCTTACCTAGCTAAGAGGGAGTGTTAATGTATAGATAGCTTCGGTAAGATAAATGATTGAATGAGAGATAAATGAAGTCTCTCATTCAATCATTTATCATATCGATTATTAAAATGAATAAACTCAAGCATTCAATTGATAAACATTCCTTCTATATTAACTATTCATTATCATAGCATCCAAATTTGATAATCTATTCGTATTCACCGATTGACAAATCGAGTTAACTCTTGCAAATAAGACTTAATGATTATCGGTTAGACTATCGTTTAATATTGAGATTAGTCTATGTTTGCACTGATTAAATATCAGGTAATATATTAAACTCACATTGATTATATCGGGTGTTAAGGATAGTGTTAATATAACACCGTTTGGCATACACCGATTATATCGAGTGTTAAAGATAATGTTAATATAACCATGCACCACCAATAATTATATCGGGTGTTAATATAACCATGCACCACCGATAATTATCGGGTGTTTGAATATGCACCGGTTGGTAAATAAAACGCCATGCACCATTATCGTGAGGGGGCATGATCAAGTGATGTCTTGATCAGCCGATAATTATCGGGTGTTTGAATATGCACCGGTTGGTAAATAAAACGCCATGCACCATTATCGTGAGGGGGCATGATCAAGTGATGTCTTGATCAGCCATGTCCAAAAGACATGGCCGGTCAAGGCATCGCTTGACCGTACCCAACCCACTATATATGCCAAATGAAATGTGTGAGAATGGACATTGAAATTTATAAATGCTCCTCCTCTCCTGCCACATAAAAGAAGACAATCAAATTTATATAATAATTCAGTAAAAGATAAAACAAAATATTAAAGTAGAATATAACTTGCATATTGAATGTAAATTGAACATCATTTACACTTTCTTAATTGGAAGAATATGATTCCATGGCACCCATCAGGTTATATGTGAGAGCCACACCTCTTTGCCTCAGCCCTTGGACCTGTTGGTCAACCCACCACTGTGAATACTTGACAACCGACCGCATCAAGGTGGTTAGATCAGCGAGTTCTGGTTTTGATCACTTCATAGGAGGAAGAGGCCAATTTTCATCAAAGCGTAGCTGATTATATTTTCTATCGTCTTCCAATTGATCATGCACTTAGAAGAGCTTAGTTGTTCTGATCAAGCTTACTAGTAGTCTGGACCAAAGTCTTTTCCGAACTTCAAACTCATCTGCAGCATTTGCCCAAAAAAATTCTAAGTCAATCCTGTGTTTGTACTTTTCTCTGTTAACAGATCCAATATGATTATGAGGATCAAAATCAGCTCGGGAATGGTAGAGTTTGAACCGGTACCACTGCATTTCCAGTCTGGCACTTTCAACTGCCTATGTTGTTGGACAAGACTCCAACATATTTCCAATAAAAAATGGAAAGGAAATAGCTGCCTTCATTTGGGCTTTTCTCGAAGGTGCTCACTTGGTAGTCATTAACTTGCGAAACACACAAAAATTTAACATTATTTTGGTGAAAATTGAAGATTTTAACCCTGATTTTGGAAATCAACTTGAAAATTTCACTTTCAGCTTGTCAAAAGGTTATAATTCTGTGAAAAATCAGACTGAAAGTGGAAAAATTCAGCTAAGTATTTAGAGAATTTCAGAAGAAGGGTGGAAGTAATCAGTCAAACTCAGATTCTGGACCTTCAAAATTGCTCTTGTGACTGAAAATCTACCTTTAATTCTGAAAATTCTGTCTAAAACTCAGAAAAAACACTTATTTTTCCTCTCTCAACACTTACAAAATTTTACTTTCAAAATTCTTCTTCAAAAATCAATCCTTCAAAACTTCGAGAGAGAGAAACTTCTTTACAATCGAACTCCAATCTTCAAACTTGATAATGAATTTGAAAGTGACAAGTTGAATAGATATAGAGTTGAGAAGTTCGATTTTTAGGAGCATCCTGTTTTTTGTTTTTTTTATTTTCCTTAGGTTCATCGAACTTAGCCTTGTTTTATTTTCTCAAAATGGAAACTTTTATTCCTCAACCAAGGCGATTTGGCATAGAATGTTCTAGATGATTCTCTCAAATTGCAAAAGTTTTCGAAAAAATTTCTAAGTTGAATTTATTTTCCTTTCGAAAATAATTGTGTTGGAAAAATATTCCAAGTGTTTGAATTTATTTTTCCAACCTCTTTAATCCTGGTTGATCTTCTGATGTGCTTCTTGTCAAAATTGTTTGTTTTTTTCTTGTTATTTTCTTCTCCTCTTGGCAAAATTCTTATTTTTCAAGCCCTTTGCCATTAATGGCATGGCAAATTTTAGCACTTGTAAGCTATCTTAACCCTCTCCCTAGGGCGGACTTGGATGATGATTAGACATCTTGCTTAGGAGGGCGGAGTTTACTCTTCATTGGACAACATGCTTGGGTAGACTTGGAGACTTGTTTGCCCATCCTTCCATGTGCTTGGGCGAACTTTAAGAAACTCTTGCCATAGGGTTGAGTGGACTTTGCTAGCTCTTATGCCATCCTTGCTTCATGCTTTTCACCTTGGGCAGACTTGGAGGTTGGCTGGACATCCTTCCTTGGCAAACTTTACCTTCTCTTAGACAAGGCGGACTTAGAGGCGATTGGACAATCTTTATAACTTGCCTAGGTTGGAGTTTACTTCTCATCTGCCAATATACTTGGGCAGACTTTATGGTCGAATTGGACATGTTAAGAGGAGGGCAGACTTTGTGGTCCATTGGACAATCTTCTTTGGCGAACTTTACCTCTTCATTGGATGTACTTTGCTTGAGCTGGGCGGAGTTGGACAATGTCTTGCCAAGGCGGACTTGGATTCACCTTGAGCTGGGTGGACTCTATCCTTTGCTCGCCATACCACACCTTAGGCTGCCTTGGAATATCCTCTTCATGGCTGGGCAGACTTTGACTATGCTTTGGACATCCATTCTAGCTGCTGGTTGGACTTAGTGTTTAGACCATGCCTTCTACCATGCTGGTCGGACTTTGAAGTTCATTTGCCATGTCTAAACCTCGTGCAAACTTGATAGCTGCTTTTATGCACATGCAAGGACGAACTTCATATCTGATTGGAGATAAATTCATGTGCCCTCCTTCCAACCCTTGCTTCCATTGCCATGTTCAAGTTTTGATCTGCCATGTTTAGATCTTCTCGAACAAACCCTAGCCCTAAGCTTTTTCCTTGCTTTTAACACTTGGAGATGTAATTTTTCAATTTTGAAGACATGGGCACTGATGCCATGACCTAGGGGACCCAACCCTAGGTCTACTTTCAAAAAAGCAGAAAAAAGTGAAAAAGAAAAAAAGAAAAAAGCAAGCCAAAAAAGCTACTTCTCGGATTGGTGCCAAAAAAAAAAAAAAAAAAAAAAGCAGAACTCCTGAAAAATAGGAAGGTGTCAGAATTGACTCAAAGCAATTGCGATCTTCGTCCTTTAGGCCTTCTGAGCACTTTGACGATGTCCAGACACTGATTGGGGCATGCATTCTCTATTTGGCTTGGGGTGACTCTTGGAGAAACTCTAACTCTAAACTCTCGAAAAAGTCTTATGAAATTGCAAAGCTGAGGCAAAACCCTAAAAAAAAGCAAACAACTGGGGGTCTCCATTTGCAATGGGGTGATGTGTGAAATAGGTCACAAAATTTGGCGACTCCACGTGGGGAATGTTCTTGAACATTCCTAAGATAAAATCCACTTCAAACTCGGAGTCTTAGATTAATTCTAACTAAGTTACCTGCTGGCTAAGAAGAGTACTCAAAAGGGAAGAGGAATCCTAAACTGTATCAAGAGCTTTCATCCTTCAATTACAAGTGTGAGTAAGTGCGTTCATTTCCGTCTCATAAGAACAATGACTCCCTGGTTCCATCATGGTGAGCTTGTGTAATTTGTCTTAACTCCAAAAGCATCCTTGGATAGAGCCTCGCTGCCAACGAGCGTCCATAGCCCCGACGAGGTTATCTCTATAATCTCATGGAGATTGCTCTACTTCCGGCAATTTATTTTTCTCTCTTATTGAGGGTACACCTATAGAGATTTCCGCACACCCAAAGCCAAGTGTTTTAATTTTTTATTCCTTTTCAGTGTTCCACAGGGACGCATCCCCCCCCCCCTTTGGCCACGTCTTGGAGACCGGGACGTCTCCAGGACAGGGGGACAGGGACGCGACGTCCCCCGCCGTCCCGCCACAGCCACCAAAGCGCCACCGGAGACGAGGAGACGTCTCCACGTCTCCCAAGGAGACATCCTCAAGTATCCTTGGGAG
Source organism: Cryptomeria japonica (assembly GCF_030272615.1). Taxonomy (NCBI): domain Eukaryota; kingdom Viridiplantae; phylum Streptophyta; class Pinopsida; order Cupressales; family Cupressaceae; genus Cryptomeria; species Cryptomeria japonica. The sequence goes on from NC_081410.1 coordinate 105,471,388, forward strand.
ACGTCTGTACGTCTCTCGAGGGACGAGGAGACGCCCATACGTCTCCCTCCCTCAAGAGACGCCCAGACGTCTTCCGTCGCCCCACATGAATGGAAAGTTTTAAATTTAAATTTTTTTAAAAAGTGACTTTTTTGGGGGTTAAGGGGTAACCCTAATTGGACGTGGGCCCCACCCTTTCCCCCAAGACAACACAAAACCATGTATTTTGTTGATTTCACTCTCATTTTGAAAGACTGATTTTTTTTCCAGCAAGCTGAAGAGGAGGAAAAACTTGTAGAAGATTGATTGAAGGGGTGAGAAAAGTGATTGCAAGTGTGATAGGAGCGAGAAGAAGCAAGAAGAAGAGGAGGAAGAAGATTCTACTGCATTTTGGAGAGATTTTTCAAGCACAAGGTAGGGTTTTTCTTTTTTTTTTGGTTTTATTTTTTGATTTTCAATGTCATTTTTGGTTCTTTGTTTGTTTAGCTTTAAATTTTTATTTTTTTCCTATTCATCTCAAAATGAGATTTGATGTTGAATCTTGAGGGCAAAATGATGATTTCATTTTGCCCTCAAGATTCAACATCAAATCTCATTTTGAGATGAATAGGAAAATAAATTTATTTGTTGAACTAGGCTGACTTTATTTTTATTTTTATTTTTATTTTGTAAAATGCAATGTCAATTTCACAATGAGCTCCCAAGGCATGAGTGAGGATGAGATGGAAATCCATTCTCATAATGAGAATGATTCAGATTTTGAACCTGAAAATGAGGGGGGTGACCATGGGGCTGATCCTGGAGCCCAATCTAGTTCTATGGCGAGTGCACCAGCTGTTGTTGGGAATAATCATTATGTTATGTTGTTGTCGGTAATTATGGGTTACGACAGTCAGTTGGTCTTCCCGAAGGGCAGTTGGACGCGACGGTTGGTCGCACCCCTTCGGGTATTATATATTGCATACCTTTCCTTCTTAGGAGGATCATGATAGTCGTATTTGGGTGTGATGTTATAAGCACTTGATGTACATCGACTGTTGAATTAATACAGAGACTAGTTCTTTAATATATTCTCATTATATTCTGTGCATTTACTTTCTGCATTTAATCGTTTACCCGTATGTGGCAAACATCTGGCGCCATTGCCTAGACATAATCGGGAAAGGAAGGAGCAGATGGCAAACAGACATGATGGGCCTACTCGTTGGTGAGATTAACCCAAAGGCCGACGACGCGCAAACGGAGCTCTACGGCGGAGAAGACACTGCAACGAGGGAATTCTCAATCCTGCTTCAGGTGGCCATTGAAACCTATGTTTGAAGAGAGGCCACGGAGGCTGATGTCCCAACAAGTGCCGTGTGGACCACATTGGAAGTTAGCCCCACAGCGAATCGGTTGATGAACCACCTCCCCCGGTTGCTTGCACAGGCATCACTGGCACAACGAACTCGCCTGGAGGAGATTGCCCGTGAGGAGCGATGCCAACAGGTCCTCCAACAGTACGAAGAAAACAGTCGTCATTGGGAAGCAGAGCGTGATGGCAAGAGGCGAAGGGGAAATTGAACCTTGAACCTCTGGGAGGAATAAAGCAATACTGTAATAATCCCGACATAATGTTGACATAAATTGTGGCCGAAAGGAAAATTAGTAAAAGTTTTTTTGTTTTGTGTACATGGGGTGTGCTTGCTATGTACGGAAGTGATTTATGCCCAATATACTAAATAAGGACAAAAATAAAAAGATACAAAGTGACGAATGGGAAGTGGCACAAAGAGCGTTGAATCTCAGACAACAGATAGAACAAAGGTGTAGGGTAAGGCAGCTTGCCGAGGGATGACCGACCGAGGGGTTGCTCAAAGGGAACCCAGGAGGTGTCATGGAGGCAGAGATGGACGGAGAGAATTACACTCTCTACACTGTCGTAGGGTTGCCTGAAGGGACCCTAGAAGGAGTCACAGAGGGTGGCGAAGGAGAACTCTACAGTTCGCCAGAATACCATCGTAGGGTAAGAAGTTGCGAAGTGTTGGTGGAACAAACAAGGCGAAGTCTAAACCTGATCGACGCTACCAGAGACCTACTAAAGAACTTGTCTATTTCGGAGGACAACCGGAGGGAGATGACCGAAGGTGATGGTATGGTCGAAGGTGCCGGGGGAGCAAAAGGGTACCATCGTACGGGAGGCAATTTGTTCGGTTCGAGGTCGGCAACCTTCTTCGGAGGACCCACGAGTGGAGAGGCGGGTGCAGGAGGCAAAGGCGAAGGATCACCAGATACAAGCACACAAGGCACCGAAGGAGCAAGAACCAGCGATGGGATGGCAAGTAAGCAGAAGCTGCTGAAGTTCAACGGTGACAGGAAGGAAGATCCCATCCGCCATTGCCGCACTTGCGAAACCATATGGTCAGCTAACAGTGTTATCGACCAGGACGAATGGGTAACACAATTTCCAGCAACCTTAAGGGGAGTGGTCATCGACTGGTACTCCGATACGGATAAGGCCAAAGTCGGCACATGGCCCAACCTAAAGAAGGAGTTCGAGATAGAGTTCCGCCTCCTTAGAGACGACAATGAAATAGTAGCCGAAATCTATGGCACAAAGCAGAACAAGAACGAGACGGTCCAAGCCTATAGTTGGCGGCTCAAGGAACTGTTGGGGAAAATGGAGAGTCAACCAACGGATGGGTTGAAAAAGAGATGGTTCGTGGAGGAACTGAAACACTCCCTCCGGAAGAAGATGAAAATTGTTCCACCAACCTCGTATGAAGATGCATATAATAGAGCGATGGATCTCGAGAGCGAGACCAAGACATCCAAGAAGAAAAAGAAGGATAGCTCATCTGAGGGTGATGACTCTTACGAGGGAAGCAACAGCGATGGCAAGTCCGGCAAAAAGGTGCAAGCCCTGCAGAAGGACATGCTGAGGATGATGAAAGAGCTGAAGGTTATGAAGGGAGGTCCGAGCAAGACTGACGAAGGGGAGCTTTGGTGCACAGAATGGAAGACAGACGACCACACGAAAGGCTCTTGCCCAAAGAAGGCCTATTGTGATATATGCCAGTTGATGGGGCATCCCACCAAGGAATGCCCCTACAACATGAAAACATGAAACCAACAAGTATTGCTTATGTAGGAACAACCAACAACATCGGGCGGTACCGACAGCTCCCAAGCGAACAACAATGCAACATCGAGAGGCTACTGAGATAACCGATGGGGAGGACGAAACAACAATAACAATACAAGGAGCCGGATCCAATACGACTCCAAAGGCCGATCGATGATACAATGCAAAACGTGCAGCCAGTGGGGGCACTTCGCCTGAGACCGCTCGAAGGGAGAGGCCACACAATATTTGTGCAAATGATGCGGATTAGGAGACCACGAAGATGCCATGTGCCCGAAGTCCGGCGTCAACTTGCTCAATATCGAGGAAACCAAAGAAGAGGAAGTGCTGGCCGTAACCCGCGCCCAAGCCAGACAAGCAACGTGCCCAGACCCGAAGATGGAGAAGTGAAGGGTACGAGAAGAAATTGAGAAAGAGATATGAGAGAGGGCGAAGGCGAAGGGTACGGTGGGTACTTCCAGCTGACTGGAGGCGGAGGAGGCTATACTAAATCAAATTTTAAAACAAGAGGTGCCTGTGAAGGTACACGATCTCCTCCAGACGATGCCTCAATTACGAACGATGTTGCTGAATAATCTCTTCCAACCACACACCAATACCAACCACCGCACGGATGTTCCTGGGGGGTCTGCAATAGACCCCAGGTTGTTGGTAGATAACACTGGAAGGAACCCGGCCATTGTGGAGATGGATATCCTTAGCACCATTCTAACCGATACCATCGTCGATGGTGGATCAGGAGTGAATGTTCTTCCAGAAGAAACCTGGCAGAAGCTGGGGAAGCTGACGTTGTGGCCATCTACATTCAATCTGCTGGGAGCAAATCAACATGGAATCAAACCCATCGAGACGCAACCCTTCATACTGGACTTCGTGGTAATCCCACTAAAGAAAAAAGGGTATGATGCGATCATAGGGAGAGGGTGGCTGGTGGCAGCCATGGCCACCCACAACTGGAAGAACACTCTGTCTATGGAGAATGGAGGAAGGAATTTTATCATAGACCTTGGGACGCAGTTGGTTAGTGAGGAACTAGCATCATCTTCGGAATCAGAGGGTGAAGGAGAAGGCGACCTGAGGGACGAAGGACGGGGTCATTGAATGAGCTCTTCCACTGGCAGATGGAGGACTACGAAATGTTCCAGAGCTACAGACTCGAAGTAGAGGAACCAAAGCAAGTAACAGAGGAGATGTACCTGCCGAAATACAAAGAATATTGGAAGGGAGACGCCCGTGTGAGTGACACCACCGCACACCAGTTCCCGAAGGAAGAATCCATCAGGTATCAAGAGGTAAAATTGAAGGAGACAAACCTCGGTGACGTAGATAATCCCAAGATCATTCGTGTCGGCAACGATTGGAACCCTGTGTGGAAGGCCGCAGCCTTCAAAACTTTATTCTTCTTCTTCTTCTTCTTATGTATGGGAAGGAGACCGTGGTTCCTGTAGAATTTATGGTTCCAGGTCTTCGGATGGCCATTGAAAATAGACTTGCCATCAACAGGTCCAAATTGAAACCCTACCACGAGAAGTGCGCAGGGAACCCGAGAGGCCAGAAGGACACCCGAGAGGATGGAAGGGGACCCGAGAGGCCGGAAGGACACCCGAGAGTCCAGAGGGGGGCTCGAGAGGATGGAAGGGGACCTGAGAGGCCGGGCAGGCGACTCGAGAGGCATAGGACCAAAGTGGAAGACTCTCGGGCGAGGCAAACCAAGAAGGATGAAGGGCGATCCCAGAGGCACGGGACCCGAGCCGAAGATTCTCTAGACAATTAGATTAGGAATTTAATAAAGAAGAAAAAAAAATATTGAAAAATAAATAAATCGATGGCCACGATGGGACCACCGTACGGTGGAACCGCCGTGCAGTGGGACCACCGTCGGTGACCACCGTGCGGTGGAACCACCGTTGGGGGGCCACCGTACAGTGAGACTGCCATGCAGTGGAACCACCGTACTGTTGAACCACCGTCGACGGAGGTCACTGGCGGCGGAATACCACCGTAGGCCTGAAGGAGCACGGTGACGGCGGCGGCGACGACGGTTTTTTCAAAAAAAAAAAAAAAGGGTGAAAGGAAAAATACCACGGCACAGCAGGGATAAACGGTGGTGATGGCACGTGAAAAGAAAAAATGCGCTGACAACTCTCCACCCTATTCTGCTTTTGTCGAAGTCGGTGTAATCTGTTGTGCGCTCATTATCAATATAATTGCTTTTTACAAGTGCAAATCCACAGGTTATTCCTTCGGCAAGTAAAATCTCCTTTTGTCACTTGCGTTGGGCAAAGTATAATTATTTCCCCTTTCTCTATGCAACACCGGATTGTCACTTGCGTTGGGCATACGAAAGGAGGACCGTATGGTGTGTATGGTGGATGGTTGGTCGTGTTGTTCGTACGGGGTGGTCTGTACGGTAAGGAGGGTGTTGACCGTACGGGAAGGTGGCCGTACAATTGGAGGTGTCAAGGGTCAATTTCAGCGCTGTTGTTGACCGTACGGGGAGGTTGTTGTATGGTTGGGGGTGCCATCGAGTTCATTACAGGAAAAAAAAAACGACGACTAGATTGAAAAATCATTCGATGGAGTCTGGAGCCAGGACGCTGAAAAAAATTAAAGTGGAGAAGAAGGGTTTTGGCATCTTAAAATATCACAAAAATGATGTGCGCCATGGACTTCTGTGTGGTTCTAAAGGTTGTAAAATGGTGTTGACGCTACCCCCGGACCCCACGAGAGGCACTGCCCCTCGACCCCGCTGGGGGCACTGCCCCCAAACCCCCAATTTATTTTTGAGCTACAATACACTTTTAAGTTGGACGAAGACATCAGAGGAGTCACGATAAGTGTTGGGGTTGTCCGTACTATGAGAAAGAAGCCTGAAGCTAAGCATTGGCGGGATGCCATAAGCCGTAGAGGGAGACGGATTTGGAGGTTGTGAACAAATAGAGTTTAAGGAAAGGCATTACAAGAATGCGAAGTCATACGGCAATAGGGAGTTATTCAGTTCAGTTATCAACCTTTGGGGAGTGTGATGGAGGATTTGAGGTGTCTCCTAGCCTTTGTGCCAAAGGGTTGTGACCACTTCCAGGCATGAATGGTACACTTTGAGGAACTCCGAGTATGTCTTGGTTGGATGTGAGGTTGCCTTGGTGGGGATGCATAGAGGGCTCGGGAGGAGCTGACCACCAGGTTGGAGGCAGTAGTAGCGTGAGACTTAGCTCAACATACCCAGGAGTTGGATGCCGAGAGGGCAACGCAGGTGGCTATCGAGGACAAATTGGCTAGGGAGACAGTATCATTTGAGTAGCAGTTGGTGGAGGCTGAGACTGAAAAGTGTGTTTTGCAAACAAGTTTGGTTTAGGCACAGGAGGACTGCGATGGCAAGGAATGAAAAAAAAAAAAAAAAGACCTCCTTGCGCAAGCAATAATGGTGAAATCCGCACTTGAGCATCGGATGGTAGCAGAAAAGGGTTTTCAGGCGAGGACGCAGCAGGTGTATGAGTTCTGGGCTCGACTGCCGTTAGCAATTCTTGCAGTTCTATACCTTGGTTCTGTTTAATGTATGAACATCATCTCTATTTTGTATTAAGTCGTCCGGAGACGACTTCTTTTCTTGGGGGGGATGATGTTGTCGAGAATAATCATTATGTTATGTTGTCGTCGGTAATTATGGGTTACGATAGTCAGTTAGTCTTCCCGAAGGGCAGTTGGACGCGACGGTTGGTTGCACCCCTTCGGATATTATATATTGCATACCTTTCCTTCTTAGGAGGATCATGATAGTCGTATTTGGGTGTGATGTTATAAGCACTTGATGTACATGGACTGTTGAATTAATACAAGGACTGGTTCTTTAATATATTCTCATTATGTTCTGTGCATTTAATCGTTTACCCGTATGTGGCAAACACCAGCTAGTATAGGTTGCCCTTCAGAGTTGTTGGCAATGTTTGCTAGGGGTCCTTTTGATCCTAAGTCTCCTCTCAAACAGTTTGCTTCAAGAATATCTGTACAAGGCACATCACATTCAGGTGGGGGAACAAGGAAGTGGAAGTGCAACATTTGTGACACTGAATGGTTTTGTAGCATTAGTAGGGTGAATGCACACTTCCTTTTTTGGACAGGAAAAGGTGTGAGACATTGTAAGTTTCTGAAGGAAGCTAAAAATATAAAGTATAGAACTGAGTTTAACAGGCTTTGGGGAGTTCCAGATGACACAAATATTTCAATGCCTACTACTTTGTCTGCTAGGGAAGCCCTTCAGCACAACCAGAATCCGCCACATACTTCTCATGCTTCGTAGACAGGAGGAATGATGTTTGGATCTCCATCCACTTTCACTTCTAGTGCCGCTAGGGCAGGGAAATGTAGGTTGCAGACACCATAGAGTAACCCCATTGTTGATATGTTTAATGTGCAGCTAAGAGATGAGATAGATGAATCCATTGGCAAGTTCTTCTTTGCTAATGGCATTCCATTTCATGTTACACAGTCTCCTTATTATAGGGAGATGATGGCTATTGTGGCGAAGGGAGGACCATCTTATGTGCCACCAGGGGAGACGAAAATGAGGACCTCGATCTTGGATATATGCTATTCCAAGATCAATATTTTGATGGAGAAGATGAAGGCATGTTGGGTGGCATTCAGGTGCAGCATAGTTATGGATGGGCATTAGCCTTCGTCCACTCATCAACATCATGGTCACATGTGCAGAAGGCCCATACCTCCTTAGAGCAGTTGATTGTACAAGGCATCGTAAAGATGCTGATTTCCAGTTTCAGGTCCTCAGGGAGGCTATTGAGGAGGTTGGGCCACAAAATGTGGTCCAAGTAGTGACAGATGCAGCCCATGTGTGTAGAGCAGCAGGGAGACTCATTGAGGCAGCCTATAGACACATTTGGTGGACCCCATGTTGTGTGCATGCCATGAACAATGCACTCAAGGACATGGGGAAGATTGACTAGATTAGAGGATGTTAAAGATATAGCCTCATTCGGATTGAAGCAAGCAATATATACATAAGCGGTGTTAACTAATTAACATAAGCGGTGAACATTGGATGAAGAGTCATGTCCACGTAGGGGCATGACTTCTATGTGGCTTATGCCCCTACGTGGATGCCACGTAGAAGTCATGCCCCTACATGGACACGACTCTTCATCCAATGTTCACCGCTTATGTTAATTAGTTAACACCGCTTATGTTCATCGCTTATGTATATATTGCTTGCTTCAATCCGAATGAGGCTATGTCTTTAACACTCCCTCTTAGCAAAAGAGGATTGAATTTCATAATTAAATTTTAAGGAACAACATTCTAGATATACACATTCATTTGACATGATCATTCACTCAGTAACACTTACTAGTGAAATACTTCATATCTCAGAGAGATATCTGAGATACGGATTATCTGATATCCAGCACTCTAGAATAACAACTACTTGAAGTCTTATCAGATTACAACCTTGATTCTAGTGACATTTGTAACATTGTCATTATCATAGGTGAAATAATTTTAGTATCATGATATCCGGCACATTCCGGGACAACAAATTAATGTAGTCAATCATGATATGATTGTTATCATAATTTCCAACATATTTCAGAACAACCATTTAATGATAACAATTCAATAACTCATCATAGCAAATTTAGTATCAAGATTTCCGGCACATTCCGAGACAGCAACTTAATGTAGTCAATCTTGATAACAGATCAGGCTATTGTGAAAGTCGTCACCTTACAATAACGATCTTACACTTACATCACATGAAAGATCGTCACCTTTCATGACATAACACATACATGCAATATTGCATCCAAGATGTTCATGAATATATCAAATTACATATGATTAAGATTAATATCAGAAATTTCCATTATAATTTAGTCATACCAAGTTTACCTCTAAAGTACTCCACTTTCAACTTTGCAAGAGGTTTGGTGAATATGTCGGCACTTTGCTCTTCAGTGCTGATGTAGGTCAATTTGATAACATCTCTGTCTACCATATCTCTTATGTAATGGTATGGGATTTCTATATGCTCAGATCGATTATGAAAAACTAGATTTACAGAAAGTTTGATGCAGCTCTGATTATCACAGTGAATCACAATGGGGTTTAGGGGCTTCCCAAATAGTCCAACTAGCAAATTCCTTAACCATACTACCTCACGTGCTCCCATGGAGGCAGCCATATATTCGGCTTCAGTGGAACTCTGAGCAACTGCTGACTGTTTTCTGCTAAAGCAGGATATCATAGTTGATCCAAGACTAAAACAACACCCCGTTGTACTTTTACGATCAATGGAACTTCCTGCCCAGTCGGAATCAGAATACCCTTGGAGTTGTATCTCAGCATTTTTATACTTCAGGCCAAGTCCAATAGTGCCACACAAGTATCTCAGAATATGCTTAGCAGCCATTAGGTGAATCTACTTAGGTTCGCACATGAAATGACTTAACACATTGGTAGCGTAGCAAATATCAGGGCGAGTGTTTACCAAGTACATAAGAGATCCAATAATTTGTCTATAGTATGTAGGATCTGTAGGTTCTAAATCTATTGCTTCACTTTTGAGCTTATGAAGATTTGTTTCCATTGGAATGGATAGAGGTTTACAATCTATCATACCAAATCTGGCCAGGATATCAGTGGTGTATTTTCCTTGATTTAGGAAAATATAATTCTCTTTTTGCCATACTTCTAGGCCCAGAAAATAGTGGTGGGCCCATAACCGTGTTGGTGTTGGAAATAAGCCACACTCGGACCAACGATGGATTGGTCCAAGAGGGGCTAGTAGCTTAGTGGTAGAGCACTCCAGCAGCATATGGAAGGTCCTAGGTTCGAGTCCTAGCTGGTCCATGTCTCAACATGGTATCAGAGCCTGGTCCAGGCTAGGAGCCCCAAGCACACGAGAGGTGTGGCTTAAGGGGGGGGGTGTTGGTGTTGGAAATAAGCCACACCCGGACCAACGATGGACTGGTCCAAGAGGGGCCAGTAGCTCAGTGGTAGAGCACTCCAGCAGCGTATGGAAGGTCCTAGGTTCGAGTCCTAGCTGGTCCATGTCTCAACAAAGGAGTGGTCACCGATGCGAGAGATGTGCAGATGTTTATCTGCAACCACCACACTTCACATGCACTCTTCAGGGCCTTCGCGAAGGAGTTCTTGAAACTAGTTGAGACCAGATATGCATCCTATTTCATTCTCTTGGAGAGAATGATTGAGTTGCAAGAGGCATTGCAACTCATGGTTATGACTAATGAGTCGAATAGGTGGGCTAAGGCCAAGACAGAGCAGGTGAGAAGGGTGAAGGAGATCGTGAAGAGTGATATGTTTTGGACTGATGCGAAATACATTGTCTCCATCATTTCTCCAGTATTTTAGGTGATCAGATATGGGGATGGGGATGAACCTAACCTTGGAGAGGTGTATGAGTGCATTGACTCTACGCTTGACCAGATGAGGGCTGCTGTGCGAGTGAAGGACCCCTCTCTAGCATTCTACAATGAGCAAATCCAGCCTATCATTCAACGTAGATGGGACAAGTTGAACACTCCTTTGCATATGGCTGCCTTTGCCTTGAATCCTAAGTGGTACAAGGCTAGACCGGGTAGAGTGACACCGATTCAGGATGATGAGGTGAAGGCGGGTTTCTTTAGGTGCATAGAGAAGATGTTTGATTCCAGAGATGCCGACACAATTCGCACTGAGTGGGGAAGATTTGCCACTCTTAGAGGTTATTCAGATGCAGCAAAGATGGATATAGAAACTATGGCACAGGAGGACCCACTTTTGTGGTGGAATTGTCATGGCCCGAAATCTTTGACCACCACTCTAGCCATCCGTCTGCTATCCCAGGTTTCCAGTTCTTCAATTGCTAAGAGGAACTAGTCTACATATAGCTTCATCCACTCTCTTAAGAGGAACAAACTTACCTCTAAGAGAGCAAAGAAGCTCGTGGCTATACACAGTGCTTTGCATCTCATGGGCCGCAAGACACTTGTGTACAAGGAGAGTCCAACGACACGATGGGATGTAGAGCCAGAGGAGCCTTCACAGATTGATGAGGATGATCCTACCACTTCAGATGCAGGGCTGGTTGGTGTGAGCTTGAGGGATCTTGATCTTCAGGAGTCCAGTAGTTCTAGTGAGGAGGAGTTTGCACATGATTAAAGGCCTCCATTAGCTACATTTTGATTTTTGTCATTTTGTCTTTGACTCTAGTCTCTTTTGTAATACTATTGCTATTAGTATTTGACATTTGTATTTGGCTACTCATTGTAATGATGAATCATGTAATCATCTTTATTATTATAGACTTTGCAATGGCATCAGCTATTCATATTTTCCTTTTTTGATATAATAGAAATCTCCAATTTGACAATTTCATTTGTCAAATTTTATTTAGCAATTAGCATTGAAGAAATCTTGGTATTTAGATTTAGTATTTCAAATTTCTTATAGTTTCACTTGAAATGTAATTCTTATACTGTTATACTGTCATACATCTTTTCACAACTAGTTTTTCATGTACTATATGTATATGTATAACTATATCAGCACCACCACCCCGCCACCCCAGCGCCACTGTCCCCCCGCCGCCCCCCCACTGTCCCCAAACTAAGGCCCTTGGTCCCCCCGTCCCCAACGCCGATGGAACACTACTCCTTTTCTTTTTAATTTATTTTGACATTCTTTTTCTTTTCACATATTTCCACACTCTTGGCTCGTAAGCAATGAAGCTCACATGGGCTCGAGTATTATAGTGGTGCTGAAGTAAGACTCGTGATGACTTTCTTTTTGTTTTTAGCTATGACCTCACCTAGGAGACCACATTGACTTAGAGAATTTTAAGTGTGTAAGATATAATAATTGGAATACTCAGTGTCAAGATACAATAGATGATTACCTTCATAGTCAAGTACTAATCTTAACTTTAAGATACTTTAGAGACAATTAATCTAGAACTCTAAGATTTTCAATAAATGTTTATTAGAGGAATATTTTGGACATAATGTAGTAGTGTACACTAGAGTTGTGCGTGTAAGCAACATCGCCTTTCTCACAAAATGGGAATCCTCCTTTATTCAAAACTAAAACTAAGCAAAAGCAAACTAATCTAAGAAAGCGAAGACAACTAACAAAATCAAAGCAACTAAACTAAGAAAACGAAAGAAACTAAACTAGCAAAACAAAAGCAACCAAACCAAGCAAACAAAAGAAGCAAAAACTACTCTAACTATGTATAGATAAGTCCCATCAGGGAACTTCAGGGTTTGAAATAATGTTTCGAATATTTCCCGTAGACGGGCAACGAGATCTCTTCTCTTGTCAAAGTTTACAACTTGAAAGCATTTTCTCCAGGTATCTTAGAAATTTGGTATGGTCCTGTCAATAGGTTGTCAAATTTATCATGATCCCCTCTTCTCTTGTGAGCTTTATCCCAATAAAGGACTAGATTAGAAATCCTGAAGAACTTCATAGTAGCACATCTATCAAACCATCGTCTGATCCCTTGATGTTTTGCAAAATTCTCAAGAGCTTGATCTCTCTGTTTTTCCAATAATAACAACCGTGACAAACAAACTTTAGGGTTTGAAATAATGTTTCGAATTCTGCCCGTTGACGGCCAACAGGATGTCTTGTAATGTCCCCTTCTCATTGATGCTCTTTTCAGTGGTCCATTAGCCTATTCCTGAGACCCGTAGGCTAGGTGGAATGAAGAATGAGGGTCTGGCATTGATGAAACAAAGACTTACTATTTTTAGTAAGTCAGGGAATGACCATTCTGGGGTCACTGTCCTACTGCGTTCTCCATGTTTTGCCTCTGGACGTGATGATCATGCTTTCCTGAGCATTAATTCTTGACTTACTATTTTTAGTAAGTGGCAGTGTGGCACAATTCTATTTTTGGTGGTAGACGGGGTTCTGATTTTGCAGCAGTTTGGTGGTTGTCCCAACTCAGTTTCATCCTAGCAGTGTTAATAATCAGTACCAGAGCCATATGCGAAATAATTGAATATTAATTCCTTATCCTAAGGTTAATATTTAATTAATTTGATTATTAACAACTGATTTATTATAAATTGGGATTAATGCCTATTTTTCCTAAGTTATTGGCAAATTCATTTTTATTAGAGATTTATCGAAATATTGAGGAAGATGTTATATTTTTTATAGCTTATCTCTAATTTCGCCAAAAGTGGTTAATGTGGGTCCAAGTCTTGGGCGTGAGGTTTGACTCTTGCTTTGGGTGCTACACTGGTTCCACATGAAGATGAAATGCGATGCAAATGGGAAGTGGAATTTGCATTTGAATTTGAATGGTGAGAAGTTATAAATAAGAGCCTTGGGCTCTCATTTGGGATATCTTGAAAAATTGTAAGGTTATGCTACCGGTTTGGCGACAAAACTTGAGGCTTCCGAGTGCGTCTCCCTAGTGCTACCCGGTTTCGTACTTGAAATATAGTACCTAGTTGTGCATTGTATTCTTCTACATTCTCAGAGTTTGCCATAGACATTTTGGTGTTGAAGTGATTCTGGAAACTTGCTGGTTTCGCCTGTGGCTGAAGCACATTTTTGCCCACACCTCTCTGCTAGAGCGACTGACAGTTATGGGTATCAGCCCTATCTTCCTTCCCAGTACTGGCGATAAACTTTGTAAGTTTATAGCATGTTTGTTTAAGTTTTGAATTTATTATGCCAAATCAAAATTCCTAGGCTAGGCATGGGTTTTCTGCCTTGCATTGGGATGCGTGCAAATTAAATAAGGGTTTGTTTGGGGTGTTGTTTTCATCAGTTGCCATTGCATATGATGTACGGTGGGTTTGGGACTAGTTTGAGCTGATTTGGATGTAAAATGAGGGAGTTATGAGTATTTTGGCATTTCTCTAGGCTGCTAGTCTGTACTTTCAGCCTGCAGATTGGTTGTAACAGAAATTTATATCTTTATTGTAGAAATCTGCTTTACTCTCTTTCTATCATCTCTATTATTGTAAGGTTAGATAGTAGTACTACTAACCAGTTCTATCTTTGTAATTCTCATCCCGCTGAATAAGTGGAAGAGGTTGGCTTGCTGCCTGATATGCAACAAATTTGTAATTTTCAGTCCTCCCGCTGAATAAGTGGTCGAGTGATAAGTTAATGCTATGGTCCTCCCGTTGAAATATGCGGTGGAGTGATTGTTTAATGTAATGTCCTCCCGCTGAAATATGCGGTAGAGTGATTGTTTAATGTAATGTCCTCCCGCTGAAATACGCGGTAGAGTGATTGTACTTCAATTCCTTGTGGTTTCTCCTTGGTCCGTTTACCGCCAAGAGTTTGGTTTCTATCCTGCTGGATAAGCAGAAGGGGCTGGCTTGCTGCCCATGCATTGTAATTTTCAGTTTGATTATTGTTGCTGACGATCGCCGGAACACCATATGCTCTCACCCTCCCAGTCTGGACTCTCGGTGAACAAAAGGTGGAAGGGTTCCCTTTCAGTTGTTTTGGTTTATTCCTCTAACCTTAACGGGTTAATTGTTGTGGATGAATTGTTATTGGTCTAAAAAATCAAAAAAAAAATTAGTGTGATATTACAGTGGTATCAGAGCTGGTTTTCCTGCCAGCCTGTGAGAGTCAGTGGGTTCAGAAGTCTCCATGAGTGACAGAGACGTCAGATACTACAACAGAGAGCAGAAGAGACAACAGTTTCAGGTTCCGATAGTGCCAGAAGAGGATACTTTCTCAGAAGTACTGAGAAACAGAGGAAAGGATATTGATACTTCAGATTCAGTGGATTCAATGGCAGATAAGACTACAGAAACAAATGAGGCACCCGACAAGAAGGCAAAGAGGCAATTCAATACCATGATGGACATGATGTCTTTACTGCTGGCAAAGCTCAACCAGAACGTTGTTGGGGTCCCTAATCAGCCCAACAATGGACTGGAAGCCAGCACTTCTAACACTCCTGTAGGCAATAGAAATGAGAGTAACAACGGGAGTAACAATGGAGGTTCAGCCCCAAGGCCTTTACAACCTGTCTTTTTTCCCAAAGAAGTACAACAAGCTGAAACAGAGATACCCACAGCTGATGAGATAAGAAATAGCTACATGGAGTATGCTTCCCTTCCTGGTGAGATCCGAGATATCCTAACTCTCGATCAATTCATGAATCAGAAAATGAAAAGAGGAAGGAGGAATGACTACAAGTCTGCTGCCCCAAGAGATTTCCAGCAAGCTCTTGGAAGAGTGACCTTAGCACACTTTGATGGGAGCACTAAGAGTACTGCCAGAGCATGGGTACAGAAGTTGGACAATTACTTGTCCTTGAGACTGATGCCGGAGGAGGATGCCATCAAGTTTGCCACCTTGCACTTGGATGGAGTGGCCCACGAATGGTGGTACCATGGGTTGGTCACCCTTGGTCACAACTTAGTCACCACCTACGCTGATTTCACCAACAAGCTAATTGAGAGATTTGACACCAGGGATCCAGAGGTGAAGTTTAGAGAACTTGCACAACTGAGGCAGCAAGGTTCCTTGGACACTTACGTGACTGAATTCCAAAACTTGTCAGTCATGGTGAGTAGCATCTCAGAGAAGTGACTGGTTGTCCTTTTCACTGAAGGACTTGAAGAACCATTGAGAGGATGGGTCAAAGCTTTTGATCCGCCCACACTGGCAGAAGCTATTAAAAAATCTAGAAGTATGGAATTGGCTGCCCCTAAGAGTAAAATTCAGTCCAAGCCTTTCCCCTTCAGAAAGGATAAGAAGAAATTCACTAATCAGACCAAGAGGTTCCCTCCGTGAATAGATGATGGGCTCTGTCAAGAGCTCCGGAGAAAGAATCTATGTTATTCTTGCAGAGAACCTTGGGTTCTCGGGTATAGGTGCCATGAAAAGGGGAATTTGCATCAAATGGAATGCTATTCAGAAGATGGATCAGATTCTGAAATTTCAGAACAGCAGACTGAAGTTGAGGACAGCGAGTATGAAGAGGCTCTTGAAGGGCCTGAATTTGGGTCAGAAGATAGAGGAGTGGTTGCTCAACTCTCGAGCATTCACAAAAATGAGTCTTTCAGAGTTCGGGGTGTGATTGGAGAGCATCATGTCATAGCTCTCATTGACACAGGTGCAACACACAACTTCATTGATGAAAGGATTGTTGCAAAAAAGGGACTAGTGGTAGAGGAAGTTGAGGGCTTCAAAGTCATGGTAGCAGATGGCTCCACTATATCCTGTAATAGAATGATTTCCAACATGTCTCTGAAGTTGGGGAATCATGAAATCAGAGATGATTTCTTTGTGGTAAGCATTGGAAGAACTGATGATGCAGTCCTCGAGATTCAATGGCTGAGATCTCTTGGTGAGATCACACTAAACCTACAAACCATGGAGCTGAAATTCATGTCTGAAGGGAAGAAGGTAGTGTTGAGAGAAATGTCGCATGGGGGACTTAAAGTTGTATCCTTGAAAAGAATGGGAAGGCTGATCCGCCATAATCAGGTGGAGTGGGCAACAGAGTGTTTGATAATGCCTTCCAATCCATTGGTGGATAAGGGCAGCTATTCCTCACATAATTCAGCAATAGTCAAGGATAGGAGCAAGATCGTGGTAATGCCTTCTAGACCACAACAAGAGCACCGAAATTATCCCAAAGACATCCAAGCCTTGATAACTAAGAGAAGCAAGGTGTTCGAAAACCCACCTTCTGGCAGACCTCCTGAAAGAGGTGCCGAGCACATTATTGAGCTTGAGGAAGGAGCTAAGCCAGTCATGACTACTCCTTACCGATACCCAAAAAAGCAAAAGGATGAGATTGAGAAAGCAATTCAGGAATTGCTTGACATGGGTTACATCCGGCCTAGCAAAAGCCCCTTTGCTTCGGCGGTTGTTTTGGTGAGAAAGAAGGATGGGACCATGCGCATGTGTGTGGATTACAAAGCCCTGAATTAGAAAACCATCAAGAATCGGTATCCTATTCCAAGGATTGATGAGCTCATTGATGAGCTACATGGGGCAGTGTTCTTCTCCAAGATTGACCTCAGATCGGGGTACCATCAGATTAGAATGAGAGCTTCAGATGTGGAGAAGACTGCTTTCAGGTGCCACTTTGGGCATTTTGAGTTCCTAGTCATGCCCTTTGGTTTGACTAATGCTCCTGCTACATTCCAGTCATGCATGAACAAAATCTTCCAAGAGCAGTTGAGGAAGTTTGTTTTGATATTTTTTGATGACATCCTAATATTCAGCAGATCTTGGAAAAAACATCTTCAGCAGTTGGATGAAGTGTTGGGCATACTAGAATCTGAATCCCTGTTTGCCAAGGAATCCAAATGTGAATTTGGGATGGAAGAGTTGCTCTACCTTGGTCACATCATCAGTGCAGGTGGTGTGAAGGTAGACCCTGAAAAAATTAGAGCTATCATTGATTGGCCTACTCCCGAAAACATAACACATCTGAGAGGATTTTTGGGATTGTGTGGATTCTATCGGAGATTTGTAAAGGGATATTCTCAGTTGGCTGCCCCCCTTACAGATCTTACCAAGAAAGGGGCTTTTGAATGGTCTGAAAAAGCACAGACAACATTTGAGCAGTTTAAGAGGATCATGAGCTCCTGCCCAGTTTTAGCATTGCCCGATTTCACCAGGCCATTTGAGCTACAATGTGATGCATCTGGAGAAGGTGTTGGTGCAGTCCTCATGCAGGATAAGCACCCTATAGTTTTTGAGAGCAAAAAGTTGAGAGGTCCTGAGAGACTATATTCCATTTATGACAAGGAAATGCTTGCCATAATGCATGCACTTGCAAAATTCAGACAATATCTAGTGGGGAGCAAGTTCATTGTTAAGACTGATCACAAGTCTTAAACACTTCATGCATCAGAAGGATTTGAATGAGAGACAGCAGAAATGGGTGAGTAAGCTACAAGCTTACAACTTCGATATTGAGTATGTTAAAGGAAAAAACAATGTGGTGGCAGATGCCTTATCTAGGAGACCCCATTTAAGCTCACTCTGCGAGCTTACTGCTGGTTGGAAAGAGTTATTGCTTGCTAATTATGCCAAAAATCAGTTTGCAATCAGCCTTATAGAAGGTACTTTTCATGATGAAAGGTACAAATTAGTTGAGGGATTGATACTGTACAAGGGAAGAATCTTCATAGTACCTGAATCTAAGTTAAAAGAGAAGATTTTGAAGAATTTCCATGATATCCCCCTTGCTGGTCACCAAGGTTATTTCAAAACATACAGGCAGATCCGAGAGAGATTCTCTTGGAAGGGGCTTAAAAATGATGTTTTGAGGTACATTAAAGAGTGTCATACATGTCAGAAGAACAAAGATGAGCACACTCTACCAGCTGGTTTGTTACAACCCTTGCCTATTCCCGGTCAAAAATGGGAAAGTATTTCCATGGATTTCATCACGGGGTTGCCTCGGGCTCAAGGGAAGGATAGTATCTATGTGGTGGTGGACAGACTTACAAAGTTTGCTCACTTTTTCACCATCACCAGCTCTTTTACAGCAGCTCAAGTTGCTGAAGTGTTCTTCCGGGAGGTGTTCAGATTGCATGGTTTACCAAAGAACATTGTGAGTGATAGGGACAGCAAGTTCCTAAGTGCTTTTTGGCAGGAGATTTTCAGATTGTGTGGTACTGTGCTCACTCCAAGCACCAGTTATCACCCTCAAACTGATGGGCAGACCAAGATAGTGAATAAGTGGTTGGAAGGTTATCTTAGAAACTATGTCTCGGAGCAGCAGAATATTTGGGTGAGATGGCTTCACCTAGGGGAATATTGTTACAATTCTTCCTATCACATGTCCATTCGGATGTTACCATTCATGGCACTATATGGTTATGAAGCTCCTAGCTTCGCAGACTTGGTATTTGGTGATAGCATAACCCCTCAGGCAAAGGATATGATGCAACAAAGTCAGGATATTTTGAGAATTTTGAGGGACAATCTCTAGCATACACAAAATTAGTAGAAGTTGTATGCTGATCAGCAGCGTATTGAGCGCACCTTTGAGGTGGGTGACATGGTTTATTTGAGGCTCCAGCCCTACAGACAGTCTACTCTCAAGAAGATTGGGGTTGAGAAATTGAAGCCTCGATTCTATGGGCCTTTCAGAGTCAGCAGAAGGGTTGGAGAAGTGGCTTATGAGTTGGAATTACCAGCAAGCAACAGGATCCATAATGTATTTCATGTGTCTCGCCTTAAGAAGGCATTGGGACATAATGATGTTGCTTCAGCTGAGTTACCTACACTTGATGAGGAGGGAGAGTTGGTTTTGATTCGAGAAGCTATCCTTGAAATCAGGGAACGAACCTTGAGGAGAAGAGTGATCAGGGAATACTTGATCAAATGGAAGAATCTACCAGCAGAGGATGCTACGTGGGAAATGATGAGATTTTATTGCATCCAACCTTATAGTTGCTTGAGGACAAGCAACTTTGGGGAGGGCGGACTGTAATGTCCCCTTCTCATTGATGCTCTTTTCAGTGGTCCATTAGCCTATTCCTGAGACCCGTAGGCTAGGTAGAATGAAGAATGAGGGTCTGGCATTGATGAAAAAAGGACTTACTATTTTTAGTAAGTCACGGAATGACCATTCTGGTGTCACTGTCCTACTGAGTTCTCCATGTTTTTCCACTGGACGCGATGATCATGCTTTTCTGAGCATTAATTCTTGACTTATTACTTTTAGTAAGTGGCAGTGTGGCACAATTCTATTTTTGGCAGTAGACAGGGTTCTAATTCTACAACAGTTTGGTGGTTGTCCCAACTCAGTTTCATCCTAGCAGTGCTAATAATCAGTACCAGAGCCATATGCCAAATAATTGAATATTAATTCCTTATCCTAAGGTTAATATTTAATTAATTTGATTATTAACGACTGATTTATTATAAATTGGGATTAATGCCTATTTTTCCTAAGTTATTGGCAAATTCATTTTTATTAGAGAGATATTGAAATATTGAGGAAGATGTTATATTTTTTATAACTTATCTCTAATTTCGCCAAAAGTGGTTAACGTGGGTCCAAGTCTTGGGCGTGAGGTTTGACTCTTGCTTTGGGCGCTACACTAGGTCCACATGAAGATGAAATGCGATGCAAATGGGAAGTGGAATTTGCATTTGAATTTGAATGGTGAGAAGTTATAAATAAGAGCCTTGGGCTCTCATTTGGGATATCTTGAAAAATTGTAAGGTTATGCTGCCAGTTTGGCGAGAGAACTTGAGGCTTCAGAGTGTGTCTCCCTAGTGCTACCCGATTTCGTACTTGAAATACAGTACCTAGCTGTGCATTGTATTCTTATACATTCTCAGAGTTTGCCATAGACATTTTGGTGTTGAAGTGATTCTGGAAACTTGCTGGTTTCGCCTGTGGCTGAAGCACATTTTTGCTCACACCTCTCTGCTGGAGCAACTGACAGTTATGGGTATGAGCCCTATCTTCCTTCCCAGTACTGGCGATAAACTTTGTAAGTTTATAGCATGTTTGTTTAAGTTTTGAATTTATTATGCCAAATCGAAAATCCTAGGCTAGGCGTGGGTTTTCTGCCTTGCATTGGGATGCGTGCAAATTAAATAAGGGTTATTTGGGGTGTTGTTTTGATTGGTTGCCATTGCATATGATGTATAGTGGGTTTGGGACTAGTTTGAGCTGATTTGGATGTAAAATGAGGGAGTTATGAGTATTTTGGCATTTCTCTAGGCTGCTGGTCTGTACTTTCAGCCTGCAGATTGGTTGTAACAGAAATTTATATCTTTATTGTAGAAATCTGCTTTACTCTCTTTCTATCATCTCTATTATTGTAAGGTTAGGTAGTAGTACTACTAACCAGTTCTATCTTTGTAATTCTCATCCCGCTGAATAAGTGGAAGAGGCTGGCTTGCCGCCTGATATGCAACAAATTTGTAATTTTCAGTCCTCCCGCTGAATAAGTGGTTGAGTGATAAGTTAATGCTATGGTCCTCCCACTGAAATATGCGGTGGAGTGATTGTTTAATGTAATATCCTCCCGCTGAAATATGCGGTAGAGTGATTGTTTAATGTAATGTCCTCCCGCTGAAATACGCGGTAGAGTGATTGTACTTCAATTCCTTGTGGTTTCTCCTTGGTCGGTTTACCGCCAAGAGTTTGGTTTCTATCCTGCTGGATAAGCAAAAGGGGCTGGCTTGCCGCCCATGCATTGTAATTTTCAATTTGATTATTGCTGCTGACGATCCCCGGAACACCGTATGCTCTCACCCTCCCAGTCTGGGCTCTCAGTGAACAAAAGGTGGAAGGGTTCCCTTTCAGTTGTTTTGGTTTATTCCTCTAACCTTAATGGGTTAATTGTTGTGGATGAATTGTTATTGGTCTAAAAAATTAAAAAAAAAATTAGTGGGATATTACATGTCTTCTGCTGTCAAAGTTTACAACTTGAAAGCATTTTCTCCAAGTATCTTAGAAATTTGGTATGGTGTTGTCAATAGGTTGTCAAATTTATCATGATCCACTCTTCTCTCATGAGCTTTATCCTAATAAAGGACCAGATTAGAAATCCTGGAGAACTTCACTGTAGCACGTCTGTCAAACCATCATTTGACAAGCCCTTGATGTTTTGCAAAATTCTCGAGAGCTTGATGTCTCTGTTTTTCCAGTATTAATAGCTGTAGCCTATGACAAATGGATTTGAACTCTTTCATCTAGATCCAAGTATTCTTGAATGAACTTCAATGTTGGAATTCTCAGTTGGATTGGAAAGACAGGGTCTTGCCCATAGACTAAGTAATATGGGGAGGTTCCCAATGACTTCTTGTCTCTTGTTCTGTCTGCCCATAGAGCAAACCTAAGTTGAGTATGCCAATCCCTCAGATTCTTTTCTAGCAGCTACTTAATAACATTGAGAAAATTCTTGTTCGTGGACTCTGCTAATCCATTACCTTGGGGGTAATAATTTGACAAAAATTTCAAAGTGATCCCATAGTCAAATGCCCAGTTGGAAAATTTCGAGGAAGTAAAGGAAGAACCATTATCACAAACTAGACATTTGGACATTTGAACCTAGTGATAATGTTTTCTTCTAAAAATTTGGTCACTGCATCTGTTGTGCAATTCTTTAATGCTTGGGCTTCGGACCATCTTGTGCAGTAATCTGTTGCAGTCAAAATGTATTTATGTTGTGTTGATGATGGTGGATTTATGTTGCCAATGAAATCGAGGCCTGTTGTGACGTTTTCACACATTGCCCCATTGCAAATGGGGACCCTTGCTTTTTTGCTTTTTAGGGTTTGTTTTTTGGTCTTTTAGGGTTTTGTTAGTTAGCCTTTGCATTTTGAGTGCTGTCGGGGAGATCGATAGGATAGCAAGTCCGGCTTGAGTGATGTCCTTATTCTGAAATTTGGCTAAGTCTGAATGACCTGATCTTGAAATTTGACTAAGTCTGGAAACTGAAAAACCTCAAAAAAATAGATTTTGCAATATAACTCCTGGAGGTCTGAAACCACTCTCAAACATTCTATCTTTCTTCTTTCTTATACTTAAATGTTATATTCCATAAAAATTATCTTGATAGAGAGTTCAAAAAGTCAAATTTCGCTCCTGTCCTTCACTGAGGATCCAGAGCGAATTTCGCTCCTGTCCATCTCCAAGGGACCAAGGCAAAGCGCTCCTGTCCCTCACCAAGGGTCCAGGGCGAAAGGGGCTTATTTGAGTCGTTCCTGATCTTGTTTGGTCAAATTGGAACATCAAAGGCATGGTGAAGGACGAAATGAGCGTGATAGAGCATCCAAACTTGACAATGAAATGATGGAGTCTTTGTCTACAAAGGTAAAAGCGCTCCTGTCCCTCACCAAGGGACCAGAGCGATTTTCTTTATATACACATTTTTAGACCTTTCTTAGACTTGAACTATTATTCATGGCGTGTAACAAGATGATATCTTCCTTAGCCAAGACATTTCATGGTGAAAAGTGAAGCATTTTGGCCTAGAAGACAAAATTCGCTCCTGTCCGTCACTGAAGGATCGGAGCTTGAATTTCAAATTTGCACTGTTCTTGCACGATCAAGACAATTTTATGATTTGAAGAGACCAAGGAAAACATGATTTATCCATTGAATATAATTTGGAAGGCTAACAAAGGACGGATAAGCTTGGATTTGCAAAATCGCTCCTGTCCCTCTCCAAGGGACCAGGGCGAAAAACCTAATAACCAGTCCTTCTCGCCAAGTTTGGACAAATCTAAGCCAAGGCGTGAATTTGAAATGATGTTTAAAATGCCTTGAGGTTGATATGATCAAGAATTTGCGCAATGGATGCAAAGGGCGCTCCTGTCCCTCACTAAAGGACTAGGGCGATTTTTATAAAATCAACAATTTCCCTCCGAGATTATGCTAAGGCAAAGTTGAGCAAGATTGGAAAGGTCTTCTAAATCATGATGAACAAAGGTTTGACTCCAAAAACTTGATGATCCTAGGCCAAATGCAAAAGGCGCTCTTGTCCCTCACTGAAGGACCAGGGCGAAAATCTCTAGAACATCAATTTTGCCTTGCAAAAAACGAGTTAAGCATGCATAGAATGGGCGAAAGGGATCATTGCTAGCCCCACAACGTGAATTGGCAATTAAAAAATGAAGGATTGTGGACAAAAGTGAAAAGGCGCTCCTGTCCCTCTCCAAGGGACCAGAGCGAAGTTATTGGCATTCACTATTTTCTACTTGGGCGTTAATATCCTCCAAATCGCATGAAATGCCAAAATCATCAACTTCGAAATATTTGAAAAAATTAATTAAATTGGCATTTAATAAATTGATTTTAGGCCTTAAAAAAATCGAACTTTTATTGTGAAGGCATTTATAATTAATTTTTATTAAATTAAAATTGAAAATGGGGCGCTTGAGGTATCATTTTTTTTTATATTTTATCAAGTCGGCCTCTTCTTTTTTTCAATTTTATTTATTTCGGAGCCTATTTTATCAAGTCAGCCTATGGGGAGGTAAAATGGTGAGCGCTCTATATATTTGGGTGTGTTTGTTCATTATTCAAATCATTCACTCATTATTTCAAGTGCGATTTGGAGAGCAAAGAAGAAGTGCGAAAGCTGGCCTATTTGGAGCAAATTTTCCTCAAGTGTTGAAGACTTAAGGTGGTAGAGTTGATGCTTGTGAAGACTAAAGGAGGCGCATTTTGCGAAAGGGAGTCTTGATCTACATTTTGCCTAGCAAATTCACCTTATTTTTGCATCATTTTTTAGAATTAATTCTCAAGTGGAGGTATGGCGAGATCATCCTAGTCCCAATGTTGAAATTTTGAATTTTGAACTTCAAGTTTTGAAAATTGCGTAGTTAATTAGGAAATGATAACTCAAGATTTATCATGAAGTTTCCTAATTAAAATCTTGAGTCTTCCTTTTAAAGTTTAATTTTTAGATTTCAAGATATATTATTAATTGTGAAATGTTGTGTAGGTATCAAGATGGCGACTCCCAAGCTCAAAAGGTCTACAAGTCGGAAGACTCTCCTCAAGGAAAATCAAGCCAGATCAAGGACGATCAAGCAAGGACAAGGACAACCTTCTTCGATCCAGCATCATCAAGATAAGGGCGACCTCTTCCAATCCAGCATTCCAAGGCGAGGTACATCAATCGTCCTGCACATCAAGGACACAAGAAGTTAGAACAAGGGTTCGTTGAAGAAGCAGATAGTTCCAGATGAATTAATTAAAGCTAGCTTCTCAACAACATCAAGTTGAATATTTACCAAGTTACAAGTGTCAGACGAGGTGGCATCCTAGTCATCACTTCTCTAGTCAGTGTGGTCCACCTCAGCATTTCCAGATTCAATGTACCTAACTCATGGAAGGTGGCACAAACTCCGGTGTACCTACCCCAGCTATCCATTGGTGGAATTTTCTAGAGAGGAGATGTGTCCAAGCAATACAATTTTATCATTGGTCAAGCATTGAATGTTATGTAATGGTTGTAACAAACCCTAATTAGGGTTTTCATTGTTGAATTTTGGCCATTGATCTCGAATTGATCTAAGCCATCGAATTGTATTGAGGGCACTATATAAGCCCTGGCATTTCATTTTGTAAGGGGAGTTAGAGAATAGTTAGAAGCAGTTAATAGAAGATAGATAGAGAGTAGTTAGAAGGTGATTAGCTAGTTGATAGAATAGCAATTAGAGTAGAGTAGAGAGAGAAGGCAAAGATTGTTGCCAAGATGTTGTTGTAAGAGACTTGTAACTTCATTGAAGAAATGGTGAAATCTATGGGTCAATTCGACAATTTGCATGGTCTTTATACTTCTTACATTTGATTTCATGTTATTAGATGAATGGAAGAAATGTGCTTGATTGATGGTGGAATTCGTATATCCATACTACTAGCAGTTTGTTGATTGCAGACTTGCCTTGCGTAGTCAACTGGAATTGTTCAGCTTAAGCCTAACTTCAATTATCGCTTCTTCATTGATATGCATCAGCGTGATGGTGTCTATGCCTGTAGTGATGATTTGAACATCATAAAGCTTTCCTTCGAAGATCGCACTAGCCTTGTGGAGATGGTCCAGCGATGTCAAAACAAGACTTAGTTAGAATTCCATCAAAGATCATTCATTGATCTTACATTCTTAGTGTTAGGATTAGATCCTTTCCTCGCCCTCATCTTTTTTCCTTTTTTTCCAAGTCTAAGCTAGTAAGAGCCTGTGTTCCAGCAATATTCAAAGCAGATCAGACGTTCAATCATCAAATGTAAGTCCCCTTGTGATTCCAGCAAATCACATCATACCACAGAGAGCTTATCCACACGTAGAGACCCTACATACAAGAACCTTGAAGTCATCCCGATTGATCCTTTTCGCGACATCTTCAGCATTCGGAGGCTTTACTCAAGAGAGGATAAGGTACCTTTAGGTATTTTATTCTGTGTTTGATAGTGTACAAAATACACGTCAACAAGGCCCCACATTGCTAATGGCTTCACTTCTGTTATTGGTTGGAGTGGCATGGCAGGATTCCTTTCATGGGTTGCAGTAATTTGGTAGGTGTGACAAGTTTTAACATGCTCATATGCATCTTTGAAAACATAAGGCCGATAGTATCCTGCCCTCAGAATTTGATAAGTTGTCGCTTGACTACCTCCATCACCTGTTCCAAATTTGGAGTGGAAATGCTCCACGATTCTTTTAGCTTCATCCTTTTTGACACACCTTAGGTAAATCCCTTCCTAATTCTTTCTATAGAGTATTGACCCTTGAAGCATGTAACGTTGGCACTTAAGTTTGAAAGCTCGCTTCTGTGAGGGATTCATTTGTGTAGGATACTTGTGATTTATCAAATACGAGGTAATGTCATCATACCACTCCTCTGAGGAGGTGTTTGTTAATACATAGGTCTGTTGTACTAGGCTTAGCCCCTCAATGGCCACAGTCTAAGTTAAAGCTTGCCCATGAACTAGCTTCATTAGTTGTAATTCAATATCATACTCCTAGATAGTGGCGACTCACTTTCCTCTTCTCTCTTCTAGTTCGTTTTACATCAGGAGGGTTTTAGTAGCCACATCAAGAACGATGGCAAGAACTTTGCTCCTTAAGATACAATGTCTAAATTTCTTGATGGCCTTCACCAATGCATAGGCCTATTTTTTGATGTTGGGGTACCTCAACTCTTCATCCTTAAGTGGCGAGCTCATGAAAGCTATGGGATGCTCATCCTTCTTTGTTTGTTGGGTAAGCATTGCAGCACAATAATATTCTGATGCAAAGGAATATAAGTAAAATGGCTTAGTGTAATCTGGACCGACCAAGACAGGGGCATCAACTATAGCTTGCTTGATCTCTTCAAAGGCTTTTTTTGCTGGTGGTGTCCGCTCTATTTTAGCATTCTTTTTTAACATTTCATTCAAAAGTTTTACCATCTCAGTGAAGCTTGTAATGAATTCCCTAACAGAATTAATCTTTCCAAAGAAAGATCTCAACTCCTTCTGGTTGGCAGGCAAATTGATTTTTGAGATTGCTTCTATACATTCAAGATCAATCAAAATTCCAATTTCAATGATCAGGTGTCCTAACAATTTTCCTTCGATGACGCCAAATATGCGCTTCTTTGGATTTAATGAAATCCCATATCTTTGGCATCTTTGAAATACTTTTCTCAAGTCTTCTATATGGTCTTCTCTATTCTTCGTGAACACTGTCAGATCATCCATGTAGATGATTATGCATTTTCCAACCAAGTCTTTAAAAGTGATGTCCATGGCCCTTTGAAATGTGGCCCCTGCATTACTTATCCCAAAGGGCATTCTCTTGTAGGCAAAGGTTCCCCATTTTGTTGTGAATGTTGTTTTTAGTCTATCTTCATATTCAACTAGTACCTGATTGTATCTGGAATACCCGTCCAAAAAGGACATCATCTGTGATCCATTTACAATTTGTAGAACTTCATCAAGCGAGGGCAAAGGATAATTGTCCTTTTCCGAGGCTCTATTTAAGTTTCGGAAATCAACACATAGCCTGATTTCTCCATTTTTCTTTTGGATGGGAACCAAGTTGGCGACCCACATTGAATGGCGCACTGGGAATATGATTCCTACTGATAACAATTTCTTTACTTCTTGTTGAATAAGGGGCTCCAGTATTGGGTTAACTGGCCTCTGGTGCTGTTTGAATGACTTACTTCCCTGCTTGAGAGGAATTGTATGCGTGATGATAGAAGTGTCACAAGTCTTGAGATCTTCATAGCTCCATGCTATGACATCAGCAAACTCTATCATGCTTTGAATAATTCCGGCCTTTTCTTCCGATGTGCAGGCTTTACCTATGCACACATTCTTAACTTCATCTTCATTTCCTAGATTTACTTTTTCATATCGATCACCTTCAATTTTTTGGTTCTTTACTGCATTGATTCGATCTTGGTCAAATATCCTTTCCAATTGTATCATTCCTCTTGGAATGACATTTGTCTTCAAATTCATGATGCCATTAGCATCATATTTAACTTCTATTGTTATCTCATCTTCATCAATAATCTGTGCTGCGAAGACATCTGAACTTGTTAAGAACTCAAGAATGTGGTCATCATCGTCAAAAACTTGGAAATTTGTGATGTTATCAGGGACCGATGGTATTGTTGATAGCTCCACTGTGAACTGACTTACGCCATCCATGGCAAGTGGCTCCAATGAACTAGCTGCCTGTGCTAAAGAATTTGCAACTTGATTGTTTGATCAGTTCACAGATTGGATATTGAAAGCATCAAAGCTCTCAATAAGGTCCCACACCCTATTGCGGTAACGAGTTAATCTTTTATCATGGCAGATATACAATTTTCTCACTTGTCTCACAACTATTTCTGAATCTTTGAAGGCATGCAAAACTTTAGCTCCTTTCCTTAAAGCTAGCAATAATCCATGAATCAATGATTCATATTCTATGACATTGTTTGTACATGGAAATTGAAGTCTGTGGGCCGCTAGGTATGCTTCTTCGGTTGGACTGATTAATTTGAAACTGGCTTCAGCTCCTTTCCTTGACCTGGATCCATCAAACCTTAGGGTCCAAACTTGTTCTTTTTGTGAAATCTGTGGATCTGTATTTCCTTCTTGAGATTCTTGTTCATATTCTATTTCTTGTGTTGTTTGTGAGGTTGAGCTACCAACGTAGTTAACCTCTTCGTTGTTTGAAAAATCCATGGTTCGTGGAATTCTTTTCTGTACTTCTTTTATAGCACGATGACACATTTTACATCTACATTCAGAATGGGCAGTATTGTGGATCCGGCACTAGTTTGGTAACAACAGGTCCTGGATGCAGACATTTTCCAAAACTTTTGCCTTTAATTTGAAACTTCTCAAGACAAAGTTCCTAAAATTTTCAAACATTCCTTCATTCTCATCCTGAGTACCTTGACATTTTTCTATCAATGCTTTTGTTGACTGAGAGAGTGATTGAGCTTGTGTATTAGTAGTGTTTTGTTCATGTCCACTTTGTATTTGGTTTGTTTTAGCACTTTTATCTTTGTGTTCTTGAGATTCCTATTTTTTATTGTTTTCCTTATTCTTAGTATTACTTTCTTCTTCAATTTCTTCAAGATCTGCAAATTGTTGGAGCATCTGATGAGCTTCCTTAATGACTTTGTGGCACATTTTGCATGTGAACTCTAAATGGGCGGTATTATGGATCCGACACCAGTTGGTCATCAACAATTCGTGAGTTTTGTTTCTCAATTCTTCTTTTCAGCTCACACTTGTCCAAATGTAGTCCCCAAAACTTTCAAATAGCCTATCATTCTTATTTTGACCGTCTTCTTCAGTGCCCTTTTCGCTGAGAGATGTATGTAACATTAAGATTTCTTCTAACCTAGGTTTATAGGAACCTAAGTCTTTCGAGAAACAATATCTCGTTGTTTTTTCCATATTCAGTAATCATCAATTTGAGCCTCGATGTACTGTCAATTGCTTTATTCTTGAGGAAGAAGAAGAAACAGAAGATCGCATTGACGCTATTTTTCGAAGGGAACTCCGTCTACAATCAAATTCAGATGACTCTGTTGGAATGTACCCGGTTTTATGTTTGAGTAGACCTTTTGCTCTTGTTTAAAACATCATTAAATTTTTCCTAAATTCTTCTATGCTTCAATGTCACAAGATACCATGAGCAAAAAATGTTCCCCCCTCCTTTCCATGAAAATACAAATATTTCACCTCGCTACCAACAATACCAAACTAGGAATGCTCTTAATTTCATCCCATATAGCACTGTTATTGCTGGATATTAACATTCTCCTAATGCTTGCCACCCTCCCATCCCTACTCAGCTTCCTTGGCATCCTACACATACCTACCAACAACCCTAAGATGCCTATTTTATGCGAAATCAGTATTGCTACTCCCTTGGTAAGCCTCAAAAAATGAATAGTCTGGTGATTAGTAGCATCAAAAGCATATTGTTAGACTTCAATAGGTAGTTGGATGATATCAATAGGCAATAAGACTTTGATTTGCACCAAGAGGAATCAACCTATCAAGCTTACCGACACCAATAAGAAATGGATGCTCAAAGACAACAACATGAGGAATGCCTTGCAAGGTAGGTTGTTACTAAGGAAAAGTAAATCAGGTTACTAGCAGCTAGAGAAATGTAACACATGAAAGAAGAAAGATCAGCCTCTAAGGCTCCTAGATTTGAAAACCCGAGCTTTAGGCAGGGTGTGCCTCATGAACCTGCAAACAAATCCCTTAAGTTTAACATCCCAGGTTTCAAAGGTTCTCAACATGCTATTCCACAACAGAAACCCTCTCAAAATATTTGTCTTCCTCAAAAAAAAAAAATGAACCTCTATACTTGCAATATTTTATAGCTAATCAATCCTCTTTTTTTGCAACTATTTCCCTCTTCAAGAGTGGACTTGTTATCTAAAAGTTGATTAGTCTAATGAGCAGAAAGGAAAAAAGAGGTTGCTTACTATGAGTGAATCCTCTTGTACCCCAAAGTATCAAAAGTTATACTAGCTAGAAGAAGAAATTGAGGATCATTTGCAACAACAAACCATTGAGGCAACAGGTGATGATGGGGGAGACAAGTTGATGCTTGTTATCACAAAAGATCACACCCTTGCTGAGCTATCAACTCAGCAACCTTGTGAAACATGGAAACAACCCCAAAGTGTGGGACCTTGCGCAAGGGGTTGAATCTCTAGAGAAGGTCGGCTTCCTTCTCAGTCCAAGTGCAAGTGTTGAACCAACTCAACACTTCAAAACTTACTCCTTAGCCTATCCTAACAACTTGCAGAGGTAAAGGGAAGAGAGAATTGCTTGAAATAAAAGGAGGTGATGCACCAAGAAGAGATTGTTCCTCTCCCTACCTAAAATGACATAAAGAATCAACTAAAAAACCCAGGAGATGCACAAACTTTAGTTGTATGAGTGACCCCAATGCATGTATGGAGGTTAGAATTCGCTGAATGCCAAGAGGGGAGAAGGTTTCCCACAAGTCACACTCAGAAATAAGTTAACACGACATAAATGAGAGGATAGCCACAAAACATACACCTATGATGAAGGTAAGAAAACATACACAACATACATAAGTTGAAAGAAGGCAAGAATGGTGATTTCAATTAATTATAAGGCCAATGGCCAGCTTACAGTTGCAAAATACGAAATAATATAAGAGAAGTGAGGGAGTATAGAATAGCTCAAGCCAGCAGGGAGAGAACCCTTTACAATGAGGCTTAATAGCCTTTATATAGAAAAGTGGTTACAAGAGTGATCATGACCCTTGTATGTCAGTCTGGGAGTGCAAGGAAGTGCATGCACTTGACTTCTGTACATGCAAGCAACCTTGCCATGCTCTGGAAAAGGCAACCCTGAGAAGGGTGGATTGACTGACCTTCCAAAGTCAGAGTATGCAGACCTGACATAAGTCACCACAACAAGTATGGCTCCGTACCTCCCTTGATGGAAATCCTGCCAAAAACATTAAATGCATCCCTATGGCTCCACAAAAGAAGGTGCACAGGTCACAAAAGTCATCGGAGCATTTAAAGATTTGAGTGTTGATCACGCCATCCGGAAGTGTTGCCAGCTGGAAAGAAGTCTGGGGACTTCGGAAACTCGGGCTCCCGGAGTGGGGAAGACAAGAGAAGAACTTCGGAATCTCGGGGTTCCGGGAAGGAGAAAGGAGAGCAGCAGGGAACTTCGGAACCTAGGGGTTCCGAAGAACTGAAAAAAGGGCTAAGGAAGAAACTTCGGAACCTCGGGGTTCCAGAGTTTCGAGAATGAAGAAGGGAAGCAAAGGAAGAGAATTTCGGAACCTCAGGGTTCCGGAGTTCCGGAGAAAGGAAGGAAGAAAGGCTAGGAGGGAAGTTCGGAACCTCGAGGTTCCGGAGTTATGGGAAAGGGAAGAAGA
Organism: Cryptomeria japonica; assembly: GCF_030272615.1. NCBI lineage: Eukaryota > Viridiplantae > Streptophyta > Pinopsida > Cupressales > Cupressaceae > Cryptomeria > Cryptomeria japonica. Next base: position 105,503,377 of record NC_081410.1, read on the forward strand.
AGAGAAAGGAACTTCGGAACCTCAGGGTTCCAGAGTTCCGGGGAATTGAAGAGGATGGGAAAGAAAGGGGGCAACTTTGGAAACTCAGGTTTCCGAAGTTCCGGGAAAAGAAAGGAGAGGCAGCAAAGGGAAGGAACTTCAGAACCTCGGGGTCCCGGAGTTCCGGAGAAAGAAGAAAACGAAGAGGGAACTTCGGAACCTCGGGGTTCCAGAGTTTCGGAGAAGGAAAAGCGAGAGAAGGCAAAGGGAAGGAACTTCATAACCTCGGTTCCGAGGTTCCCGAGAAAGAAGAAAACGAAGAGGGAACTTTGGAACCTCGGGGTTCTAGAGTTCCGGAGAAGGAAAAGTGAGAAGGCAAAGGGAAAGAGCCTTGGAATTTTGGGGTTCCGGAGTTCCGGGGAAGGAAGAAAAGGCCAAAAGAGGGACTTCCTCCGGACAAGGCAACACCTCACACTTCATGATTCTTTTGCTTTTCTCCTTGATCAACTAAGGCAACACTGGTCCATAGAACATATCTCTAATCAGTTCTCATTGATGGACCAAGGGTGTCATAAAATGACAACAATGCCCTTGCTTGATGAAATCCCAATCTTTGATGGTTGTGGTGAGGTTGATAAATTTCATGGAGTCTGTTGGATCAGCTCATTGGAATGGCAAAAAAGAAAGTTTTTCCTTCTTTAATGCCCTAACTTCGTTTGTTCCATTTTAGAGGTTGAGGTTGCAATTGATGCTTCTATTTGTGGGGATGTCATGATTACCATTGCACATTTGGAGCTCATAAAAATTCATGCTTCTATAGCAATACATTTGAAGCATGAGGGTGGTTAGAAGATTATGTGGGGGATCATGAAGTGGATCACTATGATAGTCTTGTTCTCCAAGATGAGAAAACTGACATGCATGAGGTGGTTGATCACCTTGCACATGATTTAATAGCTACGTTGCTGGTTTGGGTTCGGGTTCAAGTTCGGGTTCGGAGAACCGGTTCGCTAGTACAACACAATTTTGAAATGGGGTTTGGGTTCATTATCTATCTATATATGCAGCCTATAAGCATGAATTAAGATTAGAATGCAACATAATATCATATAAACAATAAAAACACCATAAACTTGTAATCATAGCATCATGATCATAGTTCATACCATCATATTTCAATATCAAAACATTAAAATGATAATATCAGGTTAGGGTATCATTGCTCAAAATTCAACTTGCAACAATTGGAACTTTATACTAAGTTTAAATCATCTAATGGATTCTTCTTCCAGCAATAGCAATCAACAATAAATGCAATAGCAGTCAAGAATAGCACTAAGAAGATGAAAGACTAATTGTGACTAAAGAATAAATACAATAACAATCAAGAATAATAGCAAAAGTCTTTCACGGAAACGACTAATGCCATTGAAGAAGAAGAATGAATGAATAGTCAATAAAGTGAGCTCAGGAAACTGAATATTTTTGTTGCTTTTCATTAGTGAGGATTGTAAAACAGAATGAGCTAATGCATGGGTATTTTGCTATTGTGATTGAGCATTGCTCTAGTAAAATGTATAAGGTTAACAAGTCAGAGGTCAAAACTCAATTGTTTGCTGCTCTGTTTTATCTTGCTTCAGACGTAAAAAAATTGAATAGATCTATCAATTGTTTGTTGTTGTTCTTCTTAATTTTAAGTCTTAAACCTACATGATAACTTGCAAAACAGTCACACAAATCTGCAAGTTTGAACTCATTGCTATAAATTTGGGCACCTAGGTGTCCAAGTTCGCTCTAGACGAACTAGCTTGCTCGGGTACAAACCCTGGCCAAACCCAAAGGCGAATTGGACTAGGACCTGAATCCAAAACGAACTAAACCAATACTAGGCCTTGAACCCAGCGAACCCAACAACTTAGTTTAATAGCAGAGCCTACATTCCAAGAGAAGGCACATTTTGTTTTTGCAAACCTTCAAGAGGACTGCTGTGAAGTGAGGATGATCCTTGTCATGGAAAAGAAGCAAGGATGAGGTTGATGAAGAATTGTTTTGGGATGAGCTAGAAGTAATCTATTCAAAACTTTACATCAAACCGTCATCTCTTGAGCTAGAAAATCATCATGAACAACAACAACAATAAGAGAAGATTCCCATACCATCAACCGAGCCACTAGAGCTGACCCCTACTAAAGAACAAGACATCAAAGAGGCATAGTACAATAGTAGGTCCAATGCTAATTGTTTGGACTTGACACTTTCAAGAGGATGCACCATTAGGCATCTAGCTCAATTGAAGATCAGCAAGTCATCAATAAGAACAAGTTTTTCTTGTCCACTCACTCTACGAGAACAAACTTTGAAAGGAATTTGTTTCTCAACCTTTGGAAGGAACTCCAACAGCTTGTTGGATGCCTATCAAGTTTTCTTTTCTTGTTGGTTGTCCATGAACATGAAAGGCATCTCAGGTTGATTAAAAAAGAATCTATTTTGATAAGCCAATCAATGACTTCGTTTAATTTTGTACCTTATTGGCTTTAGGACAAGTTAGTTTAATTGCTTTTTTTTTCCAAGAAAAGTTGCTACACCTTGCATTCTCCTTAAGGGAATGTATGCTCCACTTTTCGTTTCCTCCAAGTGAAGTCTTGCACATCTTTTTATGTTCTATTCTTGTTCCAAGGCAAGCCTTAATTTGTTGCAATTTCTCCCTTGTCTTTGCATCCAATGGACTAAAAAGGCTATTGGATCCCATGTTTAGTAGGGAAACATTCTGCAAAGGTTGGCAAAATGTTGACATTTCATGTCGCCTGGTTAGGTTTTTGGAGAGCTAGGATTTATCATGCACATTAGGAGGATTAAGTCCTTGCCCTAGCCAAAACTCTAAATTCCTAGCATCTATTCCTTTTGTTCTAACCTATCATTGGCTTGATGGCACTTGTTCTTGAACACTTAAGGTGTAATTTAAGTCCCTTATGTTTGTCGATTGATCAACCTCACTTCCTAGTTCAATTGCCTGTCGACAATTGACTGTGTGCCCTAATAATTCTTTAGTCATCTCGTTAGGCGCTTGATTGTGGTCAAAGATTTTCCACGTGACACCATATCAAAAGACTCTAGAGAACTAGTCCACCTCTAGAAAGTGTTAGACAACTCTAATAAATCATTTGAGCTCACTGGCAACATCAAAATACTCCTCTGAATTGGCTGACATGAGCCCCTGAAAGTCAGCACTAGGTATACTACAAGAGAGCTTGAAAAAGGGGACATTACAATCCCTTGCTCCGATTAGTGTACCTTAGTCTCCCTAAATTGATAGAAGAACAATATTCCTTAGTAAAGTGCCTCATAAATTGATAGAAAACTTGTTAGATTAAGCAAGTGGCAGTTTTGGATGAAATTCTGGAATTTTTGAATAACTGTTTCTTAGTTTTTTCTAAGATTTCATATTTTGCATTTCGATGCTCTCCAAGTGGAACTAGGCCCTAACTACTCAATGAAAAGTTCATTTTTGAATTTCATCATAGTTTTTACTCTAGATTTTAACCTAATTTACCAACACATATCCAAACATTGAATTTTGAACAATAGGCTAGGAGATATGAACTTGGCATGTTGGGGCATCAAAAATAGATAGCTCCAACAAACATTTTTAGTTTTTTGATAAGTTTATCCTTTCTTGATTGCCCATTTCAACTTGCAAGGACATGGATTACTACCAAGTGTCATGAAGATGATCTAGTAGTTTGCAAACTTACACTCAACTTAAAGTTGGTAAACCAAAAATTTCTGACTCCACAAAAACTTGGTGAGTACTTATAGCTAATATTTGTCAACTTACAAAATACTTAAATTTATGGAAAATAAAGCTACAAAATGTATCATATTTTGATTCATTATGTCATTACACATTTTGGTGAATATAGAGCTCTCCTCTTTTGAGCATATGAGTTTGGTGAGGGTTGGAGACAGCAATCTAGTGGGGTTGAGGGGCAACAATCCCAGCAAGGTCTGGGGGCAGCACCCTTGGCATGTTACTTGTGACAATACAATGCAAGGTCAAGGGGTGTAACACTAACCACCAAGCCCAAATGAAGACCTTAATGGCACATACCATTTTTATAATTTTAAATTGTGTATTTTAAATCCAATTTGCACTAAAAAACTCAAATGCTGTGAAGTTGTGTTTTTCAATGTTTATGCCATGTTTGTGGCACAATTTTTGCCAAGTTGGGTTACATATTCCAGGTTCGATGAGTTGCATGCATGGACTTGGGCAAGTTTCAGCAAATACTCATCGAGTTTTCCTGAAAACTCAACTCCTTTAGCCCACAAGTTTACTCTCTAAGTACCCATTTTGAAAAAACAACTGCAAGTACTCATTTCAAAAAAGAACTTGTGAATACTTGATGACTAGCTGAGTTGCATGCACAACAAGCACTCACCAAGTTTCAGCTCCTCCGATCTGCAAGTTTCCTCTTTGTACCCATAAAGAAAAAACCTAAAAGGGCTCAGCAACTATGGTCATTCAACAATGTAATTATTTCTGCATCAACCTTTTGGGTCACACTCTATGATCCACCATCAAGATGAGGCATAGTATTATGAATTGCAGTGTAGGACTTGGGCTTCAAAAAGAAGAAAGGAAGGACAGGGGATGTGGATAATGAGAATTCTAAGGATAGATTGAAAAATTGGATACCCATTAATAAAGAAATAAGGAAATTATAAAATGGTGAAATTTTTTGTTAAGGGATATTATTTTCAGTAAGTTTTTTGTTGTTGTATTCTAGAGTTATATAATGGTTGAGTTGATTTCAAAGCATGTAAGTAGGACAAAAGACATATAACTCTCCCTATAGAGTTTCCCCCCTTTGTTTATAGTCTCTCATTCAAAAATAGATCTATTTTTTCCTGCTATTCAATAATTGTCATTTTTGTTTTGTTGGTTTTATTCAGTTGTTTCTTATAATACAATGAATTTCTCAACTAGCAAAATGTCCCCCGACTTGAGTTTAATTTACATTATAAATTCCAATTAAATAGGATACAAATAAGACAGGCATATGATGGTTGGGCACAACTACTCGTATAGATCCATAACAAAAATTAATACTAAGCAATTAAAAGGAATCTAAGCATACTATACATTGCTAGATCATTCCCCTTTTAATAAGTCACATTTTTTTTATTAATTCAACAGAAACAAATGTAATGAAAATTTTCATCAACATCAGAAAACATGTCGATGTACAAAACATATGGACATAGGATGTGAGCAAAGAAAACATCACATTGAGAAACATTTTGATTAGCTTGAACACTTTCTAGGAATCACTCGCAGCCTTCATACTGGAGATAATCTGTCTCTGATAAACCATGTGTCTCAGTAGCTTGAAATAATCAGCAACAAGCTAAAAATCCTGAACTGATGGTTACAAGGGATGCAAACTGTCATTATTCAGTAACTATTGAAGCTGATGAGTCTTATTTGGTTTCCATCAGGAAAGAGAATCCATGTTACAAGAGTTCTGGTCGCACTTTGTCCATAAGATGTTGTATGGAACATATCGAAAAACAACTAATTGTCATTCACCGTATTCTCATCATGGGTATAATTGTACACACTGAATATATGAATGTTAACAATTATGCTTGGTTCACAGCCTTGGCTGGTCATTGCATACCAGTGTAGACATGGATTTTTTGTTTGACTAAGTTTCCTGTGGCATTGTGAATCATCCTCATACTTGATAAGGTCTCTGGAATTCTGCTCATATAGTTTGAATTATAATTTATGATAGCTCTGAATATTATTTTACTCAACTGTAATGACCATTAGCATTTGTTTATACTAGGGTTTATGGGTCTCTATTATTATGAGCCAACAAGTGAAATAAAATTTCCATGAAAACATGAGCACTGCTGAAAATTATTACTCATGTACATGTCAGGCTTCGTTTTCATTAATAAAAATCTATAACTTCCTTTGGCAGAAACATAACATAATTCTCTGAAAGTAAACAACGAGAGATGTATCAGGCAGAAAAACAGAGGATAGTGCTAATCATAAATAATTACTGTAAGAATACTTATGCCTTTACAGAGGTAACCTTTCCCAGGTTTTAGGGTATGTTATTGACTTATGATGCTTTAACTTAATATCTATACATAATGCTTCAATAAACAACTAATCGGGCATTATATTTTCTAGACTTCAAAACTAAACATTTAGGATGAGCTCTGCTGTTCTAAATAAATGATCTTGCTTGTACATTCCTTTCAGCTTCTTCATAAAGAAGTGATAAGTAACAAAAGACACTGCGGCATACAAGTAAAACTATCAATATCTAAATTAATAAAAAATATCAATTGGAAGAAGAATATAGGCTGGCTTGAATGGTCAGATAAAGTAAGAGTTACCTGAAATGCAGAGTGAACATTTTTTCCCTGGATGATTTTTGTTGGTCGTGAATATGCTTCAACAACTAGCTTGAAAATATCATCTTTGAACAAATTTTCCATCTAGCAAGAAATGAAAAGAAAAAGACATTTTGGATGATGAAGCAGTAAAAAGAATCAAGTATCAACATATGCATTCCTACGATCTATATATTAGTGTACACTGAGAACGCATTTAGAAATGTAATATATTGAATAGTCTTAATTAGGAGACATGCTTCTTATGCTACTGAGACTATTTTGCAAGAAAAATCCAGTTTTCTTTTCACTTTAAAGGAAAAACTGACAATCAAGAAAACACCATCCTAGGCTGCATAATGCAATATTTCATCAGAAATATCAGAGTTACTAGAAATCAAACAGTGGAGGAAGTTTGTAGGTTCATAAATCCAGATCCAGACTTTAAATACAAATGCAGTTTTGTAGATTGAATTCCTTGCCAGTTGTATATTGTCTGTTTACATGAGCAAACATTAAATACGCATTTTGAATTCTCTAATTTTATCATGACCAAATAAACCCAGGCAAAACAAGCTACAATGGTTATTTGAAAGATAGGTTTTGGTAAAGGATCTAATGAACACATTCTTGGAGTTCATTTTTTCAAATGTTTTCCATACTAGTGCTTGCTTCTTCACTATGCTATCTCTGTTGTTGTAATAAACCACCCCCGGTCTTAAAAATTCTGATTTTTTTCCCTCTGCTGATTTCTTGTGATTTTAGGTTTTTGCTATTTTTTTTTGGGTTTTCTGTTTTTTTCTGATTTTTTTGTTTTGCTTGGGTTTTGATATGCAAATGATACAACATGAAATATAAACGCTGGAAATAAATTGAATAAACTGTAAATGCAGCAAAGGACAACTTTGGTATTTATTTTGCGTCAAATTAGATGAATTACATATCCGTACAGCCAGGTAGAGGTTGGATATAAAACTGGGGCAGCATATTAGTCACTTTGAGCTTGATAAATCACCAAGAATTACCTCTTTCAGGTCTGATCTGCTATATCGGTCTGATTTTAAGGTCTGATCAGCAACTTTACTTGTCTGAACTTGAAACCCCACGTCCAGCAAGGCTTTTGCTGCTAAAGTTCAAGGGAGAGTACAGCTGGCTGGGTATAATCAAGAATGCTGATGAATCATGATTGGACAACCCCGATCTGGAACGTACTACTTCAAATCTTCTCTGCACACTTGCTGATCGCTGATTTTTCTTCACCAACAAATCTGAAAATAAAATAATGACCAGTGAAAATGCCCTTGGGTGGTCTTCCACACCTATAGGCTTTCAACCCTCTTAAGAGTTTTCGTTCTCAAAGTCTGATTTCCTGCCAAAACTCTTGCTCCAGAGCTCCAAAACCCAGGTTGTTGCTGTAAAATGAATTCATGAATGCAAAATAGAGCCTCCAAATGTTCTTTTATGCTCCTCCCAACTTAGACGTGCCCTTTTTAGGGATTCCATTAGCATCTTTTAATAATATTCTTTTTGTTGCCCAAATAAATGCCTCTAGGATGGATCGAACCCATCCTATAAGCTTCCAAATTTTAATTTATTAAATTGTCTTTTTAAAACAGCCTTATGCCAACTAGGTTGCATGCCCCCCTAGCTGGTCCCTTTTATTTGATCACTTTCTTATAATATTATTAAGTGACTTTAATAAAAGAACACATTATTTTAATTTAATTAAAATATTAAAGTCATCACTTAAATATTCCATTTTATTTTTGGAACCATCACCTGACCTCCAAACTAAAAACTAAAGCTGCAACTGGTCCCAAGGTGATGTCTAGGTGGAGCAGGCCAACTGCCAGTTGCCTCCTTAAAAATAGGGTTCCTTCCTAAAAAATAGGAGACTATCCTTGAACAACTAAAAAGGCTCATAAGGTATCCTCCTACGCTCCACAAGCTCTAGATGAACTGTCAGCCCCTTCCTAAATAAATAAAAAACTAGCTTTGAGCTCTGGAAATGCCTCATAGACCTCTCCAAAGTCACTTGACCCCCCGAATCGATCCCCTATCCACAATATTAGCCTACGGGAAACCTCGTTGATAGGCTAACCATGCTAGAAATCATCTGCCTTAGGAAGAGGACATTATAGTTATCTAGTGCATTGTTAGTGTCCTCTAATTACACTTGGTCAATACTTCCATGTACATCAAGCTTGTTTTCAACATCTATCCTCAATCTTGGCACAAGGAACTTATTAGCACCTATGTACAAACTTCAAGAGTGCATGCAAAACTCAAACAAAATTTACAAGATGATAATAATAGAAGAATATATGAAGAACAATCTATTTACTTCCACCATCAATCCTACGTTTAACTCAAGTTTAAATATGTTGACATGTCATTTTAAAGGTGAAGTGGTTATTAAGAACCCTTGTATTCGTAGCTCATAGACTCGGACTCACAAAGTACTCGACAAGCCCAATATTTTCAACTTGGCAAAAACATGACAAATACTCGACAACTTAATAAGTATTTAAAACTAAAATCTCTTAAAGAACATTTTTTTTTTAAAATTCAATTACAAAATTATTAAATTAAAAATTGACATATTGAAAGAGAAAATGCCTGTTTTTATAGCAAAAATATGTGAAAAATGCATTTTACCCAATGTTTTACCTTCATCAACATTTTTACCCATGTTCTTTTGTGTCTGGCAAAGAACTCTCCAATTCCGCCATGCATATTGTCCAACCAACCTTGAACTCCACTTTGTCCAAGAGCATTCAAAGTATGCCATGCATATGAAGGATTTCCAAACATCAGCAAACTCCGCCAAGGAAAAGCGCTAGTATGGCAAGACATCTCCAAAGTCAGGCCATCTATAAGCAAGAATGGCATGCAACTCTCCAAGTCCACCAACCTTTTAGCTTGGCAAAATATTACCAAAGTCCGCCCACATTTGACATGGCAAGCCAAAGCTGAAGTCCGCCCAAGTATGGCCAATCAGCAGTAAAGTCTGCCCACAAGCAAAGGAAAACATGGCATAAAGGTCCCCAAGTCCACCCAAGGAGGGAAAGATGGCCAACACACCATGAAGTCTGCCCAAAGGGAAGGCAAGGGAAGATGGCAAGCCAAGCTTCAAGTCTGCTCACCTTTTAGCTTGGCAAGATAATACCGAAGTCCGCCCACATTAGACATGGCATGAATAAGTTAAAGTCTGCCCAAGCAACATAGTTGGTTAGCTAGAAAATCCGCTCAAGGAATGGCACAAAAAGGTTGAACCCCGCCCTAGCATACAAGTTGCAAACAATGTCCAAGAGATGGAAAAGTCTGCCATGACTGGAAAAAATGGCTAACTAAGTGCCAAGTCCACCCAGCTAGCAAGCAATTCATTTAATCAATTCAACTTAGCATAAGACCAAATTCACCAAAAAGAAAGGAATAGGAAAAAGAGACAAGAATGGTATGAAGCAAAGGATAAATTCACCATTAATGAAGGATCAATCGAGATTGAAGGGGTTGGAAAAATAAAGCTCAACACTTAAAATATTTTTATATTTTTCCAACACTTGAATTATTTTCAAAGGGAAGACAAATTTTCGAAAAACTCAATTTTCCAACACTTGAAAAATTTTGAATTCGAGAGAAGAGTCTAGAAGATTCTATGCCAACTCGCTCAAAGGGAAGATTAAGTTGTTGGCGGCATTATTGTACACGAGAATAACTTTAGTTAATTATGAGTAATTGTTTTGGTTAGTTGGCAACCGTGGGGTGGAAGTTGTTGTGCGACGGTTGGCACTCGCACCCCCTCAGTACCCTTTTATACTTCGGAATGTAACTTGTAAAGGACACTGATTGGGGAATAGAACATCTGATATACCTTGTCTAATATTTACAGCATTATTCTGCATTATGTTCTTTATGTCTTAAGTTATTCACCTGAGAGGGAAAACATTTGGCGCTGCTGCCTAGACGAACTCGGGAACGGAAGACATGGATGGCGCACAGACAATGGGCCTACCCGTTGGTGAAGTAAACCCGGAGGCTGATGACGCGCGGACAGAACTTTACACAGGAGAAGACACGGCAACGCGAGAATTTTCAATTTTGCTCCAGGTAGCCATTCAGACATACGTTCGACGAGAAGCGGCGGAGGCAGAAATCCCACCAAGTGTCGTGTGGACAGCGCTGGAGGTTAGCCCGACAGTAAATCGGTTAATGAACCACCTCCCCCGGCTGCTTGCACAGGCATCGCTGGCACAGCAGGCCCACCTGGAGGAGATTGCCCAGGAAGAGCGACGACAACAAATCCTGCAACGCTACGAAGAGAACAGCCGACGGGACACGGAAAGAGATGGCGCCAGGCCAGGAGGGAATTGAACTGTGAACTTCTTATTTTCAAAGAAAAGTGTCATTGACACGAGTTGTACTTGGGTGGATGAATTAATAAAGACATGTTTTGATTTATGAATTGAGAGTTATGGAAATGTGCGACAATTAATGCCAAACCTATTGAATAAAGATAGAAATAAAAAACCAAAAACGAACGAGTGGGAGGCCGCGCAGAGGGCTTTGATTCTGGAGCAGTAAGTAGAACGTAGACGGAGGCTGAGGCAACTTGCCGAAGGACGACCTGCCGAAGGGGGGCCCGAGGGGAACCAAGGAGGTGTCACGGAAGGTGCAGAAGCCGACGAAAATTTCTACGCGTCGCCAGATCATCGTAGGATGCGGAGTCACGAAGAATTTCTAGAAGAAACAAGGTTACGGCGAAATCTAGTCGAGGAGACTCGGGATCAGTTTAGGAACTTATCCCTTACGCCACGGAGTGAAGATCGCCAACGGGAAGCAGGAGTAGGAGCGTGTCAAAGCAAAGGGGAGGGCAACAGTACGGGTGTAGGTGCCACACGCGACAGGCAAAACACCATACCTCCAGGACACACCACCAACACCACCGGAGGAAGCAGCGCAGGGCCACAGACACAGACACAACCGCCTCCAGGAAGACGACCAGGGATGGCGAGCAAACAAAAATTACCAAAGTTCACAAGGGACGGCAAGGAAGACCCCTTACGGCACTGCCGTACATGTGAAACCATTTGGTCTGCCAACAGAGTAACAGACCAGGATGATTGGGTACAGCAGTTTCCAGCCACGTTACGTGGAGTCGCCATAGATTGGTACTCCGATTTAGATAAGCAAAAAGTGGCCACATGGGCTACCCTACAGAAGGAATTCACAGAGGAGTTTCGGTTGCTCCGTGATGACAACGAAATTGTAACAGAGATATACAGTACCAAGCAAGGTACTAAGGAGACAGTACGGGCATACAGTCGGAGGCTGAAAGAACTCTTGGGTAAAATGGAAAGCCAACCCGCTGAGGGCTTAAAAAAACGATGGTTTGTGGAAGGATTGAAATCCTCCCTACGGAAAAAAATGAAGATTGTACCCCTGACGTCATATGACGACGCCTATAACAGGGCGATGGATCTAGAAAGCGAATACAAAACATCAAGGAAGAAGAAAAGTAATAAATATTCATCTGACGATGATGAAGATTCTGACGGAGAGAGCAGTAGTAGTGGCGAATCGAGTAAAAAGGTACACGCGCTCCAGAAGGACATGGAACGAATGCTGAGAGAATTCAAAGCCATGAAAGGGAGTACAAGTAAGACGGAAGAAAATGAAGTGTGGTGTACAGACTGTAGGAGTGACGGACACACAAAGGGTACTTGCCCGAAGAAGGCATTCTGTGAGATTTGCCAAATGATGGGACACTCCACCAAGGAGTGCCCATACAATATGAAAACCCGAAGCACGAACCAGGTGTTGTTCATGGAGCAAGCCACAACATCCGCACCAGCGGGTACGGGCCAGCAGACTAATACAACGGCATCATCTGGAGGATACCGGGATAATAGACGCGGTGGCGGAAGAAATAATAACAATAACAACAACAAAAACCGGATCCAGTACGATGCCAAGGGCCGGCCGATGATTCAATGTAGGGCTTGCAATTAGTGGGGACACTTCGCCCGCGATTGCACGAAGGAAGCCAACCCTCAGCACCTCTGTCGATGGTGCGGGCCAGGCGACCATGAGGACGCAAATTGCCCGAAGCTTGGTGTAAACCTTCTAAACATAGAACCTACGAAGGCAGAAGTGTTGGCAATCACAAGGGCGCAGGCTAAAAAGATGGCCTACCCAAATCCCCACACGGAGACCGAGAGAGTGCGAGAGGCCAAAGACGAGATCACAAAGGAAATGGCCGCAGAAGGACAGAACAATCACCAGACAGCAAGTCCACCACGAATGAGGGGAGAAGAGGAAATCTTACGGCAAATATTGCAGGTAGAGGTACCCGTGAAAATTCAAGACCTCCTGGAGACTATGCCGCAGCTAAAAACGGCTATTTTAAACTTTGTACCCCCACAAGTAAAAACGAGGGAGGTCGTGAGCCCCACAACCAACCCCAGGTTTAGGGAGGTCGTGAGCCTCGCGGTCGACCCCACGTTGTTGGTAGTCAACAGTGGACGCCACCCGGCGGTGGTAGAAATGGGTATACTAGGGACTACCTTAACAGACACTATTGTGGACGGAGGGTCAGGAGTAAATGTACTCCCAGAAGCGACATGGAAAAAATTGGGAAAGCCTACGTTGTGGCCCCCTACGTTCAACCTGCTAGGGGCAGACCAACATGGGATTAAACCCCTTGGTACCCTCATAGGCCAGCAGGTGATGGTTGGCACGCAGCCATTCGTGCTGGATTTTGTGGTAATCCCCCTGAAGCAGAAAGGATATGACGCCATCCTGGGGCGGGGGTGGCTCATTGCAACAAAAGCGAACCATAACTGGAAGCGGAATACCCTTTCTTTGGAAAACGTCGGGAGGAAGTACGTAATCGATCTCCGTATGCAGATGGTGAGCGAGGAGTTAGCCTCTTCCTCCGACTCAGAATCTGAGGGGCACCAGTTAGCGGAGGGTGGAAATAGATGCCGCATGGAGCCTAGTGATGAAGGGGTGTTAGAACTGGAGGCATGCTTAGGGGACGATGGGGACTCCTTGAATGGCCTCTTCCATTGGCAAATGGGAGATTATGAACTATTTACACCCTCGTGCAACGTATTGAGCATCGAAGAAGAACCAGATATATTTCCCCCAAAATATGGCGAGTATAAGGAAGGGGAGGCAGCAGTGAATGAGACGCCGGCACACCAATTCCTGAAAGGGGAGCCTATTAAGTATCAGGAAGCCAAGTTAAAGGAAATGAATCTCGGGGAGACAAGTGACCCCAAGATCATCCTTGTCGGAGATGACTGGAATCTAGTGTTGAAGGCCGCAGCCTTCAAAATTTTCCTTGAATATAAGGATGTCTTTGCATGGACATACAAGGACTTGAAGGGCGTGCCCCCAGAGCTATGTGTGCACCGAATAACGTTGGTACCAGGAGCCCAGCCAGTGAGGAAGCGACCGTACCGAATGAACAAAAATTATGTTGTACGGGTGAACGACAAAATTGAGCGGATGTTGGAAGCGGGCATAATCTTCAGAGTGTAGACAAGCGAATGGGTGTCCCCCATTGTGATTTCCCTCAAGAAAGAGGCCAATCAGATCCGGATCTGTGTAGACTTCCGGTGCCTAAACGCTGTCACCGTTAAAGACCCGTTTCCCATACCCTTCACAGACAGCATCTTGGAGGAAGTAGCTGGACATGAAATCTATTCCTTCATGGATGGGTTCTCTGGTTACAACCAGATATCCATCGCGGAGGAAGATAAGCTGAAAACAACCTTCGTGGTGGAGGACGGTGTGTACGCATACAACCAAATGCCCTTCGGTCTATGCAATGCGCCTGCCACCTTTCAGCGCATCATCTTGCACATCTTCGACAAGATGTCGATGGGGAACTTCAAAGCATTCCTGGATGATTGGTCTATTTATAGCGAACAGGGCATCCACTTAAAAACTCTCGGGGAGTGCCTAGAGAGGTGTCGGAGGGCACGGTTGGCCCTCAACCCGAAGAAATGCAGATTCATGGTACCACAGGGAAGATTGCTAGGACACATTGTGTGTAAAGAAGGATTGAAAACGGACCCGGACAAGATTCGGGTAATAGTAGAAATGGAACCTCCTACGGACGTCACGAGGGTAAAGTCCTTCCTTGGTCATGTGGGGTACTACAGGAGGTTCATCAAGAACTTCGCTGAGGTGTCCCACCCGTTGGATAAGTTGACAAGGAAAGGGGAACCATACATTTGGGCAGAGCCACAGAGCAAGGCCTTCGAAGAGCTGAAGACAAGGTTGATGGGAGCGCCCATACTGGCATACCCGAATTGGGATAAGGAATTCCACGTTCACGTGGATGCCTCAAACTATGCCATCGGGGCTACATTAGCCCAAGTAGGAGGACACGGGCTGGACCACCCCGTTTATTTTGCCAGCAGGTTGCTTTCGAAGGCGGAGAAAAACTATAGTACCACAGAAAGTGAAGCACTCGGTATGGTCTATGCCGTACAGAAATTCCATCATTACCTCCTGGCCACACCATTCACATTTTACGTAGACCACCAGGCACTCATGTATTTAGTAAACAAGCCCATTATCCAGGGGAGGATAAGTCGTTGGCTATTGCTACTACAGGAGTTCACATTTTTAATTGTGGTAAGACTAGGGCGAAGCCATGTCATAGCCGACCAGCTGTCCCGAATTAAGTCGGGGGAACCTCCAGAGGGAGTAAATGACGATTTTCCGGATGCACACTTGTTCCAAATAGCCGTACTCCCTTCGTGGTACAGAAAGATTGGAGAGTACCTATTGACGTCCCGATTTCCGGAGGGTATGCCTCCAGGGGAACGAAGAAAGCTCGTATTAAGGAGCAAGACTTTTTCGCTCATTAACGGGTTACTCTACAAAATGGGGCCAGACCAGATATTAAGGCGTTGTGTCATGGAGGAAGAAGTCTCGAGTGTACTAAGGGAGGCACACGGAGGGCCCGCAGGTGGACATATGGGTCCAGACACCACAGCCTGAAAGGTGCTTCTCGCAGGACTATGGTGGCCAACGGTACATCACGACGCTAGGGAGTGGGTCGTGAGGTGCGACACTTGCCAACGGGCAGGCAAACCTCTGAAGCGGGACTTCATGCCCCTCAACCCGTCACATGCACAAGAACTCTTTGAGCGATGGGGACTCGACTTTGTGGGTCCTCTTAAGGCCAGCCGCACACGACGGTGCCGGTACATTATAGTTGCGACAGAATACTTGACCAAGTGGGCGGAGGCAAGGGCTCTCCAGGATAATTCGGCAGTAAGCACAGCGAAATTTATTTATGAACAAATCATTACGCGATATGGTATACCTATTCAGTTGACCAGTGACCGGGGAGGCCACTTCGTGAACCATGTCATACGGCGGTTGACATCAGACTTCAAGATTTTTCACTCATTATCAAGCCCGTACTACCCACGTGCCAATGGCCAGGCGGAGGCCACAAATAAAATAATAATGTCGGTGATATATAAGTCTTGCGGAGTGGAGAAGGATGACTGGGAGGAGCGCCTATCGTCAGTACTTTGGGCATACCGAACAACTTACAAGGTAACTACTGGACAAACTCCCTTCCAACTAATGTATGGACAAGAAGCCGTGGTGCCAGTTGAATTCATGGTGCCGAGTCTACGGATTGCCATCGATAATCGCCTTGGCGACATGGAAAGCCTGAGGGAGAGGCTGTACACTTTGAACAAACTGGACGAACGAAGGATGATGGCTCAGTGGGCGACAAAAACAGCCCAACAAAGACGGAAGATGTGGCACGACAAGCATCTCTGGCGAATGAATTTTACTCCCGGACAGCTGGTGTTAAAATTCAACGGGAAGAACGAAATTAAACCTGGGAAATTCAAAGTCCGATGGTTAGGGCCCTTCCGGATATGTGAGGTCAATACGAACGGGGCGATAAAGTTGTGGACGCTGGACGGGAAGGAGATACCAGACGCAGTCAACGGGTCGAAATTAAAGATCTATCACGAACGGAGGGAACCGGGACCCTCCAGTCAGTCAACCCGCTAAAAATTGAAAAATTGGAGGAAAAATAAAAGAAAATTTAAATATAAATAAAATTATAAAAAAAAAATTAAAAAATTAAAAAAATTAAAAAAAAAGAGAAAGAAAGTGGCCACCGTACAATGGGACCACCGAAGGTGGCATCACCGTACGATGGAACCATCGTGCGGTGGAACCACCGACGGTGACACCACCGACGGTGGAACCACCGTGCGGTGATCACACCGACGGTGGAACCATCATGCGGTGGAACCACCGTGCGATGATCACACCGACGGTGGGGCCACCGAAGGTGGTCACCAAGCAGCCCGCGGAAGATTAAAACATCGCCGACGAAGAACAAAACACCCTGCGCAACAAGGAAGAAGCCGCACAACCCCGCACACCGCTGAGGGCACAACACCGCACAGCCGACCACCACGCGACGCAAGGGATAAAGGAAGAGGAGGACGCCGCACACACCGCACAGCCCAACCACGCAACACGCACAGCAGGGTTTACGCACAGCAACGCGCAGCAGCCAAAAAGGGAAGAAAAAACAAAAAGAGAGATCAAGTCCACACGCAGCCACGCCAAAAGTAAACCACACAGCCACGCAAGGGAAAAAGGACTGCCACAGGTAGACCAAGCAGCTGCACGAAAAGGAAGGCCGTTACGAAGGGTAGATTTTTTTCTAAACAAATCAGTTACAGGGAGATCGATGGATTCAGTAGGGAAAAGGAGTTGGAAGAAACAGCTGCACGCTTCTTCCAGTAGCAGCCAGAGGGATAGGGGTAGCAATATCAGGATTTTAGCTTCAGGAGTACATGTTGTAGGCGGCACCATGGATGCCAGCGCCCGACAAAAACAAAAACAGAAAGCACCACAGGCTGCCGCAAGTGCGAAAAACACAGTGACGCCACAGAATGTTACTTTTGAAGGCTTGAATGGATTGGAATGCTGAAAATGCTGGCAGGACACCCCCGATAATGACCTGGTAAAGCAAAACCTCCGGAAGGCACAAGTAGAGTGGGCTATTCGGATGCCCGTGTTCCCTATCCGGGAGTACGAGGGTGCCCTACGCTTCATGGTGGACACCTTCGACAGGCATACATGCACCAGCACGTTTGAATACCTCCGAAGGGATGTCACTATATCCTTCAAAGCAGGGGATTTCACGAGGGTATTCGGCATTCCGGGCAGCCAGGGCAAGAAAATAGACTTGAAGGCCAAAAAGATGACACAGGAGGAGAAGGAGCGGTGGATTAAATTAGTCTCCCGGAATTTGACGACAGCGGTGTTGGACAGCGTGGCTAGAGCCACGAAGAGCCGCAGAATCCGTAAGACTTTTGTTGCGGAGGGCCACTGGAGATGCATTATGGATGTCATCAAGAGCAGATTGACAGGGTCGGGTAGGGCGTCGGACATTGCCCTCCCTCAGATTATGCTGATGAATGGCATCGTATATGACTGGGCCGCGTTACTGGCAGAGCGTATGTATGAGTTTTTGACGCTCCAGCATCGCACATTCTATATGCCTCATTACGCTATAGGGTTATTCCTGGAGGCCACGCGGGAAGTAGTGCCGGAGGACGAGTTGGAGGTATGGCCGCAGGGACCGTTGACAGCAGGAGAGCCTCCAATAATGTATTGGAGGCACTTGGACATTGGGCACTCTTCCGCAAAGCGAAAACGGGCGGTGGATAGGGCCTCGGCCTCAAGGGAGCTTGACAGCGGGAGGGATTCCAGCAGCACGAAGGATTCAGAGGCGGAAGATGAGGAGGACGATAGCAGTCAGGCAACGGAGGAGCCTGTACGAGTCCGGTTTGCCCCACCTCTGTTACCGATGGGCACGACTGTGCCAGCATCTGGAGTAGGCGGCACCTGTATTCCGACCTTCGGGCAGAGCCATACGCCTATTACACTTGGTCCCCTCCAGCACGAGCACCAGGGAGCACCGTCGGGCCCAACCACAACGGCACTTACCGAGGACATGGCAGAGTCAGGGACGGAGGAGTCACCACATCGGGTAGTGGTCATTGAGGAGCAGGGGCCGACGGAGGTCGAGGATACCGAGCCTCACGTGCGGTTGGACGTCGTGGGTAGTGACGCTGTGGTGACCGTTTCTGCTTCGTTGTTGGAGGAGCTGACAACAGCGAACCATCCCCCGGTCACGGAGATGCGTGCTGACCTCGAAGCTATGCAGAGCTGGCTCACACAGCGGTTTCAGATGACACTAGCACAGCCGGAGGGAGCTGTTGTATTCTCACCATGTCGAGAGACTAGAGCGGAGGTAGTCGACTTAGATGACTCGTCAGGGGAGGCACATAGACTCATAGTTGGGAACGAGGCGGGGGAGGTCGCCTCTGATGGGCAGGCACCAGGAGATGGTGCACCTTCGGTGGCGGAGGCGGTACCTTCACAGCAGGATACAACAGTGACCGTTCCACCAGGGACTTCACAGCCTTCGGCACAGACGGGGGAGGATGTTGAGACCTATCTCGCTGACATGGCTGATATGGTGACGAGTGGTGGCCGCCGCCCAGACGCAAGCATTGCAGCAGGTGGTGGTGGAGCTAGAGCAGGTCTTATAGTTTATGTGAGTGGGCTGCCCGACAGCCTTTGCTACCTGCTTTGAGTCTCAGGGGTGGCCGACTGCGGAGACAGAGGAGATGCTCCAGGCTTGGAGGCTGCGTTAGCCCGTTGTGGAGAGTCGGGTGATGGCAGTTGTCCGCGAGATCGAGCAGGTCTACCGGGATGCCTATTATACATTGAGGCGTACACAGCAGGAGTCTGCAGTCAGGGAGGCTGCCCGAGTAGCGTTGGAGAGAGAGGTGGCCAGTCAGCAGGCCTCATGGGCAGACGAGAGGGTGCAGTTGTTGGCACAACTAGAGATGGCCCGCACAGAGACGGCTGAGACCTGGGCAGCGAAGGCCGAGGTAGAGACTCATCTGGCAGCCGAGCAGACTCGGTTTGTCTGTGCAACGGAGGCAGTGGATACAAAAGAGGAGTTGCTAGAAGCCGCACACATGGTGAAGACAGCTTTAGAGAAGGTACTGGTGGCAGAACGGGATGTGGCTGCACGTACTCAGCAGGTGTATGAGCTCCGTGCCCGCTTGGCGACCCAGACACCGACATCTCACACTTCTGCTTCAGGGACGCTTTCTCAGCCCCCTCCCTAGTCTTTCAGATATGTATATTGTATAGGTTGCATTATCTCCATTTTTGTAAGTCGCCTGGAGACGACTTTTCTTTTTGGGGGGATGATGTTGGCGGCATTATTGTACACGGGAATAACATTAGTTAATTATGTGTAATTGTTTTGGTTAGTTGGCAACCGTGGGGTGGAAGTTGCTGTGCGACGGTTGGCGCTCGCACCCCCTCGGTACGCTTTTATACTTCGGAATGTAACTTGTAAAGGACACTGATTGGGGAATAGAACATCTGATATAACTTGTATGATATTTACGGCATTATTCTACGTTATGTTCTTTATGTCTTAAGTTATTCACCTGAGAGGGCAAACATAAGTTTCCATTTTGGAAGAAATAAAACAAGTCCAAGTTCAATGAACCTAAGGAAAAACATAAACAAAAAAAACAAAAAAACATGAAGTTTCTAAAATCATCGAACTCTTCAACTCTATATCTATTCAACTTGTCACTTTCAAATTCATTATCAAGTTGAAGATTGGAGTTTGATTGTGAAGAGGTTTTCTCTCCCTCTCAAGGTTATGAAAGATTGATTTTTGAAGGAAAATTCTTGAAAAGTAAATTTTCTAAGTGAAGGACAAAGAATAGAGTGCTTTTTCTGAGTTAAGGACAGAATTAAAGACAGATTTTCAGTCAAAATTACAATTTCGAAGGTTTAAAATCTGAATCTGACTGATTGCTTACACCCTCCTTCTGTCTTATTCACTTATTTTTTGTAAAATTTACTAAGTATTTAGCCAGATATGTCCATTTTCAGTCTGCTTTTTCACAAGAAATTTATCTTTTTGATAGATTGAAAGTGGAATTTTTGAGCAAAAGGTCCAAAACTCAGAGTTCGAATCTTCAATTTTCTTGAGAATAATGTTAAAATTTTCATGTGTATTGCAGGTTAATGACCACCAAAAGAGGACCTTCAAGAAAGGCTCAGATGAAATTCGCCAATAAAGGGTTGCAGCCGGAGTCAAAGATCAATTCCAAATGGAAAAATGTCACAAACACCAACCTCGGGCACATGGACTTCAAAGATTTTAGGAGGAGAATGTATGGGCAAGATGGATTTTTGCCAACACCTATTGCTCGCCGGATGATGAGAAATGGTATCGTTCAAGCAGCAGGATTTCCACCAGCTATGGAATGTGCTGAGTTTATTGTAAAATGTGATACACACTACAATGCTCAAGAGAGAGAGATCGTTGCACCAGATGGAAGAGTATTGGCTCATCTCAAAGAGTTAGACATCTAAGAAGCATTTAGGATACCAAATTACACCCGGACTTCCTATAAAACTAAAGAAGAAACCAAAAGACTCTATGAAGACCATCTTGAGCTCTACGTGACAAATATTAATAAATTGTGGCTAGAGAAGCCAAGGCCCAGTCTCAAGAAAGTGCCAAAGAGACCATTCCGCATTGACTTCAAGGAGAAGTATGGTGATATTATCTTACTCCTGCATAGAGTAATGGGCAGCCCTTAGGGTGCGCCATTTGAAACAAGGATGTATTATTTTATAGACGAGATCACCTCTAGAGTCAATATGTTCCTGAATGAGCAACTGAAAAATTTGGAAAGAACGAAGTCCTTTTACATGAGCTCCTACATTGTCTATCTTCTGGCAAGAAACTACAAATACATTGGATTGATTTGTAAAGGCATAGTAGGAATGGTGAAAATGAATTTACGTCCTACGATTGCTATCTGCAGTTGCAGCTGAGC